>NC_138923.1:3829019-4500838 GCF_965231255.1 Vanellus vanellus | reverse complement strand
TGTTCCCACCTCAGTCTCGTTACTCCGTGCTGCCTCACACAGAGTGCTGTGGGGGGCGGTGGGCGATGGAAAACCCTTCACCTTGGCTTGCTGGGTCTGAGCAGCCACCTGTGCGGTGGGTTCAGCATTGGTGGTGGCCCTGGAGAGCTTTGGGGCTTGTTGAGACATCCTGATATATCCCTGTTCCTTCTATCCCCATCACACTTCTTTCTTGTTCTTTGTACCTCTCATCTGCTCAAATTAGAGGGGTTTAAACTCTTTCCTGCCATGTAACATGCCCAAGGAATTCCTCCCAGGCTTCTTTGAAAGCCTTCTTCTTGGCATCTTGTTGGCATCACATGTTCTTCCACCTCTGATGTCTTGGGGAATCGGGACAGAGAGAGGTGCCCAGGAGGAGCGAGGTGTTGGGAAGGTGATCCAAAAGGAGGATGCACGTTCCCATCCCTTTCTTCCATGCCATTCAAACTGGGCAGCCCATGGTCGAGCTGCGGCCACAGACTCATTTGTAGCGTTTCAGGTGATGTGCTGGTTTGAGGTAAAACAGAATCAATTTTCTTTTTGGTAATTTTACTTTTCAGCATCAGTTAGGCTTCCAAAAAGAGCCAGAGCAGCGTGCTGGGGTTTACCTCCGTGTGCCTGGGGCTTTGCTGGTTCAGGCTCTGCTTCAGGGCCACCTGCTGAATGTAGCAAACGTCTTCCATCAACTTCTGGCTGGAGGAGGTGTTTGAGGGGGGCAGCTCGAGGTCTCCCAGGGGATGCCAGTGCTGGGTACCACTTGACTGAGGTAGGCTCACCCCACGGGAGCCTCCTGCCCTTACTGGGGATGGCCTCTGGGAGAGGAGGCTGCGCGGGTGGTCCAGCTAAAGAGGAGGGATGCTGTAGAGGCGCTGATCACAGCAGTGGTGTTTTGGGGACCCGACAGGTATGTTTGAGAACGAGACATGTTGCAGGCTGAAGGCACATCCAGCAGCGATGCCGTTGGCCTTACCTGTGCCGGCGAGTCCTCGCTGGCTGTCGCGGGAAGGGCGCTGGCCGCTCCGGCTGCCGTGTTCACATCAGGGGCTACAGCATTTCGCATCCCCCCGCGGTGTATTCGTCACCTGAAAAGCCCCCGGGCTTGGGCTGAACTTTGTGTTCTAGCAATAAAACCGTGCTAGGAAATGTGTGCTGTAACAAAGCCCATGGATATAATACAGCCGTATCATACTGTACCTTTCATCTTGAAGGATTCCCTCGGAGCTTTACAGGCTCGGTGTGCTGCAGCCTGCCGGGGTGACTGAACGCTCTCAGTACAGGCTGCGGTCTAATCTCGGCGGTGGCGTCGCCCCCCGCTCCCCCTCGCAGGGGCAACTTTATGAAGTCTGGTCTCGGACCAGCGCTGCGCCGGGTGTTTTCCTCTAAGCCTGAGTTTCTCGGGAGGGGAAAAAAAAAAAAAAAAAAAAAAGAGAACCGTGTAGCTGTTTGTTATGCAAAACCGGTGAAGAAATATTCTTCCCGGGGCAGTAGGAATGGGTGGGAATTACTTTCGTCCAGCTTCAACGGCTTCGGATCTTGGCAGAAGAAGCATTGGCAGGGGAACGTGCCCTCCCTGCAGCCCCGAGGAAGGGGATGATGAAGTCTGAGCGGTTGGGAGATGGCTTCTGGCCGTGAGCGGGGCGGCAGGGTTCAGCTGCCGGGCACGGGGGCTGCTGCCGGGGCAAGCTCTTGGGAGGGACGTCGTAAATGTCTGCCCAAAATACTTGGTCTGCAAGCCCTTTGTCACCCAATGGCCCCTTCTGTCCCCGCAGGGACAGTCCCCGAGCCAGCTGCTGATGGTGTGTCCATCTCCTGGCAACATCTGGGCTGCTGTGGCTCCTGCCACCCGCAGGCTGGGGGCAGGGGAGGGTGAAGCAGCCCTCTGCCTCGGTCACCCGTGGGGGTCTCCAGCTCCGGTTGGGTTTATTTTCCCCTGCCCCCGGCTCGCCTGGAGCTGTAGGGCGGTGGGAGGCATCCGAAGCTGCTGTCGATGGTGGCGGAGCCTAAAAATCAAAACTGGAAGTGGGATAAGGGGCACTTAACGAAGCTGTCAGCAGAGGCATATGCTTGAAAAGCGGAGGTTAGCTCCAGTCTATTTTTGTTTGGAGTGGTACACACTTAGCCTCTTTTGTTTAGCAGTTTGTTTATGGGATGTATTTTCCCATCCTGTGTCGCTCCTCAAATGTATGCTATAAACAATCTGCAAAATCAGAAGCAGCCTTTACTCGTTCCCATTAAATGCATCGTGGTGCGCAGGAGACCCTGAGGTCCTCGATGAAGGAGGAGACAACACACCAGCGAGGGAGGCTATTTCGTAACATTTGAGCATGGAAATTACTGGGGGGGCCCCTGGGATGGAGCAGGGACACCTCAAAAGTATATCAGCCTCTTTGTCCATTTGCAGAGGAGGCTCCAAGCCTTCTCACACTCATCCCTGAGGAGCACCGGCGTTACCACCCGCAGCCCCTTTAGCTTTGCCTCCTTCCCTGGACCCCATCGAGGTGGCTCCTCAGGCCACCAGGAGCAGGACGCGGTGTTGCCAGTGTAGTTGGTGGATCCTGGACTTTAAGAGCCGTCAATATCGATTGCATTTCAGAAAGGCAACAGAGGTTTGTGGTCTTTCTTGCTGTAGTTGTTGCAGGTGCATGCCTTGTACTGGATCAGCAGCCACGTGTTTCTCGCTTTATTTTTTCTGAGTGTGATCAGAGGGGCTAGAAGTGTATTTAATTAAATCGCAACAGCCTTGCTGCTTAACACAGTTCAAGAAGCCAGAGCTGCTTGAAGACAAACTCCATTACATTGCTTTACATTGCATTTATCACATCCCAGCGCTTGCTGTTTCCTCCTCTTCTGTTCTTTGCTCTCCCCAGCCAAGCAGCACAGTTGTCCTTACTGTGTTCCCGGCTTCTGCTGTGTCGGAGGAGGAAATCCATTATCCGGTGGCATGGCAGCTGGGAGGGAGGTCGGGGACGCTGCCTGTAGGGGCTGCTCATAGCCAGCTTGGGGTCTTGCCGGAGCAGCAGTTTGCACGACAGACACGCTGCTCTCTCGTTGTACTCAATTTTATTCTGCTTTTGTAGCAGCCGCCTTTGCCGCTTAGCTGACAAGCTGTTCCTTACCGTGCCGTGGCCCAGCGGCCGGCGGGAAGAGGGACAGGAGCTGGGATTTGGGCAGGGATGCTGGGGCGGGGATGCTGGGGCGGGGATGCTGGTGCAGAGATGCTGGGGTGGGGATGCTGGTGCAGGGATGCTGGGGCGGGGATGCTGGTGCAAGGATGCTGGTGCAGGGATGCTGGGGCGGGGATGCTGGTGCAAGGATGCTGGGGCGAGGCGCAGGGATGCTGGTGAAGGGATGCTGGCGCGAGGCGCGAGGATGCTGGGGCAGGGATGCTGGTGCGAGGGGCGGGGATGCTGGCGCAGGGATGCTGGCATGGGGTGTGTGGATGCTGGTGTGAGGGACAGGGATGCTGGCGTGGGGATGCTCGTGCGAGGCGCAGGGATGCTGGCGTGGGGATGCTGGTGCGAGGGGCGGGGATGCTGGTGCAGGGATGCTGGCATGGGGATGCTGGTGCAAGGATGCTGGTGCGAGGGGTGGGGGATGCTGGTGTGGGGATGCTGGTGCGAGGGGCAGGGATCCTGGTGTGGGGATGCTGGTGCGAGGGACGGGGGTGCTGGTGCGAGGGGCAGGGATGCTGGCACGGGGATGCTGGTGCGAGGGGCAGGGATGCTGGCACAGGGATGCTGGTGCGAGGGACGGGGGTGCTGGTGCGAGGCGCAGGGGCGCTCCCATCCTCTGTCTCCGCTCCCCGGCAGTGCGTGTGCTGCCCGAAATCCCGTGTGCCACCCCAAATTGTGCGAGCCGGGGGGAGGTTTTCTCTGCTGCCTGGGCTCGCGCTAAAGACTGTTGTAAAACCTTTCCCCTCCTTGCCGATGAAGGGTTTTACAGCATGTTGCAATGAGCCACTTAAACGCAAAACAGGAGGGAAAAAAAATCCTGTTTGCAGCACTGCTCCCGGCTGAGCCGGCGTGGCAGCCCGGAGCCTGCGCCGGGGGAGATACGGGGGGTTTGTAGGGGATGCTGAAGCAGAGTTGAGCCTCGGGAGAGCCTTCCCTTTGCAGAGCAACACATGAGTGTTTCTCCCGTGGCATCTCCCAGCTGTGTTACCTCCCCAAAACAGCGTTCCCCGCTGCTCGGCAGGCTGCTCTGCCCGTTTGGGGTGTGCCACAAGTCATATGAACCCAATATTTTAGTAGACCTTGGTCTGCAAAGCCTCTCTCCAGCAGGAACGGTGCAGGTTTCTCCGTGGATACCTGGCCCACATCCAAAGCAGCTCTGTGGTCACCTCTCTGGTGACCCGGCGTCCCAAATGGCCCCGTGTCCTGCAGCATCTCTCTGCAGGGGGCCGGTGTGGGACATGGGCTCCCTGACCCTGCTAGCGGAGGGGGTCTGGGCTGGGAATGAGGGGGATGTTTTTGCCGTGCCTCTAAAAGGCAAGGTTTTTCTGTGGATGTGGGGCTGCAGTTTTTAATCACCGCTTGTTCTGATCCTCTCTCTACAAAACTGCTCTGAAGGCACCTAAGGGCAAACCAGCAGGTGTTAATATTCTTCTCATTTTGCTGTTGTTGGGTGGGGGAAGAATTTAGATTCAAGAAAAGCTGTTATTTGAAATGGTGCTTCTCGGTTTGGCTGTGGCAGCTGGAGGGCAGGTGAGACCTTGGCGAGAGGAGAGCTGCTCTGGACCTGGCTGGGGGAACAAGCTGCAGCTCTAATTTGGCTGGTAATGGCCATGAAGCGTTTTCCCCAGTCTTCTCCATGGCCTCGTTCTTCCAACTCTATGCAAATATTTGCAGCAGTTAGGGAGCTGCCCAGGGAGATTTTTATTCCTGGCATGGATGGAGTTAGAGGGAAAGGTTGGGCCAGGAGTATGGTCTCACGGTGGGCACCACGATCCACCTTGTCCAGCAGCTTCTGCTGCGGCGGCCAGCAGAAGGTGGGGAACAGGGCCCCTGGAGCACCCCATGGAGGTTTGCTCCTGCGTTCCCACGGGATGCTTGGTTGCACATAGCTGCAATCGGCATCTGTCCATCTTTACCAAGCTGAAAGGGTCCCACAGCAGCTTCCAAGGGGCTCCTGCATCTCCCTCCTGCATCTCCCTGATGTTGGCCTCTGGGAGGTCCCTCTGTTGATGGGGATACTGCGTAGTGCCATGCACAGACGGGCTGCGGCGGGGGAAGAGGGAGGTTTTTCTTTGAGGTCTCATGGACACGCCGAGTGCTGACCAGGGGCCGGCACAGAGGGATGGATGCTTCTGTTAATTAGCGCGAGATGAAAGGAAAACTTGTTTTTATTCAAAGAGCGGCTTGTTCCAGTTTCATCGCAGCCCCTCAGTTCTGAGCTTTAAAGTTCGGCGTATGTGTGAACAATAAGTTTGGAAAGATGTTTTGAAGCCGAAATCGCAGCATTGTTATGAAAATGCTGAAGGGGAGTTGTGACACTGTTTTGAAGATGAAAGTATTTTTACAATCTTAAACTGACACATTAAAAGGAAAAAAAAAGGGAAAAGTAAAGTAAAGTTTGTATGAAAGACAGCTCTCAACAAGACTTTCCCTGACCAGAATCAAACGGGACCATCCCTGAAGATCAGTGAAGGCACTTTGAGGTGCTGCTGGCTTTGGCTGTCACATAGGTGACCCTGCGTCCAGCGTGGCAAAGTGAGTGGTGTCTGTTGGTGTTACTGGTGTGTGCTGGGCAGGTGAGCACCATCCAGCCCTGGTGGAGGGAGCAGTGGGTTCATAGAATGGTTAGAGTTGGAAGGACCTTGGAGATCACCTAGTTTCACCCCCTGCCCTGGGCAGGGACACGTCCCACCAGCCCAGGTTGCTCCAAGCCCCGTCCAACCTGGCCTTGAACCCCTCCAGGGATGGGGCAGGGTGCCTCCTGCCCTGTTGGGTGCTTACTTTCCTCCAGGCAGCTGCGGGAGCAGCAGAGCAGCAGGAGGAGGGCGTGAGATGAGATGTTGATGGAGCATGGACATGTGCTGGTCCCATCCTTGCTGCCCAAGCGATGCCCCTGCCACTTCTGACCCCAGCAGCGCTCGCTGCAGTTGGAGTTGGTCTGTGAAAACTAATTTTTCACAGCTGTTTAGCAAGCGTCTGCCTAATGGATTAACCGAGCAGCACCTTCTCAATGCAGAGTGAAAGGGGAGGCTGGACCTGGCCTCCTCCAGTGTCGACAGTCATCTCTGGGCTGCTCCTGCCCCTTGGCTGTTCCCCGGGGCTCGTTGGTTTGTACCGTTTCATCCCACCCGTGGGCACTGGGGAAGTTGGGCTGGGGGGCAGAGGCTGGCTATGAAGCACCGGTGTGGGGAGGGTGAACGGCCTGGTGGGTCTGGGGACTCCCAACAGCTTGGGCTCCATCACAGCCTCTTCCAGCGACTGGTTTCCTTGTCCCAGTGTTGCATCTCACTGGTTTAAGCTGCAGTCCCTTGGTCCAGCCCTATCTGCTCGTGCGTTGCCTCCTGCACAGAGCCACCTCTTACAGAGTCAGAATCGCTATGGTTGGAAGAGACCTTTAAGATCAGAGAGTCCAACTGTTCACCCAGCACTGCCAAGTTACCGTTAAACCATGTTCCTCAGCACCACGTCTACACGTCTTTTAAATCCCTCCAGGGATGATGGTTCAACCACTGCCCTGGGCAGCCTGTTCCAGTGCTTGACAACCCTTTCAGTGAAGAGATTATCCTAATATCCACCCTAAACCTCCCCTGGCACAACTTGAGGCTGTTCCCTCTTGTCCTGTCGCTTGATCCTTGGGAGCAGAGACCAACCCCCTCTCTCTACCCCCTCCTTTCAGGCAGTTGTAGAGAATGATAAGGTCTCCCCTCAGCCTCCTTCTCTCCAGGCTGAACACCCCCAGTTCCCTCAGCCGCTCCTCATCTTGCACCCCATGAAGACGTAGCCTACGGGAAGGTGGCCGGGCTGTCTATTGAGGCTGTGCTAAGTGACCTCCCGCAGCTCCTCTTGGCCGGGATGGCGACCAGCATCGTTGGTCGCTCACCAACCACCTTTTCTTGGCATTTTCTTTCCCATGACCGCCTAAATGCACCGGTTAGTGGCAATGGTTTTTTTATTATTCCCATTAAGCTCTAGCTTCCATTGCGCTCCCTCAGGTACCCAGGGGCCTCTGAGCGCCTGCCCTGGAATGAAGAGCAATCTACTGCGATGTCCGAGGGGGCCGTGCGAGTGGCAGGGCCACGAGCCCCGGTCTGCTGCAGAAGAGCTGTCAGGCAGTTCCTTCGTTAGAAAATAGACACCAAAAATTCCTCTTCCGCCCCCAACTTTGTCTTCCTGCCAGCCCTGAATTCCAGATTTATTTAAGGGTCTTTTCTTTTGGGCTCGGGTGGGTGTGGAGCGTGTATTTTTTGCCATGTGAGTCTGACAAGCCCTTGGGGAGGATGAGTGGGTGTCTTGAAGCGTTAGGGAGAAACTTGGCAAGTGCTTCAGCTCCAGGGATCTCTTTGCATTTTTGGCTGCATCTGCTTTTTCTTTTTTTTTTTTTTTTTTTTTTTTATCCTGCTGCTCTTAAACTTTTCTGAACCAGCAAAGTCACACACTCCGGCAGCGCTGCCATCCAGGAATGACGCCGCTCCTGTTCCTCGAAGGCCTGGCCGCAGAGACGAGATGGTTTCCGTGGTTTCTCCTGAGGGTGCCAACTGATGGATGGTGCTGGATGGGACACTCCTGGGGTCCCTCTGCCCATCCCTCCCGAATCTGGGCGTTAACCAGGGATGGGGATGGTCTTGCCTTCTGTACCTCCTAGAGGAGGATCCTCCACTCGTAGAGCTGGGATGGAGGTGGGCAGGAAGGCGCTCAGAGCCGCACAGCCCATGTGGGACGTGCATGTCATGCTTGGGTGCTTCCCAAAGGAAGGAGAGGCTCTCCTGAGCCTCTTTGAGGTGCTGTTTCTTGTCGTGCCTTGTTCCACGCTCCCAGCGTGGTTCCTGCCCTTGTGTAGGGGATTCGGGGTCTGGTTTCAGGAGGTGAGAGCAATCTCTTGGCTGTGGTGGTGAGGAGGAAGAGCTGCCCTCCCTGTTCTTTGCTGTACTGGGGTTAAAGGAAGCGCACGTGAGTGTGCGGATTCATCTGGTGCAAAATACAGGGCTTTTGAGTCATTCTGGGATTCTCTTCTTGGCTTTGCTGCCGACTCCGAAACGACCTTGACCGAGTGAGCGCACCTCCCGCGACCTCTTCCCTCCCCACCGCTGGCAGGGGGTGTCCCCGTTTGCATTGCCAACGCGATGTAGAATTCCTGCGTGGAGGTGGGAGGGAGGGACGGACCCTCTCCGCTCCTCCCCGGCTGCCCTGCCCGCGGGCTCCCGCTGGGCGAAGAGCCGGGGGAAGGAGACCAGTGGAAGCGCAAAGCCAGAAGTGGGAGAAACGGGTGGGTGGAGGAGTGATGAATGGGCTCGGCAGACCAGGAGCCACGGTTTCCCCGAGCTGGGGCAGCTGCTGCCCCGTGGGTTTCTCCATCTGACGGTCCTCCCCGCAGCTCTACAGGCGGCTGGGCAGCGGGAGGGCAGGATGCTGCTGTCGAGTCCGATGGCTGTAACGCGCCGTCCCGTTAGGAGTTGGGGTTTTCTCTCTGCTTTAGCGTGCTGAAAATGATCTGCGCACTTGAAAGTTCCCCTCTCCCCCGCGTGCACGCACGGCTCCTGATCTCGGCGAGAGAGTGACAGCTTCTCTAATTAGGCAGCCGTGGAGGTAACCTTAGCAACTCCACGCTGGTGCTGGGGACCATCTCCAGCTACCGTAGGAGATGGCGTGTCTGGTGTTCAAATGGCCTCTCGTGAGGCCGGGAGAGCTCGGGCTGCCCGCCCGCCCCCCCGGCGCCGTTTCACGCGGCCGGCGGTGTCTGCCATGCAAAGCGAGAGCCGCCACGGGAGGAGGCACCTACGTCCCATCGCTGCTCGCTCTGTTCTTGACGCACAGGCTGGTTGCGGCTCTGGGGAGAAGGGCTGTGGTGTCTGTGGGCAGTACTGGAAGGGAACTGGTGCAGAAGGAGGTGCTGAGCCTGCTTCGCCATCGGTGATAAGTGCTCTGCTGTGAGGGGGGCTTGGGGCTGCATCAGCGGAAGCTCTGGAGATCCAGGAGAGCAGGACCGTGCCCTCCAGGAGCGCAGCGTGGGCTGTGCCTGTGGCTTGTCCCGTCTCCTTAGGTTGGGAGCTGACGGCCTGGCATCAGAGCGGCGCTGGCCGGGGCTTGGAGGGTGGTTGCGGGCACAGCAGGGATCCGTGTTTGCCGCAAAAGGACCAGCGGTGTCCTGTGCCCTGAGAGCCTGCCCGCACCACAGCATCCCCATCGGATGCTCCGTCCCCCTCGTCGGATGCTCCGTCCTCCCCATCGCTCCATCCTGCCCGTCCTGGCTGACGCGGCGGCTGCAGCACTGAGCGCTCCCTTAAAATCTGACTGTGCCTCCTGCCCCGTGGGCTGGAAGGGGCCTCGGCTACTCGAAACAGCGCTCGGAAATACTTTTTTATAGCAGCTGGGAGCGAGCCAGGGTGAAAATGAGCTGAGGCCGCTGAAGGGAGATAAGCTGAGACGTAAACTGTGATTTTCTGCCCTGTGAGCCCTATGCATGGATTTCATCTTTTAATGGAAGTGCAGTAAATAAAAGCCATTTTCACAATAAGCTGAGCAACAGGTCATAAGCGTCTGAGCCACTGAAATTGATAGAAGCGAGCTAAGCGTAACAAATCTCCCAAAATTGCACCAGACTCCACTTGTATCTAGTCCCTTCCTGCATCTCACCAATTATAGCAAACGGCAATTATTTCTGAGCCAGAGCTTCCTCTGAATAAAACCTCAGTCAAACGGCAGATGCTTTATCTTCTTTTCAAATAGATTTGTACCGGAGGAAAAACCCCCAGTGGGGAGAAATCCCATTTGAAGGGGCTTTCCCTAGCAGTCTTTGCAGAGACAGTAGACGCTGGACATGCATGGAAGCCGAAATTTGACCGGTCCGTAGTTTGCTGGCTCTGGCCGAGAGGGGAGATGTCACACACGTTCCCTTTCGAATGTCACTTGTGTCTTTGTTAGGACGGAGCGTGGGCTGGGGATGTGCTGGCACCAGCCGTGACCCTCTCGCTGCTGGGATGCTCCTGTTGACGGGGCCATTGTGGAGCGTTGACTTTTTCTCCTTCTTTCAGTTAGATCCAGTACGTGACTGCCCAGTCCCCACCACCGGGCTCCGTGCTGGTACCCAGCGACGCTTCTGGGGTATAAAGCAGACTCTCAAGCCCACGCTCAGACTAAATGCCAACACTCTTGTCCCGTATAACCTCTAGGCTTTTTTTAGAAACATCTCTGCCGCAGAGCCTTGGGGATGCACCTGCAGCAAGGAGAGCGTCTGGGGTGGAATTTCCTCATCTCTGCACCAGTTCGTCCGATTTGAGGGGGGTTAGCTGGGAATTTATTAAAATTTATTTGCAAGCGCTTTTCAAGAGGCGCTCATTTTATAAGCGGAGTCGTGGCACCGCTGGTTTTACCTGCTCGGTCTGCAGTCCCGAGTCAAATAGCCCTCTCTTCACCGTTGCTTCTGGCTTGGTGGCGTCCGAGCAAGATGTCCCCGGCGGCGCGCAGCCCGCAGGGCTCGCGGAGGAGGGTTGTGCGGGTGGCTGTCGGCGTGAGCACGCTTGTTCCTTGGCCGAACGGCTCTAAACCCTGGTGTTTTTCTATACGTGGGAATGAAGCGCGTTGCTTGGGGTTTGTTGGAAGGGCGCTCCTGCTGTTCGATGCTGCTAGGGATGCTGACGAGGAAGTGCCACAGGATAGCGGGTGCATGAAGCTCAACTGGCTTTCTGATTGATGTCGTTAGTGGTCCCTACTGAAAAATCCCTGGGAAGCCGGACGCTTTCTGTCTCTGGATTTCTCCACAAGTTTTAGCTGAACAGCTTCTCGTTAGGTGCGTAGTGGCTGCTAATGTGGCCCCCTCCCGGCTCCCCGAGAAAAAAAAAAATAAAATAAATGGCAAGGTCTTGAATTGCCCAAGAACTGATTTGTCTCTGGTGGTGGTGTTAGTGAAGTGCGTCACTGGGGTGTTTCGCGGCGCCTGGGAGCCTGCGGGAGAGGAGCGGGCTGCTGCATCGCCGGCCCCGGGGCCGCTGCGGGGAAAGGCTTTCCTGGCACGGGCGAGATGGGGGATCACCAACGGGGAGCGATGAGCGTTGTTCAATGATGCGTCCTCCCCTGTCACGGGGGAGCAGGGTTTGATTGATTTACTCTATGTTAGCTTCGCATGAAGAAAACCGTTGTGTTATTTTTGGGGGGTTTTTCCCTTTTTACCTTAGACTTGGAATTACTTTCTCTTTTTTTTTTTTTTTTTTTTTTTCCCTTCCTCCTTGGAGGGCTGTTAATGAAAAGCACTGAACCAGCTTCTCTTCAATTTAATTTGTTTGCATGAGCTGAGCTGGCAGCTCTCCCCCCGCCTATTCCCCCCCCCCCCCCCCCAACACCTCCCCAAAATATATGTCAAATATTTGCTGAGAGCTTCCAGGGCTGCCTCCGAAGGGGCTGCGCACACAATCCCGCCTGCAAACCTTCGCCATAAACTTTGCAGCTCAGTGCTTGCGGGCAAATCCCTATGTGTGTGTGGCCGGAGTCCCCTTGTCCAGTTTGGTGACGGAGCGTGTGCGATGTCCCCGGGGGCAGCTCATGGGGGGAATTTCTGGGGAGAGCAGCCCTCGGAGATGGAGTGAGTCCCGTTTCTCCGCTGAGGCAGCGGGTAGAAGGAGGGGAAGCGTTAAAAAGTCACGAAAAGCTGCATTTCAGACCTCTGCTGGGCTTTCATGGGGAGGGGAGGGTTGGCTGGTGGCAGGTCCTGGGGTGGTGAGAAGGGCCGGCCCTAGTGACAAGCGATAGGATGAGAGGAAACGGGTTCAAGTCATGCCAGGTGAGGTTTAGATTGGATATTAGGAATTTTTTTTTCACTGAAAGGCTTATCAAACACTGGAAGAGGCTGCCCAGGGAGGGGGTGGATTCGCCATCCCTGGAGGTGTTTAAAAAAAGGGTGGACATGGTACTTGGGGACATGGCTTAGAAGTGGTTTTGTCAGGGTGGGTTAATGGTTGGACTTGATGATCTTAAAGGCCCCTTCCAACCTCAGCGATTCTGTGATTCTATGATCTCCAACGGGCAGAGGGAGATGGAGGGTCACGATGGGCAACATCACGATGGGCACTGGCCAGGCTGTGAGCGCCTGTTTTGCCGGATTCAGAAAGCATTAAGAAGCCTTCCTGTGTCCTCCTGCCTTTCTCTGGAGAGGTGTTGCAGGATGCAAACTAAATTCCAGGTGTTTCCCGAGTAGGTTTTTTTTTTTTTGTTTGCCTCCCCACGTGCACGTGGGCAGCCCCACCATCAGCATCTCCGCTGCTGCAGGATGGCACAGGCACCGGGTTTGGAGCGGGTGAAAGGCAGCCCCGCTCCCCGCGGGCACCGCCGTGCTGCCTCATCTGGTGTCAGAAGCAGGGATGTGATCGGGTCTCGCAATCTCCTTTGCCATCTCTCTGCCAGCTGTGGCACATCTGGCTCTTCTTTCCTGGTCCAGCAGCAGCCAGGGCTCTCCATGCATCCCGCCTGGGGGATGCGGCTCCGTCATCCACCTTCATAGTCTCCTCTGTTGGCAGTATTGGAGGCAAATCAACTAAAATATTGGATCAGCGTGGTTATTCGGTCCATCCACCCTCCTCTGGCGAGCGGTTCAGCGTGCAGAACGTGGTCACTTACTCGCCTAAACAGAATTTCTTGGTCCGCCTCCCGCGGCGCGCGATGCACCCAGCCGGAGGAGCAAACCGCAGCTGCCCAAGACCCTCCGCACACCGCAACTCCCTCTCCGCTTCTCGCGGCGTTGCCGTAACGCAGTCGGCCCCCGCGGACTGCTTTTCGATTTGGGAAGCGCCGTCTTTGTCTCCTTTTGCCTCGCCAGCTGTAATCCCTGCCTGGCTGTGCCCCTGCCTGCCTAGCCGTTTATTTCCCTTAATCTTTTTGTGAAGCACTTTTAGCATAAGCTCTCTGAAAATCCGCTGAAATTAGACCCTCTAAATCACCTTCATCTATTTTACGGGCTTTCTTTCGCAGATAATACTGCCAGGTTGCGTAGCATGCCTCTTTTCCACCATCCCTTAAGGGAGTTGCGTTGCCTTGACCTGTTCAGATTATACTTTGCCGGTTTTTATATCGGCTGACCCCTAATTAGACGCCGAGTGAAGCTCCTGCTCTCCTGCAGTTTGGTATTTAGCTCTGCGTGGTCCATTCAGCATGGTCTTCCGCTTTTTAAAAATAAAATAACAATAAAAAAAAAAAACACAAACAAACCAAACCCAAACCAAACTCCCACAGCTTTTAGGAAAAAGCATCTCGGTGGATATGGTGGGAATATCCACAATTATTAGTGTTTGGTACATCGCTGTGTCTGAGCTAAGCAGCCCGTTCGGCTCGGAAGGACCGAGGTGAGCTTGGCAGCCGGGGTGCCCCCGAGTTTGGCTAAGTAGCCACAACTTCTGAGAAACCTCACCGTGCGCCTCTGCCGTAGCTTTTCTGATAGCTCATGCCTCGTTCGATTTGGGGGGGGGGTGAAGCAGGTGTTTGTCCTGGAGATGCTGACCCCCGTGAGATGGGGAGAGCCGGGGATGAGCCGCTGGCGGTGGTCCGAGGTCGGGGCTGTGCGCGGGGAGGAGGGAGGCCGGAGGCTGATGCGCAGCCCCGCGCTCCGCGGGAAATTACCGTTTTCTTTCTTCTATGGTAAAAGAAGCCCATTTTCGAGGCGCGCGGCTGCGGCCTCTCCCTGGTGTGAAAACTTGGGGGAAAATAGCGTTGTTGACCACCTCTCTGTATTTGGGCAAATGAGGCTGTTCCGAGCACAGCCTGCCGCCTCGCAGGCTCAGGCATAACTGTATCCAGCAGCTGGAAGCTGCAATTAGATAAATTCAGGCTGAAAATGGAGCACAAATCCCCAAATGAAATTAGCTGGCCGCTGCGGGGTGGGGGGGTCGCGCTGCGTGATTGCTGCGATCTCTCCCGCCCGCCTGCGTCTTCGGGAACAGCCGGTTTCTGGAAGAGCTGCTCACGTGGCGGCTCTCTCCCGTACTCCAACTGCCGGAAGGCTACAACAGCCCGGAATATTGCTTTTTTTTTTTTTTTTTTTTCCCTACTCCCTACGAGTAAAGCAAGCTTCTTCCCGGACTTCTCAGGAAGGGTAGGACGATGGAGGGATGTCTTTGAATAGAAACATCTATCCTCCCCTGCGTCCCTCCTCCTTCTCCCCCCATCCTCTCGCTCCTTTCCGCAAGGTTAAATGCCACAGCAGAGAAGGAAATTGAGTTTTGGTGTCTGTGCTCCCAAAGGCTGCCCTCAGCCGGGGAAATGCATCATCCCGCTGGGCTCTCGTGCTAATCCCTCCTGGGATTGCTTGCCGGCTGGGAGGCAATGACACAGACCGAAGGGGTTACAGCCGACGCTCCCAGTGTCCTCGGGTCAATGGGATGCTGGTCCCATCATGCACTTATAATGGAGAGGGTATCTCGAGAAGCAGGGATTTATTTACTGTGTCTGGCCTGGCAGGGGTAATTTGGGATTGGAAGGAATAAGTAATGAGATTTCCATCTTCTGAGGGCAATGCCAAGTAAAAACGTATGAGTCTATTTCATTTTTTTTTTATTGTTTAGACGAAAAGGAACCTCGCAGCCCGCACAACGGGGTGGGCTGTATATTAAAAAATAGAGGATAAAGCCTGGGAGCAGACCTGCAGAAGCTTTGTAAGAAGGACTCCAGGACATTTTCCCCAGTAATCTGTGGGTTGAAGAGCTATTGACCCGAGGGTGGGCTTGCGGAGAAGGAAAAATCATGCTGTCCCCCATCCTCTCGCCCCCAGTCTCCCTTCCCATAGGGCTCAGTGAATTCTGCCTCTGATCACAGAATCACAGAATGGTTTGGGTTGGAAGGGACCTTGAAGACCATCCAGTCCCACCTCCCTGCCCTGGGCAGGGCCACCTCCCCCCAGCCCAGGTTGCTCCAAGCCCCGTCCAACCTGGCCTTGAGCACCAGGTGTAGGCTGATGGTGCGGGTCGCCATCAGCTGATGGGGGACTTTATCTTCTGCCTCCCCTTGGCGGGGTGTGGATCGGGCTGTCCGGGAGACGTCCTCCTGCTGAAGTGTTACATCCGCCGCGCTAAGGAAGAAAGATGCATCAAAGGTCTCTGTTTTCAGGGCGGGAAGAAATTGAGCCCGTGTTGCCCATCAGTGCATGTGTATATGTACGCACATATGTATGTGTATATAAAAAAGCCTATTTAAACATGTTGGCTAACACATTAAAAATAATTGTTATTGGTTACACAAATTACTAGCAATATTGCTATGGCTGTATTACAGCTTAAATTTTCACTTGATTGCTACCACATAATTTTTAGCAAATAACCAAAGCGTTCTAACTTAAATATTGTCACAGTATCATTTTAGTAGGCAAATGAAGTAATTATAATCTCCTTGGATATTAGGGTATCTTCTACCTACCAATGTACACGTAATGCATTTTGCCGATTTCAAGCAGGCTTTGGAGAGCCGCCTTTTCTTTAGTGGTAGTTCTGGAAAGCTTGGGGAAAACCAACCCCTTCCGCTGGGTCAGCGGGGAGGTCTGCAAACGGGGAGGAGGACACGCGTGTCCCGGTGCCGTCCTTCCCGCTGAGGCTTTTAGGGGGCGTCGTGATTTAGGCTAAATCCGCTACTGGGGACCTGGGGGACCCCAGACGGGACCGACAGATGCTCCCCTCTACCCCTCTTCAAAGAGAGGCAGAGGAGGAAAAAGAGACTTATGAGTTTAGAAGGAACTAAACTAATGAAATATTAATAATAAAATAAAAAAAGGAATAATGAAAAATATACAAAACCGTATCAAGCTCCCGAGATGACAATCGCGACACCAGTTGGCACTGGGGCAGCCCCAGGCTGGACTCAGTGACGGACGGGAACTGGATTCCGGATCTGGATTCAGGATGGGGATCACAGGCAGATGAACAGAGTCCTCCTCAGACATCGGCCATTGGAGGAAGAGCGCTGACCCTTTGATCCCTCAGCTTTTATCCTGAGCGTGAGGCAGATGGGATGGAATACCCTGTTGGTCAGTTTGGGGTCACCTGTCCTGTCCGCTCCTCCCTGCAGGTGGGACCCCACTATGCTTTTCCGCTTCCGACCCTCCAACGGGGCAAATACCAAAGTTGGTTGGCCGTGGGGGTTACAGCAATGAGTATAAGCGAGAGCCGCTCTGCATCCCGTGCCCGGGCATCGGCTATAGACGTGGGTCTGATCGCTCTGGGAGAGCCAACACTGTCTGCACAATATGCTGTTAATGTCAGTAGTTAGAAGAGGCCCAGCTAAGAAGCAAAGTTACTGAACAAATTTAGTCCTGTTTTACCTCAAACCAGGACAGGGGGTTGCTTTTGTCTGCGCACGGAGAAGCTCTTCCCAGGGGTTAAACTCGGCAATAACCTGCCCTGCTGCGGGCACGAGGGCGGTTCGGCAGCGGTTGGGCAGAGCTCGTGGCAGAACAAGCGTTTCTGGCGTAGTGCTGGCCTTTGAAAATGATCTGCCGATCTCTTGCGGCCCCAAGACCTGAAATCTTCTCGGGGTTGCTTTCCAGCTCTGCAAATGGAGTTTGGTGCATGCGTGGCAGCGAGCAGCTCGGTGCTGCTGGTGCTGCTGGTGCTGCTGGTGCTGCGGGGCTCCCGGGGGCGCAGGCAGCCGGCGCGGGGCAGGGGCAGGCTTGGCGCTACGGCTCTCTTTGGTGCCCACCGGCTCTGCGGCATCTGCTTCATCGCCTTCCCCTCCAAAGGAGGGTTTACCCTCCCCGTGAGTAGCGGGGCGTACGGGGAAGGACCAGAGCTGGAGGGGTTTTTGTTTCCAGCTCGTCGAAGCTAGAAAAGTTTGCAGGGAGGCGTTGGGAGCGGCTCTCGGCGGTTTGGATGGCGGACTGGTGGGGCGAAAGCTGCGTGTGCGCTCATTTCAGGATGGAGGGACGGGGGCTGGACCGGACCGCGGGAGCCGTCGCCGTCGGGGCGCGCGGGGGGAGGGGAGGATGCGCTAAAACTTCACCGGCATTAACTGCGGCCGGGGAAAGGAGTTGGGGTGCGGAAGGTGGCTGGGATGGAGGTGCTGCCCGCGCGTGGCATGGCTCGCTGCCTTCACCCTGCCCGCGGGCGCTCCCGCCCAGGGGGACGTGATGCGCGCAGGGGAGCTCATGGGAGCGGGCGCTCACAAGACGCACGTCACATATTCGTCCCCCGCGGCACCCCCTGCTCCTCCAGTCTTGGAGATCTGTGGTTTGGCACATCTTGGGAGCATCCAGCAGCCGCCAGAGCCACATTTCGCAAACCAGCAGCTCCTCTGTCCCCCCCGGTCTCCCTGATGCTCCCTCCCGCCCGCGGCAGATGCTGATGGGGAAGGAAATCACAGCTGCAGAATGAGCCGCGCCGCTGTACCTTGCCATCACCTAAGCTATACTTTTTTTTTTCTGTTCTTGCTCGTGCCCCGACTCCGATGATTGTAGCAGGGAGAACGCCTTGATTGCTGACAGCTTCTCGGGAGTTGCGGCACAATTGAATCAGTTCCCTTTCAGTGCATAGAAGCCCTTCAAATTGTAATCACAGGCCATTCTCCATCTCCGCATTGTGTTCCGCAGCAGGCAGCTGCGAGCCAGAGCTGTCCTCTTCCTCCTCTTCCTCCTCCTCCTCCCCGGAGCCCCCTGGGCTGCGCTGGCGGTGATCCCCTCGCTCTCACCCTCAGCAGGGCTGCTCCTTGGCGGGTGTTCGCATGCCCCCTGCGAACAGGAGTTGTGATGGAGTGGGGTGGGAATGGCGTGGCAAAGCCAGCGGGAGCGGGTGAGGTGGCTTCTGGGGACAGCCAGCACCAGCCGGCCCAGGGGCTGCGCCTTAGGGATGCTGCGCTTGTGCACCTGCATCCCCCTCCCGAGCGGAGGGGTGGAAAATCCCGGGTTAAAGGCAAAAAGAGGGTGCTGCCCCGCTCCCATGCCGCCTGCTGTGCAGCCCGAGGCGGATGGACATCGCACTTGGAGCTGTAATGCTGTCTCCAAGGTGGGTCTTCTCCTAGGAGCAATCCTCTTCCTAGTGCTCTGCTGGTTTTTTTGGGGGAAACCCCAGGAAGGAGCTGGGGGCAACCAGCTCCCTCTGCCCAACGTGTCTGGCTGGGTAGAAACCAGACGAGAAGGCAGCAATGAGCTTCCGCAGTGCTGGGAGCAAAACCATCCCCGTCTTCCCCCGCTCCTCTTCTGGGCACCGCGGTGGGGCTGGGAAGAGGTGACCAGGAGCCAGGCAGGGCAGGACTGGTGACACCCGGAGCCGGGAGAGTTGGCAACGACAGCCCTGCCGGTGCCTCGTGCTGGTGCCACGCGGCTGTTTCATCACCGCGTGTTGGCATCGCGTTTTCTACCCCGTCAGCCAAATTTCTGCTGCTTTTGCTCTCTTTTTTTCTCGCCCCCTGACCCTTCCCTTTCTTTGCGCTGCATCTTTTCTTGCTGTCCTTGGCTTTCCTTTTGTTCAGCGGCTCCCTCTCCGTGTCTTTGTGCTCCCTTCAGAAACTTCCCAGCCTTCCCTCTCCGGCGGGGCCGTGCCCGTACGGATGCCGGCAGGACCAGGAGGATGCCTTTCTCCTGCTCCTCATCTCCCCTTTCATGGGGGCAGGTGACCGAGCGCTGCCTGCCGCCTGCCCAGAGCTCGCAAACGCGGCAGAGGGTCAACCCGTCAATGGAAGATTGAGTGCGGAGAGAATTAGGGCAGCGAGGCACCATAATAAAACCTACTGGTGTTGAAACCGAGCTGGGAGAAGCTATAGAGGGAGGGCTGGGTGCCAGCTCTAGGGGAGATAAAAAAAAAAAAAGGTATGATTCAGCGTGGCCCTGAGCTCATCCATCTGGAGGTTAGGACAGGGCTGGGATGAGGTTTTGGGCACGGGAACGGCAGGGAGGTGCTGCCGGCCGTGACCGCTTCCCTCGGAGAGCCGCGCTCCTCTCCCCGCAGCGCCCAGTGCCTGCTGGTGGCGTTTGCTGGTCTGGCCTCCTGGCTGCTGTCAGGAGTTGTTCTGTTCCTTCCCTGTAGGGTTGGGGAGGTAAATCTGAAAATAAACTAGATATTTAGCGGGATAGAGCAGCTTGAAAGGGGTTCTGTGGGTTTGGGGTGAGGGGGTGAGTTTTGTGGTTCTGCTTGAGCTCACATCGTGTGCTTTCTCCAAGGGGAAAACTTAAAACTTGGTAAACTTGAAAGGCGCGAAGGCCCCGGTGTGCAGCGTGGCCGGGGGTGATGGCTGCCATGTCCTCTACTCGTCCTGCGCTTATCCTGGGAGCACGGGTCCCGAGTCAGCAGCGCAGCTCGGGCACGCGCTGTGCCTGAAGCACCCGCGTCACGGCGGCTTCCAGCCGGTGCTTTGCTGAAAAGGATCCCGTGGGCTCAAGATGCTGTTTGCTTTGTTGTGATTTATTTATTTCCCCCCCCCCTCCCCCCATGTAGGGAAGATGAACTATCTCAAGGTGGCAGTCAATTAAAAAAACAAAACTCCAAACCTGATCCCTCGTGTTCTTCTCCTCCCCCCACTAAGCCCCATCGGTTTCTTCTGAATACAGCAGTAACCTTCGCAGTGCTAACGACATCGTTATCCCAGCCCGTGTCCTTAGGCAGCCTGGGTTGTCTCCAAGGCTTTCAGACTTTCTTTTGTCCCAAGAAGTCAAAGTAAATTGTAGGCAGCCAGCTAGAACACGCGTTCCTGGGGGATCTGCTTTCCTTGGCAGATAAATGGGCTTTTTTGTTACGCGTTGAGGTCTCGGTGCATTCCTGAGCCCTCTGACTGTACAACTGTCACTGTTATGCGCTGCGTAACGGCACAGTGGGAGGTACTGGGAAACCAGGCGTCCCTGGTGCATCCCGCAGCATCCTTGCTGGGCATCGCACGGCACGTGGCGCAGCATCTGGAGGCTTCGGTGCCTGATAGGCGCGCTCAAGCTTGAAGCAAAGGGGAGAGGGACCCCTTGCTTGATCTCCAGCTTCACGCCGGGCTTCCGTGCTGGCAGGAGCCCGGGTTCCCCCAGGAGGATGGCCAAACCTCTGGGTTAACCCAGTCCCGGAGCCGGGGAGAGGAAGGACCCAACCTCTTCCCGTGTCGAAGCTGGGAAACAAACGGCCCTGACTTCAGCTTAAAGATTGCATCCTCACATCGGCTGGGGCAGAGCAGCTCATATATTCTTGTTTCCCTAAATGAAGGATGCACTCAAGCAATTGAAAACAACTTCTGGGACAATCTTGTTCCATTATGTCTAATGGAAGCGGGTGTACGTGGCGCGTCGCGCGTGCTGATATCTTAGAGAAACAAAGAGGGATTTTCCCATTATTCAGAGAATGGATGAGACGTGAAATGAACTCCTCAGAGGCGTTTCAGTTTGTCACAATAGAGCAAAGTGAGTCACGTTTGGAGAATTCGGGAACAAAATGTGTGCGATTTCATGTATTCCCCTATTTGTATGCTCCCTCCCTCTTCTGTCCCCCTCCTCCCTTTCCTGTTAAAATTTGGCAGCAGAAACCCAAACTCCAGGCACGCTTCCTTACGCTCTTAGAGTCACGGGTGGAGGTTAGAGGGGAGCCCCCTCCCCTCCTTGGACGGGGCTGCGGGAGAGGACCTCGAGGACCTCTTCGGCTCAGGCATCAGCAGATGCTCCTGAAATGGGGTTTTAGTTGTCATTTGGTTTGTGAGCGCGGAGGAGGCATTTGCTTGTGTCTTAAAAGCTGGTGGTGACTGGGAGGAGCAGCTACTCCAGTGAGCCAAGGCAAGAGCACCTCCGCTCTTTTTGAATGCGGTAGCCGGAGCATTAAGAAATGGCCAAATATCCCCTGAACTGGAATAATTAATCTCCTATTGATAAGTAAGGTAATGAATTCAATGGACTATAGGATGTTGTATTTGCAGCCCTGGGACTGCTTGATGCTTCCCAGCCAGAGAGGAGCATCCAAAACTTTCCTCGCAGTTTTTCCTTCAGAAAACATAATTTCACTGAAGAAAAGGAGGGGGGAACGCTTAATTCATACCCTCCGGTTGGCTGAATTAGAATCAAACCTGTCATTTTGCGTTGAAACATTCTTTTTCACAGCTGGATGTCAGGAGGTTTGGGATTCTGCTGGGCAGGCGTCCTGCTTCCAGCCCCGCACCATCATGAAGGTGGGATGGAGGAGGCTGGTTTGCCGTCGGCTGCGGCGTAAACCCAGCGGGGCCGTGCTGCGCCGCGCCGTGCGTGCTCGGCAGCATTGCTGGGCGAACGCCTTTGCTTTGGTGGCACCGAAACCCCTCCAGAGGCCAAAAACGGTGCCGCCCAGGAGGTCTCTCCCGGCTCAAGGAAGGGGTAGGTGCGACCTTAATGCGCGTGAGGAGCACCACAAAGCTGTGTCCTCCCGTAATGGGGGACCTGGTGCCAAACCAGGCGGCGCTTCCAGCGGCGGTGACCTCACCTGGGTCGGCACTTGCTGGGTACCCCCCCATTTTTGATGATTTACGCTTTTGCAGCGGGTTTCTTTTTTCCGAAGCAAGGCACGGGGCCGGCGCGGGGCTGGTGCTGCAGGGGCAGGCGGTGGGCAGCGCCTCTCCTCGGTGGGCTGGTGCGGGTTTCGGAAGGGGTGTGGAGTATTTCTGTTATGGCCAGCACGAAATACTGCGGTTTGTTTCTCCTTAAGCGGTGTCGTTTAATTTTCTCCTGCGAAAGTGCTGTCCAAAAATAAATCCCTTACGGGAGGAGCTTTATTAGAAAGCCTTGAACGTAAATCCCTCGCAGGGTCCTTTGAGCCGCCCGGCTGCCGTCCTGGCCGTGGGGGTCCCTGCCGGGCGAGGAGGGGGAGACCTTCCCCTGGAGTGGTTTCTGCCTCTTGTTAAGCTCTTCTTTGCTGCACCTGGGTTGCTGATTAAGAATTGCCTTGAAAAGCATCTTCAAACTCTTAGAGGACTGTTTCCCGACTTAACAAATCAATGTGTTAAAATCTATAAATATTTAATCGCTGCTTGCTCTCCAGAGGGGCTTGCCTTGCGCCTCTCCCCCTCTCTGCTCTCCCTCCGCCGGTAAAACCCTTCCACGCGATGCCCACATAATCTGTTTGCTGCTGACCGCCGCGGGACCGTGTCCCTTCTTCTCCGGTAACGCGATGTCGGTGGAAGAAGCCGCCCCCAAAGAGCCCGGGAAAAACTTGGCCGCTTTTCCAGCAAGCGCGATGGCGGGTCGAACCCCACACAGCTTGTAAGGAGGTGGGATTTTGGTTTTTTGAAATGTTCTCGCATCGCTGGTGGAGCCTCCACTGGTGGTCTGTGTTGTGTGTTTGAAACCGGTCGTTCCCTATATCGGGGTAAGCAGGAGGGGGTGTGCGGCACCGGGAGGTGAGGGGCCGGCAGGTTACTGAGACGGTGAGGTATTTGCCCCGGTTCCGTGGTGGCTGGTTGCGATGCCAGACGCCTCCGGTGCCGTACCGGCAGGGTGCTCACGGGCGACCGCCTTGCCTGGCTGCACGCCGAATTCTGTGCAAGCCGTGGCCCTGAATCCCAAAATGCAAACCAACCCCCAAGCCAACTCTCAAATTCTCTAGAAAAGAGACACAAATAATGTGGCTGATGAAAGGGGCTCTTTATCACTCTGAAAGCGTCTTCTTTTAATTTTTTTTTTTTATTTTTTTTTTCCCGCACTCCAATTAAATTCAAGGTCTTGTATCATCTGCTGTCATCGTTCCCAGGGCGAAGCCGTGGATGTGACAGCAGGAGCGTGCCGGGGGGAGCCAGGCTGCCCCCCGAGCTGGGGAGAGGCGGCAGGGCAGCCTGCCCTGGGTGCTGTGCCCGGACCCCTCCCGGGGGAGGCTGCTGGGGGGGGGGGGGGGGGGGGTCTGGGATGAACTGGGCTGTCCTGCCCAAGAGGAGCAGAGTTGCTGGCGGGATGCTCTGCGGGCACGGGAAGCCGAGTTTCCCAGCAGGACCGGTGATGCTAACATTCCCAGTGCCCGGGCTCGCCGGGCTTTTGCTGCGTGAAACTTTGTGGGAGGGGGAATGGGACAAGTTTCACGGGGGGGGGGGGAGGGGAAGGCATTTTGCAAAAGCTGATAGCAAGTTTTGTGGCAGAGGAAGAGGCTGAGCTGCAGGCTGTTGCTTGCCAGAGCCTTCCCCCTCCTCTCCCCGTGCTCGCCAGCGTGATGATGGCTTCTTGCTGTGCCGTCGCGTGCCTGCGGCGTTTGCGTGCGTTCTCCCCGTTGCTTGTTTGGAGGGTTTCGGAGGCTGTTGGCTTGAGTCACGGGAACAGGCAGGCGCTGGAGCAGCTGTGTTGGTGGGCGCAGGCTGCTGCTGTCCCTCGCTCCCCGGCTGCGCTTCCCGCGGAGTCTCCTTCTCCTGCCTCTCTTCTCACCCTCAGCGATTTATTAGCCGTTGCCCATCTCTGGAGGTTTGGCTGTCTTTGCCTCTTTTCCTGAGAAGGTGACGTTTGAAGGGCTGGAAGATGTCGAAATGACGGCTTAAACCAGGGGGGCATGGGGAGAAGGGTGGTGGTCCTTCTCCAGGCTGTCCCCAGGAGATGCTCCCGCTGTGCATGGGGAGAGCCGAGCTCTGCCTGGCGGGGACCAGAGCTGGACGTGGTCGGCTCTGTGCTTGTGTGCTCTCGTTCCAAGAAGTCCCAGCGATGTGGATTGGCTTTTCTGTGTGTTTGTGCCCCGAGATGTAGCGCTGGGTGCCTGTCAGTGCTGGCCGTCGCTGGTGGGTCTAGGAAGAGGCTGGATGACAGTTTCCCCTGTAGGAACCTCAGTAGGGTGCCCTGTTGTCCTGTTCTGCAAGTGGCTCCATCCAGAATCTGCTTTATTTTTATTTCTGAATGTGAAAATGAGGGAGAGCCAAAGGTGTGGGTCTGGCTGGCTCCGTTTCGGGGGCTTTTGCGGAGTCCTCCAGCCAGGAGCCTGCGGGGAGCCGGGGAAAGCTGGAGGCGGCGGCAGGAGCCATCCCGTTTTGAAAACAATGAAAAGCAAAAGGTCTTAATTTCCCCCACCCCCATCCCCTGAAACGGGAAGGAAATTCCAAAAAGTCTCGTCATGACAACTCTGACACTTCTGTTCCCATTTGCTCCAAAATTACCTTTCAAATATAGTTCAGTTCTCTCCAGCAGAAGACCTGTCAGAGAGAGACTCTTCCAGGACAGCTGAGAAAGAGAGAAAATACTGAAGCAGCATCCGTCCCCGCTATCTCTAAGGGAACTAAACGTGGCACATTCCAGCTCTGGGTGCCTGTGCTGTGCGCTCTCCTCCTGCAGCACGAATCCCAAAGGGAGACAATGTTCTGAGTATTATAATTTGATGATAATAATTCAGCATTTAGAGAATCTTCTATCTCTGAATAACAAAGCATGTCAGGAAAAAAATATTATCCCCGGTGACAGGTGGGGGGGATGAAAGGTGAAGTCGAGCGAGTTGAGCGGAAGATCTGGGTGTGAAACGTGGGCTTTCTGGCTTCTGACTTGGAGGCTTTGGCTTTCCTGATGCTCTCCCTGTGCTCCGACTGCCTCGCGGGAGGTGTCACCCAGAGGATGCTGGCGGGATGCTCTGGGTGCGGAGGTAGCGGTGAGTTTGCGGTTTGCTGGTACCTGGGCTCTGTGGTGGGCTCTGCTGGAAGGTGAGGTGCCAGCAGGGAGGAGAAGGCATCCCAGAGCTTTGGAAACGATGGAAATAATTATTTGTTTGAAAAATAAACAAATGCAAGCTTCCCGAAAGAATCCTGATGCCGTTTCTGATGACATAAAAAATTGCAAAGCTTCGGAGTCCTGCCCTTGACGCGCTATTCGGATATCTGTATGAAAGTGATGTCCGTATTATCATTATACCTAATTGTTCAAACTCCTTCTTATCTGCATGACTTCACTTCTGAAATGACTGAATGAGAGGATGGGGGAGAGAAGGGGGGGGGGTCTGCGGTAGTGAGTCAAAACTGGGGATTAGAACAGAAATTGTCTTATAATTAAAGTTACAGAGCTGCTGCCGCAGCAGTGTAATTACTAATGGGGACCAGCGAAGCGCAGACGAGGAGACGTAAGATACCTGGCGTTTGGCGAGCAGGGGCGAGGAGGCGAAGTGATGCTGCTTGGGAGGACAGCTGGGGATGCAGTTAGGGGATGAGTGGGATGAGAGGAAGGGGGCAGGGCAGCGATCCTGTCCTGCCGCAGCTCCTGGAGGTATTTCAAGCCAGATGTGTGGTACGAGACGCTCGGTGACGGGGTTTGTGTGGGCACTGTGGGGTACGGCGACGCGCCTTGCAGTCCCTGCTGCCGAGGAGCCGCCGGCACGTGCAGGCGTTTCGCTCCAGCAGCAGCCGACCGGTTGTTTGTGCGAAGGGAACCTTTTGATTGGCGAGCGTTGGCCTCTGCCGCTTCGTTTCGTGCTCGGAGATGAGGAGCTGTTTCTTTCCAGAGCTTTGCTAGATGCTCCTGAGTTAGAGGAGCTGGGTGGTTAGCACTGGGCGGGAGGATGGGGAGGTGTTTCTTTTCCTGATCCGGTACTGGTGGCTGTTTTCTCGCATTCCTCTGCCCCTTCCGTGTACACGCTGGCTGGTTTTTATTTA
Source organism: Vanellus vanellus (assembly GCF_965231255.1). Lineage (NCBI taxonomy): Eukaryota > Metazoa > Chordata > Aves > Charadriiformes > Charadriidae > Vanellus > Vanellus vanellus. The sequence goes on along the minus strand of NC_138923.1, from coordinate 4,475,162 downwards.
TTAATGTTGGCCAAGTGTTGGTTTTTGGGAGGGTTGTCGGTGCTGACACAGTTAGAGCCGTGCATCCGTAAGCGCTCAGAAATGAGCAGCTATCCGTGTCTGCAGCCGGCAGAGGCCGCGGAGTCACTGGCCACCAAAATGAGCTTTGGTGACCCTGGTTTGGCTCTTGTGCTCAGGGTCAAAAGGAGTTGTTTTTCTTTTCGCCTCCGATACCATCTCTTCTCATTTGGATGCTCTTCCCGACGGTCTCTCTGCCCGGCTGCTGCCTGGAGGATGGATGTGGTACAGCCGCAGCATCCTCCACCCAGGGCTGGAGCACGGGATGTGCTTCTCCACGTGCAGAATTTAAACTGGCGAGAGCGAGGAGTGTTTCCTGTGCCGTACTGGGGAGGGTTGAGGTGGAGAAGTTGTTCCTGCTGATGTGTCCCCTGCCAGCCGGTGGGGACGGGAGCGGGTTGGGACGAGGGGAGTGCCAGGCTGCAGGCACTGGAGCCGACGCGCATCCCTGCAATATGCAAAACACTTACAGGAGCAATGGGAATTTCTGCCTGACCTCAGCTGGTGTGATCAACTGATGCCCTGAAGCATGAAAATAAATAGCTCTGACTCATAAGAACAAGTGGTGCAATTACTTTAGCGAGAATAAAATATTTGTAAGTATCTAATCCTTCTCTGTACCGTGTGCAGCGGCGAGTACTTATCTCCCCGCTGCTCCCTCTTCCCCGCAGCGGCGCCGCTCCGTGCAAACAAGGAGCCTCTTGAACTCCTCCTCTCTCCCTCCATCTGTTCCCGCAGCCCTTGCGCCCAGCCGGGGCGGTGGGAGGGAGGCGCAGCCCCGGGGGGGGCGCTGCCGGTGGAAGTCCCGTCTCTTGGTTTGGGGTTGTTTTGGGGCTTTGCCTTAAAAAAGCAGGGCAGGAGAGAATCTCTGAGCAAGAGGCCAGCGCCGGCCAGCTTGCCTTGCTTCTTCAGCCTGGGGGTGGCGGAGGGGAGGTGGGACCCCGCCGGCAGGATTGGCAGCGGTGACCCCCGTTAAACAACACCTAGAAGGCGGACTCAGATGTAAACTCAGCTTTTTATTTTTCCCCTTTACTGTTATCCACCAGCTGTGCCCCTCCCCTGGCTTTGCTCGGCGCCGCTTTGTGTTTTAATTTTGATTGCTAATCTTGTGCTTAGCGGTGGGGAGCCCTCCGCATCCCCTCGTGCGTGGGTGGGCACACGCCTCATCCCTCCCGACCCGTGGGTGACGGGAGCCTTGTACCGATGTTAAACAACCAAGTCCTCGGATGCGTCGGCTTGGGAAATAAACTGCTTAATAGGCAGGGAGCTGGAGTGGCAACGGGGCCGCCGCCCGGGGCCGGTGCTGGCCATTAGCAGGTGCCTTTGCCCACCTCTTGGAGAGCAAATGCCGCTTCATCAATGCCGGGGAGACACGAGTCGTGCTCCGGGATGGGCGATGGCAATGCCATTCCTTCCACCAGTTGAGCTCGAGTGTGTTTCCGTGGGTTTTTCTGTCCTTTGCTGTGTCCCAAGACCATTCCCAGCGACGAGGCTGATCCCGATGCAGAGCTGGGATTTTTCTGTCTCAGGCTTTTTTTTTTTTTTTTTTTTTTTTTTTGAAATAGGTTTGGCCCAACAGTGATTTAATGATCTTTTTCTAAAATTTAGGGGGTTTTGGCTTTGTTTCAAACATTCGCTATTTCAGGACTAATAGTCAAATGAAACATTAAGTTCACAGCAAAACATCTTAAGCTGTTTTTCCCCTTAATGCTTTCAGCAAACAGAAAAATGACTTAATCTCATGGCTGTGCCCTGATGTCCAATCTGCCTTTGGTAGTGCTATATCTGGACAAATGTACATAGCAATACATTTTTTTTTTCTTTCCCCCCACCGATTTCACAGTCAGCAGGAAAATAGTCCTGACTTCAGCGGTCCTTTTACAGCATTAGCATCTTGCAAGGACCTGACCTGAGCAGCTGGAGGCGTGCGGGTTACTGCTGCGGACTGCCCGTGGACTCGCTGATGGCTGCGTCGGAGCGTGTCTCGTGGTTTTCCAGGTTTCCTGCAGGAAAGGAAGGCTCGGTACCACCGGACCGCTGGGTTCAAACTGCTCTGAAGCAGTGTGAGTCTAGCTAGGAGCAGAGCTGAAACCTGAGGTTAAGGATCCGGTGGTCCAGCGCTGCCCTCGCTGATGTTCTCCATCCTCCTCTGAGCCCTGGTGCTGGTGGGGGGCTGAGGTTTGCCCTCTCCCCCCGGCGTCTCCGGGCTCGCCTCAGCCTGCTGGGGGTGAAGGTGGTCCCTCAGACCGGGTGAGCTCTGCCTGGGTTGGGGGGGGGGAGGCATCATTTCCTGGGGCTGGGAGAGAGGGATGGAGCACTCCCAGAATAATAGGGTTTGCTTCCAGTCCCTAAAGGGGCTCCAGGAGAGCTGGGGAGGGACTTTTTCCAAGGGCATGGAGTGATAGGATGAAGGGGAATGGCTTCAAACCGGAAGAAGGGAGATTTAGGTGAGATATGACGAAGAAATGTTTCCCTGTGGGGGCGGTGAGCCCCCGGCGCAGGGTGCCCCGAGGAGCTGTGGCTGCCCCATCCCTGGAGGGGTTCAAGGCCGGGTTGGACGGGGCTGGGAGCAACCTGGGCTGGGGGGAGGTGGCCCTGCCCAGGGCATGGGGTGGCACAGAATGGTCTTCGAGGTCCCTTCCAACCCAAACCACTCTGTGATTCTATGACTAAAATAAGCTATTTCTCATAGCTGCTCCTTCTCTAGAAGATGTTTGCTCATGGGAAAAAAAACACCAAAACCAACAACCAAACCAGCCCGGAGTGCAGTGCTTTTTAGATAGCAAATAATTGGTGGGACAAGGCCAGTTTTCGAGAGCTGGAGGCCAGCATGGTACCGGCTCAGCCCCCACCAGCAGGACTAGGTCCCTCCAGAGCACTCACTGCCCAGCGGCTCGGGTACCCCTGCCAGGTTCCCCGAGCGGGGCTTGAAACCGAAAATGCCTCCGAAGCACACAAACTAATTACTGTCGCCTGCCCCTGGAGAGCGCGTGTGATTTGAGCTGCGAGCCCTGTATCTTGATCGTTCCCTGGGAAAGAAACAAAAACCAGGCTTGTACCCGCGGTCCCCGCGGACTTGGGGAGATGTGTGACTCGGGCTTGATTGCATTTCTCTGTCTGCCACCGCGATATTAAAAACATTTAATAAACCCATTTGGAGGGTGGACTGGCGCGCCTGCGCTGGGCTGGCTTTGGGACCAAAGTGCTGAAGTTCAGCGGGAACGGTGTTTCTTGCTGCCGCCCCAACATCGCCTGGTCCTGGCCGTGAGCCGGGCTGGCACTGGGAGTCACCAGTTTCCCAAGGGAATAATTTCCTGGACCTTAATGCTAAGGCTGGCCAAGAGATCAGGCTGTCCCATAGCAAACCGCCACCCTTCAATGCTTCTGAGCCCTTAGGACATATATATATATATATATTTTATTTTTCCCCCCCTTTCAGAATGGGGCTGTGTTGATCTGCCTGTCTCGTGCATCACAAAGGTTGTGTTTTGCAGTTTAGTGGGTTTCTTTTTTTTTTTTTACTGCCTTTCTGATCAGAAGTGCCAAAAGCGTCCCTGTGGCACCCACCAACCTTCCCACTGAAATGCAAACACCCTGGGAAGGTGTTGGCTTGAGCAAAAGCCACCCTTCTGATGGAAACCCATTAGCTGCTGCTTTTTCTTTCCTCCCTCCTCTCTTCCTTGCTAGAATAAAGTAGTTTGCATCATTTTCCCCCTTGTTTCAGCCAGCAAACATGTTTGTTTCTCCTTAATTACCTGGGTGTCAATGGGGTGCTTCATCACTGTCTCTCCTCAGCCGGTTCCTTTTCATTTCAATATGTAGCAGATATTTAGAAGCCTCAATTGCAAAGCCGGCAAAATCCTCCAGACTCGAAACTGGAAAATAACCCAAAAATGACCTTGAGATGACTTTCCACGTCTGTGGAAATTAAAATTAACTGGACTGATTTGACTAGCCTGAGGGGAAGAAGGTATTTATAAAAAAAATAAGAATAAAAGAATATGACAAATGAGCCAGGAAAGTTTCGAGTGTCTCAGGTGAACGGGAACATTAGAATATGTATTAGTTGTAAATGCTCTAGCGCGGGGTGCCCGAAATCGTTATAGGGAAATAATCTGTGTGTGTGCATGAGGAACGCCCGTGAGTCGTGCACGGCCGCGGCGGGAACGTGACCGCGGGAGCCGCTCGTCCTGCAGCGGGAAGGCAGCACCAGCCGAGCGGTCCGCGCTCGCGTGCCGGGGGGGCTCGGGTGAGCTCGCTCGCCCTCGTGAGCTTCGCTGTCTGTACGGAGATTTATTTCGGTGGTGGTGGCAGCTCTGCCCGCGCTCGACCCTCGCGTTTGCTGCGTGCCGCACAAAACGCAGAGGGCTGCGGGGGTGTGATGCGGAGCGGAGGGACGTGGCGCACGGGCGCCTGCCTTCTGGTGGCTGTGAAATACTAAATGGCTCGCGCGAGGTCGCGTGGGCTGGCCCTCCTGGAGGTTGTCCTTCAGTCCAGATCCCCTGAGCTGCCACTGCTGCCTCTCACCTGTGAGGCCCCTTCCATATGGACAAACAAGCTGGAGCTGATGGACACGGGGTGGAAGGGGGCTGGAGGTGTGCACAGGGTTGACCCTCTCGGGATTTCCCAGGCCCTGGGCTTTTGCTTCAAGCAACCACCTTCCCAGGGCAGTCACACACTGCTGTGACACCGTGAAATGTCACCCTTGCCCTCATGTCAAGGGGACGCGTGTCCCATGACAGCCCAACGGAACAGCTGTCATCTTCTATCTACTGCTTGGGTGTGCTCCTTGTCTTCGCGGATATCTGGGGAGGTGAAAAGAGACTAGATGAAGGCAAAGCGGCCAAAAGCCCGGTGTCCGGAGTGGAAAGGTGTTGTGTGTGTTGACTTGAAGGAACATACCACCTCATTGGCTATGAAGGAGCACTGGGGTTATGTGAAGGGGCTGGAGCATCCCTCCTATGGAGACAGGCTGAGAGTTGGGGGGGTTCAGCCTGGAGAAGAGAAGGCTCCGCAGAGACCTTAGAGCCCCTTCCAGTCCCTAAAGGGGCTCCAGGAGAGCTGGGGAGGGACTGGATCAGGGAGGGGAGTGACAGGATGAGGGGGAACGGTTTTAAAGTGAAAGAGGGAAGATTTAGGTTAGATATTAGGAAGAAATTCTTGACTGTGGGGGCGGTGAGCCCCTGGCGCAGGTTGCCCAGAGGAGCTGTGGCTGCCCCATCCCTGGAGGTGTTCAAGGCCGGGTTGGACGGGGCTGGGAGCGACCTGGGCTGGGGGGAGGTGTCCCTGCCCAGGGCAGGGGGTGGCACAGGATGGTCTTTGAGGTCCCTTCCAACCCAAACCGTTCTATGATTCCCCATTCCCCTGCACTGCTTGCGGGGGGGGGAGGGAGGTAGGAGGGTCTGGAATGAAGGAGTGCGGGAGCGGCTTGGTGGGCGTATGGCAGCCAGCCAGGGTGGACCCACCATGGAAGGCAAGCAACGTGGGCGTAAGGATGAACCGTCACCCAGCCCAGGGCAGGGGGCCCGTGTTGAGGTCCTTGGAGTTGCATGTTGGAGGCTGGTCCCTATCTGGAGCTGCTGGAAAAGGGATCCCCTTGTGCTGTAGCATAAAGGGGCTGTGCTCCGTGATGGTCCAGCCAGCCCCTTGTTCGGTCTCCACGACTGCTTCGTGTTTGCCTACGGACCCGTTTGTCGTTTGTGAGGTTGGGCAGTAGCATTATCTTGACAAGAGAGAGAGATTTAGAGCTCTGTAATCCATGCTTGTCCATCCTAATTACTTCCCTTATCAGCCTTCAGGAGAGTAACTTTACAGTGGTAATTAGTCTCTTCAGTCCCACCCTATCTTCATAATTAACACAGAGTTAGAATGGGAGGGGAGAATGTCTGTTTTGGGCTGAAAAGGTCCTTCTTGGGGGAGAGCAGCCTAGATTTCTTAAGCGATCAAAAGCATCCTGGAGAGGACAGATTTGGGGATGGCACGGGGCGGCTGTGTGCAGAGGACCTGTGGGATGGCGACGACGAGTAGCAAGCGATGCGAGCCAAAATTGTGTTTATTTAGTGTGAGTTTGAATGTTTTATTAAAGGAAGCGCTTGGCAGGCGCGGGTGATGCGGTATCGGAGCGGTGAGCATCTGCGGTTTGCATGGGCTTCACCTGGAGCTGCGAGCATCCAGCTCTGCTGAAAATGAGCCCATTCATCATCTCTAGTGTTTGAGACACAGCACAAAAAGGGCAGTTTGACCTAATACTGCCCTATAGCAGCTGCAATTACTGGAGGATAATTCATTTCAAATGGATCCAGAGATTTCTTTCCATTAACATCCAGAGTGAAAAGCCGGCGAGCGGGCAGGATTCGCAGCCCAGGCGGTGATCGCCCCCACGGTCATCGCAGCCAGGGGATAAGTTGCGTTTTGCGGAGGCAAAGGGCAGGACTGGACCTCACGGGACTCTTTTGCGCTTCTCTGGGAAAACACCGGGTTTCATTTCTGCTGTTTAAATAAGGCTCTTAACCCTGAGTACAGGCAGCAATATAGCGTGTGATGGGACGATCAAGGGCAGCCACGGCGGCAAATTCTTGCAGGAGAACTTGATTCTCAGCTTTTTCCAAGTAGAAGGGCTTTAGTTCACAAAACTCCAATCTCTTTAGGGCAGTATGTTGGGTTTGGTTATCGTAAAATCACAGAATGTTTTGGGTTGGAAGGGACCTTAGAGATTGTCTAGTTCCACCCCCCTGCCCTGGGCAGGGCCACCTCCCCCCAGCCCAGGTTGCCCTAAGCCCCGTCCAACCCGGCCTTGAACACCTCCAGGGATGGGGCAGCCACAGCTTCTCGGGGCACCCTGCGCCGGGGGCTCACCGCCCTCACAGCCAAGAATTTCTTTCTGATATGTAACCTAAATCTCCCCTCTTTCAGTGTAAAACCGTTTCCCCCTGTCTTATCAGTCTACTCCCTGATAAAGTTACGTCCTTTTTCAGAAGGAGGCCCACAGAAGAAATTTGCAGGAGAGGGAAAAGCGGGGCCCAGGAAATCCTCCATTCTCATCAATTTTAGGACGCGTTGCTGGGGCAGGTTGCACAGAGGCTGGGGTCTTAGTTTGGACACTCAGTGCCGCCTCAACTAGAAGATCTGGCTGTGTGTATTGAATTTGGCGGTTCTTTGAAATCAGTTAAGTCTCAATGGAGTCTTGTTTTGTGCTGCTTGGAGCAAAGCCGCCAGTCAGCAAGGTGGAGCCGAGCAGCAGAAAGTGCTTTTGCATGCTATGCCAGTGGTGGGGATGAATGCAGCTGGGGCACCGGTGCTCCGGAGCTGACCTCTCTCTCCGAGGAGCCTGCGAGTAAATACACGTAAAGGGAGGGATGGAATTGAAATCTTTTTTTTAGGCTACTCCTTTAATTTTCAGACATCTTCTATCTAACCTGGCTCTGGGAAAAAAAAAAACATCTTGGTTTTTATTACAAGTCCCAAAGGCTCATACTAATAGGTTGGTTTAGAGGTGGCAGTTATACCTTCCAGACGGCGTCTGCAAACCTACCTGAAGCCGAGACCCTGCCACCAGCTTCTCAGTATCTCCATCCTCGCTGGCTTTTTCCATCCCTACTCCCGGTCTGTTCCCTTGTGCTGGAGCACCAAAGAAGACCTACTTCTGCCAGGTCAGCCCGTCCGGGTTAACCATGGGACATGGCCAAGCGGGTTTGAGGTCCTGGTTCAGCCCAGGTTTTCAAGTAGAGGTGCGGGGATATGGAGGGGGTCACCTGTCTGAAGAGCTTCCCTCTCTTCCCAGGCTGTTACTGTGGAAGATGTATTTCCCTCGGCTTCTTCCGAGATTAATTCAATCCCCACCATGCGAGAGGTGCCAGGCAGGTGTCAGGCTCTGATGGATGGGCAGAGACACTAAGCAGCTGGGTAAGGATCCCGCTTGGTCGTGCCCCTTGGCTCCTTGCCCCGCTCCCCTGCTGGGGACCTGGGCCCTCTGCGGTCCACGTTTCCCTTCCATCATCATCGTGCTAAACTGAAGAGACAGCTCCATTCCATAATTCATAACCTCACATCGTCTTTGTAATATTTAAAGGAGGGGAAAAAAAACCAACCCGCTTCGGTTTGTCCTTCCTCCAGGCTGGAGGTAGAGCAGCAGAAGTGCTGGAGGCCGTCGGGCTCCTTGGGCCGTGCTGTGTGTCTGGCCGGATGCGGTGATGGGTAGGAATGCCTCCTTGCAGCCGGGTGCAGAAGACCTTCTGAGTGGCAGGGACGCGGGACAGGCAAAAGCCCTCTGAAGGTGTGAACGTTGCGTTGGAGAAGGCTTTGCGAGCGACCCGTGCGGAGGCCAGAGAAATAGATTTTACTTTTTTGTTTGATTTTTGAGTGCGTTTCAATGATTGTGATGCTCAAGTCTGGCTTTCAAATGGGCTTTGATCATTCAGAAACTGGGATGTTATGAGAACCAGCAAAACTGGCTCTTAAGCAATTTTGCGACGAGTCTTGGGCAGTTCCCTTCCCGCCCGCGTAACTTGGCCTCGTGCAATGACTGTGGAAACCATGCCCCTTCCTTTGGCTATAAGGTGAGATGCTGGATTCATCCCCCACCCCTCCAGGCTTATTTTCATTCTTGTACAGACTTTTCTGAAATCTGAGGAGAGGGTGCCATGCAAGTCCAAAGTGTTTGATTGTTTAGAAGTCACTGGAGTATCTTGTGTTCATTATTTTAACAATTGGAGAGAGGGTTTTATTTTCTCCAGCATCATAAACACAATCTTCAGTGTGTTTTATGAAAACAATAAAGCTAAACTCTAATAACCACACATTTTCCTTGCTTTATGTGCACACATCCTTGGGGAACGGGGCCTCAAGGACTCATCTTGCTCTGCTTTTAACAGAGTTTTAATGCGCTCAAGTTGGTAAGTGGTGGAGAGCTAGATTATGAATTTGCTCTGGTACCTAAAGGAATTTTCTTTGCCTTTAAAAACGCTCAAGGTGAGCGAAAAAGGCACCTCTGGAAGAGAAAGCCAGTGACGCAATGCGAAGATTTTAGCACTGCGATCCAAAAATCAGACTTCATTTAAATGCTGTGTGTTCCGGACTCCTCTGTACGAGGACTAATTAGCTTTCTTGCATCTCTCTCCTATCCTGTGAATAATACTGTTTTCTTTTAGAAGAGATCTGAGGCTCTCAGAGGCAATTTGTAAAGGAGGATGCTCTGCTACAGACGGAGAACCAAAGCGGGGAGATGAAGGGATGCAGTTCCTAAAGTATTTAGCCACCTAATGGATTTTTTATTTTTGAGTGCAGAAGTAGGTTAGGGCCCCAGCTCCGTCTGTGGTAGTGACTTTTTGCTTGAGAACTCATTTAACGAGGTAGTTTTCATCCAGAAGTGTTGAGAAATCCTAAATGCCATGGACATGCTCCAGTTTTGAACACTTTTTTTTGAGGGGGGGAGAACACCCCATCTTTTGGCATTTCTTCAAAGAAGAGCGTGTGACCAGGTGGACAAGCGTCCATGTGTCCTGTAGTCACCCCGGCACAGCAAATAGCCATGGGCTTGGCCAGGTCATGCCTGGTGCTTGTCTTTCACCCTTTGGTTGCAACCTACATTCACTGTTGCTGGAAGGCATAGACGGAGAGGTTATTTTCCACCCTCCCTCATAGGAAAACTTCCAAATGGTCAGTTTCTTTTTCCACCACAGACCAGTATAAGGTTTGAAACCTCAGAAAAACCACTTAGGTCTTGACGGGAGTAGCTTCTCTCTTTGTTTGGTTTCAGTGAGGTGTGAGTTGGACATGCAGGCCGCGTCCCTACCTTCCAAAAGTCCCAAGAGGGCCAAGCAGATTCATAAATATCTTTTACATTTATGAATTTCTCTGGGGCGAGTGGCAGAGCCAAGGGTAGGATGGAAGGCTCCTCAGTCTCTGCACATCGTGGCAGAGATGGGCACTGTAAAGGATCATAGAATCATAGAATGGTTTGGGTTGGAAGGGACCATTAATGGCCATCTAGTCCAACCCCCTGCCGTGAGCGGGGCATCTTCAACTGGATCAGGTTGCTCAGAGCACCGTCCAGCTTGACCTGGAATGTTTCCAGGGATGGGGCATCTACCACCTCTCTGGGCGACCTGGGCCAGTGTCTCACCACCCTCAGTGTAAAAAATTGTTTCCTAAACAATGTCTAAATCTCCCCTTTTTTAGTTTAATCTCCAGGCTGCACTTATGGCTCATCCTTGCAAGCACCATGGGCCAGGAGCAGGATCCCAATGTGTGCGGCATCTGGAGGGATGATCTGTAGATCCCAAAGCCTCAATGCCAAAGGGCTGGAGCCCTGAAGGAAGGTGGACCTGTGTGCCCGGCACCCAAACTATACTGGGGGGGTGGGAAGTTGGCAGGGAGGGAAGAGGAGATGAAAGGTGTTGCTGCTGACATGCAGAAGATGGTCTGTAGAGGCAGGTACGTGCCTCTCTTTGGGAGAGGAGAGCTTTGAGCCATCGCTGTGTAGGGACAGGCTGTGGTCCCCGTACTTACGGTCCCAGGCAGCAGGAGTTAATTAGCGTGGGCTTTAATGCAGCGGTGCTGCTCAGCACCATTGCCTTTTCAAGCTAACGTGGGGTTCTCGTGTCCGAAGTCCTTTGATGTTTGTCTGAGAGTATCTGGGCTCTCTGCTTTCCAAAAGCAGCTCTCCGCAGAAGAGTGATAAATGTGTTTAATTTTTGCAGAGCTTGTAGCCCGGTTTTATCCCCGGATCCGTCTCTTGAGGTTTTATTAGCTGATGGTGTCTGTAGGAAAAAGTCAAAGTGACTAGACAGGAACAGCCGTGGAATTGATGTAGGAAGCAAGAGCATGTTTTGGAGATAATGTTTCTCATTCTCGCCGTCGCTACGTGCTGAGTTTTAGCCAGTGCGTTTCCAGTTTTGCCGTAGTTTTACAGCTGGTGCCTGCCAAAAATTCCTCCTGCCGGCCTCCCGCGTAGGCAGGGAGCGAGTCGCACGCTCTGATTGTGGTGGGTCCCCTTCTCTGGTCCATGGAGAGTCCCTGCTGGGTTGGAGCAGAGGGACGGGTGACAAGCCAGGTGACAAACGCCCTTCTCCCGTGCGTGCGGCTCTGATAAACCTCACGCAGAGGACAGCTTGGCTTGGCTTGGCTTGCTGAAAGCTCGGGGTGGCAGGAGGGGCCCGTCTGCGTGGGGAGATGATCACCCTACCTTCGAATCTGGGAGAGAGACAATTTGCAAACATGTGTTGATGCGTTCCCGTAGGAAGCCAGGCACTAAATCATCACCTTGCAGCTTGCATGCGGATTCATCCAGGGAACCTATTTAATTAGGGGATAAATTTAGAAATCAATTATTATTTGCAGAAACAGTTTCTTTCCCTCTAATGAGGCTGTAAGGATTCATCCCCCTCTGCCTCTCTCCCATGACCTTTGTGTATGCAGATCAAGGGTGGGAACGCTCCCTGTCTCTTCTTTCTTGGTGGAGGTGGCCCTTTTTGGGCGGCTGCCGTACAGCTTTCCCCGAGAGTCCGTTAGGAGAACAAATGGGGGTACAACCGTGACACCATGCTGCTTTCGGATCTGACGGTGTGGTAATGATGGGGGCACCAGGTCCGCTGGCAATGGGGACGTGGATTAGCCTTTCCTAAATGGGGTAGGGAATGGGAAGCAATCCGAACTTGATGAGAAGGGGAAAATAAGGATGAAGGTCTGGAATGGGGTGGAAGCCCCGTTGTTATGATGGGAGGGAAGGACGGGGGGGCAGGAAGAGCCTCACGAAGCATTTCCGCTGGTGGGGAACACCAGGCAACCTGGTTCGGGGAAGGAGCGGGACCATATGGGGTGGGTGTGGGGTGACGGTGAGTTGGCAAGGGTTCTGCAGAGCCGGGCTGGGGCTGCAGTGACGGCAAAGCTGGTCCTTCTCTGCTTGTTTGGAAAGATGTGGCACTGGGGGGCTCGAGCTGCCACCAGAGCTGGAGGAACTTGTGGGCAAACGCAGTGGCTGGAGACCTCCCTGTGCCTGGCTCGGGCTGGCACCCGCGTGGCATCCCATCCCGGCACCGTCGCAGGCGCCTCCCCGACCCTGGCACAAGGGCTGGCACCCCCCCGCGGGGTCACGGGGGGATGTTGTAACCCCTGGCAGGGTTTTCTAGCGACCCAGGATTGCTCTCGTACTTCAGCAGGCGGAGGACGTGGTGCGAGACGTGGCTCGCACGCCTGCGTCTCCACTCCTGCTGCCGGAGAAAGGGACCCGGCTCGTGCCAAGCCGCGGCGGTGATCGTGTTTGTGAGGGCATCGCTGCTTCGGGCTTTGGTCTCTGCCACTTTGTCGCTTCTAATCTCTGACAAATTGCTTAGCTTCTCTTTTTTTGCCTTACTCGCTTTTAAATGGGGAAAAATTATTTTGCCCACAGGCTCCGAGAAGCCTTAATAAATTCGGTTGCTTTTATTATTTGGGATTTTAATGTCTCCTCATCTTAGGATGCCGCTTTCCGAGCCCTCCAGCGACTTCTCTGTGCTCTTAGATCAGCTGCTTTGAGTCCAGTGCATTTCAGCCTGAGTCAGTCCGGAGATGGGTGAGGATTTTCACAGCCGCGTCGCAGTAAACCCTTTTTGCTCCTGGCAGCCCTGACGCCTTGCGTCCTCCCACCGCAGCCCTTTTGCTGTAGGGCTGAGGCTGCCCAGGTGGTCTGTCCTGCTCGGGATGGGGTCTGGCACCCCGGGATGACATCCTCGGGGAGCTGCAGGCTGCTCTCGCCTCGCCCTTGCTGTGCTTCTCTCCTTCCCTGCGTAAACCCGGTGGCGCTTGGCCGGCGGGAAGCCGTTGGTGCGTCCCGGGCTGATGGCATCCCTCTGGGGAGGTAAACGTGCGGGTCGGGCCGGGGTGAAGGTGTAATATTGGGCTCTCAGAGAGAAGGGAGTTTTCTGTCAGGTTGCAAGAATACCTTTCTGTAGATAAGAGCTGAATTTGGGGTTTGTGAGTAGCCAAGACGGAAAGTGGGTGCTTGGGTGGTACCTTGGGCACCTGAGAGGCTTTGGGGGCTTTCCAGGGAGCCGAGCGCTCAAGAGCCTCCCAGAGAAGAGGTAAGACCCTTAAATCCTTCTTAACCATAGCAGATCACTGCCTTGACAGCAAGGGAGGGGACCCTGTTGGTGTAGGAGCCCCACCACCACGCACATGGAGGGGCTCCAGCTCAGGTTCGTTCCTGGTAACTGATATTTTTGTCTTTTTGGGTGAGGGCGTGCCCAGAATTTTCAGGCCACTTGGCATTTGATGCACCCATCTGGTGCTCCGGGTGACGCAGAGGCTGAAGAGCCCAAGTTATTATCTGCTGCCTATTTTTTTTCCTGAAAATGCCCAGCATTTATCTTTGCACTGCTGGCTCCTTCTCCTTGGCAAAGGATGTCCATCTCTCAGGAGGTGGAACCATCCTAGTGTTTGTCTCTCTAGAAAGCGGCGAGACCTCCTCCCTCCATCCCCCCTTTCATCTCCTCCTCTCCCCATCCCACCCCGGTGCGTGGGGAGTTTCTACTGGGACCCCCCCCCCCCCGCCCCAGTGCTCAAGCGCTTCTGGGGAGCGAAGGTCCGTGGAGGAGCCCTGCTAGAAAAATTACTTTGCTTCACAGTTTGAGCAGCGCCCTGAGCTACCAAACTACCTTATCATTTTAAGAGGTATGTTTCCCAAAGAGAGACATTAAAGAAATGCACAGAGGTTATAAAGCCCTTGGCTAGTTTTAATCAAGCTCTGAGCGATGCTCGCCCCTCGAGGCCGGCACCCTTCGCTCGCTCCCCGGCGTACGCCGTGCAGAACGGCGGGTGCTATAAAGCCGACGCAGCGCTCTGCTTTGTTGTGAAGTCCGCCTGGCTTTGCAGCGCTCTGCGAGACACCTGAATAGGTCACGTTGCCCTTCTGCTCCTGCCGCAAGCTTGCAGGGAAGAGAAGCGCCGTCCCCACCGCCTGGCCTGTCCCTTCGCCAGTGTGACAGCCCTCCTCTGCCCCTCGGGGCTGCCCTCTGCCCTGCTCCGCTCCCAGCTCGCCGCTCCTGCAGAAACTCAAGAGTCAAAGAAAAAGTTGCCGGTCGCTCCCGTCACCCCCACAAGGAAGGGGTTGTAGGGGTAGTTCTCCAAAACTGGAATGTTTTCTCTTTGCACAAGCCTTACCTAGTGCCGTAATGACTCCTGGGGCTGCCGCGGCTCCTGTGTTAGAGGTGCTGCTGGCTGTGCTGGAAAAAGGCATCCCCCGCCCAGCCTCGCGGGCTGGTGCCCGTGCCCAGGGAAGGCAGGCAGGAGGGATGCAGGCAGCCTGGGGCTGCCTCAGCACCTTCTCTCTTTTGCTGCGGGACTTGGGTTAAAATATCGGCAGAACCTGCCGGACCCCATCTCCATGTGCCAGTGTGTTCCGTCTGCTCGGGGACCACGTGCTGCCACTGCAGGTGGTGCACGGTGCCATGCCCTTGCCGTGCCCATGCCTTGCCCGTGCCGTGCCATTGCCGTGCCATTGCCTTACCATTGCCTGTGCCACTGCCGTGCCATTACCGTGCCATTGCCTTACCATTGCCTGTGCCACTGCCGTGCCATTACCGTGCCATTGCCTGTGCCACTGCCGTGCCATGACTGTGCCTGTGCCTTGCCATTGCCTTACCATTGCCTGTGCCACTGCCGTGCCATTACCGTGCTATTGCCTGTGCCACTGCCGTGCCATGACTGTGCCTGTGCCTTGCCATTGCCTTGCCATTGCCTGTGCCACTGCCTTGCCTTCGCCTTGCCTTCGCCTTGCTGTCACATTGCCCATGTTGTGCCATTGCCGTGCCATTGCCTTGCCCGTATTGTGCCCGTGCCTTTCCATTGCCTTGCCATTGCCGTGCCATTGCCTGTGCCACTGCCTTGCCTTCACCTTGCCTTTGCCTTGCTATTACATTGCCCATGTTGTGCCATTGCCGTGCCATTGCCTTGACTGTATTGTGGCATTGTCTTGCCATTGCCGTGCCATTGCCATGCCATTGCCGTGGCATTGCCTTGCCTGTGCCATGCCATTGCCATGTCTGTGACATGCCATTGCTGTGCCATTGCTTTGCCCGGGCCGTGCCTGTGCCATGCCATTGCCTTGCCATTGCCGTGCCATTGCCTTGCCCGCGCTGTGCCATTGCCTTGCCCGCCCGGCTGCCTCCTTCGTGCTCCCTCAGCTGCTGTGAAAAATCAAGCGAGTGGTTATCGCGCGCAGCAGCTCTTGCTCAGTAGCCTCCGGTTGTGTCATTAGACACTTCAGATCCGTTCAGGCTCCAAGTGAAGCTCCGCTGTCACCGTGCAGGCAGCGGTCTGCAGCGGCGGGCGATGGCAATACGAGCACCAGCACCTCGGCTTAGCTGAGCTGCGCCTGGGCTGGAGGATTAAATCGGGGTTTTTTTTCTTGCCCAAGTGCAGTGGGAATAGACCCTCTAATTCCTGTAGTGGTCCTGCGGGAGCCAAGCTGGGGTTTTCAGGTGTGCTGGAGCCACGTGCGGGGCTGGGGCGGTGATGGAGAGATGTCCCGAGCGGCAGCGGGTGCGGGCTGGCACCCGGAGCGGGGGCACACCAGGTCCCTGGAGGGCTCAGGGCTGAGCAGAGTTGCCGGCCCTGGTGCAGCAAATCTGCCGATCCCCTGCACGTCGCTGAATTTCCTCAGCCAGGACATCCCTACTGTCTTCGTTAAAACCCGTCTCGTTTAATCCATCCTTAAGACAGCGACGGGCCGGGGCTGGCAGTGCTGTGTGCCCGCTGCCTGCAGAAGAGCTCCCTCGTCGGAGACATTGGTGTCTGTAACAGGGATTAATAGTTGGACCATCAAAAACTGGTGCTTGTGATTCTCAAATAGTCTTTTTCCCCCATTTATCAGCTCTGTCTCTTGTTGGTTTTGAGGATCTGGAGTAAGTGTGGAGCAGAAGACTTTTGCAGCTTTCCTCAGGCAGCGCTACAGCAGCAGCTTTCATGGACCGGCAAATCTTTCTCCTGCGACGTGAGGGAAGACGCGGCTCTTCCGTCTTCCTTACACCTTCCAGCGCTCTTTCGGAAGCGAACCCGGTGCCCCTTTTAGCACCTTGAGGGAAGTGGCAAAGCCTGAGCGTGTCAGTAAACCCCCAAAGCCCCTCCGAATCGAACCCCTGTGCCTGAACCGAGGGCTGGGGACGCGGGGAGGTGAGAGGGCTGCCGGACAAAATCGGTGCGCCTTCCCACCCCTCCCTCTTGCCAGCCTGCCCCTCACCTCTGCAGGACACGCAGGAGGGGCTCTAACGCCCAAAGTCGCTTTCCTTCGCCTTTTTTTTTTTTTTTTTTTTTTTTTAACCGATGGCTGCATCAGCCGGGTGGATGGCACCGTCGAGGGGCTGCGGCTGAGCCCCCCCCCCCACCTCCCTCCCCGCTGCTGCTCCAAGCCCGGACGTCCCATCTCACCGTGGGAAGCTGTGCCCAGCAGCGCTCTGCCCGCTGCTCCTCCCAGCCCGGCGCTTCTCATTCCCAGCGAGATGACCCGTCGCGTGGAGCTGCGTGCGAGTAATTTCGATGGGATTGGCTTAACCCGCGGTAGCGCCGTCTGCCTGCGCGCGGTTGGCTTCCGCCGCTGGGCGAGGGGAGTCTCTGCCGACAAATAAAAATGGAATTGAATGGAAGGGAATTGAAAGTCAAAAGGGCCCTGTAATAATTTTAGAGCGCCTGAGGCGCCGCGCCGAAGCCCTGGCATTATAAATAAGGGTAATGTACTGGGGACTGGATCGCAATCAAAGCAGCTGTACGAACGTGGAGCGTGTGCTGAGCTTCTTTAAGGTGCGCGGAGTCAGATTGTGATCTGTAGGCAGCGCAGGCAAACCAACATCCGCCCCCTGACGTACACAGGGACCCCAAAGCCCGTGGTTAGAGAGGCCGAAGGGATGTGGGGAGGGTGCAGGGGGCTCCCCAGCTGGGAGTGAGGGGGGGGCATCGGAGCAGCCCGACCCTCCGCTTGTCTCAACGCGTTTCCAGGGGCTGAGCCCTGGAAGGGGCTGTCTCCGTCCTCCCCGCTCACCCTGTCGCATCTGCTGGGCCATTTTGTGATGATGCAGTGTGCTGACCTCTTGCTGCGTTTCACAATAATTACATCTACCTAAAATATTCTCATTAAAAAAAAAAAAACCAAAAAAAACCCAAACCCATGTTTATGAATAAGGTTGGTGGGAGGATGAGAAGAATGCCAATGTCCTGGCTGAGTTCACTGTTCCTGACATTAGCTGGAGTAAATCCAGTCCTGTCGCTGGGCTCGTGTGTGGAACACCAGCTCATGGCGAATTGCAGGGGCTGCCCCAGAAGGGCGGGAGCCCAGTCGGAGAGTCGGGCAGGGAAGCGTAAGGGCTGGGGTTGGTGCCTGCCGAAGCTGGGCAGATGCTGTGGGCCACCCATGGGACAGCTGGTGCAGCTGCGTGGCTCTGCTTGCGATGGTGAGACGTGATGGCAGCGAGGAGAGCCCTTCTTGTGTTGGGACTCGCTGCCTGACTACAAGTGCCGGTGGCTGAATTTACCAGCTCAAGGCATTTATTCCCTTACGTCCCTCTCAGCCACCCTGGGCTGTGCGTGTCCTGCTTTGTGCCACGTGCAAGATGACAGTCCCTTTTTCTGCAAAGGTGCGTGGGCTTGGGAAGAGCAGCAGGCGAAGGGGTGCCGTGTACCTCTGCCTTGTGGGTGCAGATGTTCCCACAAACCTTGCTCCCACCAAATCACAGAATCACAGAAAGGTTTGGGTTGGAAGGGACCTCGAAGACCATCCAGTTCCACCCCCCCCTGCCGTGGGCAGGGCCACCTCCCCCCAGCCCAGGTTGCTCCCAGCCCCGTCCAACCCGGCCTTGAACACCTCCAGGGATGGGGCAGCCACAGTTCCTCGGGGCACCCTGCGCCAGGGGCTCACCGCCCCCACAGGGAAACATTTCTTCCTGATATCTCATCTAAATCTCCCCTCTTCCAGTTTGAAGCCATTCCCCCTCATCCTATCACTCCATGCCCTTGTGAAAAGTCCCTCCCCAGCTCTCCTGGAGCCTCTTTAGGGACTGGAAGGGGCTCTAACATCTCCTCAGAGCCTTCTCTTCTCCAGGCTGAACCCCCCCAACTCTCCCAGCCTGTCCTCCCAGCAGAGGGGCTCCAGCCCTGCTGCCTGTGGGGAGATTTTTACTGGTAAACCGGTTTAAATCATCAAGTCCGCAAGGTGAGATGCATGTGATAGGCTTCCAGCTCTGTGAGAAACCAGGGTTGCTTGTGTTCATGAGGGAAGAGTTGCTGGGTGCCTCGGTGGCTCCTCGCTGTCGCCAAAAGCATCGACAATCTCAGCCTGGGAGTCACCCCTGCACGGGGCAGAGTCCCTGCAAAGCCCTTCTTGGCTGTTTCTGAAAAGTTTCCAGGAAGGATTTTTGGCCAAGGCACTGTGAAGGTGGGAACAGCACCTTCTTCTCACAGTTTTCTGTACTTGTGATGCCCCACGGGCATGTGGGGGGATGCCCTGGGGCTGCACAGGGGCACGTTGTGGGCTCGCAGCGGTGACGGAGCAGGCGGTTGTGCTGGAGATTTGTCTGTCCACCCACCTTCGGCAGTGCGGATGGTGAGGTGGTGCCGACGGTGCCGTCCCTGGCGAGCGCCGGCTCTCCCTGGCAGCACGGGGGGATGCTCTGCCCTCGACAGGGGGGCTGCCCTCGACCCTGTGCCCCTCCAGCCTGGCCGTGGGGAGAGGCAGGCTCCCATCCAAACTGAGGAGGTTTTCTCATTTTTTGGGTTCCTCTTGAGCTTGGGATCTGCCCTCACCTGCAGTCGTGTTGCTCTGGTCGTCAGGGACCCTTTGGTGGCAGCTCAGCTCTTACCGCATCTATGTCACCTTTGAGGGGGCTGGTCCCAGGAGCCTGTCGGCGAGTGGGTTTCTCCTTCTCCTTCCAGGCGGTTTGAGCAAAGCCTAAAAATCGCCAACGCCACTTTCCCGCAAATCCCGTCTCGCCCCGGGGCAGCTGACGTTTCGCCCCTCCAACATCAGGCGGGCGATGCTGCCGGCAGAGCAAACGGGGCGCAGAGCGAGCGCCCCAGCCTGCCCGCCGTGCTGCCGGCGTCCCCCACGGACCACCCCAAGCCCAAGGCTCCCCCAGGCCCTCCTCCATCCAGCGCCGTGTCCCAGCAGACAGGCGCAGCGCCGAAGCCACCCCTGCAATGCCCTGCGGGTGCAGCCCCGTGTTCCTCACCGACAGGAGCTTTGAAAGGAGATGATCAGAGTGGAGCTTGTCATCTTTTTTTTTTTTCTTTTTTTCTTTTTTTCTTTTTTTTTTTTTTATTTTAATCCCTTCTTAAACTTCTGAGCTTCTCTATTACTTTTTACGATCTGCAGCTGCGTTTGTGTGTTGCCCTGGGGAGTACTGCGGGGGGAGCAGACGTAGCAGGGAAGGAACATGTTGGATGAGCAGAGGGGAAAGGGGGGAAAAAAAATAATGAACTGAGCTAATGATCGCGGTGAAAAAACCCCCACCGCATCGCCACCAAAAGACCCAAACCCTTAGAAGTGTTGGGGCCTGTTTGAGTGCAGAATAGTCCCCCGGGGAGCATAGGGGAAGCCCCATTACTGGAGTCGTTTTGGAGCTCGTCTGCGCAGAGAGCGATAATCTATTCTGCAGGGAGCAATCCTGCGCTGGCAAGGGCACTGGGGAGAGCTCTCTGTTTATGACTTTCTGCATAAATTCGGTTTATTAGCATAAGTGGTAGCTAGCACCGAAGAATCTATAAACTAACACTTCACCGGAGGTTGGTGCCTCTGGAGAGCATTAACTCCGAAGTGCCCCTGGACTAATAGCAGGAGGAATGGGGTTGCAGGATTAGGGGTGATGCTGGGGCGAGAAGAGGACGGGGCGGTCGTCCGCGCTGGCTTTCCGTGCGGGATGGGATCGCCTTTCCGAGCCTGACGTGGAAGGGAATGTAATCGCTCGGCAGATCTCCAGCTTTCCCCCTGCCAACAGGTCAAGACGATGGGTTGTGCAGGTGAGCCGAAGTCTGGGTGTAGGTCCTGCCGGGATGAAGCTGGTGAGAAGGAAAAAGGCAGGAGGAGCCTGGAGCTGTGCACCGGGAATGGATCTCACAGGGTTCCCGCTCCTCACACCGAGGGTTTGGTCCTTACAGGGAAGGTGTGCGGCGGGTCCCGGGGTCTGAGCGTCGCTGGGGCACGGGGAGGGGTTGGTTATCCGGGGGCGGGGAACTGTGCAGGGATGAACGAGCAAAATGGCTTATTTTAATAATGACCTTCAGGAATTAAATAAAAACACAATAATCGTGGTAGATTAGGGAGGCCAAGCCAATTAAATACAAAACAGGCTTTGTAAAACGCCGCGACAGATAAGGCAGGGCTGCAGCCTCCCGAATCAGCGACGAGTGGTGAAGCATCGCGTATGGGGGGGGGGGGGAGGGGGGTCTGGGGGGAGGCAGGGAGTATCCCAAACCCCGGCAGGCTGCCTCGGAGGAGGCAGGGGTGAGAAGGCTCTCCCTGCCCGCTCCTGCCTTCCCCTACCACAGCGTCGGGGGGGGGGGGGGAGAGGAGGGAGGAGGTGGGGAGGACGGCCGGGAGCCCCAAGGCACGGAGTAACAATCCTCCAACTTTAATATCTGCTGTTTCATTTTATATTCATCATGTCAGCCTAATCTGCTTTTATGGGAATCGTCTTGGTTCCCCACCAAATGCATTTAGGCCCTTTCGCTTTTAAGTTTGATTGTAATGCGAGTTGAAGACTCCAGTGAAATGTTTATATGTGAGGGCTGTAGCAACAGGGAAGGGAAAAACGGAAGGAGAGGCTCCGCGGGAAGGGATCTTGCTGCGGTCGCTGCTGTCCCCTGCCTCGTCCTGGGCAGGTGACCTCCTGATGGGCACCGGCCCGTGTTGGGGTCTGAGCCCCGGGGAAAGGTTTTGTTTGGATTGCTTGTTTGATTTCCAAGGAAAATGTGGGAATTGTAGTTTTATTGGACCCAGAACCTGAGGAAAGGCAGAAAATGCCCTTTTCTGAAGTTGAGCCTGCGGTTCGGCGACGCCGGAGGCTGGTGGGGCCGTGGGGGGAGCGGTGGTGCTTTGGGCTCAGCTGATGGGAGTGATGGGAGCTGATGTGTGATGGGAGACGAAGCGCAGGTGTGGAGAGCTGGGGGTGAGTGGCCAGGTGGGGCTGGAGAGGAGATATCTCTGCCCCCGTCACAAGGGGAAGGGGCTCCTCGGGCGGAGGAAGGTGGTGGTCTGCGGGCGTTGGAGGGGAGAAGGGGTCTGGTGAAGGAGGACCGGCGTCGTCCCTTCTCTGCCGTTCTCCGTTGGGTGCGGTGAGCAGGTAGGAAGATGGCGTGGCAGACGTTTCGCGGTCTGTTTGGCTCTTTTACTCGGTGTTTTACCCGCGAAGCTGTGTTTGAGCCCCGGCAGAGAGCTCCCTGTCTGCTAGATAAATAGCTGCAGACTGCAAGTGCTTTTCCACCGCTGCCCATTTAAAACCTGAACTGTCTCTCATTCTATTTTGGTGCAGGAATGCCCTTAATTTGTTCCAAAAGCGTTTGAAAGCTCTGATAACAGGCAATCTCGCCGCAGACTATTGCATCCTTTCTGATGGACGGGCTATCGCTGCTGTAACTACCGTGTAGATAGCGGAGTGACAATGCGTGTCCAGTGAAACACAGGCGGTGTAATATTCATGTCAAGTATATGAGGCCAAGAAACTTCCTCGCGTTGGGATATTGAAGGGTTCAGCAGCTAACGGGGCTTGAAAAGGCGCTTTTTTTTTTTTTTTGTTATTATTTTATTTTATTTTTGTGAGCAGCGGATCTGATTGAAGGCTCACGACAGCCTGGCAATGCGGGGAGCAGTAATGGGCAGGTTTCCTGCAACACGGGCTGCAGGGGTGAAAAGCATACAGGTCTTTATAAATGTATGGTAAATGGTACCCAGGCTTGGCAAGCCAATTGCCTTGCTGCTGGGTTTGCTTAAAATTGTGAAATGAATGTTAAATTGAAGTTTCTACTTTTGGAAGAGACCTTTTGAAAATGAAACAGGCTTATCTTCAGTCTAGGCTAAAATCCAAAAAATTGCCTATATCTCAGAACTCCTCAGAAATGTTCTCTGTGATCCTTTTAAACACCTCATGCAAAAATGTGTGTGCAAGGGGAAAAAATGTGGAGAAAGATTGACCCCGGAGGGCTTTTTTTTTTTTTTTTTTCCTCTGCTTCCCTAGTGTGATGTAGCCCTTGGGAAGCGTGGTGGTGGGGTCCTGGTGGCACCCACAGCAGGTCTGGGTGGTGGGCTGGGGGATGGAACCTCCTTCCCTGGGCCCTTTTGGAAAGGTCTGTGCGGGGGGGGTGGAGTGGGTGTGGTGAGTGTGTAATGCTGTAAATCACAGCATCCCAGACTGGTGGGGGCTGGCAGGGCCCTCTGGAGCTCCCCCAGTGCCACCCCCCGCCAGAGCGGGGGCACCTCCAGCAGTGGCACAGGACACCTCCAGGCGGGTTTGGAATGGCTCCAGAGGGGGAGACTCCCCCCCTCTCTGGGCAGCTGTGCCAGTGCTCTGCCACCCGCACAGGAGAGAAGTCCCTCCTCAGGTTGAGATGGAACTGCCTATGGTCACGTTTGTGCCCGTTCCCTCCTGTCCCGTCACTGGGCACCACTGAGAAAAGCCTGTTCCCATCCCCCCGGCACCCTTCCTTGAAGGATTGATAAGCGTTGATAAGATCCCCCCTCAGTCTTCTCTTCTCCAGACTAAAGAGACCCAACTCCCTCAGCCTGTAAATCAGCCTCTCTTACGGGCGACTGTCGCTCGGAACAGAATTAAGATGGCTTTGCATGACCAGTCCTGTCTCTTGATGCTTCTCCGCTGTCCCACGGCCCGTTTGTCTCTGTAGAAGAGCTTGTGCCACTGTCCCGAAGCTGAGTTACTGCTTTTAGTCCCAAAAGTAGAATTTGTTGCAATTTTAATTAGACAAGGAGATGCTTTTCAATACAGACCTTTGAAGTATCGCTGGGAGGATGACTGCGGTTAAGCAGCACTGGTGTCCCTCCTGTTTTGTTCTTCTTCTCACCGCTATAAAAAAAATCTTCCGCTTTAGCCTCTTTGGAGGCGAGAGGCACAAACCTCTCGTGCCGTGCGATTGCCAGGTCTTGCCCAGGCTGCTCTCCTGCAGCGCCAGCCGCGGGGCTGGCTGGATTTACGGGGTAAAGAGCGCAGGCAACACCTCCTGCCGGCGATGTGCTCCAGCCAACAGCTATTCCCTGTGAAAGGAGGGAAAGGGGTTATGAGGAGCGATCTCATTGCGGTGATGGAGAGGTGACGGGGAGTTCGCGCGTCCCCTCCGAAGCGCGGGCGCTTGATGGATCCCGTGCACGGTCAGGAGCGGTTTAGTTTTTCTCCTTTGAGCGCTCAGATGTGCCGAGAGATTGGGGATGAGGAGGGGCGCTGTGCTCGGGAGGCAGAGATAATGAGCATCGCCCTCTGATTAGATTCGGGTGAGGGTGCAGCCGGCTCAGCCATGTCAGTGGTGTAATTAGTGAGTGCTGGCACTACGGGGGCGACCTTGTCCCTGCCCTCAGCCGGGCTCTGCAGCGAGGGGGGGTCCTGCAGGACCAGGGGCGCCATGGGGACATCTCTGGGAGCGGGGGGATGGTTGGCTCCGTTTTAATCCACAGTGGAAAGCCGGGAGCCTGCTGCTGGAGAATGTATTGATTTCGGGGGTAAGAAAAAAAAAAAAAAATCGGTCCTGAAGGATCGAGAGGTTTTTGTTGCTGGGTTGGGACCTGGCTCTGTAGAAGTGGAAGCGCCTGGTCTTGTAGCCTCGTGAGCCAGCACCGGAGTCTTGAAGCATCTCATCCTGAAAGGTGTGGGTGGCTCCTCAGGACAGCCTCAGCTGGGCTTGGTCCTTTCTTCGTCTCCACCGGGAGCTGGAACTGGACGTGCTTTTGCTCAGCTGGGTTCAGGAAAGCAAAATGCAAAATGCCGCCGCTGTAGCCGCAGGGGAACGAGCCCTGTCCTCCCCGCTGACCCTCTCACGAGTGGCGCTCTGCGGCCAAGGTGTGGAGGAGGACCTTGTCTCCGTTCCCACCGCGGTGCCAGGGGAACCTCAACTCATGCCGTCAGCCTTTCTGGAGCAGACACGCCGCGCAGATTGCGGGTCATAGTCCGTTACAGCCGGTTGCTCTTCCCAAACAGGAGGGAATTGAATTTGGGTCTCCCACAAAGTGGGTGATTGCCGAAGCCGCGGTTCCCGGTGACTAAGAGGACCTGACTTGCTTCCCATTGCTTATATTGCAAATGGAAAAACAAACACCGAAAAAAGAGGTGGTGGAAGGAGAAATATTTTGGCTCATTTTGCGCTCGTAATTTTTTTTTTTTTTTTCCAGTTTTGATTCCGTTGCTAAACTGCCAAATCGGTTCTTTGCAGAGAAGCGTTTAAAACTTGATGGGCAGCTGTGGAGCTGTCAGCGCTCCTGCCTGCGGCTGCTGCCGCCCGGCCGGGACGGGAGCTGCAGCTGAGCCCCGGAGCTGCACGGGAGACGGCGGACCTGGGAATGCCTTTGGGTTACTCGGTGCCTGGGGGGGTCGTCCGAGCCCCTAATTAGGCAGGGGAAGGTGCCGCGGTAGATGTGTGTGCCGGGATGCTCTGATCCCAGCTCCCGGGGCGCTCGCCCCTCAGGATTGGGTGGGATGTAAGACTAACAGAAGGCTGGAGAGGAAGACGGACAGGCATGCAGCCCCCAGGCCAATGGATATTTGTCAAGCCGGGGGGTTATCTCTTCTTTCTGCTGCTCTATGTCTGTGTTGGGGCCGTCCCTGCTAAAGCCGGCTCTAGTGCTACCTCAGTACCCGAAAGAAGGTTTCCCCTGCAAATGCCGGCGGAGTATGTACCGGTGTCTGCATTTTGGCTTGCTTGGCACCGTGGCCTCCCTCCAGCCCCTGCCGAGCGGCAAACCTCCCCTGGGCTTGGCTGCCGACCTCCGGGAGCTTCTTCCAGCCTTTGTGCTGGGAGAGCCTCAGGAGGTTAAAAGCACCTCGTGCGATGTGTTCTTTACTGCTGTTGCCTTCCTCGCCCAGAAATCCCAAGGCGCTTTGTAGCCCTTTGCTTTTTATTAAGGAAGACAACTGTTACTGTTCGTATATGGGGGAAATAGCAGACAGAGGCCAAAAAAACCCCCAATGCTCAAGCTCATCCTGCAGATCAGAAGCAGTATCTAGGGGTAAGAGTCAAAAGTCCCGATTTCCAGGAGTGCCAATAATACCGCCCTTTAGCACCGTGGAGAAAACCGATCCTCAGCTGCGCGTTTTGTCCCTGCAGAGATGTCGGGGACCGTGGCTGACATTTCGCTGGTGCACTGGAAGCAGCAGTGGCTGGAGAACGGCACCCTGTACTTCCACGTCTCCATGAGCAGCGCCGAGCAGCTCTCCCGGGCCACCCCCCCCAGCCTCCAGGAGCCTTCGGAGATAGTGGAGGAGCAGATGCACATTCTTCATATCTCGGTCATGGTGAGTCAAAGCCGCCAACGGCATCCATCGGAGGGGACGGAGGACAGCGTGGGAGGGGACGGTGGCTGGCAGCCAGGTCGCGGTGGGAGGGTGGTGATAAGGAGCAGAGTGGCGAGTCCGGGTTGCAAATGTCCATGTCCCTTCTCGGTTGGGCCTCCAGAGAGGGAGAGATAAGTTTGAATGGGCCAGGGGAAAAAAAAAAAAATAAAAAAATAGTGGCTGGTCTGTTAAGAAAACGAAATAAAATAAAACAACGGACTGTAGGGAAGGAGCTGTAGAGGGTAACAAGGAAGGCTGTGGTTCCTCCTGCCTCTGCTGGCAACTGGTGAGGGGTGCGAGTGGAGTATTTCTCCTTGGTCTTGCGTTTGGGCATGCGCAGAGGCAAGATTTGGGTTTGGTCGTTTCTTCTTGAAGGTTTCTGAAACTGAAATGTTACCTCTCAAGTGGGTGTGGGCTATAGCGTGATATCCTTCTCTTGCAAAGGACGAGCCTGACTGAAAAGTAAAAAGACGATCCAGATGGTTTGAATATCCTCATCTCAGGTGTTTGTGTGACCTTTTATTAATGTATCATGTATGTGCTTTGTGGCCTTTTAAAATGCTTATTTCGGTATCTCATGAGGTGGTTGCCTACGTATTTGGATCTGGTCCATCATCCCTCTGTGCCTTAGAGCTCCGTCTGTAAAATGGGACTAAATGTGTTGTCCCTTAACTCCCATTGGGATAAACTATCCTGTCAATAAAAGAACAAAAGAAGTTAAGCCTGTAGAGCCTGTGTATCTGCATCTCGCCTATTTGCCCAAAGAAAGTCTTTTATAGGATTGGGGATGCCGTTGCAGCAGCCCTCTGCAAAAGGTGCATCTGTTCATATCTCGGAAGCCGTGTGTCATCTCCACGCCTTCTGCTCTTCGTTTCGGAGCAGAGACGATGGCTGCACGAAGCCTGTATTTTTCCATTTGAACGAGCAGCTGTTTGGCTTTTACAACTTAAATCTGGGGTTTTTTTGAGCATCTCGGCCCTTGTCGGTGGGGCTTTAGATTGGGCAGCGAGTGCATGGGAGCACGGACGGAGGCTTTGCATTAAGGCTGTTGGGCACGATAAGATGCGCTATGATAGAAGGATGGCAGAAGGGAGGGTAGTCAGGGACTGCAGCTTACGGGGTTGGATAGGGAATGTTTTTATGTCCTGCTAAAAATGTCAGCGTGATGGAGTTTTGGAGGGGAGAAAAGGCAAAACTGGTATACTTGGAAAATGAGTCTGAAAAAGTAAGAGAGGCAGAGCAAGGAATGCAGATGGCAGAACCTGAGCGTGGGGGGTGAAAAGCTCGATCCCTGCTTGGAGCGTGGGATTGCGTGGCTATTGCGGGCAAACCGTGGCGAAGTGGCCCGTGGCTGCGGGGGGACGCTGGCTCTGGAGCCTGGCGATTACCCCAATTGCTCGAAATGCGGGTTTTGCTTAGCAGGGGGAGATTCAGCCCCGGACCTCAGACCCTGCTCAAGCTGATCTTTCTAAAAAACATGCCGGTTGTAATGGATTGATGCTTTAGAAATAAGTTTCTTTGAAAAATTCCTGCCTGGAGCCTTCACGTGCTGTACCTCGGAGCGCAGGAGCAGCGACGCCGGTGGGGTGGAGCTGAAGGCATCGCTCTGCATATCACAGCAGAAATGTGATTTTTCGCTCTAATCCCGGGTTAGCCCGTGAAGATACGCTTTGCCACATCTCGCTGAAGCCGATAGCCCGGGAGCATCCGTGGCTTTGTTGTGTGAGTTAACTCATGCCCTGAGCCTCTCCCGCAAGCAGGGGGAAGGCAGGAGGGAAACAAATGTTCCTCCTACACAGTATGAGCCATAACTCCACTTTCTTTATAAATCCTGACGCTCCTCGCAACGGGAGCTGAGGTCCCAGGCAAGGATGTGGATCCGGGATGGGGTGTGGGCTGGATGTGTCTCCCTGGGGAGGCAGAAGCCCCTGGGTGTTTCTGCCCTGGGTCGGGATTGCAGCACAGAATTGAAACTTTGCCCAGTTTTGGTTTTTTGGTTGTATTTTTTTTTTTTTTTTTTTTTTTAGAAGATGCATTAACTTTTTGAGTGAACCAGAGCCAAGTTTTGAGTTACTAGCAGAAGACAAATGTGCGTTTTGTTGTCTTTTTTCACCCTCGAGACCACATGGAGTTCTGTAGCTGAAGTAAAATGGGGTGAAAGTCTTTTGTTTGTTGGGTGAAATATTTCATCCAAGTCCCCGGGCTCCGCTCAGGCTGCTTTCCCACGCCTTTACTTCCCTCCCTGAGCCCAGCTAAATGCCATCCCAGAGAGCCCCCCTCGTTCCCCAGCCCTCGGGATCCCGCGTGTGTGGTACCCACTCCCCTCCTCCCCTGTGCCCGCATCCCTTCTCCTGCCTCGGGATGCAGCTGGACATCCCCGGGACCTCCTTTCCAGCTTCTCAAATACTTTTCCTTCTGCTTCCTACCGTAAAGCCCGATGTCTCCCTCGTGCTCTCTATGGACTAAAACACCGTTCCCGCTACGCAGGAGGAGTCTGAGCCCGCCCCGGCGTGCCGGCTCTGCGTGCCCCGTTCATCATCAGCCCGGCGTCCCGCTACGGGGGACAGGAGGAGACAGGGGAAAGTGCTTCCTTCCATCTCCTTTAAGTGGCTGTAACACTCCCTTTTACCTCTCTCCTCGTCCTCCCGCTGAGTTATGGAAAGCCGGGGAAGGTTTGCCTGGGGGATCTCGCTAATCCCCGGTTTAGGGAGTACTCTGGGAAAGCTTTATTGGGCAGTGAGACATCTCCGAGCTGAGCTCCCTCTGATGGGAACGTTGTTTTGGATTTCTGTAGATGTTTACGACTTGGCTGGTTCCTCTGGCTCTGCCTCTAAAGCCGAGACCCCCTCTGCGCTGCGTGGGGGCTCCGGGGGGGGTGTGTAAGTCCCGGGTTTACTCCTTCTTCCCATGTGATGGTGTGTGGCTTTCTGGTTTGGGGTGGGTTTGCTTCCAGTGCAGCAGGAAAGGGGCCACCGGTGTCTGTGACCTCGTGTCCCTGGGGCCACCATCTGCCCCTGCAAAAGCTGTGGGCGCTGACTGACCATGACCCCCTTCACACCTCCCTCCCCGAGCTCAAGGGCATCTTTGACAGCAAAATAATACTTGATTCCTATCCCCCCCCCACCCCGTCACTGGTTTTTCTTAATCTCTCCCCAGTGAGACATAACATTAATTACTGCAGTTAAAGGGAATTCAGTCTCCATTACTGTCTGCCACCCCTTTCCTCTTGGCTTGAGCATCTGAAATTTGTCTCCCAGATAAAAAGAAGGGAGGAAAGGGAAAGAAAACAAATATGCAAATGCTAGATTTTATTTATTTACCTTTTTTTTTTTTTTTTGCGCAGTGTCAAGTAGAAAGGAATCAATATTTTTGTCATTATGCCTCTTGTGTTTTTTTCCCCATAATCTTAGCTGTCATTTGGGTTTAATTGTGTTGTTTCCTCTTGTGTGGAAGTAAATCTTATCTGTTTTGGATTAAAATTCAATGAAGGTCACAGCAGCTCGAAAACTTACCAGGCTGCAGCAATTAATGTTCATTTGGCTTTGATAAATTGGAATGTTCCCCACAATAGGACTGGAGTGGATTTCAGAAGCAATAATTCTTCCATTAACTCAATGATTCCCCGCGTGATGGAGCGTCTTGTCACTGCTCTGTTTGTCATCTGTCACTTCAAGGATCCGGGCATATGCCTGATATGATTTATCATGATTATTGGGGCTGCTCGTGTCAAAACATTTTAAACCAGTAATTATTCCAGCCTTGTAAATTGCGGAATTTAACAAAACATGAGAGAGAGAGATATTTTTTGTTGTTGTTTGTTGTTGTTCCCCACCATCTTGTGTCCCTGTTTAATTATTGCTCAGTGTCGTGGTAAATTCAGACCCGGAGCGTTCGCTGTGGACGGGGGTTTATTTGCCGGGCTCGGGGGAGGCGGAGGAGCGGGGGTGTCTTATCTCTGCGTTGACCCACCTCACGGACCTTTGGTAGAGCGATCTCAGCCAGCGGCTCCTCCCGGCCCCGCCGGTACCCGGGATGCAGATTTGGGAAGAGGATGCGAAGCCGCATCCCTTCCCTCTGGCAGAGGGATGGGTTTTCCTCCCTTAAGCCCGTGTGAGCGATGCCGGTGAAAGCCCCGGGTGCGGGAGGCGAGAGCCGGGACCGTGCCTGTGTGGTGATGAGGTGCGCAAATGAGCTATGTGTCGCCTCTGCTCCGGCTCCAGCAGAAATAAGGTGGGCTTTTTTGAGAACGGTAACAAGCAAAAGCCTTGTTTCATCTTGTACCATTGCCCTGCAAGGGAGCATTTCAGTGTCTGGAATAAAAGGTGACCAGACCTCATCAGGCTGCTTTTTTTTTTTATATTATTATTTTTTATTTTTAATGCCTACTTTCTTGCCGGCTGTTACCGGCAGTAGACAAGTTAGCTGCTGGTTTCTAGGTCTCCCAGCAGACTTTTTCAGCTCTTATTAATACGATTTTTCTTTTTTCTTCTGGTTCTTATATGCATCCTGATGTTACCCTTATGATCAGCCATTGGTGCTGTGCTCCGTCAGCCTCTGAGCTGGGTGTAGAGTCTGCTCTTAAACATTTTGCTCTGCTGTAGCATCCCGCTGTGACGCGGGGCCGGGGAGGGGTCCTGTGCGCCCCATGCACCGCGCAGGCGGTTCCTCGTGGCTGGGGCAGCTCTCCGGTTTCTTAAGCACCGCAATAACATCCGAAAGCGCGGGAGGTTTTATGAGCCTCTGCTGTCTCATTTCTGAAGCTGCCGTCACCCAGCGAGGGCCATGACAAGTGCATCTGTTTGTTGTTTGGGTTTTTTTCCCCTTTTTTGCCATTACCCGTGACCCGTATCCCAGCTCCCCCTCCCTCTACGCTTCGCTGCCCGTGTTTCCTCGGGGGCGATGCTCTCCATTAGGCTCTCGGCTTTCAGCTTGGCTGCGCAAACTGAGGCGTGCGGGTGGCATCCCGCTTGTCCTGCGCAATCCTTGGGGTGCGATGGCCGCCATCCCTCGGCGGGATGAGCCCCTCAGTGCCTCGGCTGCCCTGAACACAGCATCCATCCAGCGTGTTGGACATGATGCTGAGGTCTTCTCCAAACAGCTGAGCGAGCCCAGTTGCCCTTCCGTCTGTGCGTGCTGGCAGGGGCTATTCTCCTTCCCAGAGACGGGTGTAATGTCACACCAGTGCAGCTGGGCTTATCTCGGCGTGCGTGGCAGGGGAGAGGAGGGGTAATGGCTTCAAACTGGAAGAGGGACGATTTAGATTAGATATTAGGAAGAAATTCTTGACTGTGCGGGCGGTGAGCCCCCGGCGCAGGGTGCCCCGAGGAGCTGTGGCTGCCCCATCCCTGGAGGTGTTCAAGGCCGGGTTGGACGGGGCTGGGAGCAACCTGGGCTGGTGGGAGGTGTCCCTGCCCAGGGCAGGGGGTGGGACTGGATGAGCTTCAAGGTCCCTTCCAACCCAAACCGTTCTATGATTCTATGACAGCCTTTGCAGAGCTGGGGTGATTCCCATCCTCCCCAGCAAACAGCTCTCTGAGGGATGACTCCGTGTCTCGTGGCTTTGGGCACATCCTCATGTTGGCTCCTTCAGCTCTGGCATTCCCCTCTCCTCGGCCATCATTTGAGTGGTGTCTCATTTTCCTACCCAACATTATTTTATCCTCTTTGGCAGAAAGCCATCCAATGGATTTATTTCCCTCCTGACCGTGTGCTCACAGCTTGCGTATCGCACGTCCTGCGGGATAGCTGGCCGCTCCAGTGGAGCCGTGTACTTTGGTGGGTCCAAAACGTTGCTTTAGCCTTCCTCTGGCACCTTGCAGCATGTCTTGCTGATGGCAGCTCTGGAGCTCCTGTCAGCCAGCCCAACTGGGGGGGAAAAAAAAAATCGGTGTAACATGAGTAATGAGGTAGTGAAGAAGGCACAACATCTGTGTCATCATTTCTGCACCAGGAGGTCAACCAGATTCATAAAACATACACTTCCAGCTTGTGATATGTTTAGGAATTAATTAAGCTAGGGAGAGAATTGCTGCCGCAGCAGATTTACTTATCTGAAAGGTATTAAAAAGCTAAATTGATCTCCAAAGAGCTGTTTGTATTAAAAAACCAACCCCCAAAAGAACAGCCCCAACGCCCCAGGAGCTGGGCTCGCACTGTCCCTGTGTGGGAATCGCTCTCCCCCGCTCCTCACGTGTGGGGAGAGGAAAGAGAGGCGCCCACCCCCAACGTGCCGATGGACCGAGCATCCCTCGATCCCCGGGGTCGGCCGGGAGCCGCAGGCTCTGTGCTGATGACCGGCCAAGCCGTTGGCACCTTGCCTGGAGCAGCGTCCCACCAGCGGTCCCCCCGGTCTGCTGAAGGTGACCCTAAGCTCTTCCCTGAGCTGCTTTGGGGTGGCCAAAGGGGTTGGTGGGGCCTTTGCTGGGTCTACTGGCCCAAGGCGGTGGGGCTGAGCACTTACAGAGCCTGTTGAGGTGGCGACTGGAGCTCAGCACAGAGGAACACAGACTTCACCCTGATGACCGTTACCTGCCCTGCGACAAGTTTCATTTCCATAATGTGCCATTAACCAACTTTTTGTAGGCTGGGAGAAGCAGCCTCTTTCATTCACCCTCCCCCTCTCCTCTGCCCCCCTCCTCCTTTGCGGAGACGGTATGAAATGGGGACTAAATGTAGTTAACGATGTGCTCTTGTATTTAGGGAATTCGTTTGGGGGGGATTTGTCTTTGAAGTGTCACTTTAGTGACAACGACACCTGTTACGTTAATAATTTTTCACTAATCTCTCTTTGTTTTCTACCTTAGCTACTGCGAATACATTAGACGCTTTATAGCCTTCTATCTAGCAGACTTTTTTTCCCCCCCCACTGTGTTAAAATATGTAACTGGAGTGCTTGATTTGCATCTCTGATAAAGCGAGGCTGAATAAATACTCCTAGTTCATCCGAACTGAGCAGCAAACTTAACTTTCTCGTGTCATCCCCAGAGCACTCGGAGTTGGTACTGGGGGAGAAGCAGCCATGGGAAGCGTCGGGGAGGGGGTCGCTTTTTGCAGATGGCATCGAATGCGTGGGAGGGATCTGCAGCCTTAGAAAATTCCCAGCCTCGGCATGCTGAGAAAAAGAGGATGGAGGGGGGGGGAAAAGTAAGAGCTGAGGTTGGAAAGGTGGCCAGTATAGCCAGGGGGTGGTAGAGCTGGAAGGGGGATGCTGAAGCGGTGAGGGGATGGGGGAAAAAACTGCAGAAGGAAGGTTCTGGAAACGGGGTGAGGAGCAGCGGAGCAGCGTTAGCTGGTGGCTCGAGGTGGGACACGCAGCAAGGCGTCGTGTGCGTCTGCCTTCGCCCCCGTGGCGGGTCCCTCCACGCTGCCGGTGACAGCGAGCCGGGTATTTTTATCCCCCGGTGCGCTGGGCTGCGCGGGCAGTTTGCCGATTTCAGATTCTTGTCTTGAACTTGTTCCCTTCCTTCCTCCTCCTCGCTCTTCCCCTTCCCACCATCTGTCTGGGAGAAATACTTGTGCATCTACAGCGCCGCGGGGCGTAGCTGGTACCTTGACCTTTTCTCGGTGCTTCCCCCCCCCCCGCCTGGGTGAAGCGGATGGCAGAGCCGGGCTGGGGGGGTACCTCTGCCTGGATCCTGCTGCGCGGAGCGGTCGGAGCATCCCTGTCCCGCGCAGGTCGGGGGTCCTGGTGCCGTGGGTCTCGCTGAGCTCTGGGAGAGAGCAGTTCCACGCGGGAGCTAATCCTGCGTGTAAAGTGCCGGGAGCGTTTGAAGGGTACCTTTGAAACGTTGATGTAAAGCCCGGAATGCTTTGCAGCTGCCAGCCTGCGTCGAATCGCTTGAAACGGCCGGGCTCCCAACTACGCGTGGCATTAAAAGCGTCACGAAACTTTAATCCAGGGAAACTCCGAGTTCTCTGGGAGGTGCGGCGGTGGCTGGCGTATGACGGAGAGTGTTTTCTAGGGGTGCCCCTGGGGGATGCCGGCAGGGTGTAGGGTGCCGTCCCCTCGCCGGCGAGGCTGTGCCGTGCTGGGGCACGGCGGGGGACGCCCGGCACGTGCTCTCTACCTCCCCGCGGGAGTAGCATCGTCTCCGGCTTTCCGTCGGTACAGCACAGGCTGTGACCCCGGGGATGCGGGGAGCTGCGCGATGCTCCGCGCCGTGGGGTCTGCTCTTTCTGTTTCAGCTGCGAGGGAGAGCCCGTGGGCTCGAAGGCTGGGTTGGTCTTCAGACAAGGAGCGCAATATCTTACCTTTTTTTTTTTTCCTTCAAACCTTGTGTTATCTGCATATCCCGCTTCTCTCGGTAGTTACTCGTGTTTGAATGCAAGTTAGAAATGTTTGCGTCGGTTAAAATGTTGTCGGTATCATGCGTTGGCTCGTGTAAAGATGAACTGTCGTGAACCTGATGCAGAATAGCTTAAAGGTGGTTGTGAAAGATCTTTGCGTTACAGTGCTACAAGAGACTGAATTTTCATTTGGTTGGCAAAGCCCAAAGATGGGAGTAAGTGTTAACGACAGGAGGAAATGCAGTATCGTATTTGTCCCCAGAAATATGGTGTTTGCTTTCAGTTAGGGCTTTTTTTCCCCCTCCCCCATTTAAAAATAAATTGGACTCAGTTTCACAAGGCAACATTACACTGTGAAAAGGCAGAGCACTTTTTGTTCAGGAAAGTGTCAGAATGAAATGTTTCTACTCTTCCACGCTTTCCATATCCTCCCCGAAACCACTTAAGCTTTAGTTTCAGCTGATGTGAAACTGCCTGAGCAGATAAACCATTCCTTGAAAAACCTTGCCGAGCTCTTCATGGAGAAACTGTGCCTAAACCAGAGGAGATGCGGTGCCGTGAGGGATGGCCGTGTGGGTCTGACGATTGCCCACTGAGTTTCTCCAGCTTCTGCAGCGCCTGGCCCTGGTGAAGGGGATGCTCAAATGCTCACTGGTGTGAAACGGGGAAGAAGCTCATGCATACGTGATTTTTTTTTCTCTGATCGTCATGAGGCTGCTAATATAGCAGAGGATTTTTTTTTTATTTTTTTTTTTTGTGCGTGTGTGGATCTCGCTGCTGTAGGAAGTTGGGCAAAATTCCCACCGGCTTAATTGGGAGCAACATCAGGCCAAGTGTGGTTATTTTTACCTGTCACTGCTCCCACTCCGCCTCCTCCCTCCCACCTCCATCCACCCGGACAAGAGGGAACGAGCTCCGTTTCAGCCTTCCAAAGGTCTCTGCCAGCTCCTGGCAGCAGCCTTGCATTCACGGTGCGCAGCAAAGGAAAAGGGGGGGGGGAAGGAATGTAACCGTACTTATTTTTAAAATCCAATTATCTAAAACTGCAGGAAAATAATTATTTCTGAAGGGAGCTGTTCGGACTGGCTGGGCTTTGCCCTGGGTGGGAGCTCCCCGGGGCCGGGCTGGATTTGTGATGGCAGTGGCTGGAGAAGGGAGCGAGCGGGAGCATCAGCCCCAGCTCCGCTGGGAAACGCTCAGCTTTCAGGGGTTTGGCACTTTATTTGTGTGTTGCTCTTTATCCAACAGGGAAACAGCTGTTTTCCCTTCTAGCCTCCTTCTTTCTAGCTCCTTAGGGCAGAAGAACCTCTTTTTTTTTTTTTTTTTTTTTTTTTTCCCTTTTGGATGGGGAGGCAAGAAACCTGCCTGCGGGGGGATGGCAGCAAAGCCGACTGATGCTTTAGCAATGTCAGGTATCTCCGTTTCACTTCCCAGAGGTGTATCTGCTTAGGAACCCATTGCCAGCCTTCCCTTAGGCAAGCTCGAGCTCTCCCGCTGTCCTGGGCATGGTTTTCCTCATTGCACCAAACTCGTGAGACTCGGGGTGGAACCAAGGTGGTGATGGCAGCGATGGGGGGAGCAGCGAGCGGCCCCTGGAGTTGAATTTTTTGCCGCTTATTTTGCAAACATCGGCGCTGTGGTGGTTTTGGGAGCATCGTTCCGCACGGGTCTGTGGTGGGGGTGGGTTTGATAAGGCAGAAGTAAAGGGATGGGCAGCCCCGTCTGGGTGCTGTGAGCTGCAGCAGCCTGGCAGCCGTCAGCGGCGCGGCATTGCGATGGGGGGGAACGGCTGGATGGAGGGCGCCGGTTAATGCCCCAAAAGGACTGATGCGGTACGATTTAAGCTGCAGGTTTTGCTTGCCCTCTCCTGGAGATCCATCATTATTCACGCCAGCACCGGGCCTGTCAGACTCCCTCTGCCGCAGAAATGAATGATTTGAACTCGCCGACCAGCTCGCGCGCTGGGATGCTGCTCGGCGAGGGCTCTGCGGGTACTGGGGACCTGATCCCGCACAGCATCTTTGGGATGGCCAGGACCTTGGGGATGGGAAGTGCAGGGCAGCCCCTAATCCCACAGCCCTCCCTTGTGGCAGGGGCTTGGGGTGCGGAGCTGTTTAGACACCCTCTCGGGACCCTGCGGGTTTAGGCACTTCTGCAACCCCCTGGGAAAACGGTCCTTCAGCTGCCTGCAGCATCAGGTGGTTGGGAGATGATGGGGGAGGAATTATCGGGGTGCCAGTTTTGGAGAGCACCGTGGGATTGGAGAGGTGGATGTGGGATTAGGTAAGGAAGAGGCTCGTTTACAAACTGCAAACGAGAGCAGTGATTGCTGCAAGGCTCGTAGAAACAAACAGAAATGCAACAACAGCTCCAGGTACATCGACCTATCGCTCGAATTAATGCCGAGGATTCCTCTCGCCCCGCAGCGTCCCGCTAACAAGCCGTGAGACGCCCCTCGGCTGCGTGGCTGAGGATGCAGTTATTAAGTGAGGTTTGTGCCCATGTGGCTGAGGTTACGGGAGGGGATGTAGATGTGGCCGTGCCCTCCCTGGTCGGGGAAGGGCATTAGCCGCCAGCGACCGCTTTCTGGCCCACCGTCTGTGCCCTGCGAGGAGGGGCTGGTGCTGTCGCTGCCTGCAGCTCCCAGAGTGACGCAGCCAGTTTGTCACCGGTCCTGTTTGGCACCAAACATCTTGAGAATCAGTTGCCTGGGCATGCCGGTCGGGCTTGGGGAGGCTGGTTGGGCTGACAGACCTTGGTTCCCTCTTTGAGGGCTACCTTGACCTCACCTCAAGGCATCCTCAGCACCAGTTTGGGGTCGTTCTGTCCCAGGTCCAGCTGGGATGCTCGTGGCTTGTGCTGGGATGAACGCTGCAGCACTAGCTGTATTGTGGAGCTGTTTTCAGTTCTCCTCTCCCTCTCCGTGTACTTGAACTGCCTCTGCTGTGCCCCCAGCTCATCCTCCCCTTGTCCGGGGGCCGAGGGAGGAGGAGGAGTCAGGCAGGTTGTTGTAGTAGCTGATGCTCAGTCCTGGGAATTGGGGAATAACCTCGCCAAACCAGGGGAGTGAAGTGACCTGATTCCTCTCCCCCCTCAACCCTGTGCTCCCTGGAAGGCAGGAGCGAGCCGGGCTGTTTGCTGGTTTGTGTTTCCCCCCCCATAGGTCAGGGAGGTGGGGGTTTGCGGGGGCGTTTCGGCAGCCTGCCTCTGGGCTGCAGGGAGGGCTGAGCCCGGCGTTAGGCAGGGACACAGGCACGGGCAGAGTCCTGGGCCAAGCTGCTCCTGCCTTAGGGTACTGGCTGCTTTGGATTTGGCTGCCACAGTCCCTACGCACCCATTCTGCACGTGTACCCCTGCCCAGCTGCCGTCCCGGCACCCCGCACCGCTGCGGGCAGAGCCTTCCCTGCGGGCTCTGGGGATGAGCCGTTCCCGGTGGCATGGAGGTGTCCTTCCCCAGCCGAGGTGGGTTGGGGTGAAGCGAGAGAGAGAGAGTTGGGGTTGTTCAGCCTGGAGAAGAGAAGGCTCCGGGGAGACCTTATTGCAGCCTTCTACTGCCTAAAGGGGCTCCAGGAGAGTTGGAGGACTTTTCACAAGGGCACGTAGGGGTAGGACGAGAGGGAATGGGTTCAAAATGGAAGAGGGGAGATTTAGATGAAATATTGGGAAGAAATTCTTGACTGTGCGGGCAGTGAGCCCCTGGTGCAGGTTGCCCTGAGAAGCTGTGGCTGCCCCATCCCTGGAGGTGTTCAAGGCCGGGTTGGACGGGGCTGGGAGCAACCTGGGCTGGGGGGAGGTGGCCCTGCCCAGGGCAGGGGGTGGCACTGGATGGTCTTCAAGGTCCCTTCCAACCCAAACCATTCTGTGATTGACCGTGGCAGCTGCAGACCCTTGAGGAGCGTGTGTCCCTGCCTGTGTGCACCCCACTGGCCTTGGCTTCGTGGCAGGAGGTAGTCCTGGGTTGAGGTGCCCCACGTTGGCTTTGGGCCACTTGTGCTGCACAGGGCACGGTCATCCGGAGATCCTGGTCCTGCCAACTAGGCAGATCTTCCTGGAGGGAGCTCTGGGCACGTGTGAGCAGGCTGCTGGGCTCCAGGGCTGGCTCGAGCTCCCCACCATGGCATGGGGTAGCTGAACCTGTGGAGGTACATGGTGCTGGCCTTGCCAGCATGAGGCATGACGATGGGAAGAGTGGCTTTAATGATTAAGTTATGTGCTGTGTACCTCTGCCAACCACTGTTTTAAAGCCATCACACTTCATCTGACCGTGCCTTGCCTGTCGTCTGGGTGTCTCTGCTGCCACACCGTCTCTCGCCACGCTCCCTTTCCATGCCCGGGTGGCTGGGGCTGTCTCTTTGCTCTCCCCGTTGGTCTCCTTCTTTGCTTCTCCCTTGAAAAAAACAATTAGACGTTGGACTCATCCTGTGCTTCCCTGGAGGCCGCAGCTCCAGGCTGCGATGCTCCAGCCACAGGGGGTTTCACCCGCTGTACCCTCTGGGTGCCCTTCCAGCTGCAGCATCCTCAGCAGAGCGGTCACCCCCCGGGAGGAGCGAGTAGGCTGGTAGCCCCTCTGCCAGCCACCCTGCCTTTTTGGGTCATGACATTTTGAGGCAAAATCCCTCTATTTCGCCCTCACGCGTTCAAGCCTGCGTGCCCAGCAGCGCTCGTGTCTGCAGGCTCGCTGGGGCGAGGGCACTGGGGTGGGCACGATGTCTCCCTGGGAGACCTCAGGGTCGCTTTTGGGGGCTCGGTACGGCAGTGTGGGGTGCAGGGGGGCTGCACCAAATGGGGGGTGCTTCCTCCTGCTTTCCCTGTGCTGGCTGGGGGAGGCAGGAAGGGTGATGGCTTTGCCCTGGCCACCGAGCAACACCATGGCCCAGGGTGCATCCACTCGCCTCCTGCTACAGCTCTGTCCCCTCGGCTCAGCCATGTTTCCCTTAGCAATAAAAAAAGTGGTGTGGGTTGTAGTGGGTTGTTTTGTTTTTTTTTTTTTTCTTTCCCTTTTAAATGGTACTTTTCCCTTTTTTTTTTTTTTTTTCCCTCCATGCTCTTCCTCCTTGGCATGCAGGTCAGCGAGGGGAGGGAGCCTTCAGCCAAGCTCTCCATCACATGTCCCTTGTTTTTTGTGTGTTATTTTTTTCCCCCCACTGCTGCCCTTGCCAAGGGAAGGACACTGTATAGCCGCTGAGACTGGCAGGGGCTGTAATGCTGCCTGCCAATAGCCTCCGTGTCTGAAAAGGCTTAGGCAATCCAAGCTCTAAATTAGCTCCCAAATCATCATCTTCCTTTTCTCCGCTTAGAACACCCTGCGGAGCAAGCCCCAGCTCCCCTTTTGTCCCTGGGCTCCCCGGCAAGCGGCTGGCTCTGCAGCCCTGCTGGGGGGACTTTCCCTGGAGAGCACAGTGTGATGGTCCCACGGGGATACCGGGAAGATCCTCGGCACGGCGTGGCTCAAGGGAGAGTGGTTTGGAGGGGACAAATTTCTGGCGTGCCTCCTCCCAGCCTTTGCCACCCCGTTCCCCCCCTGCCCGGCTGCCTCCCCTTGGCAGGACGGGGGGGTTGTGGGCTGCGGAGGTGATGGATGGCCGCCGAAAGCCACCCTGGGGAGGGGGGTGACCCAGCCTGTGCTTGCCCCAAGGATGCTGCTGAGAGCGGCCAAGGTCACAGCATCGCGGGGACATCTGGGGCCAGATGGAGCAGGGGGTGTGCTGGCTGTGTATCTCGGAGAGGAGGGGACAACCTGTGCCGTGTCCAGCTGTCGGTTCCCCCCCCCGCAGCACCTCGTTTCTGCCCTTGCCGGGGCAGTGGGCGATGGCAGGGGCTGCGAGGCGGCAGCAGCCCCGTGTCCCCGCGCCCTGCGGTAGCAGGGTGGCCTCAGGGCAGCTTTTCTCCCGCGGCACTGGGTGAGAGGCGGTTGGGCACCGGCTGAGCCTGGGCAGTGCCGCTGCCTTCCAGCGTGGCTGTGTGTCGCGGGGCTTCGTCTTTTACTTCTGCTTTCTCCTCTCTTGGGAAGGAAGCGGGAAGGGCTCAGCTTTGCCATCTCTCCTGGAAATTTGGGCTTCGGCTCTGCTTCTACCCCCTGCCAGCACCCCAGCCTTCGCCACCGAATACAAATCCTTCTTTAAATGTCTCCAACAACTCTCTGCAGGCAGCTTGTGGTGCTCGGGTGCTGCGAACAGAGCGCAGGCGTCGCATCTGAGACGCATTCCTCCCCCCAAACCATCCCAGAAAGGGCTCCTGCGCGTTGGGGCTGTCGGGTTCCCGCCTGGCTTTGCCTGCGGGCGAGGAAGGGGATCCTTCCCCGGAGGGCTGAGCATCGCCAGGGCACCTTGCTGCGGCTCAGCAAGGCAGGCAGCGAGGCCGTGCTGCCGCCAGCATCGCTCCCACTCGGAGCCCTCGGAGGTGGCCCGTGGGTGGGAGAGAGCAGGAGCTCCACAGAGTAGCTTCGGGCGGCCAATTCTGCCCGCTTCATCCTAGCGGTGGGTGCCTTAGGAAACAGCAGAGGAAAATTCCACTTTTAGAGGCATGTAACTTGGTGTGTGGTGTTTTTTTTTTTTTTGGGTTGTTTTTTTTTTTGTTTTTTTTTTTTTTTTTT
Organism: Vanellus vanellus; assembly: GCF_965231255.1. Taxonomy (NCBI): domain Eukaryota; kingdom Metazoa; phylum Chordata; class Aves; order Charadriiformes; family Charadriidae; genus Vanellus; species Vanellus vanellus. The sequence goes on along the minus strand of NC_138923.1, from coordinate 4,434,725 downwards.
TTAAAAAAGGCTCTGTCGAGCTCCCTCTCCCCCTCCCCATGCTATGCAGCCAGCTCTGAAGCCAAAGTGGTACTTTCTGCCAATGCAATGATTAGCCTTTCTGCTAATGACCCAAGAACACTGTCCAAAATAAATGAGCCCAACCTGCTCATCTTATTAGCCAAATGATTGCAAAGAAAGAGGAAATATCTGCAAAAACCGCTTAGGCAGCTGGAATTTGGAAGTGTGTTGGAGTCATTGCTCGATGTATGGAGAGGAGCCATATGTCTTCAAAAAACCAGTCCTCTCCCGGAGCGGCGATTGCTCTTACAGTGTAAGGGGGGGATCTGCTCAGCCCCTGCTGCCCCTTTTGCCAGGTGGCTCTGCGGGTCTGGAGCTGTGTCTGTCCCCGAGTTCTGCTGGTTCCTGGGGCAGAGAAGCTGGGGACGGGCAGATATTTCTCCTCCCATCCTCCATGTCTGGTTTGTGGCTTCCCGCATCCTTTAGGTGACGAGCAGCAGCACTGGGATGTTGGTCAGGAGAGCAGCTGATGTGGTAACCGGTACTAAGTCGTTGTTCTTATGTCCTTCAGGCTCTTCCCAATGCACTTGGCAAGGTCGTGGAGCATCCTAGTTTCACGTGAGGAGGAATAAAAGAAGAGGTGTGGAGGCACAGGGGGGGGTTCTGCAGGGAAGGGAGGTGACAGGGAACTCTAGTGTGCAAACCCCGTCTCGTGGGTCACGGCGATGCTCAAGTAAAATGAGGGTTCACCCTGGGGAGGGATTTTCCCCTCTGTGTAAATGGGAGAGAAGAACAGGGCTGGGTGCAGGAGACGGGCTATGTCATGAGGAGAGCGAGTGCATGGAGAAGCTGGAGGGCTGGGGGCAAGACCCCCTCCCTGATTTTGGGAACAGCTTGGGCAAACTCTATTTGAGAGGTGGCTTGTCGCGCCGGTTGCCGCTCATGCGTCCCAGTAGGTCTCTCACCAGCTGAAAGCCCTGACCCCGGTGCGTGGCTCTGGGGGGGGGGACAGCGGTGACCGTCCCAGAGAAGAAGGCTGAGACGAGCCTGGGACGCATCACCCTGTAGCCTTGAAGCTGTGTCACGTCAGAGGACGTGCGTGAGTCTCGCATCTTGTTTGATGGCAGGGAAAAACGCCCTTGTTCCTCTTGTCCCCTTGAGCCAGGGAGACCTGGCTCACCACGCGCGAGGCCCTAAAAATTGCTGAGGAGGAGGAGGAGGTCATCCTTCTTCCAGCACCCGGCGTGCACGCCATATGCTTCCCTGGCCTTCTCCGTAGCGCGGCCGATGGGAGCTCCCGCGCGCCTGCTCGCTCGCTGGGCACGGCCGCTCGCGTGGGCTGGTGCCACGGGCTGCCGCGGGGGTCCCACCAGCCCCTCGGCATCGCGGGTCCCGGCATCCCACCGGGGCTCTTCAGCAGGCGGATATGCAGAGCTGGTGTGTGACCAGAAACACTTCAATCATATTATAAGTCTCCGTGTGTGCGTATATGAAATATACGCTTTATATACATATGTGTGCGTGTATCGCTATTTTTATATATATATATTGCTGAGCTGGGATCTGGAGGGTGTAATGTACAGAAATAGGACCCATGACTTCTTTATTTTTTTAGTTTAACTGCATTCATATATATCTAGTTCTTTGCTCTTTTCCATCTTATACAGACTTAAATTGTGCTTTGGACTTCTTTCTTCCTTTCCTCGTTGGTGGGGGAATTACTAATTGTATGGGGTTTTGTGCTGAGAAGTTTCAGTTTTAAACGATTATCTGTGCCGGAAAACATCCTGGCGGTGCAAATGTTGAAAACTCGAACGCGAAGTGGATAAGCAAGTGCTCCTCACTGTCCTTGCACCCGTCGGTGGCTTTGGCTGCACTGGGCGTCCCTGGAGAGCGCCGGCGGCCCCCGCGGTTTGGAGGTCGGCGAGACGCGGGTGCGAAGGGAAGCCTCACCTGCACGCCCCGGGCTGCTTTGTGAAGAGTTGACTTGTGCTAATTTTTCATCGTCATCGTCTTAAACAAGTTTTTCAGGTTAACGCTGCAGTGGTTCGGCTTTGGAAGGTGCGGCCTTTTGTGAGAGCCAGAGTTGTGTTTTGTTTCACTTTGTTTTTTTTTTAAGTGGGGGGAGTTGTTTTTTTCAGTACCCCCAGCTCCCTCCAGGTGCTTACCCTGTCGATGGCACTGGCATCAGTTGGGATGCTGCAGGGATCCTGCCTTTCTCCAGGGTTTTGCAGGGAGAGGATGACTTTTCCTTAGGATCTCCGGAGTGGAAGGGTTTTGCAGAGGTCATTGACTCCATCTCTTTGCCCCGGGGCGGGATGAATAACTGTTTGTCTGTGGTGATGGATGTTTCTCTGTCCTGTTCTGCAAGACTTGCCCGTCCCCCCGGGGCGGTTGTTCCAGCCCGCGCTATCAGCCGTGGGCTTGGACTGTGGCTGACCCGAGGAGGAGCTGCCCCACACCCCCCCCTCCAACACCCCACCTTCAGCCCAACTTTGCAACAGCCTCAGATTTCAGATAACTTTTGCAATGTTTGGACTGATTTAAATCAGCAGGTGGCTCGAAGGGCCTTGATGGAAATCCTTTTCCTGTTAAATGCTTTGCTCTGAGGATTTAGCGGCGGTGGGGAGCAGGACCGCAGGCTGGCATCCTCCTCGTGCCCCGGCGCTGCCCGCTGCTCCTCGCCTAGAGGTTGCGGGGACACGTGCGTGTGGGGGTGACTATCTGCTTTTTAAGAAGAGGCGTCGAAGCACTCGTACCTTTCTTTCCAAGGCGTCCCTTGAAAAATGGGGCATACCCATGCTCCACGGAGCCACGGCCGTTCCTTTTGCTCCGGCCGCGGGTGCAGGGACCGGGAGGTTTGGGACCAGAAGCAGGGATGGTGGAGAGCTGCAGCGATTCCCAAGGCCCTGAGTTCTGGACGTTCATTCCCTAGGGCTCCTTTTTACTCCGTGCAAGACACATTCAGCATCTGGCTTTAAAACAGACTCCCCTCCCCCCCCCCCCCCCCAGATTGTGCGAAGGCACCTGGTCCTAGATAAGTAACCGAGCTGCTCCTCTGTGGTCCCCAGCACAGATCTGTCCTTGGATTTATGGATTTATCCTTGGCCCGCTCCCACGAAAGAGGGGCAGGGCTGTTCCCGAGTTGCCGAAACGACACTGTGGTGGAGGGATTTAATGATTTTTAGGCCAGACAGAGCTGACCGCAGCATCTCCCCAGCTGTGCAGCACCCTGACCCCCCCGGCTGCCCTCCCTGTGCCTGGGCGAGCAGAACGCCGTGGGCTTTGGGAGTGCTCTGGGCAAGGGGGGACTCCTGGCGGCCCCCTGGGTGTGCTGTTGCTCTTCCTCCCATGGGATCTCCATGCATAGGAAGGTCCTTGTGATGGATAGCTTGGTATCATGGTGCCCAGCAGCCCTGGCCAGGAGTAAGGGCTCTCCAGGGGCTGCAGTAGAAGCTGCTGTCCCCCTGCCCTGAGCTGGTACTCGTGGGTCACCGTGAAGTGGGGAGAATTGGTGCGTGCAGGGCAGAGATACGGTACAGTGAAGCATTTGGGGGACTGAGCTCTTCAGCGTCAATGGGCAGAGCTGATGCTCGGTGTCGTTCTGCTGAGGCGTGGGTCACCTTGCCCTGGGGAAGCCCAGAAAGCGTGCCCAGCATGGTGGGGTGGTCACCAAGGAGAAGAGTGGAAAGCTGGAGCTTGGTGCAGGTTCTTGACCCTCTCGTGGTGCTGTTAGTCTCGCTGTTTTCATCCTTGCGCGTTTGCAGCTTGTGAGCGTTGTGGGGTCCATTAGTCCCTACTAGTGCCACGTGTCCCCTCTCTGGTGTAAGGGTGGAAACTGCTTTGTGGCACAGGGTTACCATTCATGGAAGAACGTAATGATGTTGTTGAGTGGGGAGGATTCTTTGAGCTCAGTTGCACTGTGGAAAAAACATCACTGAGATGTGTAGGGAGGAGGAAAGCAAGGGCGGAAACGAGGAGTTGTGGGAAGCGATCTTTAGATCCCCTAAACTTGGGGGTCCCATTCTGGCAAGACCCATCTGTGGTGGACAGGCGGTGCTGCGGCTCAGGGCGCTGCGGCAAATCTCCCCAGAGCAGCCCTGCCTGCTGCTGACCCCTCCAGCCCTCCTGGCGGGGGTAGTACCCACGCTTTAAATACCCAAGGGAGGGTGTTTACCCCCCTTTGCAGCCTGGCCTTGGTCCACAGTGTGCATTTACAGCCCGGGCAGGGACGCAGCGGCCACGCGTGTAACTTAATTCACCCAGTGCTCTTGGGACAGGCTTTTCCTCGCCTCGTGCTATCCAGGGCTATCGCATTCAATCGCCTGCTGCAATTGCTTGGCCGTCACATAGATTTTTATCTGGAGTGTCCTTTGGAAAGGGAGCCCTGAGCTGTCGCTGGGAATGTTAAAACGATAAATGTGTTTTGCACCTGGCGCTGGGAAGGAGCAGCTTTAGGGCTTGTAAGAGCCTGCAGCCTCCGCTGCCCGCACCGCCTGCCTCTTCTCCGGCCAGCGGAGCATCCCAGAGGGACCAGAAGGGACCGGCGTGTCTGCTTTGGCACGGCCAAGCCCTGCTGGTGGCTGGAGGTGGCTCAGGTCCTCGGCTGTGCCCTGGGAGGAGTTAGGGAGAGAGGGGCTGTGGTGGGAGCAGGACTCGGTAGGGCAGCGGGAAGGGTGTGCTGCTGCTTGGAACGGGGATGCAGGAGAGGGAGCGGAACCCTGGATCTCGTGTTCTTAATTGTTTTCTTTCACGTAGTGACCCTGGCCCCATTTGGGTTCCTGAGGTCCTGTTTATGCGCTGGAGCCTGTCCCAGCCCTCTGCTGAGGCTGCCAGGCGGGAAGAGCTTGTTTTCAAGACTCCTCGATGGAAAACATTTTCCTGCCTCGGAGAGAGGGTTTCCCCCGTTTGGCTGGGCAGTGCCGGCTGTCCCCTCCGCGGCATCGCAGATCCCGGGCTTGGGGGTGTGGGTTAGCCCTGCAGAGTCATCTGCCCCTGGGAAATCCCCACCGGCGTGGGAAGCCTGGCCACGAAAGGGCAGGGAAGGCCGGGATGGGGCTGTGCAGCAGGAGGGGTCGGAGGAGGACCATGTCTCTTTGGCCTCAAGCGAAGCTCTTGGAGAACAGCATCCAGGCATTGCTCAGGGTGGTGGCTAGTGAGGACCTAAACTTCCCTGTCCTCTGTGGTACCGCTCTGCCGTGGTGGCATGTGGGGCGCTGACTCCGCCGGGTCTTTCATCTGGGTGCTCTCCAGCCATGGACTGGAAGGTGTCCTTCACCTCGGTGTTTGGCACGTTGACTGGGTGTCCTGGGCTCCCTGACATGGGGGCTTGGAGAAGGACCGTGCAGGCATGGACAAGAAAGGTTGAACCGAGTTTCCAGCGCTCCGTCTATGCAACATACCATGGATGCTGGTCTTTTTTTGGCTTCCTTTGTCCCGTGGGAAATTACTCTTTTGTGATGAGAGCCTGAAAGGAGGTCGGATGCTGAGGACATCAGCTGAGCGCCTGGGGAACGAGAGGTTCTTTTTGTTCAGAATAAGAAGAGGATTAGAAAGACAGAGGAGCCCGTGCAGATCTGGGCTGCCTCTCGAATGGATGCTTCTCTCTACCCTGGGGCTTTCTCCTCGCCTCGCTGCCTGCCTTCACCTTGCCACCCAGGCAAGCTTCTCCGGGAACATACGGCTGTATCTTCATCTCCCATTCATGCTTTTCCCCTCAGGCGAAGCTGTTTCTTCTGCAGGAGGCCAGGCCTCCTCGGAAGATGGGAGCACCTTGCGGGCTGGGCTTAATTTAGATTAGATGTGCACTTGTGAACTCAGCCCAGCCGGCGAGACCGGCACCGCATGGCATCGGGGTGAGCGGCGATGGAGCTGGGTGGGAGGTGGTTTTCCTTCCTCCCGGATGCTAAAACCAAAGTGTTGGGGGGTGCATGCGCATTGGGAGGGGGGAGCAAACCAACGCTCGGTACTCACTGTCTGCGTCAGGAGCAGCAAATAAGGAGTGGAGAGGTGCTTGGGGAGCCGAAAGGTGTGGGTAGAAGGGCTTTATTAGCTCCATTTGAAATATTTCGTCTCGATTCCCATTTAGCTGTGGAATCTAACTTTATTTTAGCTTTAAATTTAGATTTTCAAAACAGGCCTGTCAAATTAGTAAAAGGGAATTTGATTAGAAAATGGCAGCGGGATTGAGGTCTTTGTTTTTCTCTGTGCGTGATTTGGCTTGGAGATCGCTCTTAACCAAAAATACCCTATTGGAAAGTGGTTTTTAGCTAATCAACGCTTTCCAACTGGGGAAAAAAATAGAGCAGAGCTGGAAAATTCCTGCCACCGGCTCCTCAGCCAGCAGCCACCACTCGGCAGGGACCGGGAGGGTTGGGTTGGTGGGTCAGGGCTGCAGTGGTGTTGGGGACGACTCAGGGACTGGAGGGAACGGGGAACGCAGAAGAGGGTGGGATGGCTTTGTGCCTTCCCCTGTCCTCTCCTGCTCACTGCTGTCCCCGTGACTGGCTTCCACTGTTTGAGCTCCCTGAGCACGCGGGTGGCCGAGCCCAGTGCCACGGGTCTTGTGCCACGATGGATGCTGCGATGGGGGGCAGAGGGCCGGGAAGGGGTAACGGGGGTCTGGCTGGCTCCGAAGCAGCCATCCTTGCTCCGGTCCCTGCCTGCTGGCGGGGACAGTGCCACCTGCCATCGGTGGCTGGATTCACTCCGCGATCACTCACAGATGCTGCAATTACGCTGGCGACACCGTGTCAAAAACCTCACGGCAGCATCGGTACGCGCACAGGGATGGGAGGGGGTTATTAGCCTCTTATTATCCATTTACCCAGATATCCCGGCTAATCAGCTTTCAGATGGGGAGAATTAATTGGTTTCGTTTGGAGCACCAGGCACGTTTAATTGAAATGAATTCTCTCCCGTTTCCAAACGGGCACTTTCTTGGCCGCCGTGGGATGGGGAGGGGTCTGCAGCATTCCCATCGCGGACCCTCACGGCGCCGTGCGGCTGCAGTGAACCGGCTGTAAGAGCTGTGCCCTTCACCCCTCTCTCCATCTGGGAAGGAGCTTTCATTTTTCCACGCACACAGCTTTCTCGGGTGTGCTCCAAACCCTCTGCTTATAGCAAGGCTGGGGAACGCACATCCCACATTGTCTCAATCCCCCTAAATATGTAGAGCGGCGTGTACCGCGGAGCTTGGCAGGTCATCTCGGTGGCACACGGGTGGCATGGCTGTGATTCTCGCTGCTTTCTGGGAGCAAGAGGTGCGGCAGGGGGATGGAGCCAGGAGAGGAGCGTCCCCGGGGCTGGGTGGGCATGCAGGATGCTCGGGACTCTTGCCGGCAGGGGTGACTTTTTGGAATATAACCACTTTTTATACTTCTGTTGCTGCTGTACTATGCTCTAGGTCTCACCCGGGCTTTGCACAGCTCTGGGCAGGCTGCTGAGCTGGCCCCCCAAATTAAAGGGGGATCTGAGCAGTGGCAGAGCTCTGGCAAAGGTGGAAGGGGTGGCAGCCGGTGACCTGTCCTGCACGGGACGGCATCGATCCTGCCGGCGAGGATGCAGGGAGAGATAATCCAGCACCCTGCTGGGCTCGCTCGGTGCCACACACACCCCAGTTCCCCCAAACCCTCCTGCCCCTCTGAGCCATTGCTGCTGCTGCTGCCCCCCGCTCTGGTGCCAGCTCCTCTTAATTAAAGGCTGTCTCGTCACTGCAAGAACGCGGCTGTAATTAGTGCTGGGCGCGAGGACTGCTCCTCGCTCTGTGAGAGCGCAAGTGAAAGCTCGTGGCTCTGCAGAAGGTCCACTGGGACAGCGGGGACGCAGCTCTGAGCCCTGTACCGGGGGGTGCTGCTGCTGGGTGGTCCCCGGGGAGTCCCCTCAGGTCCCCTCTTCCCAAGTCCTGCTCCAGCAAGGGTGAGGGGTAGCTTGGTGGTGGACTCGGAAAAAGTCATAGGCTTTAAATTCACGCTGTTGAGGAAGGCTGGACTGGAATGTCCGAAATCACTGGTTCTTCCTCAAAACGCGCAGGTAAATGTCCCTTTGGAAGTGCCAGCATCTCCGTACCTCTCCAGCGTCTCCCTTCTGCAGCATCCTCCAGGGGAGGGGTGTAGGTAGGAGCCCTGGTTTCTTCGCCTTTGCTCTGCTCCCATCACCTTGGATGTCCTGTATCCATACAGGGGGGAAAAAAAAAAAAAAAAAAAAAAAGGTATTTGAATTGGAGGTGCCTCCAGCTGCAAGCGCTTTGGGACGGGGACTGTCCCCGGGGTGTGCCAAGCTCTCCAGAGCTGAGGCTGCTCCCGCTGCCCCCCGGGGGTGCCGAGGGCCGCTTGGCACATGCCAACTCGGCTTTTCCCCTCCCGGGCTGGCAGCGGGATGGATGCCCTGCGCTCCCCGCGTGCGGCTCTGCCTCCCCGGCAAGGGGGTCGCTGGCCTCGTCCCCTTCACAGCGCTCTTGAAAACAAGCAAGCAAAGCAAAAGTGGTGCGTTCCCATCATTTTCTATTCCCAGCAAGAGGGTCGGGCAGGCGGGCGGCAGGGGGTCGGCCAGGCGGCGTAGGGTGATCGAACGTGCCGTGAAGCAATAAGGTTTCTGTGGACGGGCGGGTGCGTAAAGCAGCGAGCGTGGGAACTGTACGGCGGGACAGCCCCTGGCCCTGTGGATTTGCTTTTCCACTGTGCCGAACCCCGACGTCATTTGGAGGCGTCGCACCGAGGGCTGGGTAAGGGGGACGCCGCGTTCTTGGGCGGAAAGGGAAAAAAGCCCTGAAACGCCTCATAAATTGTATGTATGTGCAACGTTGCGGTGAAGTTAATGGGAGTTAAGTGTATGGTTAAGTGCTGTACTTAACCGGGCTCTTAATAACCCAGTGGGAATAGCTGTGATGTTTTGGGGAAAGAAAAAGGGTTTGTGAACTTGCTGAGCTCTTTGATCTTTTCTTGAAATGAGAGTCGCGGATTTGCCTGTGCTGTGATGCACGGGGACGGGGGGGCAGTGCATTTCTCAAATTGCGTATGTGTAAATGGATAAAACTTCCCCCCCCCCCCACTGCTGTGCAGTGCAATGCCGCAGGTACCAGTGGGGGCCCTTCTCCGGGGGGCACGGGGGGGCTGCGGTGCGTACCTCCTGTAGCGTGAGTGGCGATGCCAGAATTGCAGACGCCGAACGCGGCGCAGACACGTGCACAGAGCTTTTGTGCCCGTTCCTGTGGCTGAGTGCCCTCCCTCTCCCCCGGGAAAGCGGTGGTTTGTGCTGCTGCTTTTCAGAAAGATGTTCATTACGCTGAAATATTTGCACTTTAAATATGGTAAGGCGGATTTTTCTTTTCTTGACACAATAGGCTGGATCGTTCCCAAAGCAGCTGCCAGATAGGGGCTCAGTAACAAACCTTTAAAAAAAAAAACCAATCCCCACAACAGCAAAAAGAGCTCTTTCCCTCCATTCCTGCTTGCACCTTCCCATCGCCTCCTCACTCCATAAATTGTTTTCAGATGTCCATAAATAAACTCTAAACCCCTTTTCCAGTCCCTCGCGTGTCTTCGTTCCACCCTGCGCAGAGCAGCACGTGCCAACGCAGAGGAGACCTGGTCCATCAATGGGGCTTGGAGGTGTTGGGCTACTCCAAGAAATCCCTATTCCTTAAGGCGGCGGTATATTTTTCTCTATGTTTTGCCACCTTTTCTGGACAACTGTCCAAGATCTGGCAGCCCCCAGAAGCTGGCTGGTTAATTGAGCAGAAAGGATGCTGTACCCTGTCGCTCACCAGCACTTGGAAGCTGGAGGCACAATGTGAATTGTGTTCGTGGTCCCTCAGCCGGAGATGTGCATCTCTTATTAGATTAATTTTTTTTTAATATATGCAGAATATACAGTGGGAGCAGCATTAATTCGCACTAATGGTTGCGAGATCTACTGAGAATTAACTGCATTTTTTGTAAATTAGGGAGGAAGCGGATAAACACAATTATTAAAAAAACAAGAAAGGTACTTTTGCAACAGCAGTACATGTTACTCATTTATCTGACAAGTGTTCTTTACTTTTAATTATATTTCATCGTTTGCTAGCGAATGCTCTGCTGGTAGATATTGTAATAACCCCAGTAATTTCAGACCTGGCTTTTGCATTTGTTCAGCCTTTGTTTGGAAGGGGTGTACCGCGGCGGCTGGGATTTGGGGGAGGGGGGGGCTCTGGAGTAAGTGCCACTGGAGCCTGCAGCGGCTCCGGGGTGCCGCAGAGATGAGCTGTGTACGCGTGTTCTGGGAGATGCTCTCACCCACTCGCTGCCCAAACAAAGCAAAACTGTGTTCAGTTTTGGGTCCCTCATTACAAAAAAAAAAAAAGACATTGAGGTGTTGGAGCGTGTCCAGAGAAGGGCGACGAAGCTCGTGAGGGGTCTGGTGGAACAGGTCTGATGAGGAGCAGCTGAGGGCCCTGGGGGTGTTCAGCCTGGAGGAGAGGAGGATGAGGGGAGACCTTCTCGCTCTCTATAGCTCCCTGAAAGGAGGGGGTAGCGAGGGGGGGTCGGTCTCTGCTCCCAAGAAACAGGCGACGTGACAAGAGGGAAAAGCCTCATGTTGCCCCAGGGGAGGTTTAGGGTGGATATTAAGAGAAATTTCTTCACGGAAAGGGTTGTCAAGCACTGGCACAGGCTGCCCAGGGCAGTGGTGGAGTCACCATCCCTGAGGGTATTTAAAAGACCTGTAGTCATGGTGCTGAGGGACATGGTTTAGTGGTGGACTTGGCAGTGTTAGGTTGATGTTTGGACTTGATGATCTTAAAAGTCCCTTCCACTGTAGATGATTCTATGAACGCGGGGTGGGAGCAAAGGTAGGACCCGCACTGTGTTCTGGGGAGGGCACTGATCGGTGGAGGTGCTGAGGTTTGAGGGTGGTCGCTCAGGGGGTCTGAAATCAGCCTGGGGTTGAGGCAAAGGCTCCTAAGAGATGTGCAGCTTCTATGAGTTTTATCCCTTTTTTAAATTAGCACATTTAGCTTCGTCCCTCCTTCCTTGTGCCACCTCTACACACCTTTTGCTGTGACTGCTACCAGTGCCGCCCTGTCCATGGGGGCCAACTGACCAGCAGGTTGGCTTCTCCATCAGATGCTAAAATGGCTATTCTGCATCAAGACCAGGTTGGACGGGGCTTGGGGCAACCTGGGCTGGTGGGAGGTGTCCCTGCCCAGGGCAGGAGGGGTGGAACTAGGTGATCTTTAAGGTCCCTTCCAACCTAAGTGATGTGGCTCGGCCAGCACAGCCAAGGGCGTCGTGCCAGATGCTCTGCCGTGGGATGGGGCACCTGCATGGGCAGAGCTTTGCCCACAGCTAAGGGCAGGAAAGTCCAGAAAAATCCCATGAGATGTTCCTGTAGGCAATGCTCTCTGTCCCTGAAACGGGAGGGGTGAAGTGTGGAGCAAGGCGGGTTCGGGCTCCCGTGGGACCGGCTGTCCCTGCCCAGGGGCGCGCGGGTGCAAGGTGCAAATCTGCAGGTCTGTTGGAGGGGTCTGGTTAGGAGGATCCCCCAAGTGACCATCTTGGGAGGCTCTGGAGGGAGGAGAGGTGCAGCAGGGATGTGCCCCCTGCTAGCATCAGGCAAAGCAGGCATGGTCAAGCTGCGGTTACTGGGGATTTCAGTGAAACCAAGCCAAAACTGAGCCTTGGAGAACTTCATTGCTCTTCTCTTTCACGTGGGAAGGCCACACACAGTCTCTTTGGTGGTCCTCCATGGTATTGGGTGGATTCCCACTTGCTGTTCCCCTGGCAGAGGCTGCCTTTGCTGGGATGCAGCCTCAGAGCAGCTCCACCGGCCGTTGGGATGCTCCTCGCCGGAGCCGGGTCCCCGCGGGCGGTCGGGGTTCGGGCTCTGCTCTGAAGACGGTGCAAAGGGGGACATTGCATTGGGTGGTGGCTCTGCGCTTGCTGGCTTTGCGGGACGTGCCTTGCGCCCCGCGGGTAATGGCGAGGTGCGTTGTGTGTCGGCACAACCCTGGGTGCCCGCAACGCCTGGCAGCCCTTGCTGCGAGACCTCTCGTGTGCCGGAGAGACTTACTGTGGACGGGGTGAATTATTTTATTTAAAAGCAAGATTGGCTGTTCTTAACTCAAGTGGGTTTTTTCCTTCTGTTTGGAATGTGGCTAAAATGCAGTTCGGGTCCCGGGTGTAAATGAGCCGAGCAGGAGGGATGTGTGGAGGTGTCTCTAGCGGGCTCAGGCGGGGAGGAGGGATGGGGCTCGGTAACCGAAACTCCTTCGGGGGGGAAAAATAGAAGAAAAGAGAAAAAAAAAAAAAAAAAAAAAAAAAAAAGGGGGGGGTGATTTTGTTTTTGGTGTCAGCTTTGCGCTCCGCCAGCCTGCCCGCATTAGGGAAACATGAGCGCGAACGCACGAGACCTTATGCATTTTAAAATCTTCCCTCTCTGAGGGCAAGCTCCGGGTTAGCGGGTCAGCCGATTTAGGTGAACCGTTTAGAGCGCATTAAGATCACAATTTATGCAATCTGCGCTCTGGCTTTAAAAAGAGCTGGCAATCAGGTGCTTAATAAAATCACCTCCAGCCCTCCTCTTTCAGTTCACTGCAAATAAATGCCTTTTTTTTTTTTTTTTTTACATCATAAAAATGGATTAGGAGTCGTTTTGAATTGTTATCCTAGCAGGATGTGCAGCTCGGGATACGCAGGCATGTTGGGTGTGATTGAGGTTTGTGTATTTTGGTGCTCGCGTACAGCCGGTGCCTGGGAGACCATTCAAATAAACATTTACTGGAACATCACATCGCGTGTCTGAACGGCGCAGAAAAGGCTGATTGGCAGGTTCACTCCTCCTTTTTGTTTTCCGTTGTTGGATGAAACAGCGAAACAAAATTTAGCGTGGCTTAAAAAAAATAAATAAAATTATATGGAAATGTGACTTTTTGTCTGACTTTTTTTTTTTTTTTTTTACGTGGAAGAGTCGGAGATATTAAAGTTATGGTTCCCACAGCAACTGTAACTCTCATCTCTTGTGCGTGTGTCATACTTTGCAGGACTGTATACGCTATTAAATTTATGCCCGATGCGTGTGCGGACGGCATGGCAAGCAGAGCAGCCGCGTGTGACGGATCCACACGAGCCTGCTGGAGCCATCCGATGGGAACCCTTCCTATCAACCCCCCGGGCCACATCCTGCGCTCCCTGCGCAGTATAAGCCCTTTCAGAGAGGATGATTCATAGGTGCTGTGGGCTCTGGGCAGGGTTGGGTGATGTGGCTGTGATAACAACAGCAACAGAAGGCAGTGCCCCATCATTGCTGGAGCTCGGCGATGTTGTAAGAGCTGTGGAAAGAGGGGAAAATAAAAAATAAAAAAAATAAAAATACAGTTTTCTTCGGGCCACAATTCAAGCAGCCGTCCCCGCTCAGCAAAGCGCTGAGGCGTGTGCTATAGTCTCATGGACTGTAATGGGAATTAAACACACATTTAAAGTTAAGCGTGTGGTTAAGCACCTTGATGAAGCAGTGCTTGAATGGGGATTGGAAGCGTGCAGGGAGAAAAAGCGGTATTTTTCAGTAGATTTGCCCTGTATCATTGCTGTCTTGTACGGAGAGGTGGGGTTAAGTGGTTTTGAGGTCAGGACCGGATTCAGATCTCTCTGGAGGTTTTATTTTGGGTTGGTTTTTTTTTTTTTTTTTTTTTTTAATCCCAGTGTTCATCTCTTCCTCGCTGGGGTTCATTCTGGCTCGCTGTCTGCCCTTGCTCTCCTCCTCATGCTCTGCCTCAGTTTCCCTGCCTGATGCCCACCCGTGGGCTCAGTTGCTGACCCCCCGCAGCGCGCGGGGGTATGTGCCTTCAGAGGGTGTCTGTGATTCACGGCCAGGGGTGGGCAACGTCTCCTCCAGAGAGAAGCTGCCTGCCATCAGGAGGGGCAGCCGGAGGAGGGAGCTGGCAGGACCCCCGCGGCGTGCCAGCACCGCTCTGCAGTTTGGGCAGGCGACGTCCAGTGACGGATATGTCTCAGCTCTTCCAGTAACATCGTGCTTCTTGTGGTTGTGTTTCTTCTTGAACTTCTTCACTGCATGTCAAGCTCACAACTTTGCGTGCCATCCACCGTGGATGCAGGAGGAGAGTAAGCATCCTTCCATCCTTGGTGTACGTTGTCCCTTTCCTTCTGCTGGCAGAGGCCGGGTGAGGACCGAGCAGGTTCAGTCGGGTCTCTGCCTATGTGAGCATCTCCCGAGATGGGGTCCAGCGCCTTCCTGAACTCCAGGTGCTCCTGCTCTATCCATGAGCCCTGCTTTCCTCTTGTAGGAGAGGTTGGACTAGATGATCTCCAGAGGTCCCTTCCAACCCTGACCATTCTGCGATTCTGTGTGACTGCTTCTGGCAAAGCCTCTTTCCCAAAGCCCTGTTTCTCTCCTGTCGTCTCCCTCCTCGTGTGCCTTTGTGTGCCTCCAGTAACCCTTCCCTGCCCTCCTGTAGGATGTGCAGTAGTGGATGGGGGTGATCTTTCTTCTTCCTGTGTCCTCTTATCACAGAGCTGAAGGAACGTTGGTATTTCTGAGACCTTCTCTGCCTTTTTAGACTTGGTTGCAATGGGCCAGTGTGTACGGACAGGAGAGGGGGAGGACGGGGAGGCAGACAGGAGTGCTGTGGGTGCGGAAACCTCCGTTCTGCAGGAAACAGCCAAAACTCCCCCATTATGGGGACGACAGCCAGAGGCTGGTGTTATCCCCGCTGGAGGGAAGAGCAGACTATAGAAGATCCTTTCCCCTGCCCTGCTGTTTCTTTAAAGCCAGAGGGATGGTGTGCCGTCTGCGGGCATGTCCTGCGCCCCGGGAGGGCGAGGAAGAGGCAGGGCGCAGAGGAGGTCGTGAAAAACGGCACTGTGCAGGAGAAGGAAGAGACTCCAGGAGATGTCTGCAGAGATCAGCCTTATTTTTCATCGTTAATGATCTGAAAGAAGGTGCAAACAGCATGTTAATTAAGATTTGCAGAAGGAATATTTAAATTGAGAGGTGCAGCAAAGAGAAAGAGCAGTAAGGCAAAGGAGTCGTAGGGAGAAGCTGGTGTGGTGCGGAGGTTTGATCTGGAAAGGGAGGAAGCAGATGCCATGTAACCCAACACCTTAAATGCGGTGTTTTTCTTCCAAAGTTGTCTTGAGCGTAGGTTGGTTGGGGTGCAGGCACGGGGGGTCTTGGTGCAGGGTCTGGCTTGGGGAAGGGACCTGCTGGTGGGACTGGGAGGGAGAGGATGGACAGAGCTGGGGCCATCCCCCGGTCAGCCTGGGCACACCGATGGGCATCTTCTCGGAGTTTGGCTGCAGCAGAGTGTTTGGCCGAGAGGATTGATTGCTAATTAACAGACACTGTTATAATGGCAAACACGGATGATCCCAACCCTGGTCGCGGTTCACCCTGGGACGTGGCCTCGGAGGACCTGTGCCCGGGAGCAAGCCTCTACGTGGGGAAGCGGCATTTACAGGGTCTCCGTGCTGCCGTGCACCATCACTTTTAGTTAAATTAATTAGAAATCTGTTAGCTCAAATTACAGCATGGCTAAAACCTAATGCAAATGTTTGCTACACCTGCTCATCGAGCGCTGCTTTATTATAGCCCTCGGCAATGGCTGAGATGAGCCGGGAGAAGTTTGTGTGCTGAGGTGTGGAGGTCCAAGCTTTGGTCCTTGCTGGTGGCATCTCTGCCTTTGGTCTGTGTTAGCTGGATGTGTCTTACCTGCCTGCTTGTGTCCATGGGCCGGTGGTGCTTTCTGTGTCTGGATTGAGCCAGGAGGGGATGAAATGTTGGAGCAGGTCCAGAGGAGGCCCTGGAGATGCTGGGAGGGCTGGAGCCCCTCTGCTGGGAGGACAGGCTGGGAGAGTTGGGGGGGTTCAGCCTGGAGAAGAGAAGGCTCTGGGGAGACCTTAGAGCCCCTTCCAGTGCCTAAAGGGGCTCCAGGAGAGCCGGGGAGGGACTCTGGATCAGGGAGGGGAGCAATGGGACGAGGGGGAATGGTTCTGAACTGAAAAGGGCAATTTAGATTAGATATTGGGAAGAAATTCTTGACTGTGCAGGTGGTGAGCCCCTGGCGCAGGGTGCCCCGAGAAGCTGTGGCTGCCCCATCCCTGGGGGCGTTCAAGGCCGGGTTGGACGGGGCTGGGAGCAACCTGGGCTGGGGGGAGGTGTCCCTGCCCAGGGCAGGGGGTGGCACTGGATGATCTTCAAGGTCCCTTCCAACCCAAACCATTCTGTGATTCTATGAAATGTTTGAAAGAGAGATAAAATGCTCTGGAGCTGAATGCTGTGTCTGATGAAAAAACATGGGGAGGACAAAACTGGGGGACTGGAAGACCAGAAGTGACTGTGGCATCATCTGCTCTGCCCTCCTGAAGCCTTTATTTCTCATTTGAAATAGAGCATAGCTTTTCTAAAAGCATTCAGGCTTGATTTAAAAAAAAATAAATATAAAAAATTGACAGTGATGGATAATCCACTACAACCGTTTGTAAATTGTTCTAGTGTTTAATTACCTTCACGGCCAAAAGGCAAAGAAAGGAAAAAGTACACAGTGTGAAGAGCTGTGAGGATGGTGTGGTTATTGCTGATACCTGTTTGCTTACCGTGGTTCCCCTGCTGGGACGGCACAGGGCAGTGTGATGCTCTGGCATCGGGGTGCCCCTCGCCCCAGCCTTCCCAGGCTGCAGGGCGCGATGGGGGGGTCTCTGTGCAGGGTCTGTGCTGGGCAGAGCCCGGCTGTCCCAGGGGACTGTCCTTGGAGCGATGGCCCTGGGCTGCGAGAGCCCCGTTTCACCCAGCAGCGGGTAGGTGGTTGTGGGCTGGTTGTCAGCACGATGGGGGACAATTATTGGTTTTGGGTGTCGTGCGGGAGCAAGAGTGGCTTCAAAGTTAGAAAAGAAATAGGGATTTTTTTTTTCCTCGAGGGCAAACCTTTGTATCGGTGTTCAGGGGAAGCAGCAGAAGGGGTTTGGGTCAACACCGGGCTGAATGCTGCGCTGTTTTGCACTGGTTTTGCTTTGACCTGCAGAGGGGATGCTTTGGTGTAAGAGGTCTGCCCGGCCCAAACTGTTTTCTCCCCTGGCCTGGGACCTTCTGTGACTTCAGCCCTGTGTGCTGCGGTGGCCAGGGCTTGCTCTCGTACCGGCTGGGCTGCAGGGCTGGAGGAATCCTTGGGGAGCCCCACCATGGCCACAGCGGTGAGCAGAACTGGCCAAGGAACCAGGGCAGAGTCAGGAAAAAACAGCCTGTTGGAAGAAAGACTTTGTCCAGACCCCAGAGGAGCAGCAGGACTCCCTCGTCTTTCACCGCTTTGGTGGGGAAGGCTGGTGGCTTGTGTTCGAAGAAGCACATGCATCTTCTTGCTGCTCAGAAATTGTTCAGCCTCTGAAACAGATGCCCAAACAGTGATCGCCCTCTAGGTCGGCGGCTTGGCAACCTTCGTAATTTATATGAGCGCCCAATCTCTTGGCTTTCAAGGGGGCTTCTTCCATCGGTTTTCCTTCTGTGCTTCAACTGAGTCCCAGCCTTGCTGCTTTCCAGCTTCAGCTGAGGTTTGCTCCTGTGCCACGAGCCCCGCAGCTCTGCACACGCATGGGTTGTCCCCACCAGCCGCCTCCTCCCCCATCCTCCTCCTCCCATCCCTTCTCCTCCCCCGTGGGTCTCAGCAGCCCTCCGGTGCCCGGCGGCTCCCGCTCGGCCGGCGCGGGGCACGCGGGAGCACGGCGGGAAGGACATTACGTGGGAGAATATGCATGTTCACAGCTCAGAGGATTAAAGGCCCGTGTTCTTATCGCTGCAGAACAGAGTATTATAAATCCAGCCTTAGAATACCAAATCCCCGCGCGGCTTGGCCATTGTTTGGGAATATTAAAAAGCTCGGAGACAGAAATAATCAGTTTCCGAATGACACATTGTCAAATAAAACATTTCTCATATTATCCCTTCCTTCCCCTTTCTCTCTCCCGCTCCCTCAGTTGGATAATTTAACATGAAAAATAGATTAAAATGAGGCTGGCTTGAATGCCTCCTAAGTTTGACTCTTTTTTTTTTTTTTTTTTTTTTTTTTTTTTTTTTCCCCTTTTCCCCAGGAAGCTCTCCTGGTGGGTGTGTGTCACGGTTAAACAAGTGGCTGCCGTCGCGGGGTCAGGGATGGAAGGAGCATGTTGAAACCGAGCCGCCGGCTGTGAGCCCACGAGTGCTCACGCGAGGGGCTGGCGCGGCACCCCCGACCTTCCCCAGGCGGAGAGGGGACCCTTGTCTTGGTGGCTGGCAGAGACGAGATCTGCGCATCCCCAAAGGATGCGGGAACTGCGGCTGGGCTGGGCTGGGGACCCCCTGTCATTCCCAAACTGGGGTGGGGAAGAACAGCACGCTAATAATCTCTGTGCCTTTGCACCTTTTTGTAATTTCTCCTGAGTGGAGAGATCTTTAATTTAATACGCTGACAGGTTTATCTGTTCCAAGCCCTTTCCCGGGGGCAGATGCAGCCAGGCAGGCATGTGGCCCTGGCACTGCCATGGATGCTGGGACCCCTTCCTAGGGTTCAGCCTACGGAGCTGCCCCTCGTGCGGGGCTTTCTCGGCCACCCTTCCCTTTTCCAAGCGTCTGGGTTGTCTCCGGTTGTGCTTCCCCAGGGAGGGCGAGTGCCCTGCTCTGCCCTGCAGCCACTTCGCGCTTGCAGACAGTGCCCCGGCACCAGCGAAGTCCAGCTGGGCAGCTTGGTAGTGAGGCCTTGGAGATTCGTAGAATCATAGAATGGTTTAGGCTGGAAAGGACCTTGAAGATCATCGAGTTCCAACCCCCCTGCCATGGGCAGGGCCACCTCCCCCCAGCCCAGGTTGCCCAAGGCCACATCCAGCCTGGCCTTGAACACCTCCAGGGATGGGGCCTCAACAGCCTCTCCGGGCAACCTGTGCCAGTGCTGCACCACCCTCACAGGGAAAAACTTCTTCCTCATGTTCAATCTGAACCTGCCCTCTTCCAGTTTAAAGCCATTCCCCCTCATCCTATCATTACATGCCCCAGTAAAAAGTCCTTCCCCAGCTCTCCTGGAGCCCCTTTAGGGACTGGAAGGCCGCAATAAGATCTCCCCGGAGCCTTCTCTTCTCCAGGCTGAACAGTCCCAGCTCTCTCAGCCTCTCCTCATAGGAGAGGTGCTCCAGCCCTCGGATCATCCTCGTGGCTCTCCTCTGGACACGCTCCAGCAGGTTCATGTCCTTCTTATGTTGGGGACTCCAGAGCTGGATGCAGTACTCCAGGTGGGGTCTCACCAGAGTGGAGCAGAGGGGCAGAATCCCCTCCCTTGACCTGCTGGCCAGACTTCTGATGCAGCCCAGGATACGGTTGGCCTTCTGGGCTGCGATGGCACATTGCTGCTCATGTTGAGCTTCTCGTCAATCAGCACCCCCAGGTCCTTCTCCTCAGGGCTGCTCTCCAGCCATTCCCTGCTGAGCCTGGATTTGTGCTTGGGATTGCCCCGACCCAGATGTAAGACCTTGCACTTGGCTTTGTAGAAGGCTTTTCCCAGTGGTCATGTCCATGGGTGTTGCTCCGAAACCCTTCAGAGCGCCCTCACTTTGCTGGAAGGACTCCAGCAGGCAAAGCCGCCCCTGATTTTGCTGTGTGGTTTGTTGCGTTGAAGTTTGTGGCCCTGCTGTGTCCTCGTCACGGGGTCTTCCTCTTGCAGGGTCTGGTGTGCTGTGGTTTCTCTCCAGAAAACTGGGCCTCCAAGGGAACAGCCCCAGTTTGGTGCTGGGCGGCTCACACCAGGGAGCTCCTATGATGCTGTGGGGTCTCTGTGCATCTGGTGCCACACAGAGCCAAGGAAACTCATTTCTGCTCTTCCAGGTTGAGGTGTTCATGTTGTTTCTCACTTCTGAGCGTGGAAGGCCATGGAGGGTCTTTATCCTGCTGGTCCTTTGGGTGCTCTGTTACTGCAGGGCACAAACCCGGTCAGCTCAGCGAGCCATGCCCTTCTCCCATGCGGGGATCCCTGAGCATCTCCTGGCCTCTAAACAGCCTTTCCTGATGGCACATGTCACCTAAATTGGGGAAGTCAAGTTGAGCAATGTCCTCCTGAGTCCCCAGGCCCTGCTCCCATTAGCGCCAATTAGTGGGGAGAGGAGAGAGTCCCGATAGGAGGTGCTGGGTGAGCTCCTCTCCTCAGGTTGTGGTGCCAGGATGGTCCAGGGATGTGTGTCTCCTCCGCTCCTGCTCCCAGTGCCTCTCCCCCAGCTAACTCATCCTGTGAGCTGCAGTTTTCCATGCCAGCTCTTTACAGCTGATCCTGTTGAGGAGCCGGAGCCGCGCTCCGGGTATGGCACGGTGCTTTGCATCGAATGCAGATGAAATATTTGCGTGTCTCCGCTTTGCTGTTGCACACTCTGTAAAGTCCTGGGCTGCGGCATCCCCTGTGCCTGCCCTGTCCTGGCTCTTCCTGGCTCGTCGTGTTGCAAAACCCCGTTTGCTCACGCCACTCGCGATCTACATGCCCTGCTTTGCTTCTCTGCCGTGGGATAAAATTGCTCCGACGCTGAAGGGGCTGGAAGCTGGTACACGCAGGGCTCTGCCTGCGCGGGGCTGAGTGACTGGGGCTGAATTTTACTTCCCGAGCAGCTGGAGGCAGCGCTGGCTCCCTTCGGCGCTTCCCAGCCTGGCTCCCTCGGGAGGAGACGCCACTTCCAGGGGTGTATAGTTAATTAGGAGGCTTATTTTTTCAGTAAAGATTTTTTTTTTTTTTTATTTTGGATGGTAATGTAGTTGGGAGCTGCACTCAAGAAAATTTGGAGGGGAGGGAAAAGGAGAGCTTTGCAGGGGTCTGGAATGTGTTGTGCTGTGCCCCCGGGTCTGCAGGTGAAGTTTTGTTGAAACCGTCGGCAAATCACAACCTGAACTGGTGGTGCTGGGGTAACCATGCCATGGGGAGTGGCAGTTCTGTGGTGCTGTTTATTGCACCATCGGTGGTGTGAAATGTTGTGTGTGTCTCTGTTGAGGCTTCACTGCTCCCCCGTTAGGGGCTGGGTTGTTTTAATGAGGATTTTTTCTCCTAAGTGGTGGGATGCGGTTGCCTCCTTTCCCATTTCCCGGTGCAGGGCAGGAGGGGGTGCTCACTCACCTCGACCCCTGTGCACAGGGGTGGGCGCTGGGGGGGCCCAAGTGTGTGCGGTAGGAGCAATGACCCCGGGAGAGCAGGCAAAATAACTTGGGCAGAGCTGAGCCACTGACCTCTGGCACCCTGCTGCTCCTGCCTGTGATGTCCCACCCCAGAGGTGACTGCTCCATGAACCCATCTGTGTGTAGTTCATGGAGCATTGATGAAATGCTGCTCTGGGGGTGGAAGAGGAGAGAGAGGAAGAGTCCATGGATTCACAGCACCCCTGGCCCATCCCTGTACCCTCTGTATCTTGTCACCCATCCCTGTGTCCTCTGCATCCCCTGGTCCATCCCTGTATCCTCTGTATCTTGTCACCCATCCCTGTGTCCTGTGCATCCCCTGGCTCCCTCCCTGCGTCCTGTGCATCCCCTGGCTCCCTCCCTGCGTCCTGTGCATCCCCTGGCTCCCTCCCTGCGTCCTGTGCATCCCCTGGCTCCCTCCCTGCGTCCTGTGCATCCCCTGGCTCCCTCCCTGCGTCCTGTGCATCCCCTGGCTCCCTCCCTGTGCCCTCTGCATCTCGTCGCCCATCCCTGTGCCCCGTGCATCTCCTGACCTGTGCCTTTTGCTCTCCTCTGCAGGGTGGGCTGATCGCACTGCTCCTGCTCCTCTTGGTCTTCACGGTGGCTCTGTACGCCCAGCGGCGCTGGCACAAGCGCCGCCGCATCCCGCAGAAGAGCGCCAGCACGGAGGCCACCCACGAGATCCACTACATCCCCTCGGTGCTGCTGGGCCCCCAGGCCCGCGAGAGCTTCCGCAACTCGCGCCTCCAAGCCCACAACTCGGTCATCGGGGTGCCCATCCGCGAGACCCCCATCCTGGATGACTACGAGGATGAGGAGGAGGAAGAGACACCGCGGCGGGCAGAGCCCAGCACCAGGGAGGATGAGTTTGGCAGTCAGGTGACACGGACGCTGGAGAGCCTGGGCCGGGGCGGGGAGGAGAAGCCTGACTACGAAAAGAAAGGTTTGTGGCTTTTCTCTCTCTTCTTTCCCTCTCTCCATCCTGTGCCGGGGTGTCTGTCCTGGGCGGTGTCACCTAGAGAGGATGGCTCATCCATGTGGGTGGCACTTGGCTCTCCAGGCTTTGGTCCTCAGCGGTCATCTACAAGATGGCTTGCTGCCCTTCCTGAGCGGGGAATCACCTTTGGGTGGTGCTGGGGAAACTGGGGCACGGTAGCTGTGAGCCCTCAGCTGTCACCGCCAGCCCCGTGCACCGGGTCCCCTGCTCTCGCAGCGCTCCCTGACTGCCCTTCGCTGGTGGTTCAGGTGCTGCGGGAGCGTGTGGGCTGTGTGCTCCATGGAGAGCCAGCTTCCTAGGATTTGACCCGTCTCCTTTGTCACACCCTCTTCCAAAACCAGTCTCCCGTTTCCATATGAGCCTGTGGGTGGGATGGGATGGGAAGCTGATGGCTCTGCTGTCGGGCTCGGTGGTGTGTCTGGTCCTAGCAATGGCAGAGACCGCTGTGAAAGCCCCGGTGGGATAGGGGATGCCTGGCTTGGGGAGCAGCACCGGCATTGCCCCAGGCAGGGGAGTTGCTCTTTTGCCGTGGGCTCGCGCAGCGCCTTGCACCGGGCGGCACGGAGGAGTCCTCGCGAGTGCGTGCTCCCGCGGTGCGATGGGCTCCTCAGCAGGATGGGAATGCTGGCGTTCATACCGTCTTCTTGCCATGAGTGAGAGCTTAGCACCTGGGCATCAATCAGGCCGGTCTTCTCTCTCTAGGTGGCAGAACCGTTCATCGCCGTGCTGTCGAGTAGGGCATCGGTTTTAGCGAGCGAGCGTGTCGGTGCGCTGGGGCTGCGGCAGCCTGCCGAGCCTTGATGCTCCTCCGAGAGCTGCTCCATAAAGCTGTGTTTTCTGTGAGCAGCAAAACATCCCCTGTGCTTTATTCTCTGAGCAATCAGACAAATGATCCTGTAGTCACCTGCAAACAAACTCATCAGGACTGTAGATTTAAGGCAAGCACAGAGGAGCTCCGTGCGGAGTTGGAAACGGCAGATCAGAAAATTCCCATTGCGGGAGGGAGCTTGGAGCTGAGTCCGTGTGGATCCGAGGGACAGACACAGACCCCAAATGTGAACCGTTACCCACTTGTGGTGTTTGGCATGGCAGGTACAGTGTTATACAGCGCCTGTAGGTCAGAGTAGAAAGAAGCCAATACAATTCCGTAAGTGTAGGTTCTGGCTGCTGCCTGTCCCTATGGTGCTGACTGCTTGTAAGGTATAATACTGGGTAACGCCGCTGTTGTGAGGTATAAATTCCCTGTTAGGAGCCGCGGGGAGCTGGGCAGCGAGAGCTGGGCTGGGGTGCCTGTTCCTGAGCAGGTGAGGTGCTGCGGATGCTGTGTGCCTTCCCTGAAGGTGCTGGGCTGGGATTTGGAGGAGCTCTGGTCCCTTTGGGGTTCTCCATCCCCAAAGCTCTGCCCGGTTTGGAAAGAAAGTAGTGGTGGGGTCCCTTTGGGTAAAGCGGTCCGACATCAGCACAGCGAGCAGCCAAAGGTTGGACGCAGTAGGATGGGCAGACAGGGTCCCCTGCGGTGACAGTGTACACGATGGCACCCGTTGCTGGCTGTGCCGGGTATGGGGGAGCAGAGGGGAGCCCCTGCAGCTGGGGCTGAGCAGCTGGGGAGGTGCTTTACCTGCTGTCAGCTTCTCCTGGGAGAAGAGGAGAGACCAAACCGCGGGTGACGGGTGCTGGTGGCACCTCTGAATGCACTGCTGGAAGGCGCTCAGGAGCTCTGGGAGGAGGTCAGCATGTATGAAGCAGTCTGGACCTGCTGCCCTTTATTTAGTTGTTCTCTTAACCGCGGATCAAACCCGTGCTGCTGGACCCTCCTGTCCTGCTCTCGTGCCTGGGGAGCCGTGGTGAGAGGACCAGGCAGGGTCTGGGTGCTGCCCCCCTGCCCGTGCGCGGGGACGGAGGGACCGGGGGCTGCACGGGTACAACTGCGTGACTCGGGGGGGGATGTTCCTCCAGCGCGGAGCAGCGTGGCGCTTTCCCTGGAGTGTTTCGGCTAATGCACACTTGATTGCCTGCGTTTTTAAAGTCTGTCTCTCAGAAGCTGCAACACCCACCTCTGCTTATTGAAATGTTATTAGAAGCCATTTAATATTGTTCACCTGTGACGCACAGTAAAATGCATTTGAATAAACAAAAGCAAAGTACATTAGTGCTAATTGCTGAGTGACTCCAGCAGGAGCGAGGACGGGATGTGCCGGCTCCCTCTGCGCAGGGAAGGGGCTCTTGGGGTGACGCTGGACAGTCCCTTCCGTCATCCCATCGGCATGTGGGATTCCCATTCCCCACTGGGCGATCCCTGTCGGAGCACCCGCGGTGGCAGTGCTGGGCGACAGGGATGGGGACAGGGACTCTTCTCGGCTCCACAGCTCTGAGCGTGGGAGCGGGGCGATGCATCGTGGCTGGAAAGCGGGTCCCTGCAGCTGCCGGGGTCGTAAGTGGTGGCTGAGGTTGTGTTTCTTCCACCCTTACAGTGCTTTTTACTCTTTCCTCTTCTAAGCAAGGTTATTACAACGGTGATGGTTGTTGCTCAAACAAACGCAGAGGTGCCCAGGGGTCCATCTGCCGTCCTTGAGTGCGGAGCTGAGCATCCCTATTGGCATCCTCCTTTGTGCACCGCTGGCTGTTACCGGCCCGCGGTGTTAAGAGATGTTTCCCCAACTCTCTGCTTGGTAAGAATGAACAAATGAAAGCCTTCATATATCGTAACTGAGCTGCCTTTTTTATTCTTTCATATTCTCTTCTTTGTTTTGCTTTTCTATAAATTATTTAGAGTTGTGTGAGTGGGGAAGACAGCAGTAACTGCATTTCAGTTCTCTTCCAAACATAATAGTAAACAAGATCTAGGGCAGAATATTAAACTATCTGAGGGCTTCAGGAATTGGCAATAAAGAAACTTCTTATACTGACTGAGAAATCCCCCCGTGGCAGGGCTGCAAGCTGCCTGCAGGGCCAGGGCTAACCCAGGCTGTGAGATATGATCCCAAATGCTCCCACGGGTTCAGCTCGTGATGCTGCCAGGCTCTGTGCCGTGGATCGAGGCAGGTTTGTGCCTTGCCTGGTCTCATCCTTCCAAACCGTGCCGGTTCACTGTGTGTTTCCTCCCAGATGGATGCTCTTGGATGAGGCTTTGCTGAAGGATCAAGCTTCGGTACAAGCTTCTCTCTGCTGACGCTGGCCAGAGCCTGGATTGCCACGGACGAGGCGGCTGTAGGATTTTTTACACCAGAAATACAAAATATAGGTGCTGTGGGCTTTGCACGCGCGTGGGAAAGGTGGTGATTCAGGAGGTGTCGGACGTGCTGCGCACACCGACGCCTCGACCTGCCGGCGGCAGCAGATGCAGCGGGGATTCCCGCGGGGCTGCGGCAGGTGGGGTGAGAAGCTCTGCAGTTGGTGCGAGCAGACACCGCGTACCTGGAGATCCCCCGGGACTGGAAACCAGTTCTGCTCGGGCACCGTTTTACAGGTGGGTTGAAGAAGGATGCCTGAAGGGGAAGCCGGCTGGAGCGTGGCCCCAGCTCGAGGACGGGGTCGGCCGTCCCCCCGGTGCCCGGCTGCCTGGCCGGAGCCACCAGGTTTGGGTGCCATGACCAGGGCCGGGTGAGGAGCTGCGCCCGCATCCCGGGGAGTCCATCAGCGCTCAAGGGAAAAGCTCTCCTTGCTGCTCCGTGCAGTGTAGCGTTGTGATAAGACATCAGCTGGGACTTGTCAGCGGGCTCCAAACGGTATCATCACTGGGGCTGTCACTAGAGGCTCTTTCAAGTGTCACTTCCCAGCATTAATTACCAGGGATGGCAAATCCGATGAAGATGGAGCATTTCGGCTCGCCCTCCACCTGCCTGCGCTGCTTGCTTTCCCCCGGCGCCGGGCAGTGATTGATTTGCAGGTGCCGGGTCGTGCCGGCGGCGGGCGCTTTCCATCACTGGGGATTTGTGCATCCCGTGCTCTGCGGCTGTTGGGCTCGCTTGCCCTTTCCGTGAGGAAAAGTGGGTTTATTCCCTGCGCGGAACTTCTGGATGTATCAGGTCAAGCAGGGAATTGCAGTGGATGAATGACTCTGCAGCCCTGCAAAATGGGAGAGAAGTCCCTGGTCGGGAGGTTGAGCGGTACAAAATGTTGTGCAGAGGACGGATCGACGAGCCAAACTTTCCTCCCCAGTCCCAAGCAGCGCTTTGCAGCGATGCGGATGGGAGGGATGGTCCCACACGGTGCCGGAGCATCTGAAGTGAAGCCCAGCGCAAACAAAACCGCGGGAGCGATGTGCTGAATAATGACATCCAGCAACAAGCGCGTCTGAGTGATAAAGTTAATGAAATTACAGGTTCTGACCTGATACCAGGCTCTGCTGTGGGTAGATAAACAGCAGGGCAAAGATGAGATGTTTATTTCTCCCTAGCCGCAGCTGAAATCTGGATGCGCTGTGCAGGGCCATTAACATTATTACTGTTATGCAAAATCATTTTTGACTTGGGGGGGGGAGGAGGGGGGAAGAAAGAAAGAAAAATCCCCCAACTCCCTAGAAAAATGGAAAGCTGACAAAATTAGAATTACAGCAGGAGCACAAACTGACCTGGTGACATTGCCCAGAGCCCAGATGAATTTAGACCAAAGGAAAATCTGAGGCAGTTGAAGAAGAAAATGCGGTCTTTTTTTTTTTTTTTATTAATATAACAAAATGAAACGGAGTGAGGAAGGGAGCAGTAGCTAGGCAGTCCTAATTAGCCAAAAGGATCCTCGTGGGTTTGGGTTCTCTCTGGCGATCAGAAGGTCTCTGAGGGTTTTGTGCCCCGTGGGTGTGCGTGGTGCCAAGTGGGGTCTGCTGGTGCGGGGTGAGGTTCCGGGGTCTTGGCCTTCACCGGGGAGACCCCCGTGTCCAAACCCAGTCCCCATGTGTACACAGCGTTCTAAGATTAACAGGATTTGGATAAATTTGTGCAGGTGATGTCAGTGTTCTCGCTGCTGCGGGGAGCCGTGCCTCGGTTCTCTGCGTAGTTTCCAGTCCCTGCTCCTGATGATTTCTGCTCTCCTGCCTTTCCCGAGCAGATGGCCTCAAGCTGCAGCCCTTTGGGAATTCCTGACTCGCTTTTGTCTTTTAATATACCTGGCTCGCATCTTTACCGACACGGTTTTGTCCTACAGCAGCAGGAGCCCTTTGCTTCTGTCCCTCAAATGCTGTTTGGGGGAGTTTGGCCCCCGGTCCATCGCAGGCAGCGCCGCTGCATCCCCAGATGGGACACGCTGGACACGCAGAGATGGGGTTAGTTAACGAAGGCAGGTGGGAGTCCGGCAAGCCTGAATGTGGGGTTATCCGCGAGTTCCCCAATGAGAAGATTTTTGCCAAACCAAATCTCAGGATCAGTGAGAAGCAGAACTTCTGCCTGGTGAAAACTGAGGAGAAAATAGATGTCAGTCTTGAAAATCGAGTATCTGCGATTCCAGTCCTGCAACAAAGGACCCATCTTTATTTTCTCAGTTTCTTTCATGTTCAAAAAAAGAACTTTTCAAGCGGGCCTTTGTGCTGGCTTCACAGACTCTGCAGTCTGGGTATGGCCTCCAAGTCGAGACAGGAGACAGGACTTATTACCGATGGTACCAATGATTAATGCCATAGGCATATCAAAGGCGTGGTTGTGCAGTCATCTTGAATTCATATCTCCTGGACTTTCTTCTCACCTGCTGTGTTAACTTAGGTAAACCTCTGAAGTTTCTCTTACTTAATCCATGGATGCTTTTCTCTGTAGTGATAGCGAGAGGCTTTTGAGCATGCCTGAAAGATGGTCTGGCACCTAGAGTGGACCTGGAGATGTAGCTCCAGCTTTGCTCTGCCACCGGCTGCTTTGGTAACCCTGGTTGTGTCACTTAATGGTCCAGTCCTCATCTGTGAGTCGGAGAGGGGAGCCCAGCCAGAGAGCAGACAGGGCAGCACAAGGAGATGTTGAGAACTGCTAACGTAAGGGGTTGTGGTCCCGACAGCCTCCCAGCCAAACCGCTCTGGGTGATGCGGTCCAGGAGAACTGCAGGGGAAGGGGTTTTGGGAAGGGAGACAAATGGCCTAGGTTTGAGATAACAGCAAATGGCAGGCAGGGAGGGTCCTGGTGATGAGGAGGGGGAGCTTCCTATGCCACCCACCAGTGCTGGAGCAGCTGCTCTGGTGGCCACATCTCAGCCATCATCCTCACCACCCAGTGAAGGGAATCTTACCTCTAGGGAAGAGGTAAGGCAGTGCTGCGGCCTGAGGTTGTGGTGTCAGGGCTGGGGAAAGGGATGTTTTGGGGGCTGAGATGTGGAAGAGGAGGGCAGATGGTTAAGCTGTGCCCTAGAGCGGCTTTTCGTTGCAGATACCTGAGCTCTGCGGTATCTTGGCGGTGAGATTTAAAGATGGGGTGTGACTCTGAGGCAATGCCCTCATACTGGGCAGCGTGATGGTGTTCTCCGTGATGGAGAAGGGAGAGCCTACGGGCAATGGGGGCGAGATGACCGGCCTGATGTTGCCGTCCCTGAGCTGACAGCCCGGCGTCCTCGAGGGGACGCGGGTCCCTGGTCAGGCTTGTGGCTGTGCTGTCCCCGGTGCCCGCGCCGCCGTGCCGGGAGCCGCTGTCTGCATCTGCTGTTCGCTTGGATAGGCGGATACAGTGCCACCCTGAATCCGAGCATTAACCGGAGGCTTTCTGAGCCTTTAATAAATAAAACGACGACTTAACGTTTGCTGGAGTCTAAAATGGGACAGTACGTCAGGCCAGCATCTGATGCGTCTTGGGGCTCTGTCTTCTTTCCAGTGACCTGATGGGATCGTGACCCTCTTTGTACGTGATCAGCTTTTCCCGGCTCTAATCCCCCGCCAACTCCTTGCGTAATTTACAGAGACCTTTGAAAATGTATATTCGTGTCGCCTGCCAGTGGAAAGTGTTTTTTGCAGTCCGCTGTTCCTGGCTGAAAAACCTGGCTGCAAATTTCAGCTTTAAAGAAATAAAAAACAATGGGGCCCAACAGGGCAGGAATTGGGTCCCAATTCAGAAAAGCATTTAAGCGCATGCTTAGCTAATGTCTCTGGTTGTTAGAGAAATTAAACATGTCTTTAAGTCCAACGTGCGTAATTCCAGCCGATTTGAGTGCATTAATGAAGAGACCGGGGGCCCCATTTGCAGTGGTTACAATGGATATGCCGTTGGGTCCTTCAGTTTTATGGTGGTGCCAGCTCTGACTTTAATGTTGATTTGAAAACGTCCATACCTGCCAGGGCAAAGCTTTGCTTTCCAGAGAGGTAAACACAGTCATAATTAATATATTAATTGCCTTTTGAGCTCTGAACAGAAAGCTGCCAGGCTGGAGTTTTAGGTTTGCTTTTGTCATTGTATCACACCGAACCGGTTGCCTTTATCCAAAATTTGGGTCATCCCCATCAATGTGGAAAGAGGGAACGATGGTCTCTTGGCCTGGTGGTCCTGCGGGACACGCACCCCCTCCCTTACACCCCCCAGAAAGTGGCCTAAGGCAGCATTACGGGTGCGCGGGAGCATGCTCTGGAGGTTTCCCATGTCCGACGTGCCTTCTTGCCTCCAGCAGCAGGTCAGAAGGGATGGGGAAGCTCCCGGGGCCAGTGGCCTCCTCTGGTCCTGCATCCCCCTGGCCGAGAGAGGTGCTGTGCTGGCACGTGCTTAATGACTAATTAAGGCTTAGACATCTCTGCGGCCAGAAGGGCTCTTCCTGGCCCACAGTAAGCGTTGGCTGCTGAGCAAAGGCTGGGGGGTTGGTTCTCCTGATGCGGGTTTCTTGTTTTTCTCCCCTCCCTTCGCCCTACCCCTCTCGTAATTTCATAAGACAGAAGAGGGAAGAAGCAGATGGAAAAGCTGCTTCTGACGATGCCGTAGGGAATGGAGGAGAAAAGGGGTGTTTTAATATGCCAGCGTTTTGCTGAGCATCCCATAGGGATGGCAATTTTGTGAAGTCCTGCTGGTTTATCACCGCTTTGCCAGGCTTGGGCTGGTCTCGCCCCACCGTGGCACGCCGTCCCATGGGAGACGAAACGCCCTTGGTCGTCCCCTCTCCCAGCCACGGCTGGGTGACCTGTGGCTCCTCAGGTCAGCAGCAGCTCTTTTGAGATGGGCTTTTTACTGGGTTTTGTGGGGCTGTTGGTGCCTGGCGGAGATGTCGTGGCAGTTTTGCGTGCGGTAGCCCTGATTCCCCAGGTGTCCAAAGTGCTTTTCGTCCAGGCGAAATCACAGGCTCACAGAAGATAAGCTGTGAAGTTTTGGCTGTCCAAGGAAAACAAGCCATCAGGAACTATATTTATATAAATGTCAGGCGCGCGTTGTTCATCACTTTGTGCATCACTATGAATGTTTGATAAAGCTCTACATTATTTAAGGCGTAGCTGGGTTGTAGGCCAGTTGTTGACCAGGATTAGCTTCCAGATGAGGGATGTTTTTTTTTTTTTTCTTCTTTTTTTTTTTTTTTCCCCTCCCTGATGCAAAATCTAAAAAAATAATATGGTGGCTGTTTATTTTTCTTGGGAGACCCTGAGGGATCTTGAGTGTCCTTGCCTCTCCTGCCTTTCTGTGCTGAGCTGCATCTTGCAGCTGCCTTGTCTGCGATGCAGAGGGCCTGGGAGAGCTTCAGCTTTGCCCGGGGCCGTCCTTCCGTGGTGTCACTGTGGAGCAAACGTGGGGGCTGGGATGAAGAACAACCCCACAATGTTCCCATTTCTATTGAAAATAAAGATGCCGGTGAGGGCTTGGGCAGCCCCTGGGACGTGTGGCTTAGATCTGAGGCTGCTCCAGATCCCGCCGCCTGCATGAGAGCGATGGGTTCCTCTTGGTCCATGAGGCTCAAGGCTTCTTCACCTTGACTTAGCGGCGTCGCGGTTCCGCCGGTCAGCGTGTACGAGATGTTCTCCCCATCGGTCCCTCCCGGGCTTGTGGCTTTTATGGGGAGGGCAGCTGCAGCGCCAGCTCTTCGCTCCGTTTGCATGTCCTCTTCCCATCGGTCATGTTTTACCTGGCTGCCGGGACAGTTAGTTTTGTCACCTGGCTCCTCAGGAAGATGGATCGAGGCCGGGCACCTGCGCCGGTATTAGGTCTGCAGGCACCTTCCAGCCCCATTTATCATTAGGCAGTGACCTACCCGAAGGACCGGCGGGAGAGGAAACTTATTAACGAGGTGCTTCAAATCAATCCTTTCTGACGGCCCCGCTGAGTTACAGCGGTCGCTGCGACTCACCCACCGGGTCCGGCGGGCTCTGGCCGTGCTCGCCCTCGCTGCCTCGCTCGCCTGGCTCGGAAGTGGTTTGCTTTCCACAGCCTGTGCTCTCCGGGCGTTCCCTCAGCTCCAGGTCTTCTCCTGAGCCAACAAACCGGCTCTCAGCAACTCCTTTCCTGCCTGCACCCGTGTGCTTCCCGCTGTGGGAGGTGGTTGGCCCTTGTCACTGCAGGGGGGATCCTCTGGTGGCCTTTGGGCCATGTGTGCACGGCTGAAGCTTCTTGGCTCCGTTGCAGTATGGGGTTTTGGTGGCTTGCCTTTCTCCTCCGGGCTAACGTTGCTCCCTTGCTCTCCCTGGCACGTGGCACGGAGTTGCCGGTACCGGGAAAGGGTGTCACCTCGCCTGTTGGGTAAAGGAAATTTAATTTCCAATTAGCAAATTCGTGTAGATGAGAACAGTCTTTTCTCAGTGGTGCCCAGTGACAGGACAAGAGGTAATGGGTACAAACGTGACCACAGGAAGTTCCATCTCAACCTGAGGAGGGACTTCTCTCCTGTGGGGGCGGCAGAGCACTGGCACAGCTGCCCAGAGAGGGGGGGAGTCTCCCCCTCTGGAGCCATTCCAAACCCGCCTGGAGGTGTCCTGTGCCACTGCTGGAGGTGCCCCTGCTCTGGCGGGGGGTGGCACTGGGGGAGCTCCTGCCAGCCCCAACCAGTCTGGGATTCTGTTGTGCAACCGCGCTGCCGAGCAGGGAGTTGAGTAACAGTTGAGACTTGAAAAGGGGACACTGTGCCATGTTTCCCACCCACGTTTGCCGGTGTTGCTCTTCCTTGACCATGCCCATCCCCGGGGGTGCCGGGACTTGCGCACACTCACCCACCTCCTGCCTTGCAGATGCCAAAGTGCTGCTGCCTCCAGGTTCATCCTCCAGTAGAGGTTCCTCAGCCAGGTGGGGACGGGGCTTTCTCCTGCCCTCGGTGGGTCTGTGCCCCAGCCGGCCCCCACGGCAGCGTCCCCCCTGGTTTTGTGGAGTTGCAGGAGATGTGCGGTGGAGAGAGGGAGCTGGAGGTCAGCACTGTGCTCTCGAGCTGGCAGCTCTCCTCCACGCAACATTAGCCCAGGCTTCTCCATGTGCCCATTAGCACCGAATCGGGAAGCTTCCTCCAGAGTGTTCTTATTTAACTTTTCAATTATTTTATAACTTGCGGAGCATTAGCTGCTGCTGAGGATCTGCCTATCTCCCTTGCTCCTCTCTGCTTGCTGCGTAAGCGAAAATGTTATGGGTCTCATAAAAAAAAAAGGTAAGCTAAGGGTTTTCTTGGAGTAGAGAAGGTGGGAAGCAGAGTCTCTGCTGGCCTGGACCTTCTTGGTGGTGGGGCAGGTGGAGATGGGGCAGGCTTCACGGGGCTGCATCCCATGGCCAAAGGCTTTTCCTTGCAGAAGGAGAAATGGCATAAAGAGGTAAACACTCCGTAGATGTCAGGGGAGGGATGTGCTGGAAAAGTCTTTGCCCCGTGGAAGAGCTGAGGGTCTCCTAGTCAGAAACAGCTCCTGGGAAGGTCAACCCAGCTGGTGGCAGCCCAAGGAGTGCGGGAACCCGTCTGCTGTTGAATGATGCTCACAACACAAAGGTGCGAGGCAGAGGCGGGGACTGTTGGACCGCGGCTCTTAAGCGTTTGATCTTTTGCGATGTGTTTATAATTATATTGCATTATCTTAATTACCAGCGTGGGAAGTCGGGAGCGCAGTGGGGGGAAGGGAAGGGAGGAAGGTAGGAAGGCAGGGAAGGCACGGGGTGACGAATAACTCGCAGCCTCCGTCGGTGGGGCCACGATTGTGGTCAGGGTTGGAAACGGTGCTATTAATACAATGCTTATTCATTTCCCATAATAAAAAAAAAAAATATGGAAGTGCTGTGCAATTACCCAATTCTGAATGAAATTAACATTCCGTGGCATTTTCCAGTAAACGGTTAGTTTGCACACATGAGTGGAGGCAATTAGCTGGGAAGCAATTGAGCGCCGTGACTGGAGAGAGGATGAAGAAGGGTCAGGGCAGCCGGTGCTGGGAAGGTGCTGCCGTGGGCTCCGGCTCCGGATGCCCCGTCCCGGCGGGCTGAGCGTTCCCCTGGGTCCTGCCGGTTTGAGGAGCAGCTCACCCAGCTGCAGCAAGGACAGGAGCTGCAGATACGATCTCCTGCTCTCTGTGGATGGGGGAGAACGGCAAAGCTTTGCAATAAAGAGGAGAAGCAAAGAGTGGGTGCGTGGTCAGAGGGGTTGTGGGGTGCCCTGGTGCTCCCTGAGGTCCCTGTCCCCACCACGAGACCCGGAGCAAACATGGGTCTCCATCCCCCAGCCATGCTGCACGCCAGCCTCTCCCGGCATCCCCCCTTCCCCGTCACGCACCCCAGGCTTTATTAAAAACCAATGGAGACTTTTTTTTCCAGATTTGTTAAACTACTGAAAACTTCTGATCCTATCAGGGTGTTCCCCCCCCCCCCACCTCTTACCAGATAAGGACTGTGCTGGCTCTGAGCCCGGAGCTGAGGGTGGTGGAGAACGGGGTAGGGAAGCAGTCATCTCATGAATATATGAAGGAGGAAAGTACATTTGTTCAGTTTCCTTCAAAGGAGACATCATGAATAAAACTTTATCTCTTCTTCTGCTACCCTCCCCCTCCAATTTGCAATTAAAATCAGATTTTTTACGTATAAAAATCTATTTTTATAGCGAGAGATTTATTAATGTATGTAATAACGTATTAATACGTATGTATTAATAGCTACCTTAAAAAAAATGTATACATTTTCTATTCTAAAACCCAACAAAAAGGGCCGGGGAGAGAAAAGAAAGGAAAAGTCGAGATGGAATGTCTTGAGATGGAGTCGAGGTGACTCAAGATAGAGTCGCCTGTTCGCAAAATGCTCCCGGGTTCCCATACCCCTGTGTTGCTGCCTCTGAAAAACCCCTCCGTGTAAAAGAGCTTCTCAGCAAGAGATTGATCCTCCCTGGCGCCGCGTTGGCAGGCTGGGCTGGGGGCCAGCTCCGGCAAAGCGCGCCGTGCCGCGTATATCACGTCCCCTGATGGGTTCGCCTGAGGATGGCTTGGAGATGTATGCGCTGCAGGAGGTGCTTGGTCCCCTGATGTATGGGGATGTGTGGTTATTTGTGCTTTGTTATGATGTTTTTATATATATATATATTTTTTAAATATATATATCTCCCTATATATATGTCCTGAGCGGATTGTGTAATGCAGCCAGTGGTCTCCCAGTGTTTCTTGGACACTGCAGGCGGCGTATGATGGGGACTGATGGAGAGCAGGGGACGGATGGGGACAGAGACTCTTGCTCGAGGGGTGGCAGAGGTGTTTGGTGGCTGGAGAAAGAGACGGAGAGGTAAGGTTATCGGTGTTTCTCGTGTCTGTGCCATATCCACTGTGCTCGGTGGCAGGACATCGCTCTCCGGATGTGTTTTCATCCCAACACGTGTGAAGCAGTTGTACAAATCTCTCCCGCAGTCATCACATAGGCATCGGTGTAATTACCTAATTTTTAGGCTAGTCAAGCTCTCTGCTTTCTGGAGCTTAGTACCTTCAGGGTGGCACTGTTGGAAATCAGTCCACATCCCAGTTTCAGAACAAACACTGTTGCTTATTTCATGCTTCAAAAAGCAACAAACACCCATTATTTAGAGCTGGTGAGAAAACAGGCTTTCCACCATGTGGAGAACTTCCAGTATTGTGGAATTTATGCTTGTCCCAAGTAGAATCGGAAAGTTGATTTCTTCAAATGCTTTGTAGAATAGAAATTTCCAGAATACTGATCCAGAAGCATCAAAATGTGCGTATTGAAAGTCAGGGGTTTGATTTGGAGGAAACTATTATAATGTTATTAAACTGCGTTACACATACCGCATGTTTACATGGCGTGTTATGGACGTGATGATGCATTAGACCTCTCGAGCCAGCGTCAGTCGTTCCCAGGAGAGCACCCTCCCCTGTGCCTAGAAAAAGCGGATTATCTGAAAAATACTGGAAGCAGTGAGTGAGAGGGCAGGAGGAAGGCATGGAGAAGAGGTGGTATCCGAGTCCAGGGGGCTGTGTCCTACACGTGGCCATGGGTGCCGTCATGAATGCGTGCACAGGTCGAGAGGTAAAAGACCCCACCAACCTTGACTTCTAATTGAGCCGAAACTTTTCCATTTATTCCTTGATTAAGTTTGACGTGTTCTTGCAAAACACTTTGATTCCAGCGAAGCAGCATGCTCAGTCGAGCAGCTCTCGAGCCGCTCTGTGAGTTACTCCTCTCTCCAAAACTCTGGGAGCATTTTAAACCACCGGTAATGTTGAGGAATCGATAATAACTTGCCCTCTGACACTCAGAAATCAGAGAGAGGGATGGGAAAATCAGATGCTTAAAAACACTGTATTTTTAAAAAATATGTTTTACTCAATACCTACTATGGGAAGCTCTAATAGAAGCTGTTGTTGCCTTTCCAGTCTTCTCCCGGCAGCTGTAGGGGTGTAGATGTTGTGTGAGGAGGACACGGAAGGTCGTGGCTCCAGAGACCAAAACTTTAAGCTGAACACCAATGACCGGGAGACAGGGAAGCTGACACCTCTGCCGACTTTTAGCCTCACCACTCTTTTAACAACCAGCAAAAACCGAGCCGTGAGGCTCTCCAGCTCTCCCAACAGCCCTGTGACACCAGGAGGCGTTGAGCCTGGTTTGGAGAGGAGCTGCTGCCCTTCCCCTGCCCAGCCTGCAGCATCGCGTGGGGCTGACTGGTACTGGGTGGATGTGGGGTCTCTGTGGGGTGCAGGAGCGTTGGCTTAGGCTGAAGGTAGTACTCTAGCATGTGGTACAGCTGCTCCATTGGGGTCCTCCAAGGCCACATCTGAAGACCCTAAGATATCTCAGTGAGGTTGAGGGCTTGTTTCCCAGGGCTATGGGGCACCTACATCGCCACCAGCTCCATCCCGGCTTCCCAGCCTCTGCTGGTTGCACGGTCAAAGGGGTTTTGCAGTTTCCTCTCCCTTGAGCTGGACCCTCTGGAATGTCCTGGGATGGTGGAGGCACCGTCCACGTGCAACCAGTGGAGATGGAGGCACGCAGCTAGTGTGTCTCTCAAATACAAGTTGTTGGTGTTTGTGCTGATCCAAGCCTGGGACTGTGTTTTGGAGAATCCCTCCTGGCCGCTGAAGCTGGTGAGATACTAGATTTGGTGTGTCCCCAGAACAGCCCTCCGTACCCAGCCTTTGTGTCTGGGAAAGGTACGCTGCTCCTGGCTGCACTGGGAGTCCCGCGAGGGCTGGAACGAGTGCTGCCGCTTCCCAGCTCTGTTGCAATGTATTTTTACCCAAACATCACTCATATTGTTCAGTTGATGACTTTTTTTGTTGTTGTTGTAATTTTTAAGTCAAACAACATATTTTCCCACCTCAATTTGTGCCAGCAAAGAGGATGGAAGAAAGCAAGGCTATTGGTACGAATCGTTTTGTGGGAGACGCGCAAGCGAACAGGGGAGCTGTAAGGAGAGCAAATCGCTTTCAAAATAGCGTACGGGGGTGGACAGGAGGGAGGTGTACGACGGGAACGTGTAGTGTGCTTTACAAAGGTACGTGACCTTCAGCTGCATCCTTAAATCGCTGCTGGAGATGGAAGCTGATTTTGCGGAGGCTGAAGAGCCTCAGGCTTCCTCTGCTTCAGCTTGTTCGTGGGGTTGTTGCGCTGCCGAAGGCTCTCACTGTAGGACGGGGTGAGATTGAGCTCATAGCGTTGTGCTAAGCCTCGGGGTGGATCTCACCACCTCTGCCAGGCTGGAGAAACTCTCGACGTGGTGACGAAGACGTGGGCTCGATAGCCCTGACGGATTTATCTCCTGGAAAGCAGGGATGGGAGAGAAGGCGGTTTGGCAAGCTCTGCTCAAGGAGAGGACGGTCCTATTGCCTCTAAATCTGTGTCGTGTTCGGCCGTCGTCGGGAGGAGCTGGTGCCGAGGTGCTGACGACGTGGCTGCATCGTGTTGGTGGGAGGGAGCAGCCTGCGGATCGCGTGGCACTGCCGGGAGCTGCTGCCCGGGTCCGTGTTTGGCACGGGCAGCCCAGGCAGGTCTGGCAGGGCAGAGCTGGGGGAATAGAAAGAACAGAATTAGAATTGGCATAGGGATAGAATAGAGTGGAGTAGAATAGAATAGAGTAGAGTAGAATAGTCAGAAGGGACCTACAAAGATTGTCTAGTCCAACTTCCTGACCACTTCAGGGCTGACTAAAAGTTAAAGCAAACTCTTGAGGGCGTTGTCCGCCCCGTGGCAGCGCTTCTTTCCCTCTTTTTCTGAACAATTAAAACTTCGGTGGGAGACGGGAATGCCAGGCATGCGTGCAGGGGGTGTGTGGCAGGGCGGTGCGTGTGTGTGAACTCGTGTGTGCTGTGTGGTGCCCACGGAAGCATCGGTGTGGGCGGGCGGTGGGCTCCTGCTCCTGGCTGTCCAGGCTCGGCTGGTTGGCTATGGAAATCCCTGGGTGGCGAAGCCCAGGTGGCAGTTTGCGGTGAACTGTCTCTCTGTTATGGATGCGATGGACACCCCCATAGTCAACAGGGTCCCAGCGGCCTCAGGGAGTGCTGTGTTTCATTACGTTACAGTGCATTGGTTTCTTCTCCCTCCCTTTTGTCACGCTTGGCAGTGCATGAAGGGTCCTCCCTTCATCCTTGACCCCTGATGCTCACTCACTTGAAGCCCAGCTACCTCTCTTTTGTCAGCGAGGGTTTTCTCCATGCAAGCCATGTCGAACTCTGCTTCCTGAATCATGTTGACAAGGGTTTTTTCTTTTTTTTTTTTTTTTTTTTCCTTTCTTCTTTACTTCTTTGTATTTTTTTTTTTTTCATTGCTCCAAACCCCCGAGCTCAGGGGCACGGAGAGGCCAAGGATGTGCTGGCGCACACGAGCTGTGCAGAGCGGTGAGATGCACCAGCTTTTTGCTCCCATTCCTGGAATAAGTATTTTATAGCATCGTGGCAAATACCCGGCGACCGCGGAGACCCTCTCCCTGTGAAGGTAACGCTCCCCCCGCTTTTGGCGTTGGCTCTGCTGACGAGCGCCTGAGCAGATGCCTCTGGATGGATGTGCCGAGCGTGGTGGCCAGATGGGGTACGAGTGCTGCGGCGCTGATTTCTCCTATGAGCTGAGCAGGGACCACGAGAAAGCTGTGACCTCACTGCGTTTTGTCGCTAGCTGAAGGCATGGCCCTCTCCTCCTCCCCTCCTGCGCTCTCCTTCTGGCTTCCTTTCGGTAAATAAGCCTCAGCCGCGCGGTTCCTGAGCTCCTGGCTCCACTTGCACACGTTATATATCGCACAGCCCCGAGGTTCAAATAACTTGCCATCTGTTCGCAGGGAGGCCCTGCTATGCTTGCTCCCGGGCGCAGGAGCTGCGGGGATGGGCTTCCCTCCACAGACATGGCAGTGGGGTGCTGAGCTGCACTGGTGCTGCCACAGCATCCTTCCCTCCAAGCATCCCTCCTTCCCTCCAAGCATCCCTCCTTCCCTCCAAGCATCCCTCCTTCCCTCCAAGCATCCCTCCTTCCCTCCAAGCATCCCTCCTTCCATGGTGCCTCGGAGGAGTCCTGCAAGAAGGGGTTGGATGTGTGCTGTCAGGGGTGGGACTAGATGCTCTGTGGAGACCTTTCCCCCACTCTTGATGTTTTTTTTCCCCCTGGGATGCTGCTTGCTGGGGCATCCAATGTCACAGGATCTGCCGCGCCTGCCCTAAATGTAGGGGGCTTTGTGGAGCTCTGCCTTTGCTCTGCGGTGCCTGGGGTTGAATAATTGGAAGATGTAACATAGCTGGTCCCTTAGGTCACCTTCTCTCTAGAGCTCTCCTGAAATGATTCCCACCGTGGGTGCTTACGTGGGCAGCGGGTTTGATCCTCGTCTCTCCGTCGCCCGGTGCGGCAGCACTGGTGGATGGATCCTCTGCTGATGTGCCTGCAGGCACAGCGGCCGGTCTGCTCCTCTCTGGGGCTCCCCCCCTCCCAATGGCCCTGGTGGATTGCGGTACCTTCTTGGCAGCCTGCGGGGGTATCAAAGCACCCTGGGGTGGTCTAGAGCCTCTTGCCCCTGGGGAGGCTGAGGACATTGCCTTTGGGATTTGGGGAGAAGGAAGGGGGAGCTGCTCTGTGGGCTTGTGGGCTGGGGTGGTTGTTGGAGGAATCTGCTGCTGACTCCACATTTAAGTCAAATCCTCATCTTCTAGGATTACAGATGCCTCATCCTGCCTGGCCACCACCTCATTTCGCACTAAAATGGATCCTTTCACGTACTGCGAAGGGAACTAGAGTCCGTGGTCTGGAGCAGTTACGCACCCTGAGCTCGCCGGGTGCCCGAGGAGCTCCATACTGATGTGTCTCTGGACCCGCGAGATGCGGCGGGGTGGTGCATCAGCCTGTAACTCCTGGCGGGCTGGGGAGCACCGAGGTTGCTCGTTCATCCCTTCTGCGAGCGGGGTGCGGGGTGGCTATAGGGCCGGTGATCCCTGCCAGCCCCGCACCGCACGCTGCGGGTAGGGGGAGCTTTGGGAGCTAATCAGAGGGACTCTGTGACTCTGGAAATGGAGACAGGACAGAGGTTATGTTCTGCTAATGAGTTTATTCAAGGGGCTGACAGAGGCCAAACCGTTTGTTAAACCTGGGAGACCTCTGTGGCCTGCAGAAGGACAAATCTTTTTGATCCCGAATTTCATCTTTGTGAGCGGTTTCATGATTTCCCGTAACGTCCCGTTGCATGGGTGGGTGGCGAGTTTCGTAGGACAATTCTGTTTTTTTTTTTTTTTTTTTTTTTTATTTGGCATCACTGGGTACAGGTTGCATGAGAGCAAGAAGGGAAGTTGCTTAAACATCAGCAAGCTGCACTGTGCCGTAGGACACTGCAGTAAGTGCTTTCTTGAGCTCAGGTGCCGCTGCCCAGCGTGTGAGTGCAGCCCCCGGGGATTCCCGCTGCACCTCGGGCCGTGCCCGGACCGGCTGTGCATCGTTCACCTGGCTCCCTCCCCAGCCTTGCCCATCGCTCCGTAATCCCAAACTTGCCTGCTGGGGAGTACCCGACCCCCCCAAAAGGCAGCCAAGCCTGGGGTTGACTCCGACCTCCCAGGGTAGAGTTAAACCCGACCCAAAGGCAGCTCAGTGCCCAGGGGGGGATTCCTGTGTGTTTAGAATTCTTCAGGCTGTAACTGGGATGAGGGCAGGATGCTGCCAAGTGCCCTGCGTGCACCTGGGGGAAGAGGCGAGGGATAATCTCCAATGCTGGAAAGCAGCGGGAAAAATACCATTTCTGTAAAATCAAAACTTTCTAATTTCTGTGGCTTTGGTGAGACTTGGAAAGTGCTGGATGAGTCCCCGTGGGTGACTTCGGAGGGTCTTGGCAGAGCTCCTGCCCCAGGACTCGGCTCTGACTCATGCTGTCCTCTGCACGGGAGGGGTGGTACGGGCAGTGGGGACACGGTGGCCCCGGTCATCATTTAACCGCAGTCCCTTTGCCGGTGTTGCAGCTCCCGAGGTGACGCAGGAGACGGTGGAGTCCCTGATGCAGAAGTTCAAGGAGAGCTTTCGCACCAACACGCCTATTGAGATCGGGCAGCTCCAGCCCGCGCTGCGCAGCACGTCCGTGGGGAGACGGAAACGCCGGAGCCGGCCCCGAGGTAGGCTGCCACCATCACCGGCTGCTCCACTGGTGCCCTGGGTTTGGCCACGGCCGGAGGAGTTTGGTTGGGGAGGAAGGCAGGAGGTCCTCCCCATTGCTGCTGAGCGTGGGGACCCCGGAGCTCCTCCGTGACGGGGTGAGGAGGAGCAAAACCCACACAGCATCCTCTGGGTGGTGGTGCTTGGGTGCATGGAGGTGCTTGGGAGTGGTGTCACCTTGTGTGTGTGTCCCCCTGGGATTTATCCAGGTCTGCTGCAAGCCTACGGTCCCTGCCAGCTGCCCCAGCTAACCGAGGTTTGGTAGGAATGAAATACGGTTTCTTGGTAAGTTTTTATTCTGGAGGAAGGGCTGAAGTTCATTTTGGCTGTAACTCACATCGCTGGGACCTCTCTTCGTTGCGCTTTCCCACCAGCGCTTGGGTTTTTTCGGACTATTTTTTTAGGGGCCACACAGAGGATGGGAGC
Organism: Vanellus vanellus; assembly: GCF_965231255.1. NCBI lineage: Eukaryota > Metazoa > Chordata > Aves > Charadriiformes > Charadriidae > Vanellus > Vanellus vanellus. Next base: position 4,393,220 of record NC_138923.1, on the reverse strand, counting down.
AGCATTTGTGGCTCTAAAGGCTGCACTGTGCAAAAGCGTGCTGGGGGCTGCTGAGTTTTACTTGTAGCCTTGATGGCCGTTGGCAGCTACGCTGGAGCAACAGGAGGAGGTTGACTGGAACAGCCCCGTGAACGAGGTTTCGTCCTTGTATTGCCTCTCAGCGAGGGAAACCGCCGCCTCCCGTTGCTATCGGTGCTTAAAACGGTAATGGCCACAGGTGAAGCGGCGAGTGCCGAGGCTGTGCGGAGGGTTTGGGTCCAGACCCCCACCTGGGGAGGAGGAGGAGGCGTCAGGGTCCCCCCAGGGATGACGGGCAGAGGGGTCCCTTGGCCATGGTCTTCACTGCGCACTGCGGCTCTGTGGCAGCGCTGGGAACCGCGAAGGAAATACTTTTCTTTCTGTTTACTGGTGGTTTTGTTTTTCATTTATTTATGAGTCTGAAATGTGATCTTTTATTCTGGATACATTTTCCTGCAATACAGGCCTGGAGAGGGCTTTTTTTTTTTTTTTTTATTACAGCTCTGCCCATAAATTATTCACTTAGTGTGAAGAAAATGTTCTGACTCTTTAACTGGTTTAAATTATTTGGTTTGTTTTCCAGTAGTTATTCAAATACATATATTTGGATTTTAGCGTGCATGAGCGTGGGTGTTTTGGGGTCCACAGTGACCGTCTGGTGAAGTTTCCCTGATGCCCTACTCTGGCCTCATTTTTCTCTTTTTGGTTTTTATTTCACTTTTCAACCGCCTGAAGGCAAGAGGGTTTTTTGGTCACTAATGGAGCAAGGCAATTAATCCTCGTAGCCGAGCTTAGGAGGAGACCCGGTGCCCGGCTGCAGGCACAGCCTCTGGCTGCATGGGAGCGGAGCGGCCCGGCGCCAGCCCGGCTTGTCCCCCGTCCCTGGGGACACGCACCCTCCATCTCCCACCTCCCCGGGCCGGTGCTTCCCTGCCTCCCTGCAAACCCCCATAGGCAGGAGGAGGTCTTCCCAACCCTCACCCCATCACCGCCACCCCCCGGGTCCCTCTGCCCATCAGTGGCCGCAGGTATAGTCGGTGATATCAGGACAAGAAATCCCTTTGTTGCCCTTCGTTTCTGCCCGGACTTGTGTCTCCTTTGTACGAGGGCTGGAGACTGGCTCGTGCCCAACATCTCTGCTTGGCATGGGGAGCTGAATTTCCCCTCCAGCTGCCATTCCCTGCTTGGCACCCCCTTCACGGTGCTCGGCGAGGTCACCCTCCGTCCCTCCCACGGCCACCGCACGGCCAGGCCTCGGCCACGCGCGATTAAAGCTGGGCTGTCAGCAGGGCCCCGGCAGCAGGCTCGGCCAGACCCATCTCGGACAAAACAAATTGTCTCCCCTGGGGCTCTTGTGCCATTCCCAGTGGGAAAGGGACCCCCTGGGAGCCAGAGCCCACCCAACTGCTTGGCCACAAACCCTCCCCGCCGTGCCCGTCACTCTGCGACTCTCTCCCGGGGCATCAGGCGTGTGCTGGTAGAAAGGAAGAGGGTGGCTGGAAGGGAAGGGCCCAGGTTAGCTGGGGAGGTGCTGCCATGGCTGTTCTGCACCGGGAGCAGGATGGGTCCCCACGGTGCTGGTTCCCAACCTGCTGTGGGTTCCTCGTGTCTCTGTTCCCCCCGGCAGCTCCTGCGCGGATGGTTGCGGGGGCTGTCGGAGGTGGTGGGAGCTGTGTCTGCCCTTAATTGCCTGAGGCATTATGTACCCCAGAGGTTCAGGAGGGGACTGTGACTTCGAGCGTGGCCATCTATGGGAGCCCTCACACCCGGGAAGAAAGATTTTAAGGTCTCAAGCATCAGAAATCAGCGAGCACCCCCAAAAGCAAGCCGGTTCCAGCATCTCCAGTGGAGATCTTGCCCCCCACAGCCCCATCCCATCCTCTTCCTTCTAATTTCAATTTCTTTTCGCTTGCGGAAGCCGTGGCCGGGCACTGCTGCTGAGGCCATATCCACACCTTTCCCATGCTGGAGAGTTTGTTTTCACAGCCTGTGGTTAATTGTCCCTCCGGTGGGAAAGTGGTTGGAGTGCTATCGGACATTAAAGTTAAATGATGATATCACAACTCACGATGTTTGCATTTTACATGCAATTGCAAACACAAACCCTTCGCCTCATTAATCCTTTGCAATCCGTGAGGTTTTGGGTTTTTTTTTCCCTCCCCCTAAATGAAATTGTCCATTTGGGATGCATTTATTTCCTTCTAACAGCCGTGTGACAGTTCCACTGATGGAGTTCGCATCCAACTTTGTTACTGGGTAGTGACAAGTCAGCCTGACGGATGCATGTGTGTAATTATTTTTCTCGCGGTTCGATTTAATTAATGCTTAACCTCATCAGAGCCCTACAGCTGGAGCGCTCTCCCCGCAGGAACCGCGCACAGCAAAAGGATTTCCTCCTTTACGGAAGGGCTCCGAAAGGGCTCCGAGTGCCGCTCCTGCGGAAGGATGGGATAAACCAAACCAGAAAACAAACACCCCGCCGCCCCGGCCCAAAGAAAGCAAATCCGGGATAAGCTTTGCCTTGCTTCGCTTCCCCGCACTAAGTGCATTTAAACTGCTGCCTATTGCTTGTCATTAAATCTGATTCTGCGCTAAGTGTTTCTAACAGCTCTGGGAAAGGTCGTATTTTGCTGAGATTGACTTTAAAAAAAAAAACCAAAAAACAAAACACAACAAAAAACCAAAATACACCACCCTCTCCATTTACAGTACCACATAGCTTTATTTTGCCTAATGCCTTTTTCATACAAACTTTCTCCCCAAGCACTTTTATCGAGTGAAGTGCATTTAGAGTTTATAAATAATAGAGGGACGGCGAGGATGATAAGAGCCGAGGTGCAGGAGGGGTGGGCTGGAAGGAGGAGGATATCTCGGCTGAGGGCTGGCAGCGCGGGAGGGAATGGATGCTGCTGGATTTACTGGTTCCCAAAATGCAGCCAGGCTGGTGCCTGGAGCATCCCAACCCGGCTGTGTCGGAGCAGTGGGAAGCGATGCCCTGGGAGAGGCGGGGAGAGGCGACGGCGGCGCAAGGGATGGAGGATGCGGGTTTGGCCGCTGGACCACCCTGCGCCCACCCCGGGGGCTGGGGGACGTGTCGGGGTGCGGGGCCGGGAGGTGGCCTTGGGGGAGGCCGGTTTGCACAGAGAGGGGGTCTGGTGCCCTCTCCTGGGGCAGCCCTTTAAAAGCACCCTGGCTTTGAGAATAAATAAGCAATTAATAGAACCTTCTGCCCGAGACGGAACGCGGTGTTTCTCAGGGCTGCGGGTTCTTGTGTTTTGGAGGTTTGGGATGTGCCATAAGTTACCCAAAGTTAGGCCGGGGCGGAGAGCCCTCTGTCCCGCGCTGCCCTCAGAGCGTCACGTTTTGCTGGCGAGGCTTTTTTGGGGTTCAGCCGGGAGCTCTCACCTCCTCCGAGTCAAAGCGTCGGGTCCAGCTCCTTGAGTTGGTCCTCAGTGAAAATAAAACCCTTCAGAGCTGCGCACAGGCTGGGGTCTGGGATCAGCGCCGTCCCGGTTTTCCGTGGTGGAAGCCGTGAGACCGTCACCTGGTTGTTGTACCACCCGTCCCGCTATGGGGCTTTTTGGGCATAGGGAGAAGGAAAGGGGAAGATCAATGAGGAGGAAGAATTTCCATCGGCTGAAGGCAGTGTGTGTGCGTGCGTACCCCTGCTGCAATGACAAACTAGAGCAGAGCGCTTCATTTCTTAAAGTGCTTTTCTTCTTTATCGTTGTGGTTTTGTTTTTTTTTTTTTTTTTGCATTGACTGGATACATTTCAAATGAAAATGTTTGCATATTTTTTTTTCACTTCCCTAAAATTGCTTCTAATTTACCTTTCTCTGGCCGCGTTTGGTTTTTCAGTTGGCGGACGTTCTTTTTGGGGGCAAATTAATTAAACTGAAAATTTCCACTTAGCTAATTGTATGGCTCTGTGTCGCCCTGCCAGCCCTCCCCGGTGCAGGGACCTCGCCGCAATGCTGGGGAGGGGACTCCTCATCTGGTTTTTACTGGGAGCAGAGGGGCTTCTGAAGACCTGGGGGGGCTGCGTTGCACGGGGCAAGCGAGCGCGGAGGTGGAGTGAGCCGGACGGAGTCGAGCAGGGAGGTCGTGGGTCTCAAACGCTGCGGCGTGTGCAGGATTTGGCCCTTTTTCTGGAGGGGAGGGATGGAGAAAATGCTTTGGCAGCGGGGCTGTGGCTGCGGGCAGGGGGATGCACGGACATGGGTGTCACCCACTGTGACCCTGCTGGGGACAAAATGAGCTCCCACTTCTATTGTAACATCCAGCTTGGAGGGATTAAGCATCCGAGCGAGGTCAACCGAGCCTCAGACAGGAGTTATCCAAATAGCTCCTGTTACTTATTTCTTTATTTTAGCTCAGTTTTGATTCATTTTGCATCCACGGTTCTTTCCCTGAGATGCTCTGTAACCTTCTGGCTTTGGGGAAGGGATTTAAAAGGTCAAATTTTTCTTTTCTTTTCTTTTTCTTTTTTTTTTTTTTCATTTGTGTGTGACAAAACCATACCTTTTAAAAAAACACACGTGGCTTTTTTTAGTCTTTGGGGATGCTGGGGCCTCTAATTCTTGCATTTGGTTTCCTTAGTCCCCTGTTTAACGCTACCATCTTTAATTACAGCATAAGGAGAGGTGTGTTTGCCTTGGCACCCCCGCCTCGCTCCCCACTAAATGAACGTCGGGCTCGAAACGAGCGCCCTGCCCTGCCCCGGCGCGTGGCTGAGCTGCGATCTATTTGAACGGATTAACGGGCTTGTAAATCTGCAAACAGGATTAGAGGCGAGAGCATCTTCCTTGAGCTCCCCCTCCTCGTCCGAGCCCCCGCCTCCTGCCCCAACGCCTGGTCCCCAGGCGTTGGGGCAGGAGGCGGGGGCTCGGACGAGGAGGGGGAGCTTTGTTTTCTCCCAAATCTAAATAATAGGAGTAAACCGGGTGTAAAGGGGACGTAGCTCCTCGGGGAAGCCACTGCAAAGAGTTGCCGGTGCTTTACGGGTACCCAGCACTGGCGAAGTTGCTCTTTTCCCCATTGTCTCTCTTTTGAAGCATCTTAATTCTGCTTCGTAATGGTTGCGGCGATTGGGATCTATTTTTTTTTTTTTTTTTCTGTTCCTTGGTGGTTTTCTCCCTCTTTTTTTTTTTAAAAAAAAAAAAAAAAAAAGAAAAAAACCAACAGAGAAAAGGAGCACTGACCAGGCAGGGCTGATTGGCTTTAACTGAGCGTTCATCCCTGTTTGTCCCCATCGCAGCTGCAGGTGGGGGCTCTTTGCTGTGAGCATCCTCAGCCCCATCCTGCGCATCCTCAGCCCCGGCGAGTGACCTGCCACCGAGGTGGAGCCTGGTGCAGGAGGTGTTGCCCCAAGCGTGAGCATCGCACAGGGATGCTTCGGGAAGATTTTGGGACCAGTTAGACGTGAAATCAGATTCACTTCAGGATCAGTTCAGCATCAGCACTCCTGCATCCTACGGGCTGCCTCGCCTCGGCTCTGGGACCTCCAAACCCACCGCCAAGATGCCTTCCAGCATCCTTGACAGTGTGAAGGGGTAAAAGCCCATCCTTTGCAGCCGTTTCTCTGCCCTAAGCTCGTGTTTCCAAGCTGACCTCTGGCACCGCGTGTTGGGTCAGAGGAGACGTTTCCGCTGCGGGCTGGGGACCTGCGCCGGGTCTCCCGACTCCTGTATTTATACATCCTGCGCAGTGCTGGGTAATCAGAAAATGCAATATCGCTGTCACCAGCTCTCCGAAGACATCCAGCCTGAGTAATTTAACATGTCAGCGCCATCCATCACGGAGACGCAACCGGCAAACAAACGCGGAGCGGCCGGAGGGGGCTGGGACGGTGGCTGCTGCCTGCGCCGGCTGCCCGGTCACGTCAGCGGGGTGCCAGAGCGGAGCAAACACCAGACGTTGCCACCCCTGTCCACCCCCAACCATCTGCCTGCCCAAAAGGGACCAGGTTTGGCTGGTGGGAAAGGCGGCGGAGGGATGTGCCGTGTCCTGCCTGCACAGGCAGCGTCCAGGTCCCTCTCCCGGGCGGAGGAGCTGGAGGGCAAGTGTAGGGTATGGCATCTGGGGGGGAATAACCCCACGCACCAGTACAGGCTGGGGGCTGATCTCCTGGAGAGCAGCTCTGTGGAAAGGGCCCTGGGAGTCCTGGTGGCCAACAGGATGCCCATGAGCCAGCAATGTGCCCTGGTGGCCAAGAAGGCCAATGGCATCCTGGGGTGCATCAAAAAGAGTGTGGCCAGCAGGTGGAGGTGGAGGATCCCCCTTCTACTCTGCCCTGGGGAGGCCACATCTGGAGCACTGTGTCCAGTTCGGGGCTCCCCGGGTCAAGAAGGACAGGGAACTGCTGGAGAGGGTCCAGCAAAGGGCTACAGAGATGATGAGGGCACTGGAGCATCTTTTGTTTGAGGAAAGGCTGAGGGACTCGGGGCTTTTTAGTCTGGAGAAGAGAAGACTGAGGGGGGATCTTATCAACGCTTATCAATCCTTCAAGGGAGGGTGCCGGGGGGATGGGAACAGGCTTTTTCCAGTGGTGCCCAGTGACAGGACAAGAGGGAACGGGCACAAACGTGACCATAGGCAGTTCCATCTCAACCTGAGGAGGGACTTCTCTCCTGTGCGGGCGGCAGAGCACTGGCACAGCTGCCCAGAGAGGGGGGGAGTCTCCCCCTCTGGAGCCATTCCAAACCCGCCTGGAGGTGTCCTGTGCCACTGCTGGAGGTGCCCCTGCTCTGGCGGGGGGTGGCACTGGGGGAGCTCCAGAGGGCCCTTCCAGCCCCGACCAGTCTGGGATGCTGTGATCTGCTGAGCTCTGAGGGGAAAACCTCCCGTGGTTGGTGTCTGCCCCCCCGCACGGGGCACCGCCGGCAGCGGAAGAGCCCGGGGCAGCCCCTGCTCGGGGACAGCGGGGACGTGCGGCAGAGCTGCAGCTCTGGCCGGTCGCCCGAGGGCCTGCATTAGAATCCCAGGTTAATTAAGATCTTCCTTGCTGATGTGAATAAGCCGTATCGGTTTCACCACTCTGCTGTGCCCTTCCAAACCCCAACCCCTGGGCGTGGGTGTAGCCTGTAGTTGGGTGTTCGCTGTGATATGGGGGTCTGAAGGTGGGTTACGGTTTGGGGTGCGAGTCTGTAAACCCCCCAGACCCCATATCCCAGTACTAAATGCTGCTGTGTGCAAGCGCTGACCCCTCCTGCCACTTTCAGGAGGAAAAGAGCTGGCAAAACCTCTTCTGACCCCCCCTCCCTCCCAGGGCACCGCATGGCTGGGTCGGGGCACGGATGGGGCAGGAGCCACGTGCCGAGCTCCCGGCGTCCCTCCGGCTCCTGCCAGCCACCTCTCATCGCGGTGATTAAGGATTTCAGAGGGCAGAAGGCACCGCTCGTTTTCTGTTCTCCTGCCAAGAAGTGGGGAAATTGCGCTTCTGCCTAGAATAAAGGATTTTTTAAAAACAGTAAAATATTTTAATGGCAGTTTAAAGGGCCACTGTCAACCCCCGGAGGCCTCTTTGCTTTAAACTCTGCAAGGATTGAAGGACTTCTGCCAGCTAAGAGTCTGCATCGCTTTTTAAGTGTCCGTCGCTCCTTGGTGTGGGTCCAGGGACTGAAGCGAGCCGGGCTCCTCCAGCATCCTGCTCCGGCTCCGGCAGGGAGACAGTGGGTACACCACGACGCTGCCCGGCTCCTCGCCACGGCCGTCGGTGCCACCGCTGCAGGGACACGTGCTGCTGGCCATCACGGCGAGCTGCTGGAGCAGATGAGCCACAGTGGGCGCTGGGGGAGGGACGCGGACCGTCACTGTGCAGTGGGGTCCTGAGTGCCCCCTGAGCGCTGCGTTCCCCCCACACCGCTTGTCTCCGCTGGGTTTGCTTTGAAGCAAACACCTAAAATTGACGGTACTTCACCGCGTAGGTGTCTTTGGGGAGAGCAGCTTCTGCATTCACAGGTTTTCTGCGTAAACGCATTGCAATATGTTTGTAAAATACGTTCCTGGGGGTAGAAAGGACTTTCTTACATTCACGTCGCGGTTGGCACCAACGGGGTCTTGTTTCTTGATGAGGGCAATAAGGCACCAGCGAAATCATGAGTGGCAAAAGTCCCCAGTGGCTTCTGGTGTCCCCAAGCAGAGCACCTGGGCCGGGAGCGGTGGATGTTGGCCAAACCTGGCGGCTCTGCCGAGGAGCTCCCAGCTCTCCCCGCCGCTGCCGTCCATCCCAGCTGACAGGGCTGATTTTTTCCTCTCTGTTGCTTGCAGGTGGGATCGGGTTTGGACGTGCCAAAGGAAACTCTGGCTCAGAGGCGGACGATGAAACCCAGCTAACCTTCTACACTGAGCAGTATCGGAGCCGGAGGCGAAGCAAAGGTACAAAGCGATCTGGGCACCGGTGATGCGCATGGGCGTAAGAGGGGAAAAAAAAATGGTTGAGCAGTATGATGGTTTCCATGGGTGATGCTGTGTGATGCCGCACAAGTCCAGGGAAGGAGGGCGATACCGGTCTGTAGGGATAAGGATGTCCCAAGGTGTGCTGTTTGCATGATGCAGCACCGCGCGGGAGCCATAAATAGCAGTTCCCATTGATGTTGCTGAGGTTCGGGGTTTCTTTGATGGTTTCTACTATCGGTTACATTACGCGTGCCCTGGCACTTCTCTAAAGCTCCACCAGCGGGTGGGGACTGTGTCCGTTATGGTCCTGGTGCCAGCGCAGCTGTCGGGGATGGTCACCTTGGCAATTCCTTGCTCCAAACTCCTGTTTTCTGCCCGTTATTTCCCATGCAAAGCATCCGTCGGACGGAGATTTCCCGGCCTTCCTCTCGGCACAAAGGCAATTAAAAAGGAACAAATTCAAAATGAGGGCTGGGGCAGGGATTTGTAGACCGGAGTCCCTTCAGGCTTTTTTCTTTTTGGTGAGTTAGAGGAGCTGAGAAACTGAAATATCATCCGCAGTTTGAAATTAGCGTCCACGTTTCCTCCACTCACGTCACGCTGGATGTTTTTTGTTCGGGACCCTCGGACTAAGCTCTTTGGCGGAGGACAGGGCGAGCTTTGCTGCTGCACTTGAAAAATCACTGCCAGGAAATAACTGCGTTGGGAAGCAATTTAAAAATTGCCCAGCGAGTCTGCTCCCTCCGTTTGTTTTCCGTATTAAGCCGGGCACCGGCAGAGCGCAGCGTGCCAGATGGATGCCTGCGCCCACCGCAGCAAACCCGGCCCCATTTGTTTCGATGATGAGGCATTCCGATAAATGCTCGCAATGTGTTTATTTGGATGCGAAATTACCTCGACGCCTCTGATCAGCTTGATGATTGCACATGGGAATAAACACACGCACGCACAGGGGTGCATTGCATTTCTTCCCGCTGAAAGGCAGGACATTCCCTTTTTTATTTTTTTTTTTTTGTGTGTGTCCTTTCCCATGTGTTTTAGAACCACGAGAAATTCTCGCCGAGTTTAAAATGAGCTTTTGATGAAAAGCAGGGAGAGACTTCGTGAGTTAAAGTTACCTGTTGCAGTACAAACGTAACTGCGTTAAGGGGAAAATGATTTGCGATGTCTGCTTTGGAAGAGAAGGAAGAAATTGGTTGTCTTGCAAACAGGGACAAAAGAAATGGTCCCGAAAAGTCGCTGGTGCAGGGGGAAAATTTTCCAAGAGCTGAAGTAGTTTTTTCAGTCAGTTACTCTGAAATATTGGGCTGGGCGTGAAAGTCCTTGGGCAATTTGGAAAAGTCACTGAAGTTTGGGTTTTTTTCAGCTCCCCCAGGGAAGGGGGGAGACGGTGCTGCGCGAGCAAGGTGTGGAAAACGGTGTTTTAATGAAAAGCAGATAAATCTTTGCTTTCCCGGTGCCTTGACGCCATTCCTCATGAGGTCAAGTGCTCCGTCAGTCTCTCGAAACACGCTCGTGCTGGATGCCGGGTACAGAGATACTCTTATTGACATACGCGTTGGCTTTGAGTTGTTTGTTTAAGCTTCCTTGTAGGGCAAATATAAAGGAATAGATACATGGGAAGAATTCCTTTATTTTCCTTTGAATACGCTGTTGTTCACCTGGGCAGCTTTGATGGTGGGGTTTGAAGGGAATTCAGGAGGAAGAGCTGCCTCGCGCGGTTGCTCAGAGCCGGCTGTTAGATCTACGGTAGCGTTTGAGCGGTGCTGCGGGAACCCGGTTTGTTCGCGTTCGGTGGTGGCTAACCGAGGGAATTGTCTTGCATAAAGTCCCCATTGTATTTCCTCTCCTGTCTCGGTACATTTTGCCGTCGCTGCGTCCTTGAAAGGAATTTTCCATTACCCTTTCATTGACTCTTCTCTCCCTCGTGGAAGGAAAGCAATAGCTTAGTGGGAAGTCACAGTACCAAACTCATAATTACAAGTTCAGCAAAGATCCATAATTGGACGAGATCATAACTCTAATAGAGAAGGATGCGTCGTCAGACATGGTTAATTCTTACAATGATGTTCCCGTATCGATTTCGCCATGGTTGCGTGTCATTGCGGGTGCCGTGCAATAGTTATCAGGTCCAAGGAGAGAGATTCCTTGGGGTTTCTCGCCTCGGATTAGGTTTTGCAGGATTGAGCCTAATTGCTGATACTGTCAAGGCATTGATCCCAGCCGATGCGATGGGAAGTTTCCACTTAGGTGGCGTGTAGGTTTGGGTTTACTTTGAGCTGGTTGAGTGGCCGTGGGCCTCGTGTGTCTCCTGTAAATGAAAGACCGCGGGTTTCGTAGTGCCTTGGCAAAGGCGTATTAGAGGGACAGTCCCACAGGTAAATATCGAGCGAGGGGGAGCTTGTTCTGGGAGCTCAGGAGCAGCAGACCCGTTGGTATCGGGTTTTCAACGCTGGAGTAAACGGAGAAGTAAATCTGCTCAGTTCGGGCACAGAGGCAGGGACGGCCGAGGCATCACCTGTGGTCCCGGCACACCACACCACGCTTCTTCCCAGCTTCTGGCTCTGTGGGATCCCCTTCCACTTACGTTCCCCTGTCTTTGGAAAGTCTCCAGAGAAGTTAGGGGTGGGGAGAGCGTAAGAAATAACGCAGAGGAGATTTTCCCGCGCAGCCTTGGTCCTTGTCAGCTGTTGGGCTCAGCCCCATCTCTGGGATTTGAGCTGGGAGAGGCAGCGCCGGTCACCGCTGTCTCTGGGGAGCTGGCTCACGCCAAGAAGCTCTCCGTTCGTACCCGTCTTCAGCGAGGCATCCCTTTTCTTCACCACGGCCCCGTGCCTGCGCCCACGCCGGCTCTCCGCCCTCTGCTTCTTTTTGATGGATCCGTGTGAGCTCCGCTCTGGGTGGCAGCGCTGACGGCTGGCTCCAAGGGAATTGGAATTGGGACTCCATGTCCCGCTCTTCCAAGTGAAACGAGTCCTGAGAGAGGCTGTCAGGCTCCGCGCTGGGAGGTTGGAGGGACCCTCAGCCGGGGCTGGGGGTGGCTGCTTTGCTCCTTCCTGTTACTGACTCCACGAGGTTTTTCCAGAAATGAGTTTTTTTTTGCAACCTGTTTGTAACAGGTTTGTGCACTCCAGGGTTCTGCTTGCTGGGAGGGGGGTGAGGGGGTGGCTCTCCCCTTTCCCACTCCCCTGGGAGAATGGGGAAGCGTGGGAACCTCCTCGCCGTGATACACAGAGGGCTCCTGTCCCCAGGGCTGTCCATCATCGCACCTTCCACCAGCGCTGAAAATCTCTGCCAGAGAGAACCTGCCAGTGTTGTAGCGCTGCTAATCCACATCCCCAGCTGCCCATCACGGGCGATATCAAGCTTTGATACCTACTCAGTTCCTCTCTTCTCCTGAGCGGCGTTGCATGTGTTCAGTCAGGTCCCCCTCTGAGTTCAAGAGGAAAATATTAGTAGCAAAAAAAAAACCCAACCCCAAACCAGGGATGCGGAGCGCCCTGCGCAAACCTCGCTTGCACGGTCCACCGCTCCTGCTCCATCCCCCCTTGCTCTGGGGTGGTGCTTGCCTCTTGCCCAGCAAAATATATTCAGCTCCGGCTCTGATTTTGCAGCCCTGTGCAGAGCCTGCCCCGGGGGCTGTTCGGATAGAGAGAACCATGGAGTGGGGGGGGGGGGGGGAGGGGCAAAAGAAGCAGTATCCTAACTCCAAGGCCATACCAGGCTCCCCGCAGCGGTGCGCTGGTCCCAAGGACTCGGTGAGTCTAATGACACCCCCCCACCCCCCCCCCCAGCTCACTGGTGGGGAGGGGGGAGGCATGAGCGAGCCTCCCCCACCTCCGTCTGCTGCCGCGGGCCCCGGAGCAGCTGCTCTGTGATACAGAAATGTTCCTGCTCCTTCAGAGCCTCTTCTAGGAGGAGGTTTCTACGGGGTAAATGAAGAGGAAATCAGCATCACGGCAGGTCTGCAGGGCAGGTGCTGTGCAGCAGCCCGGGTTAGGGGAAACTGAGGCAGGGAAAGCAACGGCGTCGTGCGGAGATCCTGCGAGGGGCTGAGCATCCCAACCCCATTCGTCTTGGACACCTGGAGAGCCTCTGGACCCCTCCTGCAGCCAGCCGTTGTCTGAGCCCCTGGGACCTGCGAGTCCCTGGGGTTGGGGCCGGTCTCGCTCCCCCCACCAGGCGGGAAGGTCAGGGACGGAGAGCTGCTGGAAACCCGCATACAAAGCGGAGCACTGGCTCTAAGCGCAAAGCGGTGCTGTTGACACGGTGATGGTTGAGATGTGCTGGAGGGCGCCCAGCGCAGTGTCCCAGCTGGGGGTCTCACTGAGCGTCCTCGGCGGGCTGCTGCTCTCCGGGCATCTGCTTCAGCCCGAGCTGGACCACCCCACGCCCGCTCCTCCACGCTCGGGTCTGGGATGGCTTCACCCCTCTCGGCATCGCCTGTTGAAAGAGGAGGGGGAAATATACCCCACCCTGTCTTCGTGCATTGCTTTTGGTCCATCCCAGCAACCTGCTGCCATCCCGGGAGAGCTCCCCAGCACCTGGGGAAGGCGGGATGTGGTTTTGGGATGCTCCTCAGCTGAGGTCTCCCCGAACAAGGCACCCGGCTGTTTCCATAGCACGCGGTGATGGTTTAGACAAATTAGCAGAGTCCAATTATGTACCTTGGATTGGTGTCAGCCACGCGTGTGTGCGCCTTGCTGGCTGGCGAAGTCTTCTGAGGGCTGTTAGAGAAATGAGAAGCTGAGCTTTGATCTGCCTCTGTATTTGGTGTTTAAAACAAGGCCTTTTATAAAGGAATATTAGGTATTCGGAGTCTGTTACATATGAAGAAGCTTCGCTTTGATCCTCTCCTGTCTCCGGAGGCAGCAGACACTTATTATTTCATGGGGAACTAAACGCAATGCAGAATGAAGTTTGGGTACTGCTCTCCGTGCTCTGCCGGTGCCCCCGGTCCCGCCGGGGCTGAGCGAACGCCGCGGGCAGCACGTCGCCCCGTCGCTGCCGCACTCCGTGGGGAATCCATCCCCCCCGCGTCTGCGCCGGCATTGGCTCGCCATCCCAGAAGCTCTTCCAAACTGGGCGAGACACCGTCTGGAATCACATGTGGGGCACAAGGCGATGAAGCGAACTTGTTGATTTGGATTGCAAGAGGGAGTGCTGGGTCTGTCCGTGCCTCGTGCTGTCTGTCCGTGCCCGGGGAACCTTCTCCCTCCCTCCCCGCTGGCTCAGCCGCTGCCTGTCCCCTCTCCGTGCAGTCAGCCCGTGGCGCAGCCGTCTGTGCCTCAGTTTCCCCAGGCAGGGGACACACAGCCACTCGCTGCGGGGACAGACGGATGGCTCAGTGCTGGTTCAGGGCACATGGAGCCGTGCTGCTCTCTGTGAGCCTGGGCAAGAGTAGCCCAGAGGGGAGAACCAGGGTCCCATGCGACCTGGACATCCCCAAATCTCTGGGGGTGAGATACCTTTGTAACACCAGTCTCGTCTTTACCTCCCAGAGCAGCAGTGTGCAGCCACCCCCCCCGGCTGCCCTCCCTGTCCCTGCGGAGACCCCTTTGTGCCCATGAGAGAAGCTCTTTATTTCCAACTTTCCTCGGCTCTCAGAAGCTCCGCCAGGGATGCTGTTTTCCCAGCAAGCACACGAACGCGGTGCTTTCGCATGATGCCTTATTTTTCTCGCAGAGCAAAACTGGCGCTGCATCAGCACATAAAACCCGCCCAGAGCCCCTCTCCATCCCCGTCTGTGCGGGGAAGCTGGGCTGGGGTTGCTCCAGCCGCCTCCTTGGTCCCGTAAATCCCCGGTGGGTCTGGGGGTGCGGTACCGCTCCTGCCCGTGCCGGGGGTGCGGAGCTCTCGGGGAGAGGGGCCGCTGTGGGAAGCGTGAGCCGGGGAGCAGAGGGATCCGCAATTAAAGCGGTCGTGGTGCCACGGCAGCCGCAGGCTCTTTAACTTCCCTGGACTGCGCTAGAGATAACGGCTTTTACATCTGTTCCTGGAGGCAGTGTGGGTCTTTCTATTTATTTATTTATTTTTTGATTGTATCTGATACAGCCTCAGCGAGTAATTGAGTGTTTGAGAGTGAAAAATTATCTCTCCGGCTTGGCCCTTATCTTGACAGCAAAGCAGCACTTTTAATTTAATTTTGTTCAGAGCATGTGGGTAACAAATTTCACTAATCGCTCTGCTGTCGCCCTCCGCATGGTAACGAGTCTCTTGTTTCCCAGGAAGCGGAACATAAACACGGCGCTGGATGCGGGCGGGAGGAGGGCGAGGGTTAGCGCCGGCTGGGAAATGAAGATGCGTTTCGGTGCCGATGATGCTCGGCGCGCCCGTGACGCCATGGATTTGTCCCTGGCGGGAGCAGGAGGAGGAGGAGGCAGAGGGCGGTGGGCATCGCGCCGCGCTGGTGAAGCTCGCCTGGGCACGGCGCTTGGCTGCGGGGGAAACTGAGGCACGGAGGGGGGATATACCCCAACCCCGGGGGGCTGTTGAAGGGCAGAGATTTTTATTCTCACCCTGTTGGGTCATTTTACATCTATTCCAAAAATAACAGAGGGAAGGGAAAGATGGGTTTTGGTTGGGTTTTTTTTGGTTGTTTTTTTTTTTTCCCATGCCTGGCTTTGATACTCCCAGCCCAATTCCCACATCCCAGGCAGCAGCCCGGCTCTCCCAGCGGGAGGGGGGGTGGGGGTTGGGAGAGCAGGCAGGGCCCGGATGGGCAGCACAGCGAAGGTCCAGCAGCGGTGGGCATCTCCTGCTGGGTCCTGAGGCCCTCCCCAGCAGCCTGGCCTCCATCACCTCTCCCTCCCAGGCTCCAAAATCAATTTAGCTGTCTGACCAGCTCTTCGCTCGCCGAGCACAATCCTCCCTGGGCTGTGACTCAACACGAGCTATTTCATAGATAATGATTACTTTCCCCCCCCCCCCCCCTCCTCTTTTTTCCTGTAGGAATAATGTTTTCGTTACTCTGTATTGAAAATTGCTTTTCCTCCTCCTTAAAATGAAGCCTTCCACTCAGATTTGCCTTTGTGTTTGTATATTGTAAAATTGGGACTCGTTTGGATTTTAAAGCAAAAAAAAATCAGGCCTTAATTCCAGAAGAAGTGTTTCCATTGATTTGTGTGAAAGAAAATTCCAGTGCAGGCAATGTCTGCCTTTAAATATGTAACTGTTTCTTTAATATGATTTTATCTCAACTGATTCAGCACTGAGAACATGAAAGCAAAACTGACTTCATTGATTTTAATTGTCCATGCCCAGAGAAATGCAAAAAAATGTAACAGCGCCAGGAGAGCAAATCGGATTTGCACAAATTCTGCCCGCTTTGCTGTGCCAGGGCAGGTCTGAGACATATGGACAGGACAGCCTGCCTGCGGTGACAGGGCTGGTGGTGACAGGGCTGGAGGTGGTGATCCTGGTGGTGATGAGGCTGGAGATGGTGACCCTGGTGGTGATGGGGCTGGAGGTGGCGATGGGGCTGCAGATGGTGACCCTGGTGGTGACGGGGCTGGAGGCGGTGACCCTGGTGGTGACGGGGCTGGAGGCGGTGACCCTGGTGGTGACGGGGCTGGAGGCGGTGACCGGGCTGGAGGTGGTGACCCTGGTGGTGACGGGGCTGGAGATGGTGACCCTGGTGGTGATGGGGCTGGAGGTGGTGACCCTGGTGGTGACGGGGCTGGAGGTGGTGACCCTGGTGGTGGCGGGGCTGGAGGTGGTGACCCTGGTGGTGACGGGGCTGGAGGTGGTGACCCTGGTGGTGACGGGGCTGGAGGTGGTGACCCTGGTGGTGACGGGGCTGGAGGTGGTGACCCTGGTGGTGATGGGGCTGGAGGTGGTGACTCTGGTGGTGATGGGGCTGGAGGTGGTGATGGGGCTGGAGGTGGTGATGGGGCTGGAGGTGGTGATGGGGCTGGAGGTGGTGATGGGGCTGGAGGTGGTGATGGGGCTGGAGGTGGTGACCTTGGTGGTGATGGGGCTGGAGGTGGTGACCTTGGTGGTGATGGGGCTGGAGGTGGTGACCTTGGTGGTGATGGGGCTGGAGGTGGTGACCTTGGTGGTGATGGGGTTGGAGGTGGTGATGAGGCTGGAGATGGTGACCTTGATGGTGATAAGGTTGGAGGTGGTGACCCTGGTGGTGATAAGGTTGGAGGTGGTGACCCTGGTGGTGATGGGGCTGGAGGTAATGACGGTGGTGGTGATGGAGTTGGTGGATCAGCAAAGACCCGTATCTCCACCTGTGCCAACTCGGTCTTCTCATTTCCCCCCTCCCCTCCGCTGCCCCTTCCTCGCCCGGCCTTCAGGGCTTTTCCTTTCCCTGCACTTCCCCCCCTTTCTCCTCCTCCTCCTCCTCCTTCTTCTCATGATTGAAATTTGCTGGTGGCGTCTCCCTGCGAGCTGCAGGCGCAGCTTTTTAGAGCAAAGGGGGAGCACCACCAGCAACTGTATAAATAGGAAGTAAATACATTTATTCAGCATATGAGGCATTAAAACTCCGGGAGCACGTAAAGAGCCGAGGCTCAGGCTGCTGGAGGAGCGCGAGAGCTCGCCGGGGCGAGCGGCGCAGGCTGCGGTGCACACCAGAGCTCAGCCGCCGAACCCCTCCACCTGCCCTTTTCTGCAGCCCCCCGTGCCGTACTGGAGGACGCCTCGGCTAATTGCTACTGGGTAATTCATAAATGTTAATAGTATTAATCTGATTCAGCGTGCGCTTAGCAAGATCAAATCCGCTATAAATCCAGAAGTGTCTGATCTCGCCCTTCTGCTGCACAGCGCCGTTGTCTTTCCTCCTCGCTTCCCCCCACCATCCCTTCTAGTGTGCACCCTCTCTGCCTCTCGGAGGTGAGAGGGGTCTCCCCCGGCGCGGGGGGAGCAAAGCCGCAACTTTGGGGCTGATCCCCATCCTGCTGGCTCTGGGGATGAGCCTGGAGACAGCCCCGTGCCCAAACCCTCACCCACATCAAGACCGTAGATGTGAGCACCTTCCCTTGGGATTTGTCCAAGGCAGCGATGGAGAAGGTGCCTGCTGGAGGAGAAGCCAAGGTCAGGCCTTGTAGAAGGAGCATGCAACGAAATGCCTGCTCCTGCGCTCGCCCCGCTGCTCAGATGCTGCCTGGGGGGGTGGTTGTGTCAATGTCCAGTCCCTTCCGAGGGAAGTGGCTCTGGGGCAGCATGGTCCATGAAGGCTTGGTCCATGAAGGACCACGGTGCGGCAGAGCCGTGTCTGGCTGGAAGCAGGGTGTGCCATCCCGTGCCATCCTGTGCCGTGTGTCTGGTGTGCTGGAGACAGCGGCACCATCCCAACGTGGCACCATCCCAACGTGGAAGGGGTGGGGAGGCCCCAGCGCGGGGCAGGGAGGGGAGGTGGGCAGCGCTGCTCCCCGGCGCGGGGGTGCTTCGTGGCAGGAGCCGCCTGCCAACACCGCTGCTCATCTTAATTGGCGTTTGATTTGATTCGACATGATCTCCCGCTTGTAAAACACCTTGAGATGTTTCTGTGTGTGAGGGTGTCCTGGAAACGCTGTTGTACCGTATTAATGAGCCTCTGCTGGAACATAAAGAAGGATCATTAGGAGCGCCCAACTCCTCTGACATGCCAACAGCGGCGGCGGTGCGTGGTGGGAGCGGCGTGGGGATGCCGCGGATGCGGGACGGGCTGCGGTGGGCTCGCTGCTCCCTGGGGGGGGGGGACCAGGGCAGCTGCTCGCCCCGCGCCGGGCACTTGTGCATGCCGCGCGGCACGGCGGCGTTGCTAAGCAGTTCAGGCACTCGCCGTTCTCCCGCTCGGTTTCCTCAGCCCCGTCTTCCTCGGGTGGTAGAAATGCATTTTAATATCCGAGTAGCCGCCGAACATTCTGTATTATGGTATTATCTCTGGGGGGGGGGGGGAAGTGGGGGGAGCGGGCGAGATTGCAAAGCACTTGGCGTTTAACACCCGCATATGGCTAACACCATGGGCTGTGTGCTGATAAAGATGGGGTAATTAAAGTTTATATTTTTTTTATAAACTAATCTCCCGAGCATGTATTTATGAGCCTGATTTAGAAACATCATATTACCAAGAGCGCGGGATATTTGTGTTGCTCGTAAATCCATACGATTTCTGAACATACCTTACTCCCCCCCCCCCCGCCTCTTAAATTTAGGCAACACTGCCAGTATTAAAAAGAAAAAAGCTCGGAGTTTTGTTGGGATTTTTTCTCCCCTTGTCCTTTAGGTGGGCAAAGGAAAGAGTACAAAGCAGTGAGTAATTAGCTGCACGAGGAAATGATATTTCAAAGGAGACACTGTGCGTTTGGAGGGGCCGTTTGCAGAGCGCTTACACCGGTGGCTTTGAATTTATCTTCATCTTGCAGCAGGTGCAAAATCTTCAGGGGAGCGCGGTGCTTTGCAAGCTGTTCCTGAGCTGTCTGCAGAGGGACCCGCGTCTTCGCCGGGAGGCCGGAGCCGGGCTAATTGGCACCGGTGTTAACGGGGGAAAAAATCCTGGGTGGGAAAGGTGGCTGTGGCAGGAGCCCCTCTGACCACAGCCCTGGCTACTCCTCTTGTCTTCCAGTCTAATTAAGCTGCCGTTAATGGGATCGCTAGCAGGAAGCATCTCAGGTACGACTCTGCCCTAAAACGGGGCGCTTTGCCTTTCCTGTCGACTTCTTTCTCCTTTGCTCTCGCAGGCTGGGGGGAGAGGTTATTTCTCCCCCTTAGGGAAGAAGTCATTTCTTCTTCCTCCTCGTTGCGCATCCTGCCCGCTGCTCTGCCCGCTCCTCGGGCGCAGGCTCCCTGGGTCTGCCTCCTCCGGGAGCCCCCGTGGGCCATGGCTTTCCCTCCAGGACAGCCCAGCTGAGCACTCGGGCACCCACTCACTCCACTGCAACCATCCAAAATGCACCAGAAACCTGTTTTAATTAAAATATAGAGAGGTCGTCTCAGTACATGTAGGATTTAGTAGGGCAGATGAATCTGGAGAGCGAGTTTGGTCTCAGCCGTGCCTGGTCACAACCTTCCTCTTGCACATTTTGGACCCCACAAGACCCAAACGCAGACTTGCGTTGCGTGCTGGTGGCTCTCGGGGCTCCTGAATCCCATCAGCCATCCATGAAGGTCTTGCATTCTCCCCCCAAGCTTCCTCCTCTTGGTGAAGGCGGTTGATACCATCTTTGTTTGGTGAATGTGGGTTTGCAAATCTGCACTTTGAACATCTCCCTGAAAGTCTGGAGATGACAAGGAGAGGAGGGAAGGAGCAGGTTTCAGCTGGGTAGAGGTCCCGTCTGCGGCGTTGTGGTTTATGCGGTGCTGCCCGAGTTACCGAGCTGTGTTTGGATCCCCTCCCTGGGCCAAGGAAGGAATCGGTCATTTTGTCTCGCCTCTTGACCAGGCACATGAAGCCCCAGTGAACCTGTTGAGGTTGGCGTGGTTAGGAGTGGCTTGCTAAGAATACATTTGCCTGTGGTTTTAGAGGCCTGGCATGAAGCTCTTTACCTCCGGACGGGTGTTTAAATGCAGTGCAGGAGTGCTTCTGCTGGAGTATCGGTGGTCTGAAGAGCAGGCAACGGGATGGAGAACAGGAGCCATGTCCCTCTCTTTAAAGAACGAGGGAAGGATCTGTTTTTCCTACAGCCTCTCATCAAACCTGGCAGCAAACTGGCCGTGAGCAATAAAGAGCTGAGTTGGAAATCCAATTTCTGCTCAAGCAGAAGACCAGTTGTTTTGGTTCAGTTGGTCAAAGCCAACGTCAGGCAGTTCTAGAGTTCAATAATTAGTGCCGTGATGGAAACGAGCCGGGGGTAGGGGAGCGGAGAAGGTAGTTATAGGAGACTTGTAGCACATTGTCCCTTTCCTTGGGCAGCCAAGCGCAAACTCGTTGAGCTGTAATGGGCTTTTTTGCTCTTTCAAGCTCCTGTGCCCCTCTCCTCTTAGTCACGGGGAAAGAAGAAGCTATGTGGACCGATGGAGATGGGAGCTCCTGGATCCTAATTCCTCCAGCTCCACTTCAGCTGCAGGATGGCGAAAGCTGCCATCGTACCTGTGATTCGGGCTCTTTATGAAAAGGAGATAATACTTGTCTAACTCAGAAGGGATTTGTGATTTAATGTTTGCAAAGCACTTTAAGACCCTGGATTGAAAGGTGATTTATAATGGTAAAATCCAGTGTTCTCTGGTCTATTGTATACTTGGCTGTGTCCAATTATCCTGATGGAGGCTTTTTTCCTTCTTTTTGCTTCTCCCCCACTCCCCTCTTTTTTTCTTTTTGCATTCGCGTAGTAACTCTGAGCAAACGCAGGGTTTGTGGCAGGCACAGTATGCCTAGCGAGAGGATGAGTTTGCCTCCCAAGGAGGTGCTAACTTATGCTGATGATATGAATAAAGATTGGGAAGAAAAAAAGGGGATGGCAAGGTGAAGGGCGCAGGAGTTCGGCGATAAAGCTGCGAAATAGGGGTGGGAAAGCTGTTTAGATGATGCATGCATAAGGAACGTAAAAGATGCTTCATAAATAATCAATTCGCGTACTCCTGTTGGTCGCAGCGATGGGGGTGTTTTCCAGCAGATCAGCCACTTCGGCTGATCCATCCTGGCTGATCCTGGCAGGCTCCATCCTGCGGCAAGGGATGCTTTGGTGGGGCGCGCTGCCCTGCCTGGGAAAGGCAGGTCGTGCCGTGGGCTCAGCCCGAGCGCGCGATCCCTGCCCGGGCACCAGCGTCTCGCACAGCGGCTTCGGTCGAATTACAGGGTGGCGCGAGTGCTAACTTGCTGGATGTATTTCCCGTTCAATTTTCAACCTGCTGCTTTTTAAATCTCTCTTTGCTGATGAGAATGGTGAGGGCCAGGGAGGGAGAGGATGGATTGGCTTCCAAAAATAAATCGGTTGTCCTCACCTGAATCCTGAGCAGGGACGTGGTTCAGGTCTGCCAGGGGCTCCGTCATCTCAGCTGCACCGTGATAGACTGTGCAGCGAGTGGGATTAATTGCCGGGCTGTGCCTTCTCCTTGGCATTGCCGTACTCCCCAGGTGGGGTTTAATCGGTGTCCCGAGCACTGGAGAAGGGAACCAGCTGCTCCGCTGCGCGGTGGCTGCCGTTAGCTTCGAGCAAAAGGGAGCGCTGGTGCGAGGTGTCGGGCTCGGTGGCCGTGGGGGATGCGGTGCAGCTGGAGCAGCGGTGGGGCAGCCCCTGGCACTGGAGGGACTGGGCGGGCAGGGGACCAGTGGTGCCCCAAGCTGTGGTCTCCATGACTTCTGCCTTCTCGGGCAGTGGAGACCTGTTGATGGGGTAGCGGTGGCCAGGGGACAGTTTCTCCTAGTTATCTCCATCAGTGGAGAGTGTCGCATCTGGACACGTGTTTGCATGCGTCCAACGAGAGCATCCAAACCTCCTGGGGCGGCCAGGTCTCTCCTGATGACTCTGTGTTGCCCAGCTTCACCCCCTTCCCTGCGGAGTTTGGGGGTTGCTGTGTCCCACCCAACGGTAGCTGACAGGGATTCGGTCATCTTAACGCCGCACTGCTCCGTGAAGGTTTCCCGGTGGGTTTGTACCTGCTGCCGGCCCCTCTACACCTGCGGATGCTCGAGCTCCTCGTTGGCTTGTTGGCTTTCACCTAATGCTTTGGAAAAAATCTGAATCCAAGTGAAGCTGCCGACCAAGCCTGGCCGAGTGCACAGGTCTGAGCGGAGCCGTGGGGTGATGGGATCCCTTCAGCCTCGTGGGGTTATTCCTCGGCGCAGGCATCCCGTCGCCCTGGTGCCTGGCGGGGTCGGGGCGGGCTGGGTGGTGCCTGCTTCGGCTTTCATGTGTGGGAAACTGCCGAGCTGCTTTGTGGGAGATGCCGCCAGCTTCTGCGCTTGACAAAATAGAACTTGTTTTGTAATATCTCCTGCCTGTCAGAAGCGGCTGGCTCTGTAGCTCGCTTTGTTGTTTGGCGTAGTCCCCCTGCGATGACTGAATATTTATATATATTTGTGTAAATAATTAACGTTCATTGGTGCTATGTAACATCTACAGGTGTAGATTTCTCCCGGTGTTAAGGGAAAGCAAACGATGCCATGGTTGATGCAGCCTTTGGATTTGGCTTGATTTTTTTTTTTTTTTTTCCTTGGCGAACCAAGGCTGACAAGAAGCGACGGTGGCTTTGCCGGGGCAGCCTGGCAGGGGCGGTGAACGGCTCTGGGGATGGGGGTTCCCAGGGAGAGGGTCTGTACAGGGCTCTGAGTAGGTTTTCTCCCTCCTTTAGGAAAATACAGTCCCCAAGACAAACGTAACTCAGTGAGTGAAACAGCGCGAATATTAAAAACCCGGCCAGACAGGGTGGGATGGGAACGATGGGGTTTGCAAACCTCAGGAGCAGTTCCAGTGCTACTGAGCTGACGTCTTTCTTTTCAATGCCTGCCCTTTCCCGGCTTGGGGCTCTCCTCTATCCACTCAGGGAAGGGGGGAGGCCGAGCGAACCCCTGGTACAGCTTTGTCTTTTGGCCACCCACCCTTCTCTCTGCCTTCCAGGTTCGATGAAGAGCCCCGTCAACAAGACGGCGCTGACCCTGATCGCGGTCAGCTCCTGCGTCGTGGCCATGGTGTGCGGCTCCCAGCTCTCCTGCCCGCTGACCGTCAAGGTGACGCTTCACGTACCCGAGCACTTCATCGCGGATGGTAAGACCCTCCGGGGGGGACTCGGAAGCCGCTGTCCCACCGGGTGTGTTTGGGACATGGGGGTCCTGCTCTTCAGGAATTGCCCCGGCTGCGTTCGGCTGCAGGGATCCCCCTTCCCAGAGGAGCAAAGCACATCTGTGAGCTTAAGGCCGAAATCTCAATTGCATATTATTATTATTGTTGTTGTTGTTATTATTATTATTATTATTTCTTCATTACCACTACCACTAAAAATAATTGCGTCTGATGGATATTCCTGTTTTCCTCCAAACTCGCTGGCGAGCCCTGGGAGCCTGCACAGACAGACGTCCTCCTGTCCTGCAGCAGCCAAGCTGCCTGTCCCAGCCGCTCGCAGCAGCGCGGAGTGAAATCGCTAGGGTTTGAGCAAAGGCAAAGATGTTTTGAAAAATTAGACGAGGGCTGCTGTCACTATTTATTGCTTTCTCCAACTGGGCTCCTCGCGTTTGTTGTGTTTCACTGACCTTTTCTTTATAATGTGCAGTGAGCATCGAGTGCAAGTTTTCAGTAACACGAGGGCAAATTTCATTTTCTTCCAGCAGACGGGACCCATTATTCAGTCGGTTCCAATTCTTCAGCTCCTGCACTTGTCTCGCTGCTCGGGGCATGCGGAGGGGGCACTTTTTCTCTGCCGGAACCATGCGGCAACGAGCCGGTGCATCACCAGCTGCCGGGGTGCCCTGGGGCAGTCAGCTCCTGTACGGCCCCGCACTTTGGGGGCTGGGATGGAGGGCAGCTCCTGGGGGGATTAATATTTTGGGGAGAGGTAGATGGTTAGAGAGGTGCAGCAGCACACGGTGATGGAGGGGGGCTTAAACCATCACCCCGTGGCGGGGAGGGACTCCTCAGCGTTTTTGGAGTGGGATTCAGCCCTGCTCAGAGTGGTTTCTTCTTGGCCATGATGTGCATTCATAGGACGTTGCCTGCGCTGCAACACCCACAGAGCATGTGCTCTGCCCAGCCCCACCGCTCACCCTCGCTGCCTCGTTAGCCCCACTTCTATGTCTGCACCTAACGAACCTCGTGGGATGGGTGTTGTGTGCAGTGGGTCGATGTCCCCACGCTGATGTGCGAGGCCGCCTCTGCTCTGATCCCTGAGGATGCTCCTTAGCCACTGACTCTGGAAACTGCAGCCTAATCTCAAGGAATGGGGGCGATCCCGGGGGTCAAAGGTTGGTCCTTAAAGAAGCGAGGAGGAGAGCATCTACTTTGTGGTCTCAGCTTGGAGGAACTGAGCATCAGTGGAGATGTGAAAAAGGCATAACTTGAAACAAGGGACTTGTCTACTCCTTGACCTGTTTCTAAAAAGCTTTAAGAGTTGTCCAGGCTGCACGTAAGTATTCTGAAGTCTTCACGGATCATTATTCTGAGTAGCTGGAGAACAGAAACTCTTGGCGCTTGGCAAATGAGGCTGCTCGGGTGTCAACTCACGTCCCTTTGACATGGGCACTGGCCAGGTCATCGCTCGGACTGGGAGTTCACAGCTGGTTTTGGTACTTGCTGAAGGACAGCCAGGAAGGCAGTGGTGGAGATGGGACCCCAGCTTCCCGCTCCCCACCTGCGGTTCTGGCCCAGGGAAGACAGCGTGTCCTCGAAAAGGAAATAAAACAAAATGCAGTTTGACTGTGTAGAATGAAAGTGAAAAGCTGAGCCTGTGCTTGTCACCGGGAAAGGGGTGGCAATGCAAATTATGCAAATGCAGAGAACACTCGAATGGAAATGACAATGAAATACCAATAAAACAGATTAATATCCTGGAAACTGGGGGAAATGGGATGATCTCCAGTCCCGACTTAATGACTTTTCTAAAGAGAAAGTGGCAAGAGGACTGGTAAAAACGGTTTGGAGAAGAATTAAAATGAGCTTTGTAATGAAACTGTAAAATATAATTACAAACTGCAAAAACTTTTTTAATATTTTTTATGAGAAACAGTCAAATTCTTCACATAGAAGCAGCCAAGACGTTTTGCAGTGGCTATCACTTTTACTGAAATCTCATCATTTTATGCGATGGCGGAGTCCCTTGCCTGGGAAGAGAAAAGCTCTTAAAGTTGTCCCTTCTTTTTGAACAACGCCAAATCCCAAGGCAGCGCCCAACTGGCAGCAAAATATTATAAAACATTTAAAGACATTACAGAACTGAGGCAGGTTTGGGAGGCTTTAATGATCGCCGGGAAAAACGTGGCTGGGCTGTGTTTGCGGAGCCTTGGCACCGGGGGTCTTGATGCGGATGGAAAAGGGGGGGCTTGCTCCTCCCTGGGCAGCTCCTGGATGGGTTCAAAGGGGGTTGGCGTGGGCGTCCCCTCGTCAGCGGAGCTGCTGGCTTTGGCCCGGCCGAGGCTGGGGGCTTTGATGGGCCTGAGCACAGCCTCTCGCCTGGCGCCTGAGGGTGCGCACCGCGTCTCGTAAATGCTGCCACGCACTTAAAATACCCTCTTCCCCTACGCTCTCCTCTTCTGTGTTTCGCGTGCTGACTGGGCAGGGATGGGGCATTCACTGGAGCCGTTCCCGGGCGGGAGAAGGGTGCCCTCTCCTTTCTTTTCTGAAACGCGGTGTTTCAATAGATGCCGGTAGCCAAGGAAAATCTTAAAGCGGAGCAGCTACCAACACCTCTGCAGGAAAAGCCAAACAAAGACAGAGGCTGAAAGAAATCCCTCTCCTAGCAGATGCAAACTCGTCTTTGAAGGAAACTTTAAATAGATGCCAGCCAGCTCCAGCGCGCCAGGAGCCAAAGCCAAGTCGGGAAAAGGAGGGAGGAAAAAGCCCCACCAAATGTCTTCAGCCTCGGAGGAAAGCAGCTTTCCCCCTCTGCAGCCAGCAACGGCGTTAGAGACAGGAGCTCCTGGACACGCTGGAGTAGCAGGATGGGAACGGGGAGGGGAAGGACTGGGACCAGGAGCCAACTGGCAGCAAAGGCTGGGAAAATATATTCCAAGCAGCACTGTTAATAACCAGCCTGTCTCTGTCGCCCTTATTTCTCTCTCTCGGTTTGTTTTCATCCTTTTGTTCATTTGATGAGGTCCCCCCCCCGCCGGCTCCTCTCCCCTCTGAGCAATTACTGCCTGGTTTGCACAGCCGCTCTGCCTTCCTTTCCCGGGGCGGCCAAACCCGGGGAAGCCTGGCAGAGGCTACCATGGCTGGCAGAGACGGGATGGGGGCCACCGGCCTCCGAGGAATGCGTTGCTGCCTCTAAATCTCTTAGGATGCAACGGGGGGAGCATCCTGCCCTCCCTTCCGTGGCTCCGGGGCATCACGGTGCGGGGCAGCATCAGCCCGCGCTGAGCGGGAGGCACCGCTCTGATTTCGGAGGTGGCTCAGATTTATAGAAAGACTCGTAGTGGCTTTTATGAGGATATGGAAACACAAAGCATTATTTAGAGGAGCCTTAGCAGCGTCCAAGGGGGGAAGAAAGGAAAGAGAGCCCCTCCATCTGAGCAATAAAACCCCTTATGAATATGTGAGCCACTCAGCTCTGTACATTCAATAGTTGGGTGGTGGTTTTTTTTTTTTTTTTTCCTTTCTTGTAAGTAATCATTCAAAAAGTAGAGCTGCAGCAAGGGGAGCGGCTGGCAGGGAAGGCAGGGCTGGAGAAAGGTACCCTGGAGGACTCAGCCTGGAGTATGTCCTTGCTGCACAACAGTTTGAAATATGGTATCAATTAAAGCTTCCTATTTTTACAGCCTGCGAAGAGGTTATATATGGTGTGGGTGGATGTTTGTATCTGGATACTTTAGCGGGAGAGGTAGGTGAGATCCTCCGGTGCGTACAGAAGGAAGCAAGAGCTACATTTAGCTGGGGGCTTGTAGGGCTGCGTTTTATAAGTAGAAATAAAGTAAAGGGCATAAAAGCAGGTTTCTGTCACGTCAAAGACATCTTAGGGCGTTCGCACCCTCCATCCCTCCTCTTCTGCGACGTGTGCCGGAGGAGATGTGGTAATCCCTCAGTCTGCTGGGCTGGGGGCTGGCTGGTTGCCGGTGGTGAGGAGCGGTGTCCCCCTGCAGCCCGAGCCCCCCGCTGTCTGCGGCTGCCCTCCTGCCAGCGCCGCCGCCTTCCCCCCGGCTGGGCACGGCCCCGCAGGCAACGGGGGGAGCAGAGAGAACCCACTCCCACCCCGCGCAAAGCCCCGGAGAGCCGCGGGAGGTGGAATTGCCCCTGGAGAGCGTGCGTCGGGTTTGAGTGTCTGATGGGACGGCAGAGTCGGAGGAAGCTTTTCGTGGCTTCTTCTTTGTTTTCCTTTCAAGCTTCATGCATCTGCCCGTCTGAGCGGTGATGTTCTGTGGTTGTCACGCAGCTGATCAGTAATTGTTTCATCTGAAGATTATTTCCTACCTTCCCCCCACCACTCTTTCCTCCAAGACACCGGTGGAATTGGACGCTGCTATTAGCAGCTTGTGTTAATTTTCCCTGAAGATTGCCGGAGCTCGGCAGCCTGCAATTGTTGGACTCGCAACAACTTCTCATTTTGGTTTTAATTAAATGTGTTGCTTTAAATTGTTTGCTTTTGACATCTCCTGCTCAATCTTCTGCCGCCCTCAGAGGTGACCAGGCATTAGTTTGTGTCCTCAGGCGCTCAGCACGTGCTGCGCATGCGGCTGCAGGGAAATGAGCAGCGGGAGGTGGGGGCCCGGCTGCCTCCCCATTCCTTTTTACAGGAAGAAAAAGCTGGAGACCCTCTTTGATTTACACACGAAGCACCCCAGGTTTATACCAGAAGGATGGAGAAAGGGATCTGATCTCAAAGGTGTATCTCTGAGTTTTCAGAGGGATGCTGCCATTGGGGTCCCCCGTGCTCTCCACCCGGTCCCAGCCCCACCAGCCCCAACTGAAAGCAGCAGAGGGAATTTGCTGGCTTGAAATCCGTTTTTTCTTGTGCTGCTTTCTCCCCCTGGAGTCGTTCTGCTGCAGAGGTGCCTGTTTTGCTGCACGGGGACCTGGGTCAGGGCTTCGACAGAAGCGATGCTTTCCCTTTGCAGACTCGGTGCCAGGTCTGGCTGTCCCGGACCCCGCGTGTTTCTGGTAAGGCGGCCGTGTTTGGGGGGCAGCTTTACAGATTGCATGTAATTCCGTCAGCTCTTAATCACCGGGTCACCTCCGTGTCTGCGTTACAGCTCACTCCTGTTCCTGCGCCTGTTTGGCTGGCAAGAAAATGCGAGCAAATGGCTGCAGCATTACCAGACATGAACTCTAAATATTAACATCAATTTCTAAACTGTATCAGCGTGGATCAAAGGGATTCCAAGACGGTTTTACGGCGCGAACGCTCTTTGCATGAAGAACTAATGAGATTCTGGAGGCTGAAGTACATCGTGTTTTTCTCGTGCCTTTGACAGGCGTGTGATGCTCGGCTCTTCCCCGACCCTGTGCCTGCCGCAGCGCGCCCGCCGGCCGGGACAGCTCGGTTCGCAAGGGAAGGCAAACGCCTCATCCTTTTTCCTTTGCAGGATCCGTCGGAGCCAAGCAGGGGGAAAATGGCGTTGAGATTTGGATGGTGTCAGCAGGGGCCCGTTCAGAGCCGGGAGTTGTTGCATGCTGAGGGAGGCAGGATGCGCCCATCGCTGGGGAGGCGGCATCTCCCAGCGCCCGCTGAGCTTCTCCCAACAATTTAGCCTCTAATTTGGGAGTGGCGGTGAGGGGAGGCTGCAATCTTTGATCAACTAACCTGCTCCCTTCCTCGATGGAGGGATGCCAACGTTGGCTTCTGCATCTGCAGCGTGAGACCCTGCCTGCTTGCAGCACGGTGGTGGGTCAGGCTGGCTGATGCCACGCTGGCTTTTGAACCAGAATTCGTGGGATACCTGCAGCAGCAGCGATGCAGCGAGGATTTTTGGAGGCCGCGTAGCTGGCGAGGTGCTACTTCACTTTATCATTCTCTTACAAGGAGCGTTGCTGATGTGCGAGCTCTCGGTGGTAGCTCACCTTGGTCCCGTGGCGTATTAACTTTGTGTGCGCTGCCTTTTGGTTGTGTTTTCTGCTGGCCTGGGAGGATGTTTGGTCTTCGTGCTGGCTGAAAAATCTTCATTCACACACCCTTTATGTTTCTTAAAGCTTATCGTAACTCATCCGTCATATGCTCTGTGATGTGATTAGATTTAGGCTGGATTTCCCCAAACCCTAGTCCAACATCCAGAGAGCATCACTGAGAAAGAGCCCCGGGCTGGAGCGTGGGAGTTGGGAGATACGGAGCATTAAGGAGAAGCTTTTCTTTAGGAGTCTAATTTCCGTCTCAGCCATTGCTGGTCCAGACACCTACTGAGGATGGAGATGTGCTGTTACTAACGCCTGCGCAATTATATTGTCTAATAATGCCGTGGGAGGTCTCGTTGCAGCGTGAGCTTGACCACAAGGCAGGGGTGGGAAGATGCCATCTCGCTTGGGTTTGGGAAAAGGTGGCCAAGTCATCGCCTGCTGAATAAAGTTAAATCCGTGCGCTGTTTGTCAGAAGTTCAGCCCTGGCGAAATCATGACTGACTGCTAAGAAAGAAAACCCAAAGAAAGAGTCTGTCAGAATTATCAAGAAAGTGCAATTTAACAATTAAAATGTAACCCTGCTCCTCCCACGGGAAAGATGCTTCTAGTCTGAGCTGTAATTACATACAGATTTGTATCGCTAATTTGCTTCTGCTTTGCCAGAGTGGAAAAGCTCTGGCAGGATTGACGGCGTTTCTGAGGGCCGGAGGTCTCCGGGTTCGATCCTCAGCGGGTTGGGGAGCGCTGGCGGGAGCAGCCCGCGCGTGGGCTGTAGTTCATGTGCCGAAAATACATGCTTGAGTCAAGCACTGTACGCGGTACAAACTCTACGCGCTTCGGCTGATGGAAGAGTAAATGAAAGGCACATCTATAGGCTTTTGCTGTTTTAAAAAGTTGCTATCATAACTTTCTGGTTAGGCATTTCAGCTTGTTGAACAGAGAAACCATTTGAAAAACAAGATGAAGTGGATACCTTGAATTTTATCCCGGTGCGATACTATCCCTGGTTTCAATTTAGAATAAAGAATCAAGAGTTTGCCTTCGAAGAATTTAAATTATTGCAAAATTACTGAGTTTTGTGCTGAGCAGGAGTGGTAAAGCTGAGCATCGTGTTGGTCTGTGGGTGCGATCCTGCACCAAGCCTGGTTTGCTTGCTTCGGTCAGTAAATGTGTGTCCTGGAAATCTAACGGCTGGCCGGCTCTTCTGCATTTTCTGAAAGAAATTTAAGGAGCAGAAGTTTTCATTCCCTGGGACCAGGACAGGAGGGCGAGAGCTGATCAATGGAAGGAGCTGATAGGGGAGGAGTTGTCTCTTTGGGAAATGTTCTTTCAAGTTTAACAAGGGGAAAAAAAAAAAAGATCTCTAAAGAAATCAAATAGGTTTATTCTTTGTACCTATAGAATGGAGCAAGAAGGATAATCCTTCCTCTAGCGTTTAAAAAAAAAATAATTCTCTAACAGGATTATAATTGTACGATAGTATAGGGATGGTACATTAATAGCAACCTGTAGTATGACCTCCCGTGTCTTTCCAACAGAAAAAACTAATTTTAGATGAAAGGGAGTTTCGTTGGCCAAGATACAGCGAATGGACCAAAGAGGACAAAAAGAGCGGAGGGAGGAAGAAATAGAAATTCTTCAAAAAAAAATATTTTTTGATCTCTTCCCTTGAAAACAAGCAAGAGAGAGAGAAAGGAAAAGCCAAACCCTTTTGGCTGCCTTTTGGCTGCTTTGTTCTTTTCCCTTGTTAGTTATCTCATCTGAGCTGTTTTATCCTGTTGTGTTCTGGAAAATGATTTTTGAAATGTCAAAACTTCAAGCCTCTTTTGTCAAGGCTTAAGCAGTTTCACTGAACTTGCAAGGAAGACCCCAGCATGAGAGACATGAACTTTTGATGCTGCCTTAACTGATCTGGCTTTGATCAACGTTGGAGAAGGAGGCGGGGGGAAACACACGCATGCAAAAACCCAAACAAATCAATGCCCCAGAGTGCTGGTGGACCTCGTGGAGGCGGTTGTGTAGTTGTGTACTGATGTTCTCCACAGCACTGCAGTGCTACTCTCGTAAAGCCAACAGTGCTTGAGGGACATGTCCTACAACCGGGGGTTCCTGGGAGGTGGTGGTGGTGGATGGAGAGCTGTCATTTTGTTACTGTATTCATGTTTGGTTGATGGTTGCTTCACCTTGACACCTAAATGTCTCTGTTTAAGGGGGATTTCACCAAGCTTTTGAGTGAGAAGCTCAAAACTTGTGACTGGGAGGACACCTGGGAGGGGACAAGGTTGGCATTAGGGGACAGCAGGGTAGATGGTCTCTCCAAGTGTCTGCAGAGAGTTTCTCTGGGGGACCTCATAGTGGCCTTCCAGTATCTACAAGAAAGCTGAAGGGAACTTTTTGCAAGGGCACGTAGTGATAGGATGAGGGGTAATGGCTTCAAACCGGAAGAAGGGAGATTTAGATGAGATATCAGGAAGAAATGTTTCCCTGTGCGGGCGGTGAGCCCCTGGCGCAGGGTGCCCCGAGGAGCTGTGGCTGCCCCATCCCTGGAGGTGTTCAAGGCCGGGTTGGACGGGGCTGGGAGCAACCTGGGCTGGGGGGAGGTGGCCCTGCCCAGGGCAGGGGGGTGGGACTGGATGGCCTCTAAGGTCCCTTCCAACCTAAACCATTCTGTGATCTGCTCCCCAGGCTCCGTAGGCGGCGACTGTAGTTGTGCTTCAAGCTGGGTGCAGGTGTGGGGGCATTTCGGTGGGGTCTGAGGTCCTTGAGGCAGGTTTGCCGAGGGTGGTTGGGAGCAGGGTCTTCCCTGCACCACCCTAGCAGTGTGAGCCCCTCGGGTTCCCCATCACTCTCCTCCTTGACTTCCCTGCCGTGAGCGACTGCGTGTTGGTGGAAACAAGCCTGGCTGCTGTTCCCAGCAAGCTAAAAGACGTTTGAAATGGCTCCTGCTTAGAAAATGTTTGTTCTCGGTAGTTTCTAAAAGGATTTGATACTCAACCTGCCCTTTCTGGGCTTTTCAAGGTGGTTTTGATAAGTGTGCGCTGGAGACTTTTGAAAACTGTTTTCTATGTGTGGATTCTTTGAAAATAAAGAGAAAAATTGTGTGAAAAAAGCTTTGAAGTCTTCCGAATTTTAGCTTTCAAAATATTTGTAAAACGCCTTTTCCTGTTATTTTTTTTTTTCCCAGGCAAGCTATAAAGGGATCAAGGTTGGGATGTTTGTTTGTTTGTATTTTCAATGGGAGTGAAGATGGTGAGAGCATCTGTGAACATCTCTCAAAATCTTACCCAGCTGAGCTGCAACACACTCGGCTTCAGAGATGTGGGAAGTTTCCTTGCTGGAAGTTGTCCCCTCCCTCCTAGGAAGGAAGGAAAGTGTTTACAATTAACTAAAACCTTTAATTTCCCCAGGTTTGGGTTTGGTTTTATTTTTTTCTTGGACTGAAGTAGGAAAGCCTCCATTTTACACATGTTGAAGTCAGGGATTTTGGATTCAAATGTTTTCACTTCTGCTTTTTTTTTAAAAAAAAACTTTTTGATATTAAGGAGGATTTCTCAATCAGACTTACTAAAATCAAAATAAGTTAATTCATCTTGAAAATACCAGGACTTTTCTTTTTTAAGTTACGGTTGTGTTATATTTGGGAAGATCTTTTTCTGCACAGAAAATGGCAAAGCTTGATCAATTTGCAGATGCTTTCAAGCTGGCCAAATTCGGGGTTTATACATGGACACCGGACTGAGGCGTTATTGGCTCCTGGCCAGGCATCACGTTTTGGTGTTGATTTAGGAGGTGCTTTCCTAAATAGATGGTTTTGGGGTTTTTATACTTCCAGCAGCAAACGGGCTGGGTTATCCAAAGAAGGGGAAAATTGAGCAGCGAGGCCACGAATGTGCTTCCTCCTCCCGGAGGAGCTCAGCACATGGGACTGGTGGGGAGCTCCATTGCCCACCCCGACCACGGGGTCCCCTCCGGGTGGCAGCTCCTGGGCTAGGATGCTCTGCCAGCTCGAGTCACCTTCGTCTTCATGAATGCTAATTATATGACTATTTTATGTCTGATTTGCTTCTGTTCCTTTCAGGCTGGCTGTATTTTAACTAGAAGTGGGGTTCATTAAGTAGGGATTTAATCGAGAGCCGGTGGTTTCGCTCTTCAGTCTTTGGGTGCAGAGGGAGTTGTCTGTAGCTGAGCCTCGAAATGCGCTTCCGTGCTTCCCGAGGCTCGCTCTTTATTAGGCAACTGCAGGAGTACGGAAGAAGGCGAGATTGACAGGTTACTGCATAGACACGTAAATAGTAAACGCTCCCCATGGGTTCGTGATGCAGTTCTGTTCGGTAAAATAAACCGGCAATGGTTATCGTTGGTATTTAAAGCTATCTTTAAATATGCACAGAAGAAAAGAATGATAATGAGAAGTAAAATTACGTGGCTCTAAGGTACTTCTTTGTGCTCGGCGCTTCGATGCTTTCCACGGGTGCCGTGGAGCTCACCCGGCAACTTAGGGCTGCCCCGTGTCTGATTGAGATGTATCCTGCAGCCGTGGCGGTGCGGGCTCCTGCCTCGCTGCGGCTCCAGAGCAGCCGCATCCTGGATGTCTGATTTCCAGTCGCTCCCACAGTCAGTAGCTTGGCAGCCTCCGTTGGCGCCGAGCGTAGAGATGCGCCTGTGAATATGTTTCTGGTGTATAAACTACGTAAGTGTAGAAGATTTGGATTCATGTGAAATTAGGGCCCGGGTTTGTGCAGTGCCTCAAAACAGGGTTGCTCACCGGAATGCGTGAGTTCAAGCTTCGCCTTTTTTAACCTCTGCATGGATAAAGTGGCACGGGATGCGGTTTAGAAGGGCTCCTTCTTGCTAAAGCATCAGTGATTCTCTTCAAAAGGAAATGGGGAGTTTGTGTTCAGGCGTGGTCGTGTGGGGTGGTTGCTGCTGTGGGGTTTTTTGTCCTGCTTTTTTAATCTCTTGGCTTTCCTTGAGCTAAGACCTTAAGCAGTGCTTAGAAAAATAATGTCCCAGCCCTCTACTAAGAGATACCAGCCCTAAAGTTTCATGAAAATACCCCCCTGGATCTATAGACTTGCCTCCCGGGGTGACTGCTAAGAAGGATTTGAATCTTCAGATAGCGGTCGCAAATTTTACGTGTGTTTGCAAGTCCTGGCGCTTAGTGGGAGGATGGCTGGGGGTTCCTGGGCTCCCCTTGCCCGCTCCCCTTTCAAGGTTCTTCTCCCCTGGTTTTAGAGGCTTTTACCCCGGTAACTTTTGCAAAACACCACTTAATGGCAGAGGTGTTTTGGCTCCCCTCTGATCTGTGCGGCACTATTATGGAGGCAGTCTTATAATCAATGTAATTGAAGATCAGAGTTAATGAGGACCTCTGTGCCTGCAAAATCCCCCAAGCGATGCTGGGCCTCAGATGTTAGATAAGGAAATGATTGGGCTGAACTGAAAATCTATTTGGCTAATTAGATGATGCATATTCCCAGGTGCTGGTGGGGAAAAATACATTTCACAAAATAAAGAAACGTAAGATTTTGTAAGAAAAGAGTTTGGGCAGGAATTCACTTCTAACTCTCAGGAGGGAGAGGGCGAGGGAGCGTCTCTGGTACGAGACCGCTCAGAAGAGAAGTTGCGTGTCGGGCCAGTTCGCTCACCTTCAGGTAACGGAGTGAAGTGGGAGCAGCCCGCGCTGCCGCTGCCCCCGTGCTGCCGCTGCCCCCACGCACCCCGTGCCCGGCACCCGCGCGTCTCACGGGCACCTCCGCCGTCAGCTGGGGACGCGATGCTCCGGTCTGATGGATCAGAATAGTTACATCGGTCCGTGTTTCTGCAGAGATCTGGGAATTGAAGCCAGTGTCTTGTGATGCTGAGTGGGGGTAGGGGAATGTCTGGGCAGAGGGATGTCCCAGAGGGTGGACCGTTTGCTGGGGCACGTGCCTATGGAGAGGAATGGTCAAATGAAGTTTTCTGCATCCGAGTGGTGGTGAACGCGGTGTTATTTTACTAATCTCAGCATTGCGGCACCTCCTGAAGAGTAGAGTGTTCTGGTGTTGGGCCAAAACGCGTGTTTTGGGTTTTTTTTTATTTATTTCTTGTTACACTCACCTAACTCACTCTTTTCCCACCCTCCAGGCAGCAGCTTCGTTGTGAGCGAGGGGAGCTACTTGGACATCTCCGACTGGCTTAATCCAGCCAAGCTGTCCCTCTACTATCAGATCAATGCTACGTCCCCCTGGGTGCGAGACCTCTGTGGACAGAGGACCACTGATGCCTGTGAACAACTGTGTGACCAAGAGACAGGTAAGGGAGGCTGGGAAAGAGTGAAGACCTTGGAAGGCTTGGAGGTGGGAGGGAGAAGGTTTGTCTGTGGGTATTTCGATGCCCGCTCAACTCGCCTCTGCTTTAGCCTGGTGTTAGGCACGGGGGACCAAGAGGTACCAGCAGGGTCACACGGTGCTGACCCCCGACAGCCAAGTAGAAAGAAGGTGGGGATTTGAAATGGTGGAACTATCAGTTCTTTGGGGTGGCAGCTGCAGGCACATGGAGTTTATCTGCTTTTAAGTTGTGCTGTTTTGCTGTCCAGTTTGGAAATCCTACTCGTGAGCTTGCCCCATCTCCATCCCTTTTCTTTTTTGACCGTTCCGCCACAGAGCACCGCTTTTCCCATTCGTGCTCCTGCCTGATGGTCACCTAGGTCCCATCTCCTCCAATACTTCCTCGTGGAGCTGTGGAGTCTGTCTGCCGTCTTTCCTCAGCTGTAAATGGCGTTTTTGCTGAGCGCGTTCCGCTTGCACGCAACGGCCACCCCGTGAAGCAGCAGCCAGCCCTGCTGGGACTCTGAGGTGTGGAGCCGGGCAAAGGAGAAGCATCACCTTTCCTTCTGTCCTCTGTGCTTCTGAGTGACAAACGGGGATCTGGAGTGTGCAGTGGAACGCAGGAACAGCAAATGCGCAACTCGTGAATGAAAGCGTGGCGTCTGCGCGGGTGGGGAATATGTGACCCCAGCCAAGGGGTGGCCCGAAGGAGGTGACATCTCCTCAGCTTCTGTGGGTGACAGGACCTTGCACAGGAAGGTGGCTCAGGCATTGTGCTGTTTTTTTGTAACGTGGGGTGTGCCGTGTCCTCTGCAGCGGTGAGCGTTGCTCCTGCTCCCCGGTGCCTCGCCTCGGGTGGGACGCCTTCACGGTGGCGTGGAGACGAGTGGCCCCGTTGCTCTTGGCGTGCTCTGCAACTAAAGAGTTAGGGATGTTGGCTTCTGGTTTTTGCCAGGGGGTTTGACGAGGGATGGCTCACAGAGGAGAAGGCTTTTCTAAGCCTCCCACTGCCATGGACTGTGCTGTTGATACGTTAATAATAAGAGATCATCCAGAGTCACGAACCCACCGTGGGCTGGTGGGGGTGACCCTGTTCTCATCCTTCCCTGCTCAGCTGAGATGCAAATACTCAACTTGGTCTTAAACATACACTTTCCTCATCAAGACAATGTTGTCTTCTCAGTACTCCTCTTCCTCAAGGCTTGTCTGCGCGGAGGCACTGGCGGGCATCGCTGCAGCAGAACAGTTGCACTGGATGAATTCCCCGTGTAGACGAGGCCTGGGCATCACCCCCAGTCCCAAGGAGGGCTGGGAGGTGGCAGCAGCCACCTCAGCAGATGGAGATGGTACAGGAGGAGGCTCTTCTCATCCAGATGTCACAGAGCAGAAGGATGGTTTCAGGCATCAGCGAAATGCAGCCACCTCCGTGGGAGAGGGAAGATGTGTTCAGCTGTCCCCTGGTTCAGGGGAGGAGGAGAGAAAAAACTCTGCCTCCAGCAGAAACTGTGGGGAGACCGTATGGAGCCAGACCGTGACTTCCCTGCTGGAAGAGCCCTGCGGCTCCGCTCGCCAGCCCCACGCCGTCCTTGGCACTGAGCAGGGCTGGTTTCATCCTTGCATGGCCTCCGTTGCGAGGAGCGGCTGTTTTCCCGTGCCGGCCCAGCTGCTGCTCCCCCCGTGTCCCCGGCGTGCCGGAGCAGCTTGTCGCTCTCGCTGGCTGCCCCACGCTTGAGCAGGATGTGTCAGATCTCGTTTGCAGGGAAGGGAGCGACGCTCGTTAGCCCAGGAGGTGCTGTGCTCCGGCACCAGGCTGCATCCTAACCTCGCCAGCTGCTCTGCGGCTCCCGTCCCTGGTTCCCGTCCTCCCTGCTGTACCCGTGATGGGAGGTGAGGGCAGAACAGCCTTGATCTGAACCTTCAGGTTCCTCACCCGAAATCTGTCATTCCGCTTCTTCCCTCTCTCTCCAGCCTGGAAGTTCACACGCGGATAAAGCGAAAGCTTTCTCCTGTCTGTGCCAGTTGGATCCTCAGGGGTAGAGCAGGACTGGCCGCTGGGGCTGCTGGTTTTCAGCGCCTACGTCTAAGACCCCCTTAAGAGGTCTGAACTTCACAAGAGCCGAGTGACCACCCACTGAAAATTAGGCCTCTGGAAGTACCAATTTGACACCCTGCCCCAGGACATAGCCCCAGGCACCGCTTACGGTCATCGCCATCGAGCAGCCTTCGGCTGGTGAGGTGTTTGCGTGCCAGGCTGGGAGCAGACCGTAACCCCATGATACACTGCATGTATTTTTAGATTTATTTTTATTAATGTCGTTCTATTTTTAAGGGTGATTTATTTTTATCGCCGTGAGAGAGGCAAGCTTGTGGTTTTTACTATAGGACATAAATCCTGCGTAGATTTCAACCTTTTCAGGTCAGGGATTTTATCATCTCTCTGAGCATCCCAAGGGGTGGGTGCTGGGGGTTTCCCCTGCCCTCCGTGCTCTCGGGCTGGGTGAAGCATCCATGAAGAGGATGGACTGAGCTTTGTCCTGTCTGGAGGATGAAAGCCTTGAAGGGTTCCCCTGTGAGCAGCGGCAGGGACAGCCTTGAGGTCCTCCAGCGCATTTACAGCTAACCTGACTCCAGCCTTCCCCTTGGATCCCCCATCCGTGGCGGTGTGGATACAGCCTTGTCCCAAAGCGTCCTTGTGCCACGGTGTAGGCAGACCTCTGCAGGCAGGACTCATCCTCGGCAGCAGTGCCACAAGCTCCCGGCACGTTTGGGGAGAGGCCCCTGGGTCACGTATGCTCTGTCTGGTGAGACATGAGCTCTTACCCCTTCCCAGCTCGGAAGACCTCTTTTGGGCTGGAGTTTGAGATAAAATCTGTGCGTACGATGTGCTGACTCATGACTCCAGCCACCAAGTACTACTTCAGGATGAGTAATAATCCGCACTGAAAACTGAGGCTCTGAAACACTAGGAAATGCCAAAATACATTTTGCTTGCCTGACCTTAATTTGCCTTCCCTTGTGTCTTTACTGTGTGACTCACTCTTTAATTAAATGATTGCTGCCCTCCTGACAAATTTCAAACCCGCATTGCGAAGTACCAGCTCATCAGAGCTTTTCAGAGGGAGCACCAACATCTGCACATGAACGAAATGTCATCTTTCTCCTTCCCCCCTGCCTTGGAAACGGCCGAGCCGTTTGGGCTGACAGGACTGTACATAAAATAAATAAATGGATGCTGCAGAGCATCTTCCCCCTGCAGATATTACACAGTGGCCGTGCCCCAGCCGCCACGTCGGATGGGACAGGTACCTCTCCGGGGTCAGGACGCGGTCCTCGGCTGAAGAATTTCAGCCAAAACGCTCCATCCTTTTGGCAGCTGCTGATTTTGCTGCTTGAAGTGAGAACGGGGAAGGTTAGTCGTCTCCTGGGACTTCCCTCTGTATTTTCTATGGATGTGGAGTGCGATGCCAGTGCCACCGCTCATACCACACGCTGGGATACCTCTGGGTAAAATCCAGGCACGCTGCTTTATCCCTGGCCTCCCTTGCCAGCACCGGTAACATTTAGGAGAGCATCGGTTTTCGGCGACATATGCAAATTCTGATTTGTGAGCACAATTACCTGCTTTGTATGCACAAAACTGATTTCACTTGCACATTCTGCGGGCATCGCTTAAGAGACCTGCTGGAGAATCGGTCCCTTAGGGCCGAATGCTGGAAAAAACAGCCTCTGATTTTGTGCCGCCAGGCTTGCCGGAGCAGTGGCATAAATGAGATGGATAGCTACCTTGATTAGCAGGTGCAAATGCGTTGATTTTTTTTTTTTTTTCTTCCCCATCTATAAATCAGGGACTTCTCCATTGAAATTCTCTCCTTTGCATCCACAATTGATGGCACTCCCCCCAAAGCAATAGGCACGGGCTTGTAAGGACCAAATGAAATGTGGGTAGCGAAGGGTCTTTTCTGGAAATTGGCAGGAGGAAAAGAAAAAAAAAAAGAAAAAAGGTTTCCATCATCTTCCAAATGGGCTAGATTGTCACCAGAGCCACAGATGGTGTTTCTGTCCGGGTAGGACAGGGGTCTTGCGGGCAGGAGACAGATGAAAGTCATTTTTAAGCAAAGCCATTTTTTTAAAGGCAACCTGTTAAGGGGATTTGGAGGTTGCGGAGCTGAGCATGTAAATCAGGAGATGGCCAACCTTGGTGAGGGTGGCTTTGTGTTTATGAAAACAGCCGTTTTCTCCGATAGTTCAATTTAATATCGTGCAGCTTTTGCGCACATCAAGTAATGTTTGTTTGTTCTTGTGCACTTCTGCTGTTTTCGCTGTTAGAGGATCCTAGTGTCTTTATTGACTTAGACTTTTATAAGATGAGGTTCTATCTCTCTAAGGTATGTAGTTTAATAACTTGGTCAAAAACCATGTAATATACGATTTCTTTTCATGTGGCGGCACAGCTTGCCTTGTGCACCAAGCAGGGCAGGAGGCAGTTAACTCCCAAGCTAATTTAGCTTCGGGCTGAAGTGTTATACATAAACAGCAATCAAAATGCATGCCTGCAAGGGGGCTGAGTTAAGGTTATCGGTGCTGTCTTTACACTCTCATTTTCTGCCATTAGAGTGTTTAATCCGGCAGCTGCTAATGTTCTTGTAATGGCATTTCTGTGCTTGTCTAAAGACCAGGGAGAGGGGGGAAGAGGAATGAGTTTTGCTGTATGGAGCTGCTCCTGTGCCCACCTCCCTGTCTTGACCCGTCCCACCAGTGCTGCAGGAGGTGGCTTCTCACCCCTCCGTGGTCAGCGCTGGGACAGTGGTCACCCCAGAATCCCAGACTGGTGGGGGCTGGCAGGGCCCTCTGGAGCCCCCCCAGTGCCACCCCCCGCCAGAGCAGGGGCACCTCCAGCAGTGGCACAGGACACGTCCAGGCGGGTTTGGAATGGCTCCAGAGGGGGAGACTCCCCCCCTCTCTGGGCAGCTGTGCCAGTGCTCTGCCGCCCGCACAGGAGAGAAGTCCCTCCTCAGGTTGAGATGGAACTACCTATGGTCAAGTTTGTGCCTGTTACCTCCTGTCCTGTCACTGGGCACCGCTGGAAAAAGCCTGTTCCCATCCCCCCGGCACCCTCCCTTGAAGGATTGATAAGCGTTGATAAGATCCCCCCTCAGTCTTCTCTTCTCCAGACTAAAAAGCCCCGAGTCCCTCAGCCTTTCCTCGTAAGAAAGATGCTCCAGTCCCTTCATCATCTTTGTAGCCCTTTGCTGGACCCTCTCCAGCAGTTCCCTGTCCTTCTTGACCCGGGGAGCCCCAAACTGGACACAGTGCTCCAGATGTGGCCTCCCCAGGGCAGAGCAGAGGGGGAGGATGCTGGCCCTCAACCTGCTGGCCACACTCTTCTTGATGCCCCCCAGGATGCCATTGGCCTTCTTGGCCACCAGGGCACATTGCTGGCTCATGGGCATCCTGTTGGCCACCAGCACTCCCAGGGCCCTTTCCACAGAAGATGACAGCCATGGTACGGCGGACCACCCCTGGTCCACCCTCGGGACCTCTCAGTGCACCCTTGCACCAGCTGCGCACGCCTGCCCAGGGAGGGCTTCCTCGGCGGCTGAGCAGATGATAATGAGAATAAAATCCGTGCAGAGTGTAAACCCAGACACAGTCCTTGGAAGGTAAGCTTACGCTTAAGTGCCTTGATGGATCTGGGTGAAGAGGGTGACTTGCAGCAGGGGAGAGAGGAGGGGTAACTGTCAAATTAATCCAGGTTTTCCCTCCATATGCTGTGCCAGGTTGGCCGGGCAGGAGCTACCTTCCCTCTCTCGTTCCTCAAGAGCTAAATTGCTTTAACTGAAATTGCGTTTCTCGTCAGAATGAAGCAGAGACTCAGGGTCGGAAAGTGCCATCCCCGAAGGCCGGGGACAGCAGATAGCTAGGGCTAGAAGAGAAGCTCTTCAGAGAGTTTCACTGGGAGCCACCACCACTAGTGCGGTCGTTGGAGGAGCCACAGCCTCAGCTGGGGCCGAGCCCGACTCGAGGAGCTCGAGCATCTCTGAAGATGCTTCACTTCTTCATTGAAGTTGGGAATTTAATGAACTATTAAGACCCCTGTTCATCCTTACCTGTGCTTAAATTTTTCCGAATCTCTTTCTCAAAAGAGGCCCTCGCTCTGCCATCCCACAGGAGTGTAGCGAACTTTAGGGAAGAGTCTTATTGCAGGTATTTTTTTAACTTTTGTCTCATCCGTACCGCTATGGACAGGGAACCCTGGCTCCAGCCCTCGTGC
Source organism: Vanellus vanellus (assembly GCF_965231255.1). NCBI lineage: Eukaryota > Metazoa > Chordata > Aves > Charadriiformes > Charadriidae > Vanellus > Vanellus vanellus. The sequence continues at coordinate 4,351,607 of NC_138923.1, read as the reverse complement.
AAACATGTGTCTTGCCCCGTCCCTGACAAGCTCACCCTTGTCATCGCCCCGCTGGGAGCTGCTCCTCTCATTATTTAGGCCAGGCTGCAGGCAGAGAAACTCCCGGCTGGAGGAGGACTTGGTGGCTGAGATGTCCTGTGTGGTTCCAGGGTTGGCGTTTCCCCGGTGGAGCAGCGGGAGGAAGGCTGGCAGCACGGAGAGGGGTTGCTGGGGGGGGGCCGTGGCACCTCCCCGCGGGTTGTCCCCGATGCACCCCGGTCTGCCTGCACGGGGGTTGCTGCAGGCAGGGAGGGAGATGGGCCGAGGCAGCGAGCATCACACATGGTTCGGAGACGGTGGTGGGGACCACTGGCCCACGCCGTGCCCCGGAGGGAGCCCTGCAGCCTCCCCTTGCCCCGAGGGTCTGCGGTGCTTCGCAGCGGCGAGGAGGAACAGGTTGGGAAAGATGCTTATGGGGTCACAGCATGGGCTTCAGGTGGCTGAAGGACACAGGGTTTGATTCACTGCCATCAAACTTTCTGTGGATTCTGGATGAAGAGGTGGTTTCTCCACCAGGAGCTCAGAAACCTTTTGCAAAGGATAAACGGGTGCAGGGCTTTCTCTGGCTCTGAGGCCTCAACAGCTTGTTCATGGGAGGTTGGTGGCCGTGGCTGTTGGAGGGATGGGGTGACTCGTCCATCTGTTGGTGGCTTGTGCCATGCAGCTGATGCTCAGGGCTGCTGCCGGTGGTCCTGGGCATTGCCACCACCTTGGAAGGGACATGTTTGGGGACAGCAGAGCTAGGGGCAGCACAGGGTGTCCCACATGGTGGCAGGAGGCAGCCTATGAGCTCAACATGGGAGCACCCAGGTCCTCTCTGCCCCCGTGGGGGCTCCTGGACAGCAGCTCTTGCTGCGGGCAGTGGTGACGAGGGCACATTGCCCTTGCTGAGCACCAAACTGGGGGCCAGGACAGCAGCGTGCGGGTGGGAGATACCATTTGCATCTGCCTTTGCTCCTGGTGAGGGCAGTCGGGCGGTACAGCTCGAGCTGCCGATGGGGACGAAGGCTTTGCATCCCCACCGCAGGGAAGGAGGGGGGACCCTCCAGTCCTCCCACCTCGGAGCAGGCTGGTAACCCTGGAGATGGCTCCACGCTCGCCCAGAAGAGAGGGGCTTTGTGCCGCGGCCCCGCAGCAAACAGTGGCGCAGTCAGGGCTGGCAGGGCGGGCAGCCGCCGCGCTCAACGGCCCCCTCTGTTCACCGAAAAACGCTTGGCCTCGGCTTGCTGCCCGGCACCCGCCTCCCTCTGCAGATCCTTTCTCCCCCCATGCTGTGGTGGGTGGAAGGAAGAAAAGCAAGAGGTGGTGTTGGAGGGATGGCTGTGCCGGAGCTCTCCCCGCCGCCGGGACACCAGCCGGGATGGGGACTCTGCGGGGAGGATGACCAAACTGGGTGGGGAAGCGGTGCTGCCGCTTCCCGGCTCACCGGCACTGAGGATGCTTTGCTGGAGCAGCCATGTCCCCCGGTGTGTGTCCCCAGGGAGGAGGGTCCACCCTTAGGTGCTACCCTGAAAAGCTGGGGCTGGCTTGTGCATCGCTCGGGGTGGGAGAGGCGGCCCCGAAGCAGGCGTGAGCATGTACATGCGGTGCTCACGCAGGTCAAAAGGCGCGTGCTTGTAGCCCTGCAGCCTCCGGGAACGGGCTGCCACCCCAGCTGGGCTTGGGACTTGTCGCCAGGACCGGGCTTTCGCGGCAGCGGCATGGCCACGGCACAGCAGGGCATCCCTCCAGGATGAAGGCAAACACCAGGGGTGGAGGTGCTGCTGTGGAGAAGGGAACCATGGACACCGGCAGCGGCAGGAGACGGGTGACAAGCCACAGGTTTGCTCCACCACTGCCAAATCCCCTCTGGCTCCTTAAATAAAAATGCCAATGACAGCAGAGAGCAGCTTCCCCAGGAGCACAGGGGCTCATGGAGCCTCCGCCGTGTGCTGCGCGCAGGGCGGGTGGATTAGTGGCATCTTGCAGTGTTGTCACCGTGGATCGCCTCTCGCCCTGACGGGGCGCACAGGATGGCCCTTGCACGCTGGCGGCTCGTCCCGCAGCCCTGCTCTGCTGCTCCCCGGGCAGAGCGCGGGCACGGCCACGGAGGATGCGGGTGCGGCACGAGACCCCCTTTCCCCTTTCAGGAGGAGCGGCAGCACAGTGCGGTGGGCAAAATGGAAGAATAGTTCTGCAACTTCCAGCTTAGATATTAAAAAAAAATAAGAGAGCTAAAGCCTCCAGCTGCGCTGGTCGGGATGCAGCAGGGGCCGTTTTCCTCCGCGTAGTTGGCTTTGCACCATGCCTGTGCCCCTGGAGGTGGTGAGCTCGGATGTGGTTCGCGTTAGATTCGTTTCCTTCAGGCATGAGCGAGCCTCAGCGTGGGCCAACCCCGAGCCAAACGCCACGGATGCTAACGATGGCTGCAGACTGCCCCAGCCCCTGCCCTTCTGCAGCTCCGGCTCTGAAGCCGGCGTGAAGCCTGGGCAACGTGAGGAGCCCTTCGCTCAGAAACAGGCAGAGGATGCTCTCGTCTGCGTGTGGAAACCGGGTCGATGTGTCCTTAACTTGCACCATTCCTCCAGGTCGGGCTCCAGATCCTTCTCTCCTCCCAGCTAAGGGCAGGGGCAGTGCCTGCAGCGCTGTGGGGGCCAAAGCGGGGCTGGGGCTGCGCCGCCGCTTCTCCGGGTGCCGCAGGCTGGGCTCCCCGCTCCCGCCCGTGCAGCAGCCCGATGCCTTGCTGCGCACGGCTCTGCGGGGCGCTTCGGGCTGAGCTGCCGGTAACCTCTTCCACCAGCCCCCACAGGGATGAAGGCACAGCAGGAGGGAGGTTGCAGGTGAGATGCGCCTGCAGCGTGTGGGGATGTGCTCTGCTGCTTCAGGCAAGGGTTCACTCTCCCCGAGGAGAAACTGGGGCAGAGACGCCGTGTCACCTGTAATTAGTCATGGCAACGCGGTCTTTGATGAGATTTTGTGCAAGTGGGGAGAGGGACGCAGGGGAGGATGGAGAGCTGCGGGTGCTGCTGCGTTCCCGTGGCCTCAGCTCTCCTCTCGCCCTCCCACGTCGCTGCAGTCATATGAACATCATACACTTTTTCTGAGCCTCTCGCTGGAGCTACGGTGTTGCATTTCCCATTTATGCATCTTCTCTCTGCAACCGCAGAGGTGTTTTGTTAAATAACACGTTGGACATATGACATGGGACCTCCAGAGCTGAGCGTGGGGATCTGCTGTCGCTAAAACTGCTATAAGAGGTCGACATTTGCCATGGATGATCTGACGTGATTTGTGAGGTTACGAATCCGAAGGAAGAGGAAGGACCGCGCGCACCTCTGTTTTTACCACGGGGCAGAGTGCGGGTTGGTGACTGTGGAAATAGGATGCTTGTCACGGGGGTCTGTCCATCCTGATTCATTTGTCCTCCCGCAGCAACCGAACGCTGCGCGGAGGCGTGGGCAGGACCTGTGGAAATTGCATCCAGCTTCAGGTGCGGTTATTTGTCAAACTTGGTTGTTTTAGTCAACTCTGGCTTTAAGCTCAGGTTGAATCTTAACTTAGCCCGAGCGATGCTGAGCGGATAACTTCACTCGTCTCAGAAGCGCGTGGGATTTTGTAGCTCTGAATGAGGGTGATGTTTTGGCTTTTGATGGTGTGGGGTTTTTTTAATGGTATGTGGAAATCTCTTTAGAAAATGCACTTATGCTAAAGAGGCGTTAAAGGTGCAGTGACGCCTGTTCCTGCCACTCCAGGGACTTCACCGGGTGTTCCTGGTCGGCGATTAGCCCTGCTGCCCCGGCGGGGGCTGGCTCAGCGTCGTACCCGGGAGGTTGGGGCCAGACTGAAAATACCGGAGCAGCTCAGGCGGCCAAAAAGAGAAGGGTGGATGCTGCTGGGGAGAGAGCAAAAGAGGAAAACCTGTAGGAGCACAGTAGGTTCTGCGGAGGTTTTTTGGAAACCCCACTAATTGCCTGTTTGTGGTTGTAGCTACAGAAATAGATCCTAAACCATCTGGCCCAGGGAGACGGAGTCCCGGCTCCTCCGGCAGACTGCAACGCTCAGCCCATCCCGCGCTGGGAGAATTCGTATCCAGTTTCTAAAACTCTGCCAAAAGTGTGCAGATCTCCCTGGAGAAGGCTGGTCCCGAGTGGTCCCGGTGAGGGGCAGGTACCCGCAGTCTCCGTGCCCTGGGTGGCTTTTCCCGGGTGTCCCCCCCTCTCCGCCGCCCCGGATCTCCCCCTCAGCCGGCACCGCCGTTTGCCCTCTCGCTTACTGAAATAAACCTCCCAATAAAGCCTCAAGCACCGGCTGTAGCTGTTGAAACTCCAGGATTGGAGTCGATAAAATCAATATTTCTGCAGGTTGATAGAGTTTCTCCTCCCGACACCAAACTAACGGAGCAGTAAACAAACCGGCGGACAAAATAAACCCTCCTGCGCCGGCGGGAAAGGGGTTCACCGCCCGGCACCTCCAGCCGCCGATGCGAAGGGAGGCGTTCAGGCTGTTGGATGCCAACCGCTGGAGGTGGTTTTTCCCTACTTGCTCTAATTTGTGTGGCAGGAGCTGAGCGCGAGCCGGTGCCCCGCGACTCCCAGCTCTGCTTCGCAAGCACTTTGCGATGTCTCTCGTTTGCAGAGCATATATTTGTTATGTAATAAGCGCCGGGAATTAATGATCCGCGGCATGGCTGGGGAAACTTGCGTACTAAGCACCCAAGGAAAAAATAACTTTTCCTTTTTTTTTTTTTTTTTTTTTTTTTTTTTTTAAAATCACTGCTGGAGCCATTAGGACGCGCGTTTTCTTGCAACGAGACCGCCCCAGCCCCCGGGCACGGCTGAGCCGGAGCAGGGGCTGATGCCGCCGTCTCTTTCCCAGCTCTTTCCCTTTGGAGAAGCAATGTTCCTGCCGCTCCCATTATGAATCATGAGGTTAGCAGCTTTTGACAGATCATAAATCAGTGCTTCGAAATCGCTAGGACAAATCCCAGGACATTTAATCTTTAATATTAGACGTGTTTAAGGCAGTGAATATTTCATGAAGGTGCTGTTGCATTTTAGCACATCATTAGCTGTCTCTTTCTTTTCCCCCCCACTTCTTTTCTTTTTTTCTTTTGCCGCCTCCCCCTTTCCAGGCGGCTCTTCTGTTAAAATCTCAGCGGTTGAACCCCCATCTTGCTCCCTCCTGACAATAAAGCTCTTTACTGTAATCCCTGCGAGGCATTTTAAGAACTTGCTTAGGATCCTGATGAGCACGCAGGTACCTGCCAGTCTGCATTACCGCCGTGATGGGGGTACCCCCCCCCCCCCAGCTTCCTCCCCGGTCCCCACCTCTGCCCGTGTTTACAGCTCAGCCTGCCGTGCCGTCAGGCACGATGGGGAGAGGAGGGGAGGGGGGCGCAAAAAAATCCATTGGCAGGAGCTTGTAACCGAAACTCCACGTGCAAATCCAATTAATCTTTTGGTTTTGCTGTTTTCTGCTCCGGGTTATGTACTTCTACCAAACATGGAATCAATTTGGGCCAAGCACGGTCGGGCTTCTGGTGGGGGAAACATCTTCTCCTGCTGTTAAAAGGGTATAACAGGGTGAGGCAGCACCCAGAGGGCAAAGGGGAGCGGGGCCGAGAGCCCCTTAGCCGCAGGACGGGAGCACGGCATGGGCACTGCCCGCGGAGGATGGAGGTTGGGGCATTTTGTGTCCTCCTGCGGGAGTTTGGGCTGCAGGAGGCTCATCCCATCGCCGTGCGAGGTGGCAGGAGCAGAGGTGGGAAGGGGACGTGGCCAGGATGGGTGAGGAGCATCTCCCCACCCGGGAGGTGCATGGAGGTGGACACTGGCTCTCCTCGAGCGAGGTCCTGATCCCTGCTGAGGAGGGACCCGCTGGCCCCAGCGCAGCCCCGCGGCCAGGGGAGCGGGCAGGGCTCAGCAGGACGCGGGCAGGGGTCGGGTCTGTGGGGACATGTCCGTGTGGGGAGTGTGAGCTGTTCTTGGAGGCCATCGAGCAGAGGTTTGCTGAGCCGGCGGAGCTGCAGGGCTGCACAGGAGCAGACCTTTTGCATCCTGAAATTCCATCCCCAGCCACTGTGGGTGTTACATTATGCTCCAGAAGAGCTACAGGTTTCTTGCAAGCTTTCCACATCTCCTCATCTCCTCCTCCACATCTCTTGGAGGTTTCAGAAGAGTCCAAAGTGCTCCAGACACATGGCAGGGACCAGGAATGGCTGTGAACTAGCAGAGATGGGCAGCAGGGGAGGAAGACCCAACGCCGCAGTTCCTGACATGCCTCTGGTGCAGAGAGGTCTCATTTTCCCCTCTTCTCTTTTAGGAGAGTGCAGTTGCCATGAAGGCTATGCCCCAGACCCCGTCCATCGCCACTTGTGTGTGCGCAGCGACTGGGGACACAGCGAAGGGTGAGTGGTGATGTGATGGTGCGTTTGCTCTGTCTGGGCTCCTGTGTTGGTGAGGAGCCCGGTTCTCCTCCCCACCGGCCATCACCGGCACCAAAGACCCGGGAGTGGCTGTGCCGCTTTCCCTGCCTCGTGACGTGCCACAGCTGCTCTCCCCCTCTCTGCCCCCCAGGCCGTGGCCCTACACCACGCTCGAGCGGGGATACGACTTGGTCACAGGAGAGCAGGCGCCGGAGAAGATACTCAGGTGAGTCAAAAGAATGTTCAACTTGGACATTTGGGAGGGGAGAGACGGTGAGGACATCCCAGCAGATGCTACCTCTTGGTCACTCCTGGCTCCGTCTTATCCTACTCCCTGGGGGACACCAGTGTCGTTTGCCTTTGACAGCCCTGAAAGACTTGTCCATATTCCTCAGCCAGGGAAGGGCTTCCCTTTCACCCCCTTGGTTGAACCCAGCTCAGCAACAGCGAGGACGGTGCACGCATAAAGTCTTCCTGGACTAAAAAGAAGTGCTTGACCATCCCCACATTCTCCCTGTCACATCGCTACCTATTCCTCTCTCATTTGGCTTTCAGGACAAGACCAAATGACTAACTTATCCAATGGTGCCACAACTGCTCTGACTTCCAAATGGTCAGGTGCAGTAGAGGGCCACCACTCACTGTGGACGCTGTGTTCTTGTATGACACGTTTGTCCTTATCCCAGGTCCACCTATAGTTTGGGTCAAGGTTTGTGGCTGCCTGTCAGTAAGAGTTTCGTGGTGCCCCCCGTGGAGCTTTCCATCAATCCTCTCGCCAGCTGCAAGACAGATGTTCTGGTGACAGAAGATCCAGCAGATGTCAGGTAGGAAGCAGATTTCTCGTTTTCCTCATGCTTGAGTGACTATGCTGCTCTTTAAATTGTTATTGAGGATGCGGTAATTTCTATGATGATAAGTTTGATTAATTTTCTTCTAATAAGAAATCAGATGTGATAGCTCTCCGGGCATTTTGGTCCTGATGGGTCTTGGCCAGGCCTGCGTATATAGCTCTGATGTCTGCCAATCCAGTCAGGTAAATTGGTATGAACCCGTGGCCAGGCAATTTCAGCGTGGCTTAAATCTAATGTTAGATTGTATAGCTTAAATTGATGCATTTACCAGTGCGGAGGTGCTATCATGTTTCAGAAACTCATACATATATCACATCCTCCCAACCCTTGATAGTCATCTGTGGTGCTCATGAAGTGCCAAGGTCAGACCCTGGTGAAAGGCCACGTTGCTTGTTCAATTATGATACAACTAGAGGGTTTTTTTCCTTCCTCGAATTCAGTATGCGCCTGGATATTTCTCTGGCTCCCCCGTTTTGGCTAGCGTGTATTTTAACCAGATGTCACTGGGCTTGTGACAGTCTGGTTCAGAAGTGGGACCTAAGAGGGCGTTGCAGGAGGAGGATTGCCCTGGTGGAAGGGGAGACCGTTTGCTGGGAGACCAGGCTGAGGGTGGGCAAAGGGGGTCCCTTGGAAAGGGAGCCAGCCGATACGGTTGTCCTCTGTGCCCCAACTGGAAAGGGAGCAGCAGCCTCTGCCTCGGAGGACAGCAGTGGAGGTGATTGTCCTCCTCTGCCTGGTTTACAAGGGTTGAACTGTAAGCTACAAGGGTTTAACTGTTTAATTCCTAAGGTATTTAGCATGTGTTCCCCTCTCCTCCATTAAATTAAGGTTGAGCCTGTGCTCGTTGGGGGCCGGGGAGTCTCTGTGGTGTCTCCCTTCTTTCTCGCTGCCTTCTGCTGTTGACTCAACACAATTTCCTGACCTGCAAAGTCTTGTCTGTGTTGCGAATCATCTTCCTGGGCACCAGCAGGATCCTTGTATCTCCCAGCCCCTTCTGTCCTGTTTTTTCCCAGAGCAATGGGATGGTGGATTTCCATTTTTCTGTCCCATCATTATGAGTTTTGGCAGGGCTATGGTTGAAGTAAGCACCTACAAAACCTATGGCAGAGCCAGGACTGGTATCCAAGAGGTCCTCACTTCCAAGTGCGTTTTTGTTGCTAATTAGCGCTTGTTCTCTCTCCTGCAAAAAGAGACTGATGGTACATATTTATCACAATTTAGCTCTCTTAGGAGCGTTGTTTTTCTTGTCTGCAGAAGACTACCGCTTTTCATTTGAGAAGGTGAAGGGTCGTCTTGTTGTACGTTAACATTTTCCAAGTCAAAATGCCAGGAGAACGTTATTTCTTTCTTGCCTCTTCACATCTTCGTTAAAAGTACCTTAGCGAAAGCAGAGGCTAGGAAGCTTGCTTTCTGCTCCAGCGCAGTAATTGTCTCCGGGCACTCATCCTTGTGGAAGTGTCTCGGGATGGATGAAAGCCAGGCAGGAGGAGGAGGGTTTCTGGCAGAGGCTGCTGTTGCCTGCTCCCCTCGCAAATGAAACCCAAACTGAGAATTCCAGGTATAAATATTGGAGTGACCCAGGTAGAATAAGGGAGGCGAGTTCACGGCGCTTGTGTCTTACATACAGGAGATGCTAAATTATTAAAACTTTAATAAACGTAATAATAAATATTTGATGTCGAATTATGGAAGGTTTCACAGATACAGTGAAAACCGAAAAGCGATCTATTATTTCTGCATTAGAACTTAAACACTTCTCAAACGGGGATCAGGCTTCTAGCTCGGGGTCCCGAGCACCCCGGGGTGGGTGGAATCCAAGGGGGTACCGCCTGAGCGGAGCGTGATGGTGCGGAGGAGCTAATGCTGGGGCTGGTCAGATCCACCGGCGTCAGTGAGCCGGGATGTAGCTGTGTTGGTGCTCATGGGCATCACATTGGCCTATCTCTGAGAACCTCCTCTGAGGTTCTTGGGTGCTTTCACGCAGTGCGAAAGGTACTTTTAGAGCTGTTTATCTTGTAGCCTCTTTGCTTTGTCCCTCTGGACTGGGACAAGTGTTGGTAACTTCTCAAGGGAGGTTTGGTGGTTCAGGTGTCAGGATGATGACCCGTAATGTCAGACCTACCGTCAGAGGTGAACATCTGCTGTCCGTTGTGTGGGTGTTCAAACGCAGCCATCCCTCTGCACGGGAAGGACCTGTTCCCTGGGCTGTGGGACTGCGGTGGCACTGCTGTCCCTCCGTGCTGGCAGCTCCTGCGGGTGGTCCTGCAGCACCTGAGCTCTGATACAGTCTCGTCCCCATGCCAAGGGGCAGATCCTGGGCTGTATTACACCCGCAGCAACACGGCCGCATCTCAGCACCCGGAGTGCCGTGTTTGCGGTCCTGTAACACTGTGATGGTAGCTCAGCCCTGTATTTCTCCTGTGTCTTTAATGACGAGCGTGCTGCATTCCTCCAGACCTTTCATTAGTCTGACACCTTTTGGCTCCGGGGTCACTTGTCTTGAAGAGTTTAATGGAGGGAAATTGCAGAAAGCCTGGTTTGGAGAAAACAAGTGATGAAGTCGTTACAACTCCCAGGGTTAAAGGTTCAAACGTGGCCTTGTGTTTTTATGAAGATGCTTGAGGCTGCGGAAGGGCCAGGTGGGGCTCTTCCTTTCAGCAGCTCTCTGGAGAAACGCTGACTCCCTGCTGCCTCTCTGGAGGGATGCTCTTCTCCGTGTGTTTCGCCGCCGAGGGCTTTGTTGGATGGGGACGAAGAGCCCGAGCCTCCTCCCGCTGCTGCAGCCAAGTCGTTAGAGAAACTTCCTGCAGACAGGAGCCAAAAGCTCTCCCTGCAAACGTGCCACCGGGGATGCTCCGGCGGGCGCTGCGGCATGAGTGGGGAGAGATGCAGAACTTGGTGGTGGAGGTTTAAGGTCTGTGCATCATAAATTAAGCACAAGGGTGCTTAGAGTTAATGAAAATTTATATATAATTTGTCAGTAACCACACTGAGCATCCCCTCCTCGACCGCGGAGTCTGATCCTCCACGCGATGATCATGTCGGTCACACGTCTGGGATCCTGGAGACCACGCTAACGGCGATGCCTTTGCTGGTGTGAGGATGGCCAGCGGCGCTGTGCGGCTCTCCCCGTGCTGGGAAGCCTCTGGTCCCAGGCTGGGCAGGCTGCCCCAGCGGCGCATCCCCTGCCTGGACAAGAAACGCCTCCCAGTCCCACCTTATCTCGCTTGTTTTCAAGACCTGCCTTTATGCCCCTCTCCCCATTGCTCCTGTCCCTCTCTCTTTTCCTTTTTTCTCCCATAACCTGGTGTTACGTAGTAGCCCATATTCACAGTCATCCATATTCATTTTAATAAATTGCTATCAGGTGTTCAGTCCTTCCGCTGGCCTTCCCCGGACATCTTGCCATCTGTTTTTTGGCCCGTTAGGAGGTACCGCTTGTCCTGTGGGACCAGGAACGGCTTTAATTGTGGCGGCGTACGCTGCTCTGCCGCATCGGCAGCTCCCGGGGAGGATGCGCACCCGCCGCCCCTGGGTCCCACCCCCGGGGGAGATAATAAAAGCATCCCTTGGGGTGCAGCCAGCTGCGGAGGACCAAGAGGGGAGATAACCCGGGGACAGAGCACGGCACTGGGAAACGCCTGGTGGTCCTGGTTCATCGTGCCACCTGCTCTGCAGGAAAGTTGATAATTTCTGATGAGTGACTATAAATCAGAGGCGCGAGCCTCAGCTGCCGCCTGACATGACATATAGCTCTATCGTTATGGCAACCATAGAAACAAATAAAATCCTTTGCCTTCACTTGACAAGCCTTTGAGATGTCCTGATGGAGAGACAAGTGTTCAGCGGCAGAATGAATTCTCTTGAACTCGCTGTCGATTCATCTTCGTTTTGCTCCCAAGTGAGCCCCTTTGCTCTCTGAATTCTTTGCCAAAGTACAGTCAACTGGATTTTTTATTTTTTATTTATTTTATTTGTTTGTTATTTTATTTTTGGTTCTCTCGGTGGTGGCAGAGAGCTCTGCTCCCCAGCTCTGCGCCCACATGCGTCCCGTCTCATGTTGAGGATGGGAGCTGGGCTTTTTGCTCCCTGCCGGTGGCTTTCCCCGGCTCAGCCCTGCTGTGCCCTTGCGACACCACCGCTGCCCCAAGGCTTACAGGGGGTTTGCAGTGATTTTTTGCAGGGGTTTTGCAGTGATTTTGGCACTTGTGATTTTGCGAGGCAGTGATGAGCGCTGTGGTGTGAGGCTCTCTGGGAGCGGAGGAGGATGAGAAGCGAAGCGAATGAGAAAGGCAAAGGGAATCTGGGCCAGGAGAGGGGAAAGAGCTTTGCCGTGGCCACACTGTCGCAGCAGCAGAGCCCATCTGCCCCACGACTTGGCCTCGCGCCTTATCTGCGGGAGCACAGGAAAATGGGTGCTGCTGCAGGTGAGCACCACTGAGGCTCAGGAGGTCAGCTGGGCCGTTCCCCGCGGGCAGGAGCGGGCAGAAGGCACCTTGCCAGCTCTTCTTGCCGTTTGGTGCAGGAGATGCTGTGGGAACTTGGTCTTTTTTTCCCCTTTTTCTGCCTCTGGGAGCAGAGCTGGCTGTGATTTCTGGGTGCTGGATGCTGGAGGGACCCTCAGCCAGGAGGTCAGGGGAGAGGGGAAAGACTGTTTTCAGGGTGTTCCTCAGCGGGGAGCTGCCTGCGGAGGCTTTTGCTCCGTTGGTGCCAATAAAGCGTCCGTGAGCAGCTATCAGCGGGTGCCCGTGATGAATGGACGGCTTCACATGATGGAGCAAATTGATCATTGCATCACCAGGCACAACTTACTCATTTCTGCAAAGAGGGCAATTCATTACCGTGCACATCACAGAGACACCGTCATTCCCGCAGATAACGGCCCCGCCGCTCTGGCCGGGGCTTCTTATCACCCCACCACGCCGTCGTCTCGCGAAAAGCGGTGGAGAAGCAGCTTGCGGTGCTTAACACAGGGATAACGGCAGCCTTTGGCCTCATCCTCTGGAGGGGAAGGACAGATGCTTTGCAGAGATGCAGCCACCGGCCCCTGCTCTGCATCTGTCAACTTAGCATCATCCTGGCTGCTTACGGGGATTTTGCCTGCTCCCTGCCTCCCGCTTTGATTTATGAGAGCGGGTTAGAAGAGTCAGGTACGTCTCCCGTGGCTGCGGGGTGACTAAATGGAGACGGAACCTTGCAGCGGCCACCAAAGGGTGTGAACAGCAAAACGAGAGGAATTACAGGAGTGGTGAGATAGGGAGATAGGGAAATACGGACAGAGAGGAAAGGGAGGGAAAAAAAACCCCAAACTGAAGCTGAACTCACCCAGGGGGTGTCTAGGATAGGTCAGAATTGAAAGGCGGGTCACCCAGCACCTCTGGGAGGGCGCAGGGACCTCACTGCCCTCAGCACGTCTCTTCCTCATCCATCGCCAGCCCTGGGTGATCTTTCACGCCCAGAAGCAGAGGGACATTTCAGCCCTCCCTCTTCAGCGCCTTTTAATGATTCCTGCTACAGTTATGCCGAGTTCAGACTCTCTCTGTGCTCCGGTCCTTTGGAGCACTGCATTTTGGAGGTCTTTATGCAGGGCTGTAAAACTGCCCAGAAAATGATCAAACCCCTTAGGGCGGTGGTGGCTGTAAATTTGGATCTGATTCGTAGGCAAATCCCTCGCAGGGAGCAGCAGCACCAGTTTGGCAGCTGAGCGATTGTTGTTCTTCTCGTCCACGGAGCCACAGAGCCCAGGAGGGAAAAACAACCCGACAAGCGAACAGATTTTGTTTATATATTTATTGAGACAATTAAAACAACTCTGACAGCCGCCAAATATGTAAATGCTGTCTCGCACCCTGAATGATTCCTTTTAATGTATCTGGGATCCCCCCTCACAGAGTAGGGTTTGGCACTGGACTCTGCAGCCGCCCCTGACGCCAGATCTGCTGCCGGGAGCTGTGTGTCCGTCCGTCCGACCGCCTGGGGACGCAACACCCAACCGTCCATCCAACCGGCTCCATCTGTGGTGGAGCGGGGTCCTGCCGGCGCCGAGACAAGCGGCGAGCGCAGAGGGCTCAGAGGGGGAGGCAGGGGCTCGAAAACCCCGTGCCGATGTGTGAGCTTAGCAGAAAGGGTGATGCAAGGCGGCGAAATCAGGCCCGGGGTTTCTTCAATGAACGGAGTTCTCCTGTCCCTGTTTGATGGTGTTATTTGTTTTTATGTCCCTGCCTTTGCTTTCTGTTAAACACCGGCTGAGGTGTGCTTTGTAGCTGCCTGTTCAAAGTGCAGCCCCGTGGCCTCTCTGTTTATACAGCCTGTCTGTACTACTTTTCCCGAATTACACTTTTTTTTTCTCCCTATTTGATTTTTTTTTTTTTATTTTTGCCTTTGTGTGCATCTCCCGCCTGGGAAGGGGACCAGAAGGTTTGCAGACAGGAGAGGCACCAGGCGGTTCATCCCCTGACCCCGACGGGGGGGGGAGCTGTGCGGCAGCACGGTGCTGGGACGGTGGGGACCTGTGCCAGGCTTGGAACAGAGACCCTCTGCTCTCCTCCTCCTGCTGCCGTGCTGGGGAGGGAGCTGCGGTGCCTCTGGAAAGGGTCAGGTCGCTGGGGATGGATGCAGCGGTGCCAGGTCAGCGCTGGTTGCGGGTACTTGAGCCCCAGCAAGGGCAGAGTATTTGGGGTCAGCTCTGCCCTCCCCCATTTCAGAGCAAGCCAACCCCCATCGCCTTCACCCAGCGGCAACCGAGAGCGTGCGGCTGCCCGGCCGGACAGCGGGAGGGACAGGATTTCCTGGGAGCCTGGGGAAGGATGCTGTGAGTCACTGCCCTCTCTCCCAGCGCTGTCCTCAGCAGCTCTGTCCTTAAGGCCCCGAGACGCTCCGGGGCAGGTGGGACAATGGTCTGGATGAGCAGCTGTCCTTCAGCTTAGCTGTGTCACTGGGGGATGCGGTCCCAGGTGGGGCAGTGACATTGGGAAAAGCTTTTCTTCAGCTATTTCCTAATGCAACTTAGTGGAAAGAGCTGTCACCGTCCACCAGCCAGTTCTGATGGGATTTCAGTTGCCTTAAACTTGCCCGACGTGGACCGTGTCTGCTCCTCCTTTCTCGTTTTTATCTCCCGTAACTACCGTTGGATCATTTCATCCAGAGGACAGAACTGATAAAATTCAGCTGAGCTGAAACGTTCCTGGGAGCGTGCCAGGGACCTGCGACAGGCTCCGCAGCCGGCGCGGGGGAGGAGAAGCCACCTCGGTGGAGATGGCGGTAACGGAGGTGGACGTGAACAGGGGGACTTTGTCCTTCTGTTTTAAGGGCACCGCAAGAAGACACTGTCCCTTGCAGGCTTGGAAAGGACTCCTGGAGAAGATGGACCTTTAGGTTTATTTTTATGTTTGGGTTTTTTTTAACTGCTGCAGGGAAGGGGGGGGATGCACATGTTGCTGCAGAGGAACATCGTTCTTGCCATGGAGGGACAAGGGAAGGCAGCTCTGTGCAAACCAGACAAAACTGTAGGGGAAAGCTCCCGTTCAGCTCGCACCTCGGGGTGGGCAGCGACCGGGCAGGCACCGCGGTGGCCAAACCCCGAGGCGTGGGTGGCCGGGGCCGGGCACGGGGGCGGCCGCAGGCATGGCCAGCGAGCCGGGACGGCCACGCTCTCTGAAGACTAATGAAGTTGATTCATTTCAGCTCCTGCTCCTGAGCAGCCGGGGCTGGGCTACTGTTCCCATCGGCTCCGGTGGACTGGGTACAGTGCCCCACCACCACGGCTGCTGTTCCCGAGGGATTTGCTCCGCTCCAGGATGTCACCCCGGCTCCTGGGGTGATTTATTAGGGCAAAATGCCCTCCGTTCTTCCCACCAGCCTCGGGGCAGCCTCAGGAGCCATCGCTGCAGCGCGTTCCAGAGTAACTTTGCTCATGCCGTGCTGGTCCTTCTTATTCCAGGCGGTTTCCAGATGCTCTGCAGGCTCTCCCCAGCTCCCGACCTCCAGGCAGAGGAGCAAAAGCAGCTCCAAACGAGGTTCAAAGGACTGAAAAGCTCAGCACGTGGTTTAGAGACAGCATCGGTGCTGCACGGAGCAGGGGACAGTGCACTCTCTCTGGCGTTGCCCATTTGGCTCAGGAAACCTTTCCGTGCTTTGCCACAGCCGGACCGGACCGTGTGTCAGCCACAAATCATCTGCCCCTTCCCTCCGCTTTGCCCAGGTTTCGTGTCGTTGTCCCTTTCCGTCTGTTTATCTGCTGCTTACTCGCCTTAGATGTTTATAAGTACCTGTCAGGTCTTTCTCTGGTCTCCCCAAATCTGGCTGCTGGCTACAGAGTGAAAAGCAAAAGCTTTCTCAACCTTTTCCTGCTGCTCCATGTCTAAAGCCCAGAGGACCGGTGGGCGGTGATGCTTTCCTGGGCACTACGCTGGGGTGCATTAAGCAGGATACTTTGTTGAGTGACTAAATCAAAGAGCGGTGCCAAGCTGGAGAGGTTTGGAAGGAGGGCTGGGGAGCAAGCAGGGGAAAAAAGAAATCAGGAAAATTAGGTGAAGCTTTGCAAAAAAAAAAAAAAAAAAAAGTAATCCCACCTTGGGAATTGCCCTGCTTTCACTGCCGGAGGAATTACTGTGCCATAATCAATTCAGCTCTAGACATTTCCTGCAGTGTTTTTGATATAATGAGGTGCTATTGGCTGCAGCCAAGTGCCTTTTATCATAACGCAGAGAGGTGCAGTTGGGGACCCACTGCCGCGCCGTGCCGCGGGCTGCGCTGCGCTGGGGTCCGGGCTCCGGCGGGGCTGAGCAGTGCTGGGGTCCGGGCTCCGGCGGGGCTGAGCAGTGCTGGTGGCGGCTGGGAGGGAGGCATGGGGAGGAGGGTGTTGATGGACCACAAGGTCTGTACGTAATTCATATATCTCCTCCGCGGGAGGGAATGAGTGTGTCTGGTAGTGAGCAGGCACTGGGGGGGAGGCAGGTGGGGGGTGAAGAGCCCCCAGTTGCACCTAGGGCAGGTTCAGGTCTGTTGACACTGTGGCTGGGTGGCTTTTAGGGAAGGTATTCACGTCTCCTGCAAACAGGAGGTGCGGGAGTTGCACGCTGGGGTTTGTCCCAGGCATGACGTAGCCGGGTCACTCGGTGCCGGCCGATGTTGGTTCCCCTTAACTGTAAGGCAAGACTGGCTCAGGCTGGGGTAGCGTCCCCCGCTGCTGCTCAGCCTCCCGGCTGGTGGCTCTGCCGTGGGCTGTCCCCCTGCCACTGCCATGCCACCTCCAGCCCAGCGCTGCCCCTGCACTGCTGTGGGCTCTCTCCCAGCGGCAGCTCATCGGGAGCCGTGCTGAACCCAGCAGCACACAATTAAACACCGGCTAATACTTCCCCACTACTGCGGAGGGCTTAAAATGACATGAATGAAGAAGCTGAGAATTAAGGCAGGATACTGTGTAAATATGCACTGAGCTTTTGCAGTACAAAGTCTCTTTATTCAGTTCAGTCCACATTTCCTTTTTTTTTTTTTTTTTTTTTTTTTTAATCAGTGCATATCTAGCACAGATGGGCCAGAGCTGTTTGCTCTGAAACGTGGTTGCTCTGGAGTGGGACACAGCTTGGCGTTAATGATAAAGTTGTGGGTGGTTCAATAAAGGGCTCCTTGACCCATGGAGTCCAAGGGGTGAATGCATTGCTTATAACCACCCATATCCGACATGATCTATATGTGTAACAGGTCCCTGACATGTGCTAGGGCTTATCTACCTGAGTAGACGCTGTGGAGCAGCTATTCTGCACTGCCTCCCCAGGGGGATGCCCTGAAAACCCATGGGAACGGATGGAGTTATAAGCCACAAGGCTCTTGATCTCAGCCCCTCTTTTATTCCATACGTGCCCGTGCTGACAGCCCGTAATCTGACATTTACCCTTTATTAACTCAAAGCCTGCCCTTATTTTGCAGCCTGACCTTTCAGCTCGATAGCAGCCATGCTTTTTTCCCAGGGAGCAGTGTCGGCAGAGGCTGAGTGCCGTCTGGGCAAGCGTTGGCAGCGGCCGCCGGCCCGGCGCACAGCCCGGCCGTGCCTGGGTCCCTGCCTGCGGGCTTGGTAGGTGTTGAGCGGTGGTACCCGGTTTCCTCCTCTTGTTGCGTGGTGATGCCTTCTTTCGGGGAAGCTGTGGGTTTCTGCTCGCCTCCTGCCCACAGCCACTCTTCGTGGGGGTATTTCACCTATAAGTTGGTAGTTGGCTTCTGTTTGGGTCCAAAGGGTGTTGACTGTTGTTTTACTGACAGATAAATGAGCCCTTGTAGACCTGCTCCATGTGGTTGGGATGGGCACCACTGTAAGGCAAGATTATTTATTATGGATGGATTATTCCAGGATATCTGTAATAGTCTGCATCCAGCTCTGGAGTCCCCAACATAAGAAGGACATGGACCTGCTGGAGCGAGTCCAGAGAAGAGCCACGAGAATGATCCGAGGGCTGGAGCACCTCTCCTATGAGGAGAGGTTGAGGGAGTTGGGGCTGTTCAGCTTATTGCGGTCTTCCAGTCCCTAAAGGGGGCCTACAGGAGAGCTGGGAAAGGACTTTTTACTGGGGCATGTAGTGATAGGACGAGGGGGAATGGCTTTAAACTGGAAGAGAGCAGGTTCAGATTGAACATGAGGAAGAAGTTTTTCCCTGTGAGGGTGGTGCGGCACTGGGACAGGGTGCCCAGAGAGAATTCTATGACTCTGTCTATGAATCTGTTCTCCTTAGTTCTTGCCCTTTCTGAATAGGTGGTTCATGTTCCCCATTCCTGTAGGGAGCTGTTGACGGATCCTGCGTCTCCCCTTGGGAAAGGACACCCGGGGGAAGCAGGGTGTGGTGCTTGACTTATTTGAGCTGAGAAGCCAATGCTAGATGTGTTATGAGACCTGGCTTCTTCTCGTCCTTACAGGAGCTTCTCAAGGACTTGAGGTAGGAGCAGATCATCTCTAGCTGGTGTGACCGTAGGCAAACCTGAGCTTGCCCTTCCCACCCTCCCATGGGGCTGGTGGGTGCAGGTGCAGGGACCCTCCTGGGTTTGTGTCAGTTTGACTTGTTGTCAGACCAGTGTGATGACATGGATTTTTTGGGGATGAAAGCCACAATTTGTGCCTGAACATAGCTGATACGTGATCGGGATAGAGGAGAGTCAAGAATAGCTGCCATTGACCTGAAGGGCTTTTTGTGGCATCTCATTTGGAGCTTGAGGAGAGTTAGAGACTCCCTTTTTCCTGGTAAAACCGGCATATGCTGCATCACAGGCAATTAATTATAAACAGAAACCTCCTCTTGTATTGAAGGCTGGTTTATAGAAAGGAAAAAAAAAAAAGGAGCTTTTAGTCTGAAAAACTTCATTGCAGTAAAAATAGCGCCCGGCTTGTTTATAAAGCACAAAGGAGCAGGAGACGGGCTCAGAAGCAGCAGGGGTGACCAGGTGGGGGGACAGAGCCTGTATTTGGGGACCAGCTGTGCTCATCTGCTGCTCAGCTCTGGGGTGGAAAAGAAACCGCAGAAATTCCTGTTGTGCCCTCGCCCGGCCTCGCGAGGGGCCAAGAAACGGGTGGGATTGAGTGGAAATCTGGTGAGCGGCACAGGGAGAAGCCCCGGTTGCTGTGTGCCTTTTGGATTCATCAGCTGGGGCTTTGCAGGGATTTAAGGGAGCATGAAAAGATTTCCTGCTGAACATCTGGCTCCCCGGCCTTTGGGCAGCCTGCTTGGGTAGGGGGCAGAGGTGGGGAGGTGGCAGCAGCTTTGCCATCCCTTTGCTGCGGGGATGGTGGTCCCGACCCCACCACCGCCTCCAGTGCAGGTGGGCGGCCGTTGTCCTCCATCCGTCCCTCTCCCTTGGTGTCATTCCAGCTGTGCAGCTGCGGGTGACGGGGCATGCAGGGAGTTGGGAGCATCCCCAAAGATGCTCCAGACCCCCCCACACCTTTCCTAGTGGCACCCGGTCAGGCAGAGGGAGGGTGTTCCCAGAACGGCCAAAAATAATCTCATTTTTTTGGGAGCGTGTGGGTTTGGCTGTGGAAAGCCCAGTTGGAGTAGCTGCAGCAGGTAGCTGGAGTGAAGTCCTTGAGCTCTGGCCTCTCCGCGGCAGCTGTGACAGTCTGAACTGTGTCGGCACATCGCCTGCTGTGACGGGTTTTCTGGGCTTTGCAAGGTTCACCTGGTCTCTCCTGGTGTTCCCGGTGGGAGCGGGGCTGGGGGAGGTTGGGGCTGGGAAGGCCCGAGCAGTTTTGAGGGAGCTGAGCTGGTTTGCAGGGCCAGCACGGCGTCTCGGTGCGGCATCCATCCTGCCGGTCTCCGGGTCGGGCGACCTAGTTCGGGAATCCACGTCTCTGCTCTGACTTGGTGCCACGGCGTCCCGGCAAAGTCGGTCCCACGTCCTCTGGTGCAGGTCCTGCGCTGCCGGGAGCTGCTGGGGTCCCTCCTGCCGGCATGACCGCGCGGCGCGCCGACGGCTGCCCCACACACCGCGCAGCGGGGGATTCTCACCCACAGCGGCGGAAATTGGGTTCTGGGGAGGGCTGCTCTTCCGTGAGGGAGCTGATGTGGTCGCTGAAGGCAGAGGACACGCTTGTGTGGGGGGAGTTGTGCCTCTTGAACAGCCTCCACAGCTCAAGTGGAACAGTTTCCATGTGCTCCTCCTTGGTTTTGGGGACTGGAGCAGGGAGATGCGTGTCATCTTTTAATTGCACGTATGTGCGTGCGACCTGTCGCCCAGGGGACATTAACGGGAGGGCTGTGACATCAGCCATAGAGCCACACGCCTCCCGGGCTGCTGCCTCTCTCTGTCTCGGTTCCCCTGGTGTAGAATCAGGACATTGTTTAGTAGGGTTACCCCTGGCTTGGCCAAGACACCGTTTGCAGGGAGATGGAGATGGCGTTGGCGCTGGGGATGGCATTGGGCACGGCCCCATGAGACTCGCTCTTGCTCCGTGCGCCGGGCAGTGGGAGCCTGGGTGGGAAGAGTCATCGAGTCCTACGACTTTGGCACTGACGGACTTTGCTGCCAAACTCCTCCGTCCTCTAAGGAGAGCACTGGTGCAAATAGGATCAATCCCCGAATGGCGTGGGAAATGGTACCGAAACCTCCCTTCTTCCAGCACAGCTCAAAGGCTGCTTTAGTACAGTCTCTGAGCCACCTCCCAGTTACATGTCAATCCTTATCTGTGGTCACGCTGCTAATAATTTCCCCACATCACTCCATCAAGTCATCTGGTGAAGTCCAGGTATTTCCCTTCCCTCAAAAACCCAATACAGATCCTCTTATCACAGAAGAACGAGGGGGGAATCTGATGCAGTTCAGGCTCAACAGGTAGACCCAGAGAGAGGGGACAGGGACCAGTGCGTCCGGCAGCACCTGCCCCCTCCCTGCTGCCTGTCCCTCCTGGGTGCGCCCGTTGTGCATCGGCACGTGGGGACATGCCAGGTCCCCCACCGGGTCCGTGAGCCGTGCAAGCCTCCGTTGGCACGTCCCAGAACTTCCCAAGCTTCACCCACCCTTCACTGAAAGGGTTATTAAACATTGGAATAAGCTGCCCAGAGAGGTGGTGGATTCACCATCCCTGGAGGTGTTTAAGAAAAGGGTAGATGAGGTGCTTAGGGACATGGTTTAGGAGTGGTGGTGTTTTTATCAGGGTGGGTTAACGGTTGGACTTGATGATCTTAAAGGTCCCTTCCAACCTCACTGATTCTATGATTCTATGATTCTATGATTCTGTGATTCAAGCCCTCCATGTCTCACCCCATCCCAAAGGTCTCTGGTCCCCTCCGTGTCCTCTCCCAGTGCAGAGTCCCCCTCTGCCCACCCCGGAGCCACCCGAGAAGGAGGGGTTCCTGCTTTCTCCCAGTGACAAAATCAATACCAAAAGCCTCCATTAATATTCTAGGAATGGCAGAGAAGATTGACTGCCTCATTAGCAGGCATCGTGTGAAACTCTGACAATAATTAACAACTCAACGGTCTTATTTGCTGGCCTATCACAGAAGTATTCAATCAAAAATGTAATTTGCTCGACGCTCCCATTTACCATAAAGAGAATATTCCTTCAAAGTTTTAAATAGACTAATTAAGAGGGAAGAAATACAGGGAAAAAAATTATTAACAGTATAGTTTTAATGGGAAATTACTAGAGCGTATTAATAATGCAATAACCATTTTTAACAGCTGTCTGTCAGTTTGTGGGCCGGGGTAATTAAATTAGTCACTAAAGGGTTAGTCAAATTAGGTGTTGGAGAGCAGCGCTGGGGCTAACGAAGGCGCGTCAGGCTTAATGCTCTGGCACACGAAGAAGGGCGAGATGCTGAAGGAGGCCGAGCTGCTGACATTCGGGGTAGGATCCCTCCGAGGTCCCCGGGGACCACGCGTGGGGACACCCCGGTCACCCCCGGCACCGGCATCTCGCGTCTCCTCTCCTCGGTTTCGATGGACCCGTCGTGCCGGGTGATGCGAGGAGCGGGGCAGAGCTGTGCGTTGGCAAAGGCTGGGTCATCTCCGGGAAAATAATGATAAAAAAGAGCCTTATCTGAGCATGAGCGTGGCCCAGGGTGGCCTCTGTGACGTCTGCTTCAGCTGACTCTGTGATGCCGCTCGGGTTTTTAATCTCCTTCCGAAAGCAGAAGGCAGCTGTGCAGGGGCTATTTGGCAGTTGCTTTCAAGACTTTTATATTCTGCGGGTTTGAGGTTCGCGTTCCCCCTTCCTCCACCGCTTCACCCCTTTTGAAATGAATCACAGTTAATTTTGGATGTTGTCGAGCCTGGAAACACATCTTTCTCGCTGCCAGCCTATTAAAAAATATATTTACAGCTCCATAAAGCAAAGCCAGCTGTCAAGGTAATGTCCTGCTGGCTTCCGTGTGTTTGGGGCGGAGGGTAAGGATTTGGGGGAGGGACTCGATTGCATGATTGCGGTGAACATTTTAAGCCCAATCGAGAGGTTTCTGGCTGAGAAAATCATTATGGCCAGCCTGGGGAGGTGTTCATGGGAAGCACGGTGCCCGGGGAACCCGGGGTGCTTGGGTTCCTGGCTAGGTTCCCTTTCCTTCTCCCCTCGGTAAAGCAGGATGGGGATGCTGGCCTCTGGGTCTGAGTGGGACAGGATTGCTCCTTCCAATGTGTTTTTTTTGAGATTTGAAACATTTTCTCCATTTTATATTGATGAAGCAGGACCTTTTCTGTAGTACGTTCCTGTGGAAAAACAAACCGACACAAAGCAGTAACAAAAGCCCGGAGCAAACCCCTCACTTCCCAAGGGGCACCAAACAGCGTGGTGGTTGGGGTGTTAGAAGGGTGTAGACGTCTCTGAAGCCATGGCCTAAATCACGCAGAGCGAGGACATATATTTCCATATATCGACTAAACGTATAGGCTTTTCCGGGCAATTTTCTTGCTCTGATTTTACAGAGAAGCACTCTTGAGATTTGAAAGTGATGGAGGTGGTGGCAAAGCCTGTGTGTTCCTGTGAGAAGTTTTCAATGGTTGGTTGGTTGGTTGGTTGGGGTTTTTTTCTGCATAATTCTTTCTCCTCTCACACCCATTTAAAATTTAAGCGAACTACAGAGACACCCCTGCCTGCCTGAAGTGCTTGGGTCTTTCTGCTCCTCTTTTTATATCATTAAGATGTAAAGCTTTAGCTGGGTGGTTTGGGGGGGAAATGTGTGCTGCGTGGCACGCAGGAGTCAAACAGATACCCCTTGGAAGCAGCTGTGGTTCCGCTGCTCACTCCTCACATCGCTTCGAGAGGAGAGTCCCGGGAGAAGGGAAGTGGTAAAACCCATCAGACCCACCAAAACACCTCAATATCCCAACAACTGCAAAAAGAAATATGTTCCTGCCCGTATTGCGGCGGGGTGAGCGGCCGGGCTGGGCGCTCGGGCGAAGGCAGGCCCTCCTCTTTCTCACATGGTGGAGAATTACAAGCCGTATAGATTATTTTAATGGCCGTATTACTTCCAACTGTGCCTCCACCATCTGTTCTTCCCCAATTACGGATGCAAAAACCCAGCGTGTTTCTCCATTCCGGCAGTAGAGAATGAAATATAAACGCTGTAAAAAGGGTGTATATTCTTTCAACAACATAGTTGGCACCTGCGATATTCTGCTCACGCTCTTTCCGACCCGCGTCGGTCGGGATGCTCCGCCTGGTCCCTCCGCATCGCTCTGGGCCGATGCCCGGATCCGCGGTGGCAGAGGGAATGGTTGATAAAAGGAGGAGGCTGGTGTGCTGCGTGCTTTGTCCAAGCCGTGCGGGGCGGCTGAATTATTAACGCTGACCAAGCGTCTAAGTGCTACAAAACTCGACAAGAACCTCTTACCTCCGGCACAGCGATAAACAGGATTGAGGCACAGTGGGAGGGAGGGAATTAAGACAGGACATCAAAGACTGGATTCCGTCAAGTAAATCATGCCATTGCTTCAGTAAAAGAGTCCCTAAATGTTTTATTAGGGATTTTCAACAACTACCAAAATTAAGATGGAAGGGATGAATTATTAAAAAATAGATTAACTAAACTAGCCTCTGAATTAAACATGAAAGGTACCTATTGGGAGCGGCGTGGCCACCGTGTGCTGCAGGCGTCCGAGTCCTTCGGCCGGGCACGGTGGAGGTGGCCTGGAGAAAGCGGGGGGGGGGAGGCGGGGAGGTGGTGGGAAAGGGATGGAGAGCCGCAGGCTGCTCCGCCGGGTTGGGGTTGCATTGCCAGGGCCCGGAGAGGCTGGCTGCGGGGTCGGGAAGGCGGAGGGCACCGTGCTGCGTGGGCAGCAAGGGAGGAGGTTTCTGCCTCGGAGAGATGCAGGCTAGATACACAAGGTGGAGCAAAGGAAATAATGTTAAATAATGCAGGGAGCGTAGGTACAAAAAGGTGACTTGCCTGAAGCGTTCAAGACAAGAAGTGAGCTGTTTTTTGCTGTGGGGGCGCTGAGCCCCCGGCGCAGGTTGCCCAGAGAAGCTGTGGCTGCCCCATCCCTGGAGGTGTTCAAGGCCGGGTTGGACGGGGCTTGGGGCAACCTGGGCTGGGGGGAGGTGGCCCTGCCCAGGGCAGGGGGTGGAACTAGACAATCTCCAAGGTCCCTTTCAACCCAAAACATTCTGTGATTCTATGTGCTAGTCTGGTGCTACCAACCCAAAGCCGTCCGTGGCTGGAGAGGGACGGAGCCTGCGTGCAGCTCAGGGGTTGAGGGTGGCACTGGGGACTCCGGACCTCCTCCACCGCCTTTGGTGCTCGCAGCAGGATGAGGGGGGCTGGCAGGGCCGGAGAGCCCCCGAGGCCGGGGGTGAGGAGTGCTCCCACCATCCTTCGGTGGGAATACGGTTTGCGTAGTGCCAACAGCTGGGCACAGCTGGCGCTGCCCCAGCCGGGGCAGGGGGTCTGTCCCTGCCTTGGTTCAGTTCTGCCCCCAGCTTGCTGTGGGTGATTTCAGCGTCTTGTGCTCCATTTCGCCCACCTGTCGAATAGAGACATTATAATCATCACTGCCTAAAGGGGCCGTGTGATCTGAATGTGCTGTTGAAGTGCCCTTCCAGTACGATCTGTCCTGACGTTCCGCGTGCAGCGCTACGGCAGCCCCTGAAGGGAAAGCACAGGCGAGAGCGGGAGGTAAAGATGCTGTTGTCTCCGGTTCGTTTTGTTCCAGCCCCTGGGAGGGGTGGGAGCATCGTCTCCAGATGCTAAACGCAAAATGTGGTGGAATTTCTATTTGTTTGTTCTCCCTCTCTTTCTTCTTCCCCAACATGTTCAAAGCTCTTAGTTACAAGTCCATGGTCAGACTCCTGCGAGTGCCAGCGGTAGTACCGCTGCCGGGAACAATTCACAGTGTCTGTGGTAGCGCTGCTTTAAGGTGCAGTCTGACGGAACGAGCGGAGGCTCCATTCATAATAATAATAAAGCACTATTTTGCAGTTACACGCCGCTTTTCATCTTCACAACTCAAAGGAGCATTAATTAACTGCGCGGCACGGTGGGAGGGAGGTAGCTGTTGTTGTCCCCGTTTTACAGATGAGGAGTCCGGAGGGTTGACGCGTCCTGCGCGTTGCCCGCGGTCATGCGGTAATTCCACATCCGAGTCTGCAGCCCATCCCGAAATGCCAACTCCCGCTCGGGGCTTTATTCCTGGGAATAATCTCTGTTCGTCTCTGTGGCAGAGCAGCCCCTCAGGACTTTTGAGGTCATCTGCATTTCTTTAAACCGAGTTTGGTTTAGGATAGATGGAGGTGAATATTGCTGAAGTCAAATTTGAGTCTTGTAATGTGAATTAGGCCAGATGCTGAAAGCAAGTTCATTGCCCTCAGGCCAGCGATCAGGCAGCGTTTCAGCTTTGCGGTGCTCCTTCCATCGAGAGAAAAACTTGGACAAACAAGTTAAGCTCCATCTTTGCTATGATCCCGGCTTTCTGCAAATATGTACGGAGAAGCCTGTTTGGGCGAAATGGTAAAAATACAACAACCGCCTGTTTTCTTGCTCATAAATCCCCCGGTTTGCCTCTCCGGTGAGCTCTGCCTCCAAAAACCTCCTACTTGACTCTTTTTCCAGGGGTCACATTCACAGGGACCTGCTTCTGCTGCTGCTTGTTGGCTGAAAAATCAATGTTTTGGCCCTCGTGTCTGTAGTCAAAGAGGAGTCTTGGCCTGTATTTCGGGAGAGCATTTGTCTGAGAGGCTTTGGGTAACCCTCATCTCTCCTTGCAGGCAGCGTGGGGCCGGCAGCGCTCTCTGTGCAGCTGCAGAGTGAAGCGGATCAGGCTGAGGGGTCACCCCGTGAAGGGGAGTGGGGTGTCGGGGTGGGATCAGCCCTCCCTCGCCCCCCACCTCCTCCGAGAGCCCACGCGATGCTCACGGCTCCCCTTTCTACTCGGAGGCACCGGCTGCCACGGGCTCTGGTGGGTGCCCCTTGCACCCATCAGAAGATCTTCACCCATCACTCCCTGCCCTGGCAGAGGTTGGTTGTGGGGTTTGTGGTGGGACCGTGGAGAGACACATCTCTGCGTGTTCGTCTCTGGCACCTTTCAGAGGAAGCAAATTGTATTCTGAGCATCCTCCTTGGCCCCGCAGGGCAGACCTTGGATTAGCGTGGAAGCCTTTCCATTTAGTCCGTTTAATTAAGATAGACACCAGAACAAAGGCAGCGGGTGAAATGTGATGAGCAGGAGAAGGATGGTGGTCCTGCAGTGTGCAAATGCTTTTCTTGTCTTCCCCCCCCCCCCACCCCCCTTTTTTCCTTTCATCACTCTCCTGTTGCTAAACGTGCAGCCGGAGAGCGGGTTCCCAGGCAGACTTCCCCCTGATAGGTTTTGACAGATCTAATCAGGCAGGAACGGTGACGGCCATGTCCCACACTCCTGTGAATTGGGTTCAAACTGAATATCCTTCACCGTGACACTGGCAACTGAAACGAACCTGCTGGCTGAGATCTGGCTGGCCCGAGGGGAGGGATGCTCCCATCCCACGCGCGCCTGCCTGCAGCTCCTGCCTATGCCCGCGGGCTCGAGCCCCCGACACATCCCTTCCAACCTCTGCCGGAGCGCGGCTCTTCTGAACACCTTTGATGTGGGACACTTAGTGCCAATAATTGAGCTCCGGGAAGAATCTGCCGGTAGGTGGAGTCTCTTCTGCCTTTAATAAATACATATATTCTTTATGTTCTACTTAATAATGCAATAGCGCACTGGTTTCCAGGTAAAGGGAGGATGGTCTGGGGTGCTTGGTGTCAGGGTGAGGCGGGAGGAGCTCTGAGTTAAAATGCGGAATCGGTGTGTGTTTGTGGGTGAGCACGGTGCTGCCGTTGGGTTCATGCCGTCCTCTGTTCTTTAGTGGTGTTTCAGGTCGTGGGTTATTGTTGAGAGGGCGTAGGCTTGTGAATAAAAAAAAAAAAAAGACCCAACAGAATAAGGTGGTGGATCTTCCAAAGTGATGTCTCCTTTGGAAACCTGAGTCTGGGACTCATGAGCAGCCCTGGGAGCCTGCTCAGCCCTCTGCATTTCCACCCACACGTCCCATTAATAGCCCAGCTCGGCAGATCTAAGCTTGGGTCTCTACGATGTCAAGAGGCTGAAAGATGGGACAGCACAGCGAGGACAGTGGATCCTGTTGTGGGCACTGGGATTTTGACATCTTACAGGTTTGTCTCACAGTACATCTGTGGTGTCGAAGACAGTGCAAAGTACAAGGAGTCTTTTCCATAGCTGAGGCTTTCTGTCTCTCTCCCAAACGGTGTTTTAGGTATCTTAATGCTACGGGTAAGCTCAAGACCTTCCCCTTCCTCAGGAAGGCCAATAAGAGGCTCCTCCTCTCCCTGACATCTATCGCAAGTAGTTCCGAGGGCCGTAGGGTGGGAGTGATTTCACTGTGCTTAGAAGTAGCTTTGATCATCCCTAGATCCATATCTAAGCTGGTCCCGAGGCTGCCTTTTCTAATCAGCAGAGATCTCGTCCGTGGAGCTCAAGGCACCGATCAGCTCCTGCTGCAGTCCTTGACTTCCTTGGGGCAGGGGATTGTCCCCCAAATGAGCTCATTTTTCCCTGCTGAGTTTGGAGGAGCCCAAAGTGACCAGTCCTGTGCGTATCTTGGGTTATCTTGGGATGGGTGAGCTGAACCCCATCCTCGGCATCTCTCAGACCTCAGGAAGGGTTGGTCTGGCCACCTCGGGACCAGCAGCAGTCAGGTCTGAGCCCTGTGCCGGCTGTACACCCGCTCCAGGCAAATGCCGTTGGCACCAGCAGGTGCTGGGTTGCAGGATTGCAATTCCCCATTTTCTTATCTCAGGATTTGGGTCCAGGATCTTCTGTTTTAAGCACATCAGACCCAGTCCCGCGGCGTAGTCCCAAGCCTCGTCGGAGCCGGCACTGATCCTCCTCCCAGCGCTGAGCTCCGGAGGGAGACACCCTTACGTGAGATACAGACCTGTGCCCTGCTTCAGCCTCTCTGCCTTTAACCCTCTCTCCTCCTCAGGTAAACGATGATGTTCCCTGTTCCACGTTCAACTCCACGCTCAATTTATCTTGTTTATTGACCCAAGCAGAAAGTCAATGTTTTCTTCATCTGCCATTTGCTTTGATGGAAGCCAATTTGGTTCAGCGGGAACAAAAATGGATGCAACAGGATTCAGTACCAGATTTTTCTTTTTCTTTTTTTTTTTTTTCTTTTTTTAAAATGCTGATTATCTTTTTTTGGGTTTTTTTTTTTTTTTTCTGAACACACCTGGCCCTGGACGCAGCTCGGCAGCCTTCGCTGTACGAGATGGCTGCAGGCAAGGCTAAAAATGTACAGCAATTACCCTGCAAATCGGAGAGCCGGGAGGAAGCCTGCGGGTCAGCTCATTACAGGCAGGCGTTGCTGCGGCCAGGGCTGCCCGCTCCCTCCCGGTGGGTGCCGTTTGTTTGTGAAACATTGGCCTCTGGGGCTTTCGTGTGCATTTGAAGCTCTGTCTCTTCCTCAGAAGTCTGAAGGCGATGCTTTGCAGCCGTCACGCGGATCGGAGGTTTTCAAGGCACGGTGCCGGGGGCTCCCGGGGGCTGTGGTTGGCGATGGAGGTGTGAAAGGGGACGGGGAAAGGTTTGCTCCTGTCTCCACTGGGCTATTTGTGAGACTGCAACTCAGGAAAGGTTCACTGAAGGGGGCTGTCCCATGTGAGGGTCTACATACAGCTTCTGCCCCAGAGTTTGCAAGTTGGGGATGGCGTGTGGGTGCTTTGAGGGCTGTCGAGGCAGCGCTCGCTGACGTGGTGGCACTGGGGGCATGGGGCATCTTTGCAGGGGAGATACAAGAAAGACTCTCCTGGCGGCACGGGTGCAGTTTTAGGACATAGCCATGGGGATCTAGTGGGTCAGGGCCACCACACAGGGTGGTCCTGGTCCTCCCTCAGCCACCGATGCCCATCGCTTGCCCCATGCCAGCGGTGGCATCTCTCTGATCCTGGGCTGAGCTCGTTCAGGGATTTAAGCCAGCATAAACCCCCTCTTTCTCTGCGGTAGGAAGTTATTTGCTCTCAGATGCCCACATCTCCAGTGAGATGGGTCCCTACCAAAGGCAGCGACAGATTGGGGTACTCCTCACCTCTGGAGACCAGACCCATGGAGATGGTGGCCTCAGAAGGCCTCGGTGACCGGTGGCTTACCAAGGAGGGCGCTGCCCTTGTGACAAACCCAGGCGTACTCCGAGGAGCTGCTAATGAATGCTGGGCACCTTGGAAAACACAGTCTGCATTGGGTGCCTCGATAAAAGCTGAGTCCTTTTGAAAAATCTGCCCATATGGATGGAAAATCCCTATGCAAATCTCTCCCCAGGTATGAAATTAATTGGATTTCAACTTCAAAGACTATTTCTGGAAACGAGCTGTAAATAATCTAGTTGTGCCTCAGTTCCTCTGTCTGCGGACATTCACCTGGCTTTTTCAAAGGCAGTGAGCGTTGCTGATAAAGGTGCTATATATAGCAGCAAAGCTCTGCATATGTGTATATTTATGCGTAAGTGCATCCCTAGTAACTGGCCCAGGTGAGTGGTGTTTTCTAAAGTAAAACTCATGGGTTTGGTTCTCCCAAAAGTTCTAGTTTCGCTTCTCGTGGGCTCTTACCCCCCTCTCCATGCAGCCATACGCGCCCCAGCGCCGTGGGACGCCTGCTCGCTCAGTGCCGTGGCTGGGAGCAACGCGCGCAGCTCCCCAGGTCTGCGGGAAGCAGGGAGGTGGACAGGCTCTGGTGATCCCTGGGATGCGGAGGGGTCGGTGAAGGTCAGCCAGCTGTGTGGCTTTTGGGGAGGTCAGCTGGATGGAGCTTTATTGCAGAGCCAGATGTTGCCCCTGGAGCCGCACGGGGATGCTGAGCAGCTGTGGTCCTCTATGGACCATCCTGCCTGCGGCGAGCATCTCATCGGGGCAGGGATCTCCAGTCCCAACCCTTATCCCTGCCCATATGGAGATGGCTGATCCCCGACACCCGGGTTCCCGGGGGCTCGACGCTGTCTGTTCCTGGTGGATCAATAGGAGCATCTGTGAAAAAACAGGGCATGGATGTCTGATCCTGCAGCCCTGACCATTTCTTATTTATCTAATCTAGTTCTTTCAGTATTTCTAAAGTGCTTATCGCCACCTCATCGAAGCACTTTATATGCATCTTGAAAAAAAGCTAATTGCTGTGTAATGAGAATGGTCAAGTCTGGGATGTGGCTGATCCCAGTGCCTGGGCATAAGCAAACAACGGGTTAAAGGATAACCCCCTCCCTCTCCCACTTGCCCTGCAAAGTCCAACTTTTCTTGGTGACCCTCATGAATTGCTACAAAGTCAGATCCAGAAGAGCCCATTAGAATAGAAAACTTGCTCAAAATACCATCGAAGGCTATAAAAGGGAAGGAGAACCCCAGTGACTCGTTTGTGCCTAAGCAGATGCTGAAGTCTGAGCCCCAAACTGGGATTTTCAAGTTTGCCATTGCAAAACTCTCATGATGACGGAAGGCAGACACAGCCCCCTGTGCCTTACCCTGTGCCAGTCTGTCCCTGGCACCCATGGGACACTATAGGACATCTCTGCCTCCACGGGGCTGCGGGATGAGCTGCGGCATGCGGGACTGTGCCACCCCTGGGGCTGGGATGCGGGCTGAGGTCCTTCCAGCTCCTCTCTGTCTTTCTGGCCCCTCCAGCAAGCAAATTCCCAATTTCTAGGTGAGGAAATCAGGGTGGAGAGATGGGATCTTCTGCAGCCAAGCTAGAAGATATTTTGGGCTAGAATATATGTCTATTTTAAATGGGAAAATCCTTTAGCTCATCCCTTTGGGATGACGAACGAGTAGTGACCTGAAGTCTCGGTTTGCTGATGGCTGATTGTTTTGTAGGACAAAGACGAGGGGAATGTGGCTGGATGCTCAGTTCCTCTCTGGTGTCTGATCGGGTCCGCGTCGGGAGCAGATACGGGTGAGGTAGCGAGGAGATGCCCAAATCTCATCACGGCAGTGAAATTAATAGCATTTTTTGCCATGACACATAAAGTCTATGTGAATCTCTGTTTTATTTGAACCAGCCCAGGCAGGGCTGCAATCGCTGCCTGGTACTGGGGTGACCTGACCCATCTCATGATGTTTTCAACCTTTAATAATTTAGGATGAGAGATCCCAGGCCTTCTGTCTAGGCTTTTGCTCGATTGCTTGTTTTTGTAAGATTTCTTTTTCTCCCCCAGGCAAAACTGTTGCAGAGGATTGAGGCAGACGTTTTGTGGAGGGTCTCTCTTTTACAGGCAAAGAACCGCCTTAATTTGGCCAGCTTTAAAAGCGCTTTTGAAAAACCTGAATCGCCGCACACGGCGTGAAGTCGTGTTTGATTTTAGCAGCGAGCGTCGGCAGCAATCCTCCCTGCCCGAGCACAGCTGAGCATCCCCGCTCCGCAGCGCTGGCCGAGGGCGCGAGGGCCAAAAATACCCAGTTTGGGTCTAGTGGGGAAGGGGAACTGGGGGAATGGAGGAGAGGAGTGGGCTACACTGGGACAGGAGGGGAAGAGGACGGTGAGCGGGCAGGTAGGAGCCCGCGCAGGTGATTTTGCCCCCGGCGAGAGCTCTGCCCACCAAAGGCTGCATCCCGCAACTGCTGCTGAAAAATGTCTTCTTTTTCCAGACTGAGCACCTTCCCCTTCCTCTCTGCCCAGAATAAAACCCCGATTAGGCTCCTCTTTAGCAAACGTCATCGAGTTTGCAAAACCCCAAAGCCGGGAGGTGCCAGGGTCGGTTTGCTGCGCAGCCTTCAGGCAGCCCCTCTGTGCATATGCATTATGAAACCATCTTTAACGGCACAATCACATCCTCGTTTTTCACCTTTTGCCTCGGCTTCGCACAGCCGCCGAACCTGCTCTGGGAATGATCTGCGTTAATGCGGAGCCGTAAAAACTTCAACCGAAGTCAATGGGAGCTGTGCTTTGAGCAGGGGAAGTGTCATTTAATGCTAAGCACTCTGAAAAATCAAGTCTAAATGTCTCAAATTTGGTGCGTGTAATGTAGCGGATGTTTTTTTTTCTATTACCGTTCCTGGGCCTTAGCTCCCTGTCTGTAAAATGGGGCTGGTAACAGGGAGATGGGGAACTTAATCATTTTATTGGTTGTGAAATACTGCTGTTTTTTGGTGTTGAGCGAAGGGTAAGCAACCCGTGAGGGGCTGAGTAATTGTGCATGCAGAGCAGTGTCTGAATAGAGTACAGTAAAGTAGGAGCTATGTGTCCTCCAACAAAGAGAGAACAAGATACGGAGAAGCTGCAGATGAAGTTGTTTGTAGGACGCGGACGTTCGTAGGTCCCCGGGGGTGGGTTTGGGGTGCCCAAATGCTGAGCCCCGGGCTGTTTCAGGCACCCAGAGGCATGGGGCTACAGCTCAGCACCGTCACCTTTGGTGCTGGGGGAGAGGTAGGTCCTTCAGATAACCCTCCTGTGGGGGGTCTTGCAATCAACACCTTCACTGAAGTGCATAATTACCAGAGGCTGAATTAAGGTTGCTGTGGCAACCTTGGTTCTCATATTTTCTTAAGGTTTGAATATGTGGCATTGCGACCTTTATAATTTCCTTTATTACACTTCTTCTGTGTGCACAGACCTGTGCGTGCCCACGTTGCGTGGCAGCGGCTCCCGTCCGCAGGATGCCTGATGGGCATTGATGTCTCACGGGCTTTGAGGTGCCCGTGGTGCCCGCAGCCCTGCTCACACGGGCTTTCCTTGGAGACTTGGTCTAGCTCCGCGTTGCGGAGGAGATGCTCTGCAGGATCCCTTTGCCAGCGGAGATCCCACCACCCGGGAGGAGCTAGCCTGGATATCATCCCCCCGGAGGGCTTTGCTGTAAATTTGACTGTGGTTCAGTGCTCGGCAGCCACTCTGGATTTGGGTGGCAGGGCTGCGGGAGCAAGGCAGGGATGCTAGCAGAGTCCATGCTCCTGCAGAAGCAGGATTCCCATGGAGGTTCTAGTGCCTTTGGTCACAACACGTGTTTCTGGGGTGAGAACTGGGGGTTTAGTCAACATCAAACCATCTTTCTCTCCTACCCCCTCCCCCCCACTTCTCCTGCTACAGCATGGTGTGTTTTGCTCCGTCCCACCGGGTAAGCCCATGGGACTGCCCTTGGGCCACACCAACCCCTTGCAGCACTACAGGATTGGGGCGGAGTGGCTTGACAGCTGCCCGGCAGAAAAGGACCTGGGGCTGTTGGTGGACAGCCGGCTGAATATGAGCTGGCAGGGTGCCCAGGTGGCCAAGAAGGCCAACAGCATCCTGGCCTGTATCAGGAATAGTGTGGCCAGCAGGACTGGGGCAGTGATCATCCCCCTGTAGTCAGCACTGGTGAGTCCCCACCTCGAGTGCTGTGTTCAGTTTTGGGCCCCTCACTACAAGAAGGACATTGAGGTGTTGGAGTGTGTCCAGAGAAGGGCTACAAAGCTGGTGAGGGGTCTGGAGGAGAAATCTTATGAGGAACAGCTGAGGGAACTGGGGGTGTTCAGCCTGGAGAAGAGGAGGCTGAGGGGAGACCTTATCTCTCTCTACAACTACCTGAAAGGAGGGGGTAGAGAGGTGGGGGCTGACCTCTTCTCCCCGGTGACAAGCGATAGGACGAGAGGAAATGGGTTCAAGCTATGCCAGGCGAGGTTTAGATTGGATAGTAGGAAACACTTTTTCACTGAAAGGGTTATCAAACACTGGAAAAGGCTGCACAGGGAGGGGGTGGATTCGCCATCCCCAGAGGTGTTTAAAAAAAGGGTGGACGTGGTACTTGGGGACATGGCTTAGAAGTGGTTTTGTCCGGGTGGGTTAATGGTTGGACTTGGTGATCTTAAAGGTCCCTTCCAACCTCAGCGATTCTGTGATTCTATGACTCCTGGCTGCCTGCGCGGTGCCGGGGTCGGTGTTCCATTGGTAGGGGCGTTAGAAGTATTTTTGGGTGCCTCCTTTGCCGGCAGCCTGCCGAAGGTCCTGCCCGGCTCAGAGCGGCTCGGCCGTGGCGAGCACGAGCCCTCCCTGTGGCCTCTCACTTCCCTTCTGCGCAGATGGTTATCACCGTGTTACCTCTGAGCGTGAAAAATACCCCTCCAGATGGTTTTTATTCCTAAATTGAAGGCAGAAATGTGTTTACACGTTCACTGTTTTGAGAATAATGCTTTGAGAGGATGGGATGGAAGGAATTGCTGGGCGAACTGAGCTAGCAAAAATACTAATTAGCAGAAAGAAATCATTTGATAATTTGCATTTATGTATTTTTTTAATTATGCATTGCTGCCTTTACTGATAACCCCCACGCCAATAGCGTGATCCATTTTGCTAGATAAACATATTACTTTGTGCGTTAATTAGTGTGCAATTACTATCCATTAATATGTACTACTACTACTGATTCTGTGTTGGACAAGCAGATTCCACTACTATTAACTGTTTAAAATTATTAATATTTGGAACTGCCTAGAAGCCTTCGCCAAAAGGCACTTATTGGTAATTGCAGTGGTGTGAGGGGCCAGGTGGCTCCTCGCTGAGCCCGGGGCTTGCTGTTCCTGGTGGCCTAAATGCTATATTAATTTTTTTTATTATTTAATGTCATGAGATGTTGAAATTGTGCTTTTCCCGTGCTTCTGGTGTGCTACCGTTTTTTTAACTTTTAGAATTCATATTGTAAAGTTTTTCTTTGCAGCTGAAGCTTGGAGAAGCAGTGTGGGGAAAGGGATGGGTCAGGCTCATGTCAGAGAACCTCGCGTGCTTCATAGGTAAATAACTTAATAACTAAAGTTAATAAAACTGAATTAGGTATGTCTGGCTCTGGCCGGCGATATAGTCAACAGAGGGAAACTGGTTCCTTTGAAGCTGAAAACATCAGCTGGAATGCTAGCAGCAGTTGTGGTAATAGCGGCAGGGAGCCAGGGCTCTGCTTATCTTAAATAAATGCAGAATGGGGTGGTGGGGATACAGGGCAACACCGTCCCCTTTGCCGAGATGTGCTGGGGTGGGACACAATGCTCGGCAGTGCTGGTTCTTCTGCTGGCTTGTGTCCCCAGGTGGTCAGTGTGGGTTTTCTGTCCCACAAAAGGCACTTGCTATGCTCCAAGCCCCTGTACCACCCCACCCCACCCCACCCCACCCCACCCCACCCCACCCCACCCCACCCCATCCCATCCCATCCCATCCCATCCCATCCCATCCCATCCCATCCCATCCCATCCCATCCCATCCCATCCCACCTCCACCCCATCCCACCTCCACCCCATCCCATCCCATCTCATCTCCATCCCATCCCATCTCATCTCCATCCCATCCCATCCCACCCCCATCTCCATCCCATCTCCACCCCATCTCCATCCCATCTCCATCTCCATCTCCATCTCCATCTCCATCTCCATCTCCATCTCCATCTCCATCTCCATCTCCATCTCCATCCCATCCCATCTCCATCCCATCCCATCTCCATCCCATCCCATCTCCATCCCATCTCCATCCCATCTCCATCCCATCTCCATCCCATCCCATCCCATCCCATCCCATCCCATCTCCATCCCATCTCCATCCCATCTCCATCCCATCTCCATCCCATCTCCATCCCATCTCCATCCCATCTCCATCCCATCTCCATCCCATCCCATCCCATCCCATCCCATCCCATCCCATCTCGCATTTTGCTGTCGGGGTGCCTGATGCACAGGAGCATCCTGACAGTATCACCACCGCATGGGAAATGCAACCCACCAAATTTGGGATTAATTCCAAGCCACAGTGAAGCAGGTGCTGACAAGCGTGATGTCCAGTGCCATTACTGACCGTGCTTTATCAGCCCTATTAAGGCTCGTGCACCTTTTCTTAAACCTCCCAGTGCCGAGGTCGCCTGAGAGACGGAGCCGGCACCGCCTGCCTTTGCCTTTGCCTCTCCAGGTTGAAGCGGCGACCACGATGCTTCCCTGAAACAGGGGAAAACAGTGCTCAGAATTAAAACTACTTTCTTTATCTCATCTGCAACACCCTGGTCCTTCGTACGGCAGAGCCGTGCTGCCTCCGAGGGGGCTGCAGTGGGGCAGGGGGTCCTGGCGAGCCCCGGCATCCCCCGGGACGTGCGCTGCGTGCGCTGGGCTTTCCGAGCTCACTTTTATTCTGGTGTGTTTGTTTTTGCTTTGCTCGGCTGTAATTAAATTTCTGGCCTTTCTGGTTGCCGAGGTGAGCTTCAAAACACTCCGGCGGAGCGATGGTTTTATTGAATCTCTAGCAAATTATTGAAGCGTGGTAGGGAATTTTTCACACTTGCAACCTCAAGGTTTTTGGGAGAGCGTTTTTGCAAGTGTTTATTATAGTATTACTACAAGAAGTGAGACTACCTGGAAAATTTATAGTAAGCAGCTCATCAGCTACGGTATGTCAGCGTAGTTCCGTTGAAGCGCCTTCTCCAGTGTCACTCAAGTAAGGATGATTTCTCCCAGTTCAGGACCTGGTGACTGGTTTTCTTCAAACCTCCCAGCACCATTAAAGTGGCTGAAAAGTGTCTGTGGGTGCGCTGGGCAGAAACTCATTTTTTTCTGCATAAAATAATACATCCGCTCTGTGCGCCCGCGTCTTCGGGCACCGCGCTGAGCAACCTGGTTGAAGACGTGTGCTGAAGCGTGCCGAAGCTTCAGGCTGTGAAATCCCTCGGTTAGAAGCTGCCACCACCTCATCATGTCCTCCAACACCGGGGCTGGAGATTAACTTTTCCAGAGCACCCCAGTTTGGTCAGTGTTTGGATGGATTTGCTCAGCAGGTAGCTCATGGTGGGGCGCTGCAGGAGGTGGCTACTGCATTGACTGCAGACGTGGGAAAGGGTGGTGCAGGAGAAGGCTGTAGAGGGAATGGTCTCTTGTTGCAGGCAGAATAAAAAAGGGTTGAAATCCTGGAAAAAACATATCCTCTTGTCTTTAAATCGGAGACCACTTTTCTGAGGCGACCGTACGTTTGTTATAATTTAGGTGTTTAACTGCATGGCCATCTACGCAGAACAGCTGAGCCTGTGGTGCAATCAAACCCGGTTGGAATTGTACTGTGAGCGTGAGAAGTGCTAAAAGTACTAAAAATAATTTTGAAAGCCTCTCCAGTTGGACATCCGACAGCGGTGAGCACCTTTAACTCAGGTGGGCTCTGAGCAGCGAGGCGACCAGCCCTTTCTCGAGCCTCACAGCACAGACGAAGTTTTGTGGCCAGCGCTGGTCAAAATTGTTCAGGGGAGCTGCGGGCGGGCTGAAAAGTGCAGAACCTGAGTGTAAATTGCTCCGTGCTGGTTTGCGAGGGCATCAGGTCCGAAGTTCTCTGTTGAGCAGGGTCTCGCCGATGGAAGTGGGAAGCAGCGCGAGGTGCTGGACAGGAGGCTTCCCGGCTGGGCTGCGCCGGGCGGTGTTGGGTCCCCAGTCCGTAGCGGTCCCTCCTTCGGGATGAGGCTGCAGGTGACACGGCGTCAGTCCTTTTGCCGCTAGTGGGCCCCGTCTCTAGAGACTCATGAACCTCAACTCTCCCCCCTGATCCCTCTCCAAACACAGCTCGGGGAGCAGATGGCGGAGCAGCACTGGCTTAGTCCCCAGCTCGCGTCCTTTTCTTTGTTTTTCTCAGCGATGGTTAACTTTGTAAGACACTGAAGTCTTTAACCATTGGAAGGCAATAAGGAGGGGCAGCTGAGTGGGATAACACCCACTAATCCCCTTGCAGGATGAGCTGGAGAGAAGAGCCACTGCGAAGCTCAGGAGCTTATTCCGAGATGAGTGCTTTGGAGGCTTTGAGAATCTCATGGTGTTGGTATTTCATGAATAAATAACCCCCAGTGATATTTGTCACTGAATCCGCTTCATTAATGAGGGCCTGGAACAAAGGGGGAGGATGGAGAAAAGGATTTTCGAGGGAATCGAGGCGAGTGGGAACGATGCGGGGTGGCACGGGGCTGGGTGAGGATGGGTGCCGTGGTCTGCACCGCAGGAGCGGTGCTCGGCCTGGGGGACAGCCCTGCTGCTGGGCATCACACTCACCGTTTGTGGCGATAGAAGTTGCTAGAAAAGGGGTTTTTACTGAGGCTGTGTATCATCAGTGGGTCCTGGTAGAGAGGGGAGTGTGTTTCAGTTATAAGCGTATCATTCGGGCGTCTGCGTGTGCCTTTGGGAGGGCTGGAGAGTCAGAGAAAGAGCCTGTGCGTGTGTTGATAAACACAGGTGAGCTTCCAGAGACAATCTGGCAGCAGAAATTAGGTCGTTTGCTCCAAAATGCCCTTTTTGACGGGACCTAGCGTCTGCTTCGGGACAGTGGGGCATTGCCCCATCCCCCCAGCGCTCCGGGTGCTGAGCCCTGTCTGGTCCCCGTGGCTTCGGTGCCTGGGTCCGACCAGGGCCCCTGGCCGCTTCCCCGGCTCTCCGCTGTGCCCCGGGCACGGCACGAACCGCAGAGCCCATCTTCTCCATCCTGCCGTGTCAGAACGGAGCCGGGGGTCACTCAGTGAAATTCAATACGGATAGATGGAGAACAAGAGAAAAGAGCTGTTCTTTTGCAGGCAGCTCGTTACCGCAGGGAAAGTGATTCATCCATCAGGGCTGGTCTAATCTGGCGTGTCCGGGCGGTGGGGAGGGATGGCTGCTCCCGGCGGGCACCGTGCGGCGGTGGCCAGACACTGCCATCGCTCCTCAAGTGTCCCCTGCCCTGGCACTGCCCGCTCTCCGGGGGCTGCGGGCAGGGAGGGACGGGCAGGGTCACCGCCGGCGCTGTGTGGGTGGAAAATCATCTGCTCCGTGCCACGTGTTGCCTGTCCCATTGCCGCTGTGGGAGGCGGGTAATTAATTATTGCTCTTCACCCCTTAAAATTAAAAGGCGATGCTGAGGCTGGCAGTGCCAAAGTGCACCGAGCCCCTCCGGAGGCAGAGGAGAGCGGATTGCTCCCGGCTGGCTCCGAGCATCACGCCAGCCCTCTCGTCTGCTGACATCCCTCTCGTCAGGGCGCCGCACCGGAGCGATGCTCCTCTAATCTGACGACGGCCGACGCAGCAGCGATCCGGCCGAGCAGCCTCCCTCCGTCTGCAGGCAGCAGCGTCACCCCGCTCCTCTGGCAGGTGACATTTGAACACTTCTCTCGGGCTCCGCTTCCCCACCTTCCAGCGAGGTTAATATTTTAATACGCTTAATGGCTCATTCCAGTTCGGCAGCCCCTGCCCCTGCTTTGTCGGGGGTCATCCATTATGCCAGGCACCCGAGGGCGAGGTTCCCGGTCCCATCCTCCACGCTCCTGAGGGCAGAAGGTTGGGTTGTGCTTCCAGGTTTTAATTAAAAGCGTGACGAGCTGCCCCTGCCAGCTCCAGCCTGGGAGCACGGCGCTGTGCGGGGTGTGCCGGCGTCTCCCACCAGCACTCCGGCTCTCCGGAGTTACCTCGGCCGAGGATCCATCCCTGGGGTCTCCTTTCCACCACCCAGCGCAGCTGTAGCTCCTCACCTTCACCCTCCAGGGACGTGGGAGCTGCAGGAGGGTCAGGTTGTTTGATGACCAAAAGAAAAAGCCAGGAGGGAGGACGGGGACAAGGTTCTCCTTGCCGTCACCTATGATGAAAAACCCCTTGGGAGGACCAGATGGGGCTGAGCTATCCGGGTGGGCGGTGGAGGAGTTGTCACGGTTTGTTGTTTTTTTAATTTAAATAATTCTCTCTACGTTAATAAACAGCATTTTGGGTTAGTAAATAATATGCCCTTTCTCTCCCCCTGTCTCTCCAGCAGAAATACGTGCCCTGATCTAATATATTCTGCTTTTCTCACTCCCTCACTTCGGAGGAGCTGCAAATTCTGGTGGGAACAGAGTGCTAATAGAAAAGGGCCTCTAAAGATATTTGAAACATGACCAAGAAAGGACAGAGGGAGATTCAGCTCCAAATATGCTGGAAAATCTAGGAGATGGGCCAAGAGAGGGGGAATATTGGAAGCATAATCGCCAAGAGGGAAAAGTTAATTGGGAAGCATTAATTGGGGTGAAAGCGGGTGGCGCAGACATGAATTTGCTACACGGGACAGCGATGCAGCCGGAGGCACCGCGGTGGGCACGGAGCTACCCCTGTACTGGGGTAACGGGTCCGCCCCAACCCACGGTAGTGGAGAAGCTGCCCTCTACCTCCGTCTGAGCGGGGTTGTGCCATTTTACCAGTTCTTGCTGGTTATATTGTGATTTCCTTGTTGAAAGTCCCAGTTTCTGGAAGCCTGTGATTGCCTGGAAATCTGGAATCTGCAAAATCATGCCTTCAGTACCGCAGAGGGCTTTATTTCTCTGGATTTGGTCTCCGGGTAGTTTCTAGCCCTCAAGTTTGCAGGGAAAAGCTCGATTACACCCTGAAGGCTCAGAAAGGAGGAGGCAAATTTAGGGGGAGGAAAAAAAAACAACAAAACCCACCCAGTGATTGATTTCTTTTTAAAATCTCATCATTTTTATGCCAATCGCATTTTTTTTTTTTTTATGCCTGACTCATGATTTTTCCGAGCGTGAGTGTGACGGCGTGTGCGCGCGCAGGGGCCCTCCCTCCGCCAACAGATAACGCTGTGCTAGTTCGAGACAGCGATGCTGTGGTCTTCGAGGGCTGTTTGACTGTTCCTCCGCCGCTTTTTCATTGCCAAGCACGCGGTTTTCAAATTAAAAACCCCCCAAAAGGGAGACTAGCAGTGGGCATTGCGTCATTGTGCGGCTTTTTAGGTGCTGATGGGAGAGCAGGGGAGATGCTAAAGGGGAATAAACCCCCCTGTGACTCCTGGCACTGCCTTAGAGGGTATTTTAAGGTCAGAAGGTCAGCGTTTGTTTGCAGCCCCCTGCGTACAAAGGTCTAATAAATAACCTATGGTGATCAGGTCCATCTCCATCACTGACTTGTTCTGCGACCTTGGGTGAGTCGCTTTGTCTCTCTCCTGTCGCTAAGAGGGTGACCAGATCTCTTCCCCGAGATGGGTTGCAGGTATCAGTTAATAAATAACACGTGCTTTGAAGATGAAAAATACCTTGGAGATGCCAAAAGCTCTTGACAAGCATCTGTGTTCCCTTTGCAGGAACGCAGCAGAAAGCAAAGCGCCTGGATACTTTGTCACAGACAAAATCTGCTGTGTGCGCAGCTCGCAGAGGCAGGGCTGGGAGCTTCCCAGGCTTTCCCTGGCCGTGGAATCTGTGGGCATTTAACACTTCTTGCTTGCTTAAGAGAGGGGCGTCGCAGCGCAGCCGTGCCCGGGGCTTCGTGAGCCGGAGCAGTGCAGCAGAGAGCGGCGCCCGCGTCCCTCCCTGCATCCTCTGCCCCAGGTCCCCCGTTCCCCGCAGCACAGGGATGAGCTGGAGCTGCATCCACATCCCAGCAAGCTCGAAGCCAGGTTTCGTAGGGCTTTCCAGCTTCAGCAGTGTCCCCGGGTGATGGATGAGGTGTGGGTGCTCAGGGAGGCTTGGCCCAGCTGTGAAACGTTCAGGAGTGTCACTGTTGTGGATTCACAGTTGTCTAGTACAGGGTTGGATTCATACACAACTCCAGGCTACTAATAAAGTATCTCTTAGTTGCCAGTTTGCATGAAAATGGTAGATGGTATCTCTGAAACCCCATAACTGGTTGGTTTTCATCAGGGACCTTAAAGATATGAAGCAAATTTATTTTGTATAGCATAATCACAAAGCCTTAATTTTCTTGGGAAGCCTCCTTTGACCCACTTTGCTAATCAAAAAGACGTGATTTTGCCAGCGCAGCTTTCTTTGTGGATTGCTCTGCCCATGCCAGCTCCCTGCCAGCTCCCTGCCAGCCCTAACGGTGCCTTTTCTCTCCAAGGGAAGAAGCGATGCTGTCCACCTACTTTGAAACCATCAATGACTTACTCTCCTCCTTCGGGCCGGTCCGAGACTGCTCCCGCAACAACGGTGGCTGTACCCGCAACTTCAAGTGCGTTTCAGATCGCAAGGTGGACTCAACGGGCTGCGTGGTAGGTACCGTGACTGCTGGCCCCGGGGACTGGCATCGGTTTTGGGGTCATGCTGGAGGGGGACATTGCTTTTGCCACCCTCTCGGAGGATGTGGCCGAG
Organism: Vanellus vanellus; assembly: GCF_965231255.1. Taxonomy (NCBI): domain Eukaryota; kingdom Metazoa; phylum Chordata; class Aves; order Charadriiformes; family Charadriidae; genus Vanellus; species Vanellus vanellus. Next base: position 4,309,321 of record NC_138923.1, on the reverse strand, counting down.
GGGACGTGTGTGCTGGTGGTGGCCTCCCCCCACCCCTGGGGCCTTCACGGCAAATCACACGTGCCTTTAGGACCTCAGGGAAGGAGCCCAAGTGCTCAGATGAGCAAAAGAAAAATGTTTGAGGCTGATGGTCATTTTCCTGCGTGTCAAGAGAGCACAGGCTGAAAGCAGTCTCGCTTTTTCTCCTGTCTTGTGCTTCCCAGCATGGGAGAAAGATGAAGCATCTCCCCGTCCTCTCCCCCTCAGAGCCCCTCTGACACCCTCAGAGTTTTGATTTGTTTCTGGACGTGCTCACATCTTGCCAGACAGTCTACTGAGTCCCAGGTTTTGCAATAACCCCTCCAGAAGACCTTTTAGATGCTCGACCGTTAGTTTTGGGCAAAGGCTCCGAATCATCCCCAGCTATCGATGCACAGAGGGGTTTCGCGGTTCTTCCGGGGGGGAGCAGCAGAGCTCAGCACCTCTCCCGGCTCTAACCCTTGACAGCAAAGTCAGCACTTCCCTGCATGCGGAGCTTGTGCGAGTCCGGGACGATGTGCGGAGACGCCGGGGCAGAGCCTTGGGAAACTGGGGGAAACCTGGAGCACCCTTCTCGTCTGTCTGTTGTAGGAGCCCCTGCCTGCGGGTGGTGACCCCTGAGGGGGTGCAGAGCTCGTCACCCACTCCGCCTGCCCCGCAAACACGCGCCTGCGGCTCCGAAACCCCCCGAAACCCCTCTGCCCCTTCCCCTGCCTCTCGCCACAGGCAGAGCCCCATTGCCCCATCCCTCCCATCTCGGCAGAGGCGGGAGTTAAGTGTCTCTTTATTTATTGAAGATGTTTATACACAGCAGCTGGGAAAGGTCAGGCTGGAACTGTGCTGTCCCGGGGGTGGCGTTTTCATTATCCCCTTCTCCAATTGCTTGTTAAGGCCGTTTAGCATGACAGCCTGATGTGTCACCAGCAGCGCCCAGCACCGTCTCCCCTTGCCGCTCGGCTCCCTTTCCTCCTTTCTTTTCCCGTTGTCATTTTCTTTTGTTCTCTTTTCCAAGGAACGGCTGCCTTTCCAGTCTTTTAGGGATTTTTTCCTTGTGTTTTTTGGGTGTTGTTTTGCTCTGAACGCCAACGTGCCTCCCAGACACTGTCAGAAGCAATCGGGGCTCTGATCGTCCCGTGCTGCTGGGAAGAGATGCCTCTTTTTAAAAGTCAGGATATATTAAGATAGAAATTGTCAATAAATTACAGGCCTAGCGCTCGCCACGCCGGCATGTGGAGAGGCAGAAATCGAAAACTGTGTCACTCGGGGAAAATAAGCCCCCCCCCGCTTCTGAAATGCCTAACCCAGGCTTTACGTAAAGAGAACACAACGTGTACAGCGGGCAGGGGGGGGAGGAAGGAGAAGCAGCAGGAGCCCTTCTCCTGCAGTGCATCCCCACCTCGAGAGCTGTGGGCGAGAGGTGACACATGGGGACCGACGGACCCCCCACGCATCACGCTGGGCTACCGGGGCTGTGCAGGAGATGGCCACAGAGATGCCCGTCTCTCCTCCCTCTGCTCTTTGCCCCTTTTTCTCCCTGCCGCAGCAGCATGAGGCTGCTCTGCCCCTCTCCGCAGCCCCTGGTCGTGGGGTGAAGCCCCCCCAGCCCCAGCTGCAGCCTGAGGACAGCAGAGCTGAGTTCCCCAGGGGGAGGCTGGAGGTGACTGCTGCAACCCCCCTCCGGTCCACATCTCTCCCTGCTTCCCATCGGACTGACACCAGGGCACAGTGCTCCACGTGAGCCGGCATCCCTGGCTGCATCCCCCGCAGCGTGGCCAGTGGGGTGAGGGAGGGGGTTCTGCCCCTCTGCTTCGCTCTGGGGAGACCCCCCTGCAGTGCTGCCTCCAGCTCGGGGGGTCCCAACAACAGAAGGACACGGAGCTGGTGGAGCGGGGCCAGAGGAGGCCCTGGAGATGCTGGGAGGGCTGGAGCCCCTCTGCTGGGAGGATGGGCTGGGAGAGGTGGGGGGGTCAGCCTGGGGAAGAGAAGGCTCCGCAGAGACCTTAGAGCCCCTTCCAGTCCCTAAAGGGGCTCCAGGAGAGCTGGGGAGGGACTCTGGATCAGGGAGGGGAGTGACAGGATGAGGGGGAACGGTTTTAAAGTGAAAGAGGGAAGATTTAGGTTAGATATTAGGAAGAAATTCTTGACTGTGTGGGCGGTGAGCCCCTGGCGCAGGGTGCCCCGAGAAGCTGTGGCTGCCCCATCCCTGGAGGTGTTCAAGGCCAGGTTGGACGGGGCTGGGAGCAACCTGGGCTGGGGGGAGGTGGCCCTGCCCAGGGCAGGGGGTGGGACGGGATGGTCTTTAAGGTCCCTTCCAACTCTAACCATTCTGTGATCTCTCCCGTCTCTCCCAATCCCGTGCAACATTTTGCCCTCATCACCTGCTTGTAGGTCCCCAGCAATGGCAGGGGCGCAAGCAGAGGTCTGGAGGACACTGTCCCACGTGTCTGACTGGTCCATGATGGTCATCTGGGGAGAAGCCGAAGGGGTGGGCAGGCAGCGCTGCCCCAGCCCCAGGTTGAGCCCATGGTCGCAGGTGATGGGGGCTGAGTTTGGGAGCTCACCACAGCCCCGGTGCGTGACCTGGCAGCACCTTCTGCACTGGTCCCTGTGCTGGGCGATACGTCCCCTCCTCATCCCGCCCCTGCGCCCCGCACCTACCGGGAGTGAGCTGTGGGCTTCCAGTGCGAGCAGGGATGGGGTCATTTGCTGAAAATTTGCAGGGATGTCAGTTAGTTTTAAAGCCGAACTGCCGTGAACTCAATTTGCCAATTTGGTAAGTGCTATGGGCAATATCGGGATGTAATTTAATTAAGCTATCCCCTTTTTATAGAGTTCAGGGAGCATTCGCGTACTAATTTTAGCACTAGGTTTGCTTCAGCTTTACTCTGGACACTGTTTTGCAAATCATGACATGTTGTTAATCTTTACCAGTCAACAGTTTATTAATTTGCCAAGGACCACAGAAGTATATAATCAGTGGTTCATCAATCAAGGCTAAATCCAACAAATGTTCCAGGCAGGTACTGAGCATAAAATATACATGCAGCCTTGTAAGCAGTTAATACACAGCAGAGCCGGAGCCTAGCAGCTCAACCGGCGAACAGCACAAATCTCAAAGATTTCTTATTCCTTTTATATATAATCATCATCTGTTACCAGTTCCTTCGTGCCCTTAATACGGCTTCCAGTAATTCTGCGAGGGCTGAGGATGCATTTGTCTTCGGGGGTTTTAGCGGCGTGGGCTCTGCCATTACCTAATTGTTTGGCCTTAAAAGGACTTGGTTAAAATGTCGAGGGCGGTTTGTTCGCAGCTCGTGGTGTCTCTCTGAGGACGGTCTCTGGGCTTACAAAGGAGAAACGAGGATGTCCCTTTGCTTAGTTAAAATCCTGCGTGCGAGGCATCACCGGGAAGACCCCAAAGGCTCCGCGGTGGGGTCCCCACCTGGAGGGGTGACAGCTCCCCAGCTCTCATCCCACACTTCCCACGGGGCCCCTTTTTCCCCCTCATCTCGTGGCTTTTCTGCTATTTTTACGTGTACCCAGTAGATGGCATTAGTGCATAAAGGTTTTCTGCTGTTCTTTTCTTATCGGAGGCTTTTTTGTTGGGGTAATTTTAAGAAGTATGAGCTGCAACCTTGCTAAGACCTTGGCATTGCTAACTGGAGCCTCTCCTTGGAGCCCTGCCTTGCAACGTAACAAGACAATCCTCAAGCTCTAGAAAACCCATATCCGGGCTGCTTTTCCTTGTTGCGCCCCAGAATTGCTGTCGGGTCTGGGGAAGCCACAGGCGTTTCCCAAGAAAACAAAATCCCAGCGAGCTTCTCTAAATCTGGTGGCTCTTCTCTGCTTGTTGAGTGTAGTGTACGTTTTGTACCATCTTGTAGGGATCACAGCAACCCAGGAGAAACTGTGCTGGAGGATTAAGTCAGGTTCAGTACAGGAATATGCATGGCTGATCCCTTCTACCGGCACGGTGGTAGCTGCTCAGCCCCGAGCGAGGATGCGGAAGAAGGGCAAGTGGTTGACCCTCATGTGTTGGTGATATATAATTTGAGATTAAAACCTGTGAATTGGCCCTGAGGGACTGAAGGAAACACCTGTAATGTGGTTTAAATTCAGGTTTCCCCACCTGTCTCTCAGCTTGGCTTTTCTCACTGATGCCAGTCCTCTTGTCCACCCTAAGGAGAAGGGGGGGGGGGGGGGGGCACTTGTATCTGCTGCCCCACGGCCGTGCCTGTTTGCGAGCCCTGGCAAGGCAGGACTGCAGCCCTGGAGGAATAAGAAAGATGAGGTTTTTTACCCCAAGGAAAGTGAGCTTTGGTCTCAGCACGTGGGCAGGGTGAGGAGGTGGATGGTGCCCCTCTGGTGTGTGCTGGGCATCCTCGGCATCGCTGCGGGAGGAGGCAGCAGCAGGCACAGGCGTGCACTGAAGGTGTGTGCCCGAGCCCCATGGTGTCTCCCAGGATGGGGTCTCATCACCATGAGGACCTCCTGGAGAAGCAGGAGGGCACAAGTTGCCCAGCTGGTAGCGAGGAAGGCAGCTCGGGGTTCCAAGCTAAGGTGACAGCAGAATGAGGCCCCTTGGGTCCCTGCTATGTGAGCAGCATCGCCGCAGCGGCGCAGGTAGTGTGATCTGATGGTTCTGCAACATCTATGATGCCTGCAGGTGGTGGTGAGTTAGTCTTTTAAGTCAAAAAAGAGTGATTTGTGCCACGGAGGTCAAAGAAGTCGCAGGTGGCTATGGAAGGGCTCCAGGCTCCGTCCCATTTGGGAGAGGTGTTGGCAAGAGGCGGGAGAGCCCACCCAGCCCAGGCAGTGGGCGCTGCTGTTCTGCACAGACCCAAAATCCTGCTGACCGTCACCATCTGCCCGCTCGCAGGCTGGCGTTTCTCTAGCACAGATTTATTTCTAATTTGAGTGAGAAAAAAGTATAGTTCGGCTCCAGGTATGATGTGAACTGTTCCTCTTCGCGAGCAGGGGCTGAGCCGGTCAGGCAGGAGGGAGTTTGTCTGGCTCAGCAGTATGCAGAAGGGACAACATCTGCCAGAGAGTCTCTTAATGAAGTTGTGGCCCACGGTGACACCGGTGCGGTGTCAGTCCCAGCCTTTTTAGGCAGAGAAGGAAGAGAAATTTGGCATGGTCCACACAGGTGGATAAGCTTTAGCGCAGCCTGTCTGGAGCTAATCCCTCTCTTTTGCTCTCTTCCACATCAAAACCGTGGGCTGTTCCTTAGCTGCTGCGAAGTGGGGCAGAGAAGCAGCTTAATTTAAGAGCGTAACCATTTCAGGGAGAAATGGGATTAAAAATGATGGAGCAGGGCAGTGGCTACCGCTTCAGTCTCCTCCTTCCAGCCCAAGTCACCCAGGGGTGGCCTGGGGACCAAGGGGAGTTGGGGGGGGACTTTGAAATGAAGCGGGTGAAGCTGAGAACTCATATTCTTAGGGGGGAAATTGGGTGTTTGGGAGTTTCAGCCCAACCCAAAATGCTGTGCAGAAATCCCCCGCATATGTGCGAGTTCCAAAATATTTTGGTTCAAAACATCTCCTTTCTATGAAGGAGACGGAAATGTTTAATTTCAACATTATCATCTGGAGTTTTATGTTATATATTGCGTTACCCCAGTGTACAGCCTGAAATAAAAACAAAATTAGGCAGTGGAAACCAAAACATTTCAACCTTGTCAAAATTAAACGCTCTCCTAATTTCCCAATGAATTTTGAGATGTAATTGATGGAATCCCACAAAGCACTTAAGCTTCATCAAATCTGCATTTTTCTGACAGACAATTGTTCATCGAAAAATAAAAACTCATCCGTCCCTGGCTTACGAGGCACCTAGCTAATTATGTTAGAAATGCACACGCAAGGGAGGGAGGTGGGGAGGAAACCATTCTCTTTCTAATCCCTTTAAAGTTTAGCTGGCTCCTTGGAGCAGAAGATGACTCCTTATGCATGTGATGGTTGGAAGCGGAACCCCCCTGAGCTCAACAGTAACCCCCCCTCCCAAGAAGCCTGAGGTTTTGGATTTAGCTCCTTAAGCCAGGTAACCACCTGTGATGAAAATGGGATTTGGGGAAGAGAGAGAAGCAAAGGATGGCAAAAGCCGCTGGGGGCGGTAGCTGACTGCGGCAGGGAGTGGAGGGGCAGATGGGGAGTCTACCACCCACCTGCCTTTGCTTTCAGTGCTTCAGAAGGGGTTTGCACCACGTTGGCAAGCGGTGGCCAAATCTACAAGCAAAAGGTGAGCCGGAGGTCTCTCCCTGCGCTGGGAAGAGGTGGTTTGGGTGATAAAAGCCCCATTTTGTCCAGCGTTGGCTTTTTCAGTGGCGTTCCTCGGAGGGCTTGGCTGGCACCAGCTCTTGCCCCTCTGCTCCCCAGTAGACTGGGATGCTTCGTGTGTTGTAGTCACAGCTGGGTTGGGGCTTTGGGTTTGGTTTGGGTGGTAGGATTTGGTGTTGTGGCGTTGTAGCGTTGTGGCTGGATGTCCAGTAGGGCAGGAGTTGAATTTCTGGTCTCCCAAAGGGTTTTGGAGGTTCCAACTTCTGCTGTGGTTAGGAAGGGATATGCCCCGATGGGCAGAAGGTGCCAACGCACCCCAAAATGAGCTGTTGGTGACTCCTGGAAGGAAAGCAGCTGGAGGATTTCCGCTAGCTTGATTTCCTTGCTGCAGGAGCTCTGAACACTCGTGTCTGTGTACATAGCATCCCACCAGCCGCTTGAAAGGAGTCCGTCTCACTTTGAATTGAGATGCGTAAAACACACAGTGACTTGCCCGAGAGGGGCCATGCGAGAGCTGTGCGGTGGCTGGAGGCGAGGAGATGCCGCCTCATTGCCCGGAGCTTCGGCTCCTCCGTGGAGCCCCCAGCCCGCTGTCACGGGGGGGGGGAGGACCGAGCCGAGGAGCATGTGTGCTATTGCAGCGTGCGCTCGGGAGCCTGGAAGACAGATGGGTTTGATTTTTCTGAGGCTAAAATAATGATTGATGATCTTGAAAGGGAAAAGGAAGCAGGGAGAAGGGAGGGGGGGGGGGGAAAAAGGGTGGGAAGATAATGACTGTTATTTCAGAAAACAGTTGTAATGTTTCCCCCTGGGGAAGGATGCTCCCCCGCAGCGGGGGTGCCGGGGAGGGCTCTGCCGCAGCCGGGTCCGTGGTGGGGACATCGCTGCCCCGAGGAGGTGAGGCAGGGGTGGCCCTGGAGAGAGATTGCCTGGAACTGACGGGTGCCTTAGTGACCAGGGTTTTGGCCCGTTTCACCAGAATATGAGGACAGGAGGGATAAATCTCACCAGTAGAGACTGGGTTGTGTATAGCGAGACTGGTCCTGCTGCTGCTGAGGAGTGTTGCTCGCCTGGGGCCTTCCGGGCCAGGAAAGAGAAGGCAGAATAAGCCAAAGTAGTCGGAAAAAAAAAAAAAATACATGGACACAGCAGCGTTTACTGCATTTGTATCATTTCTGAGCTCCAACAAACAGATAAAATACATGCCAGTGCATAGTTTGGAGCTCATTAAAATGCTGGCACTTGCTTGTACCTCAGCAGTGCCTCAGATTAATGTTTTTGTCTCACACGGAAGAGGTTCCTCGGCGAGGAGTGAGGATGCCTCTAAACAACAGTGGGGTATTGGGGCCTTTGGATGCTGCCCTCTGTGGCGCTGCGGCGCTGAGCCACCAGCCCTTCCCGCAGCCTCGGGCCAGCGGCACTGGGCATGCGGCTGGGGGAAGATGCACCGGGCACGGGGCCGGGGTCCTGGGTCTCACCTCTGGATGCATCCGGACGTGGGGGTGTGGTACCCGCAGCAGCACCGGGAGCCCATTCGTAGCAGCTTCCCTGTGTGGTTTTGAAGAGCTGGGGAAGAGCTGGGCTCGTCTGCGCCCAGAGCATCACCTCCGACACTCTGGCGCAGGAGAAGTCTGGGCTTTTATCTCTAACAAAAAGGCTGCTATTGTTGAGAAAACAGAGTGGAATAAGAAAAAGAGCAGTTTACTCTCTACAGAAACGCTTTATTAAATATTCTTTTTTTTTTTTTTTTAAAAAAAAAAAACAACCAGCTTAATAACGGAAGAGAGGAGCTGAGAACCCTGGCAGGCAGCTCAGGTGGAGAGCTGAGGTCCTCTCGACTGGGGGATCCGTGTCAGTAATGAGACTCGGATTTTATTTCCCGTGACCCCCTCACCCATCTCGCTGCTAATGAGCTTTGTGAACGAGGGGGGGAAGGGGGCGGGGGGCTTTAGTACTGATGCAAACAGGGATTCATCCAGATACTTATTTTCCTAAGACACAGTCTTGTACGGGTTTCAGTGGACGCTTGCTTTCTTTGCCCTTGAAAGATGATGCTCCTCCCGCTGCGTTGGCCCTGGCCGTGCTGCGGGCGGTGGTGGTGGGTGGAGGAGCCGTGCCGAGCCCTGGTGGCCGGAGGCCAGGCGGTGTCACGGGCGGTGGGTGCGAGCATCCCCTTTTGTTGCAAACCGCGGCCCCGTGCGTCGGCGAGGCTCTGGTGGCCTCCGGGGTGGCAGCAGGCACGCAGCAGCAGGTCCTGCCAGCTTTGCCGCTCCATGTCACCTTGGAGATGCCATTTAAAGGGGAGAAAAGCTCATTTCTCCAAAACCCAGGTAAAAATAGCACTCTCATATTCAGCATGTCCATTCCCTGTGTGTACGCGGACTCTGTTTGCTGACTGCAAAGACCAAAGTAAAGACCAGGGTGCTCTGCCTGTCGTGGCTGGGAGGGGACGAGCCGGTGCGCGGCAGTGTCACCAGCCGAACCTCTGCCGAGCTGCCGGCGGTTCTGCCTTCGCAGAGCTATATCGGCAGCAGGGGGCTCGGGGTGTTGTAGCTGTGGGTCACGTTTAGCCTGCAGGATCTGTGTTATCAGTGCTAATGCAGAAGACGACAAGAAACTAAATTTTCTTTTCCAATCCAGAGAGCAATTCTCAGGGCTGGGCATCATCATGGAGAAACCAATTCATTCCTGCATGGATGGAGTGGATTTGCAAGGCAGTGGAATTACATTTGTATGGTAACGTCTTCTCCCTGGCTTTTTCAGAGCAGATTAAGTACCGAACCCTCTTCCCAAGCTCTGAGATACTTTTGCTTGTCAGATCCACGGGTGAAGGATGGTCTGGGAGTTCGAAGCGAGTTCCCAAGCAGCGCGGGTCTAACGTAGAAAGCCACGAACAACTTTTTCTTTTGAATAGCTGACTAACAGTTCGTAGGATCCCTTTGACTCCCTGGATAAATGGATCCATCCCATACCCAGATGAGGGGTGTGCAGAGGTGGTTGGCCGGGGGCTGCTGGGGCACCACGTCTCACCAGCTCTCCTCCCATCGGGGAGGGACGTGTCACCCATGATCGCCCAGACAGAGTTATTGGCTGAGTTGCTTATTGATTTTCTAATCATTTTCCGACACAGCCCCCCCATCCTGTGTCACTGCCAAGGCAGATCGCAAATTGAACTGCAGCTGAATTGATGGGGGATTGATTAAAACTCACTGTAATTATTGGTTCTCTGCTGCCCGAGCCAGACAAATCAATGTCAGCAATAACAGATCTGGTCCTTTATAAAAGCCCAGCGAACGCAGAAAGGGCGCTGGTTTTTGAACCCACCCCAAGAGCCCACTGACCCTTCAGCCACCGGCCCGGAGAGTTGGCGTTAGCACAAGCTGCCTCTTTCCTGGGTCCTTTCTGACATAGTTACACCCAAAATGGGCTTTAGCTTTCTCCCTGCTCTGATTTTTTTAGTGGGGCATCCTGGTTGCAAATCCTCTGCTCCAGGGGCAGGGATATGTGTAGTAAAGATGTATTGTCCCCGATAGTTGCTCCCTCCATCCAGTCATCGCTGCAAAACCCTCCGGGCCGGCAGCTGGCGTTGCCTCTCCTGCCGCCCGCCCGTTGGGTTTGCTGGCTGGCACGAATCGCAGAGCTGGCCGGTTCCCCTGGCTGGCTCGCCCCGGCATCTTCGTGTGTCCCCCCCTGGCCCCACCAAGCAGGGACACCTCCCGTGTTTGTGCGCTGGCTGCCGGAGCTCTCTGTCCCTGGAGACCTTCTTGCCCCAAGCCCACCGCTGGCCAGAGAGCGGGCGCCGTGCCGAGCCGGGGACGGGTGCGGAGGGGGGAGGGTGTGTGCTTTCTTCTGCAAGTTTTGTGCTGAGCTAATCGCCTGCCATAATTAATGCGTATTAGGATGCATAATTACAAACAGAAAGGAAACGTGTTTCGTGGTGATTAAAAGCCCAAACTGGAGGAATATCCCAAGGGTGGCCTCGAGCAAAGTGGGGCTAAGGGAGGGAGGGTTTTGGTGACCTGCTAACTCAGTCCCGGGGAAAGAGCCATCATCTTCCTCTGCAGGCTGGGGAAGACGCTGAGCTCAGCACATGGATCAGTGCCAGGGCGAGAGTCCCAAGTGACAGCTCAGAAAAGCCATGACTGATGCCCTGGCTGTGATCCTGTAGTTCCTGCTGACTTAAGGTCCCATCTGGTTGCCTTCAGCACTCTGCGAGGTCCCTCAGGAGCTCCAGAGGGGACTCGGGCAGAGTCCCAGACCTCCCCACCCGTGTCAGTGTGGAGAGAACAGCAGAGAGGTGGATGCGGTGCTATGGAGTGGAAGATGCTGTTTGCAGTCAGCCCTCCGTCTCCTCCAAGGAGACGTATTTCTACCAATTTGCACAGCTCTTATTCTTACACTGGGGCTGGCAGACGCGGCAGAGACCACAGGAGAGAAGTGTTGTATCTGCAGATTCGCAAACACACTTATCCTGATCCTGTTTCCCAGGCAGCTCAGCGGCGAAAGCACAGATTGTTCTAAGTGTCCTCTCCTCCTTCGTATTTATTCTGTACATGCAGCTAGAAAGCTTCTCGCTCCCATGTCTTCTGCTGCTCCATGCCTAGGCAGGGCCACTGCTTCCCAGGCTGCCTCTCCATGCCCTGCCTGTGCCCTGCCTGCTCTGCAGAGACGGGCAGCATCCTGTTCCAGAACTTTGCTGCTAACGTGGAATCATAGAATGATTTGGATTGGGAGGGACCTTTGAAGGTCATCTAGTCCAAACCCCTTGTCATGAGCAGGGACATCTTCAACTGGATCAGGTTGCTCAGAGCATCGTCCAACCTGACCTTGAATGTTTCCAGGGATGGGGCATCTACCACCTGGGCCAGTGTCTCATCACCCTCAGCGTAAAATATTTCTTCCTTATATCTAGTTTCAATCTACCCTCTTTTAGTTTAAAGCCGTTACCCCTTGTCCTAACACCCTTTGGCTAGAAAAGCCATGTGCCTCTCAACCTTCCCTTGCCTCCCCTCCCCACCTCATCCATTGCCTTCAAGGAAGGGCTGAGGTTTGCAAGGTCCACCCGAGCTGCAGAGCTGAGGGCACGGGAGCCAGCGAGGTGTCTGAAGGATGTCATGCCCGAGACATCACGGTTGCTGCGTGTGGGGCAGAAGCAGCTTTGATGCTGCTGCCACAGGGAAATGGCAGAGGGTTTCGAGGAGGTGGAGAGAAACTTCTCATCACTCAGATGGGGTGGGCCAGGACTCCCCAAAGCATCTTCCTGATGTCCCCTGCGGGAATTTTGCTTCTTGAGTAGCCAAGAGTGAGCAAGGCTCATCAGCCCATCTCCTGTCGGGACCCCACCTGGGACAGCGAGCGCGGGGTCCAGGGTCTCCTGAACTTTTATTAATATGTACAGCATTTTTCTCACACAGAAAATTGATTTTCTTTTCTAAGCGCAAAGTATAGCAGTTTTATAACCTTTCTTCTGCTTGACAGAGGCCATTTATAACCTGCCTTCATCCCTACCTGTACAAGCTCCAGTCTAACTCATCTTCAAGAAATTCCATAATGCATTTTTAATTGCGAGCTGCTCCTAGGCAAGATTTATTTATTTTTTTCAAGGACTGGCCTTTTTGTTGTTGTTTGTATGCGTGCATGTTTGGCGAAAAGGGATAAATAACACAAGTGGAATAGAAGAGAGCTTTAATCTGGGTGACAATTTATTGATGGCATTTGCCGCCTGCTGGCTTTTATCTATTGGGACAAGGAAAGCCAGCTGGGGAACTGAAATTAAAACCCCGAGCCAGATCCCCAGCTTGCGTGAATCAGCATGGTTCCCTCAGCTGCGGAAAACTCTTCTGATGAGTCTGGGTCGCGATCCTGCCCTCCCCCACTCCTGCCTGCACCATGGGCTGGTCCTGCCCGCAGCTGCCTCCTCCGGTGGGAGGCAGAGAGATGCTTTTGGAGATGATGCCAAGGCCTGGGTTGAGATGGTTTTCTGGATTGAGATGTTTTTCTGGGTTCAGATGGTTTTCTGGGTTGGTCCCAGGTGTTGAGATGGTTTTTCTGGGTCACACCGGACTTCTCTGCATCTCAGAGGAACAGGTAACAAACGCAGAGGGTTTGTCCAGCACGTTACGAAGCAGGTCATCACACTTCGCCCCACGCTGGCTTGAGGCTTCCTCATTGTGTAATTTTGCTGCCTCGAGGATTTCACCCTCCTTCGGAGGGAGGATGGGCAGCGTGGCTTTTGCAGCAGACCAGGTCCTTGCCCTGTGGTCTTTGGCCCTTCCCCAAAGGCCGTGCAAGGTGGTACAGGGCCCTGGGGCCCCATCCATCACTCAGGATGAACTCATCTCCTTCAGATGTAGATGGAGTTCAGCAGCACAAATCCCTCTGGCTCGTGGGTGGGCTATGCCCTGGGTGGGCACCCACCAGGCTGTGGCTCCAGGGGACGTGGGGACCCACAAGTAACCTTACCACGTCCCCTCTCTCGCTGCAGTGCCCCGAGGACCTCCGACCCATGAAGGATGGCACCGGTTGCTACGACTACTCCAAAGGGATCGACTGCTCGGATGGCTTCAACGGCGGCTGCGAGCAGCTCTGTCTCCAGCAGACCCTCCCTCTGCCCCACGACCCCTCCTCCAGCACCATCTTCATGTTCTGCGGGTGAGTCCTCTCCAGCGTTCCTGCAGCTCCCACGAGCAGCTGAAATAACCCGTGCCCCTTTCCATCCCCACGAGCCCTCCTCCTGTGCCACCCATCCGCAAACCGGTGTGCCCTCCGAGGGAGCCGGGCACCCCGGAAAAAGGCTGTTCACGGAGCCGACTTTCAGCAGGGAATAGAGGCACCTGCTTTGCCTGCAGGCAAAAACGTACCGGAGTGTGAGGAGTAGTGTGAGCAGATGCACCGTCCTCCTCTCCCCCACTGTGTGACAGTACGGTTCGATCTGTGACTCACTGGGATGGGACCCAAAAATTGTACATTGCGTGTTGGAGGGGGAAGGTGGAGGATTTGTTTAAGAAACACTACTTTTTTTTTTTTTTTTTTTTTTTTTCTTCCCCTGTGTCTCTCTTAAAATAGAGTTTCATCCCTGATTTTGGCCGGGATCCTATAATCCTACACAATTTAGCATTTTCTCTCAGGAAAATCTCCCTGGCTGCAGTATGTTCTAAAAGGAGCTCAGTGATTATCTGGCTTTATGCTGCACAGCGGCAGGCAGCCATCCATCCATCCGTCCATCCATCCATCCATCCATCCATCCATCCCCGCCCTGGCCCGGCCCTGGGGTTCTGCAGATTGCGTCCCGCGGCTGGTTCACACGCTTGGGCACACGCAGGAACCTACTTCACATCCCAGTGGGAAGGATTAGGGTGAAGGAGGGGAAAAGGAGCCCCTTTCGGGGAAGGAAATGCCCATGAATTCCTAACAGTACATCCTTCCTAACAGAACATCCTTCAAGTCGTGATGCTGCAGATGCAGCAGAGACCTCATGCAGCCTTGGCCGCTGGCTGCTCCCTGGGCAAGAGCAGCCCGGGGAGCTCTGCCCCTGTCAGCCTCTCTTTTTTTAATCCTTTTTTGCGTGTTTGTTGGTTTCCCACCCACCCCCCTCTTCTTTTTTTATTATGGTTTAGCAGCACAGAGCGGTTGAGTCACCAAGAGAGAGCGCGTTGCCTGCGCCGTGCCTCTAAAGGGGGTTGGAAATCCATGTAGGCACCAGCAGCCTTCGTGGGGAGGGTCTAGAAAATCTCGGGACATTACGCGGTCTGCATCTGCACACACGCAGGGAATCTGCATTTCAATCTGCCATGCCCAAGGACAGAGGCTGTTTCCCTGTTTGTTTGGGTTTTTTTTTCATAATCCCTTTTCAAGGCAGAGCTGCACTTTGGGAACGGGCAGGGAAAAGTGCGACAGATGGGGGGGAGTTTCGCTTGCGGCAGTGAAATGCAGTAGAGGAATGGGAGAGGGGAGCAAGCCTGGATGGAGGTGGGGTTGACGTTAGCAGAGCGCTGTGGCTATGGGGAGGAAGGGGCAGGGAATGGAGGTTTCCTTGTCAGCCAGGAGCCGCATCGCTGGGGAAAAGGCCGGAGGAAGGAGAAGAGGAGGGGAGGCAGGGTGAGCGCTTATGCAAAAGATACCCCTGATGTCTCCAGTGTCTGTAGTTACATCACATCCCTGCTGCCTGCCTCAGTTTCCCTCACTGTCTGTTGAAGATAAGCATGTGTGTCTTACCCACAACCCGCTGGAAAGCGGGACCAAAGAGCGAAGGAGCAGCCGCGCTGGAGCTGCTTCCTTGCAGGAGGGCACTGCTGGGTGGAAAAGAAGGGCAGGAGCTTCGTTTTGCTTTGCTCTTGCCTGGGGGAATTGCCTTGCCTAGTTCAACAAGGGCAAGTGTAGGTACTGCATCTGGGGGGAATAACCCCACGCACCAGTACAGGCTGGGGGCTGACCTGCTGGAGAGCAGCTCTGTGGAAAGGGCCCTGGGAGTCCTGGTGGCCAACAGGATGCCCATGAGACAGCAATGTGCCCTGGTGGCCAAGAAGGCCAATGGCATCCTGGGGGGCATCAAGAAGAGCGTGGCCAGCAGGTGGAGGGAGGTCATCCTCCCCCTCTGCTCTGCCCTGGGGAGGCCACATCTGGGGCGCTGTGCCCAGTTTGGGGCTCCCCGGGTCAAGAAGGACAGGGAACTGCTGGAGAGGGTCCAGCAAAGGGTTGCAAAGATGATGAGGGCACTGGAGCATCTTTTGTTTGAGGAAAGGCTGAGGGACTCGGGGCTTTTTAGTCTGGAGAAGAGAAGACTGAAGGGGGATCTCATCAACGCTTATCAATCCTTCAGGGGAGGGTGCCGGGGGGATGGGAACAGGCTTTGTTCAGTGGTGCCCAGTGACAGGACAGGAGGGAACGGGCACAAACGTGACCATAGGAAGTTCCATCTCAACCTGAGGAGGGACTTCTCCCCTGTGGGGGCGGCAGAGCACTGGCACAGCTGCCCAGAGAGGGGGGGAGTCTCCCCCTCCGGAGCCATTCCAAACCCGCCTGGACGTGTCCTGTGCCACTGCTGGAGGTGCCCCTGCTCTGGCGGGGGGTGGCACTGGGGGGGCTCCAGAGGGCCCTGCCAGCCCCCACCACTCTGGGATGCTGTGAGTCTGTGAACGTTTGTACGTGCCCGCAGTGGCGCCAGAGGGCAGCGGGCGCGCAGGGGCTGTCGGGACGGCTGGGCAGGGGCTGGGCAGCGCTCTGCAGCGCGGGGGCAGCTCGCAGGCAGGGTGGTGCTGCTGCAGGAGGGATGGCCGTTGGGAGCCAAGGGCTCTTTTGCTGGTTGCCCAACCAAGCTGCCACAGAGGATGTGGGGTCTACAACCTCTGCACTGTCCCGGGCAGCTGCTGCAGGTGTTACAATCATAGAATCGTGTATGTTGGAAGGGTCTTTTAACATCACTGAGTCCAACCGCTAACCCGGCACTGCCAAATCCACCACTTAATCATGTCCCTAATCACTATGTCTACCTGTTAAATCCCTCCAGGGATGGCGATTCAACCACTTCCCCGGGCAGCCTGTTCCAACGGTTGATAACCCTTTCTGTGAAGAATTTTTTCCTAATATCCATCCTAAACCTCCCCTGGCGCAACTTGAGGTCGTTTCCTTTTGTCCTTTCGCTTGTTCCTTGGGAGAAGAGACTGACCCCCCCTCGCTACATCCTCCTTTCAGGCAGTTGTAGAGAGTGATAAGGTCTCCCCTCAGCCTCCTTTCCTCCAAACTAAACAATCCCAATTCCTTCAACTGCTCCACATAAGACTCGTGCTTTAGACCCCTCACCAGCTTCTCTGCTCTTCTCGGGACGTGCTCCAGCACCGAGTTGACGATGCTCAGCAGAGGCTCATCCTGTGGCAGGGCTGGGGGGTGGCACGCTCTGTGCCTGGCCCATCTCACATAGCTCCTGGTGCTCTGCAGGTGCGTGGAGGAGTACAAGCTGGCCCCGGATGGGAAGTCCTGTCTGATGCTGTCGGACATCTGTGAGGGCCCCAAGTGCCTGAAGTCGGATGCCAAGTTCAACGACACCCTCTTTGGGGAGATGCTTCACGGCTATAACAACCGGAGCCAGCACGTCAACCAAGGGCAGGTGTTCCAGATGACTTTCAGGTATGGCCCGGCTCTGCTCCTAGTTTTGGGAACATCGGGATGGTGAGATGGGACCAAGGTCTGTTGGTGCAGAGCCAGCATCTCTGACACGTTCACTCGGGGAAGAGAGCAAGAGGACAACAAACATCCATGGTTTTCCTACTTGCTCATCCCACAGGCAGCAGTGTAGGACCCTCCTGGGCCAGTGTGTATCTCGTCAGCTGAGTGTTTAATTGCCTTTGATGGGCTTTTCTCGGTAGTGTTGCCTCATCTCTTTCTGAACGCTGATATCTTGCATCTCTGCGATATCCTGCGACAATGAGTTCCGCCGTTTAATTGCGCGTAGTATGAAAGAGCATTTCCTTTGGTGTGTTTACAGCCTGTGCGAGCTGGTCTTATTCAGTGCCCCCAGTTATAGCACTGGGAGGCGCCGTGGATATAGCATGGTAAGAAATAACATAAATAAGCTGAAGGTAAATACCCCACCAGAGCGCAAGTAGCAGATAGCAGGGGGTGCTGGCACGCTGCACCCCGGGTATACTGGGAGCGCGGAGGGTCGGATGCTGGTCAGGAGAGCGGGATGTCAACCGCCCGGGTCTTCGCCTGTCAGTGCTCACGGAGAGGAGCTTGCTGGTAGTTGCTGAATTCGGGACTGGAAAATGAGTGTGTTCGTTTATTTTTCTTTGGTTCTCCTGAATGCGGCTGCATTTTGAGCGGGTGTAAACCAAGGTGGGCCCGTGAGTTTCAGTGCTGATCACAGTCGGGAGAGGACCCAGCCCGCATCCCACCCAGACAGCACTCTTCCTTGCCCAGCGTCTGCTGGTTTCTTTCCTATTAAGGCTCCGAGACCTCATTGCTGCCTCCGATTTTAGCTGCAGTTGTGAGTGCTCATCGCTCCTGGCCACGGTGTTTTTCTGGGTGTTTTTTCCCCAGCTGAGTGCAAAGCCTTCCCTAGCTGTGAATTCACGCTGAACTCCGGCCTTTTGCTCTCTTGATGGCAGATGAATTATGAGCTCCACCAGCACGAAGGCGCTCAGAACGCTGCAGCCACAGAGTGCTTGGAGCCAGCAGAGCCGCAGCCTTTGCTGGAAGTGAGAATTGACAGTACATGAAGGCAATTTTCCCAGTGGGCTCCTCTTTGCTTTCTCTCCCTCCCGTGTTACAAGTGTCCGTGGGTCTGTCAGAGTAGAGCCAGGGCTGCAGAGCTGAAATTTTCCATGAGCTGGCGGGTCGAGCAGGTGTGGGGGCTTCAAAAACTCCCCAAGCCCATCTCCTAGAAGTGCCAGACCCGGACAGGCTTCTCCTGAATGAGGTCCAACCCCAACTTGTGCCATCAGTCTCTATGTATCAAACTGTCTTTTGCAGAGGCTTTAATCTTCTCTCCAGTTCATCCGTAGCCCGCCCTTTGCTTGCGCTGCGAAGCGGGAGGGTTGGAAAGCCATCCTTCCCCTGCCGCAGCCAGGGCTGGGCTGTAAGGGCGGCTTTGTCGCTGCTGGGAAGCGGACGCATCCCCTGTCCTCAGGGCTGAATTCCAGCCAGAAAGCGCGCGAGGTCGTCTGCGGGTCTGGTTTATCCTGGGAGATGTGGCTTCTCCAAGTCATGCTGTCCGGGAGCATCCCAGGGATGGTGGGTCTGAGCAATCCCAGGCTGGACCAGGCGCGGTTCCTGCCGGGGCTGCCCTCGGCCGCTTTGCTCTCGGGATAAAACACCTGCGGTGCTGGGATTGCATCTTCCAGGGCTCAGAGCCCAAAGCACTCCCCGGGGCTCAGGGCTGACAGGTTTGCGGGTTAAAAAGCAGGTCTGAAACAAGAGCAAACTGCAAAGCGTGCCCGCGTGTCGCAGGCCGTAGCGTGCCATGCGCTGGCTCGGCAGAGCTCGGGGCCTGGCGGGAGGCGGCACATCTTGCTCCAGAAATGCTTTCGGCAGCCTGGAAGGTCGGCACGGCCCCCCTTTCCTGTGTGAGCGTAGCCCGGTGGCTCCAGAGGCGCCGGGCGGTGATGAGAAGGGCTCGCTTCCCCGCGGCCAGCCTGCCCGGTGTGTCGGAGGGTTACGCCGGAGAAGCACCATTACATCATCTCCTAACAAGGGAAGAGAAGGAGGTTAATGGAGAAGAAATTATTAACTAAAAGATGTAATTTGCCTCTGATTTTCATAGATATTCAAGAACCTCTCTGAGCATTAAGACACCAGCTGTTAGAGAAGCCCTTAATTTGGTGCATTTGAAACATAGCAGGAAGCTGCCTAATACCAGGGATTAAAAGCCTGTTTCTGCAAAGTAGGAGCAAGAACCTGCTATCAGAACAAGGGGCTGAGTATTTTAGAGGGATTTATAACTGCTGGGATCCTTTAGCTATGCAGATGTGACAGTCCTTTGAATGGTGTCTGCTTCCCATGTCGCCGCATCTTCAGTGTCTTTAATAAATAGGATATTCTCAATCCGCCAGGCATGTCAGCGTGGTGTTGGGAGGAAGCCTTTGTGCTGGGAAAAGCTGTCTCTCACACCCTGGCCCAGGCAACACCTATCAGTTACAGCAGTATTTCCGTGCCGTTGGGGTCGGGGTGGTTTCTTTGCAATGCTGATTAGAGCTTCTGCCCTTCTGATGGCTGCGTGGTCCTCCCGTCCGTGGTTCGGCACAGCACCGGGATGGAGCTGGTAGCACCGATGGCTTTATGGTGTCCAGCCAGCTCGAAAGGATGGGGATATGCAGCAGGTACCTTTAGGACGCAGAGTAAGGATGGTGTTTGCCGTGAGCACGTGGCACAGCAGGCTGATAATGAAATGGGAGAGCTGCACAGCTCGGAGGTACCAGCCCTGCGGTTCTAGTCAGTGCTGCTTCAGATTTTGGTTTTCCCTTGATAACCCACGTCATTTTATCCAAGGGAGTCAGGCAGCACCCAAACACTTTGGTGGCGTGGCCGAGGAGATGGTAACACCCAAGGGAAGGATGGAGGAGGCAAGTAACGGCTGCTGTGAGCAGGGCTGGGCAGCAGCCAGAACAGTTCATACTATGTGCACTGTATGTGCTCCATATGTACACCAGCACTGGGGCAACACCTGGTTGTGTTGCACAGAGCCTGTCCCTGCTCGCATGTCCCTTCGTGCTGGTACCAAGGACCTTTTCTCCATCCGTCAACGACAGTGAAGCCACAGCCCCGCAGGACGTGAGCACCAGAGCATCCCTGCAGCTCAGCTCCAGCCCTTCAGTTAGAAGCTCTGTGGACAGCATTTTCTGTACAGAGGTGGCTTAACAACCCCTAAATATCGCTGTGGTGGTTGGGGCGCTCGGCTGACCTGTTGGACAAGCCAGCATCGAGGTTCCTGCTCAGAGTAGTGTGCTACATCATCGCTGTTCCTGCTGTTTTATTGAAAGGATTTAAATCAAAGCCCTCCTCTGGTGATGCTTCTCCTGTGCAGTCCCTCATTGGGCGCTTTGGTGGGGGACAACACACGCACCTGAAACCCACCTCACTCCTTCCACCATTGAGCCAAGTTCACGTTCAGAGCGGTCTTCTTCTGGACATCTCTTTTTTTTTTTTTTTTTTTTTTTTTTAAAAAAGGTTCTTTTTGGCAAAATGCTGTGCAGTGTTAATAAATAGATGGGATTGCAGCTGATCTATTCCAGTCACACCTCTTGGTCTAGCCAGGAGGCTCAGTGGTGGATCCAGCTCACTAAAGACTAGATTAGAGCAATTTTCCCCCCGTTGCCTCATGGTGGGGCACAGCCCGAATTCCCCGCCATCCCCGAATCACCAGGGGATTATTTTCCAAATGGGTTGTTTGTTCGTTCCTTATCTGTTTTGTGCCGTCTCTTTGTCACGAGGGAATAGATATTTTTGTTTAAGAGCTGTTTGCAGTTTCAGACTGTTGCTTTTATGCCATTAATATGGAGAAAACCCAAATTACTACCTGTGGAGCCAGCTTTACTCGCTGGATTATTACTGCACAGCAAACGGGATGTCGGAGCAACGTGCGGCAGAGCACTCCCCGGGGAGCAGCCCTCTGCCCTAACCGGGGTCTCTTCCCATCCCTGCCTCCGGCTCTGCCTCTCATCCACACTCTTGCTCCAGCTTGGCATAGCCCTGGGACATGGGGAGCACCTCGCTCGCCCGCGCAGCCCCCATTTGATCCCCCCCCCGTCCTGAGAGAGATGCAGCGAGTCCGGGGAGTTACTGGGTGTTGCGGGCAGATAAGCAGCCAAAGTGGTTTGGTGGCTGGAGGGGGGAGCAGATTTGTGTCAGTGCTCCCTCACTGCAAAAACCCTGCTGAGCACCGAGTGTTTTTCCCCTTTCTATAACCTGGGAGGATGGCTCCGGAGGATGCCATGCTGAGCTCCTTCCTGCAAATTGGAAGCACCCTTCCCTCTGCGAATCGGTCCTCGGAGGGTGCTGGTCATCAGAGGATGCTGGTCCTTGGAGGATGCTGGTCCTCGCATCCCCACCTGTAAAACAGGGCTGCTGCTTCTTTACGGCCTCGGGGAAGGGAAATGGTGGGTTGGAGGTGGTGCTGAGCACCGGCTGGCGTGGCTGAGCACAGCACCGAGGTGGCCAGGGTGCCGTAAGGATGGACGGGCACCCGTTTGCCCCGAGTGCTGCCAGCCTGCAGCCGGCTCTGCCTCCACGCAACGACGTTACTGCTGTCAGGCGGCGCGCCGGGTCGCTGAACCGATGCAGGGAATTGTCATAATATTGATGGGGAGTTTGGCAAGTTAATTTTAAATCTGTCACTCCTTCCCCTCGCTGCTTCTCAGCCCTTAATAAACTGGCGCGGCGAACGGCGGGGTGTGCTGACAGCTCGGCGCCATCCCGGCTGGGGGGCTGCTTGGGGAAATGTCCTCACCCCGTCGCTCCCCCTGCGCCGGGGGAGGCCTCACGTGCGCTGCACCCGCTGTCCCCCCCGGCGGTGGGTGCTGCGGGGGGCCAGGATAGGTGCTCAGATGGGTGCAGCATCACATCTGGGTGCGGGAGGCCGGGGGGGGGGTTGGCTGGGAGCTCATGGGCCAGCCCCGGCAAGGACACCCCGCCTCCCCCGCGGCAGCACAAATGTAATGTCTGTAACTAGTTAAATTAACGCTATTGATTTTTTCATATTTTTTTCCTCTCTCTCTGAAACCTCCGAGCACAGAAGTTATAATTGCGCTGTTTATTATTCCTGTGCCGGCAAGTTCGGCGTCAGCCAGTACCCCAACGCCTTGTTTACCTATTACCCTTCAGGCCGGGATAACGGATGGATCTCTTTTCCAGTGGCTGCCTTCCATTTCATTCCTCTTTTTATTATTTGTTGCTGCAATTCTATTACCTGTTCACAACTCTGAAGCCTCAGACATACTGGTTGGAAGCAATGATGTCTTTCCAAGCCAGGCTAATGCCTCCAGCCTTGGGCCTCAGTAGCAGGTAAGGGGGTCGTTAGTGGTTTAGCAGCTCTGTGGAGCTGTTGTGGGATGTGATGCTCCGCTCTCTGCCCTGGTCCCCGGACGTGCCGCGCGGAAGCACTGCCTGCTCCCAGCCAGGGATGCTGCTGGCAGAGCAGAGATGTCCTGGTACCCGCTTGTGGCCGTGCCACACACAACGGCTTTTGCAGCCCCCAGAGAGCCCCCGTCAGAGCTGATTTTCCTCAGTCCCCCAAGGGCGCCAAGAAACTGAGCCATTTTTCCTCAATCACGCTTTTTCCACCTCTCAACCTAGCGTCAGGGACGTCCTGGCTGCTTTCTTGAGTCCATCCGGCCCTTTCAGAGCCCACAACGGGTTGCGCATAGACACACGCTATGTATTTTGAGCGCATCCTCACTGGCCAGACTCAGCATTGAGGTTTTATCAATCCGGTGTCTGAATGACTAATGCAATTAGCACAGCACCCCATCAGTCAGGTTACTGTTGCATCCTGCGTGCATCAGCCCTGCTCCATTTCAAAGTTAGCATCCCACCGAGAAGGAGAACAGACTGTGCGGCTTTGAGCTGGTGTTCCCGACAGTCTGCAGCCACATGCTTTTGCACCGGATTGGTAGCGTTGTTTTTTTATTCTTGTAGCAAAGCAAAAGCAAGCCTGGCGCCAGCGATATCCTAAAGACAACACAGGGGTCCAGGGTGGAAGAGATGTTTTTTAAAATATACTGATTGAGACATTAGTAATAGAGGTATTCCCCAGCGCCTCCTGAGCCCAGCGGTGCCAGGTGGTGCGCGAAGCTGTGCCGGTACAAAGAAATAGGCGGGTGTTGAGAACCACAACCGAGCTCTCCAGTGAGGGGGGCAGAGCCGGCACGGTGCCCTGGGAGGTGTGGGTACCACAGCTATGTACCCCAAACCCAC
Source organism: Vanellus vanellus (assembly GCF_965231255.1). NCBI lineage: Eukaryota > Metazoa > Chordata > Aves > Charadriiformes > Charadriidae > Vanellus > Vanellus vanellus. Next base: position 4,286,621 of record NC_138923.1, on the reverse strand, counting down.
TCACAGACACAGGCGCAGTCCAGAGCCGAGGCGCTGCTGTTGGAGATGGTACCAGCACCCACCGAAGCCCATGGAGTGTCACCCACAGGCTCTTCTGGGCTCGGGGACCAGCCGGCGGTGGCAGAGCGTTCCTTTCCCCCGGCAGCGGAGCTGCTGCCCCCGCAGTGATGGATACCGGGGAGCTGCTCCCCCCCAGCCCCGGCAGCGCATTTCTGTCTGCGCAGATGTTTGTATTCTCTGCAGCTGATGAAAATATTCATTATCTTGTTAGCTGCTGCGGCGGAGGAAGTTCAGATTTGCATTTCCACAGCTAATCACGCAGCGCAAACAGAGCCTGTCACCCAGCAAGCGCTAATTGGGCAGAGCAGCGCTGTGCCCCGGCAGGGAGCCCTCCCTCCTGCCCTTCCCACCGCCAGCGCTGTCCTGCCAGCCGGGATGGCAGCGGAGAAGGGCCGGGGACGTGCGGGCACAATGTGGAGGCAAGGAGGATGCCGGGGTTCCCAGCAGTGGGCAGTGGAGGAAGGCAGCGGGCAGCGGGACTTGGGCTGCGTTGGTGGGATGGAGGAGTGCTGGTCCTCGGGCTGGATGGGAGCAGGATCCCAGTCCGGGAATGCTGCTGGGCAAGGCGTGTGTGTGTGTGTATGTATGGGAAGGTTGTGTCTCCTAGCCCTGGGGCTGGGAGCTTCTCGTGGGATGGGAGGTGAAGGGTCTGGGGGGATGCTCGTCCCTTGGGGAGCTGGTCTGGAACCCGGGCTCCTCCTGCAAGGAGCCTGTCCTGCTGTCATCAGCCTGTGCCCTTGGGGGACACCCACATCCCCCCACGCAGCCGTCAGGGGCTCAGTGAGGTCTTCAGGGTCCACCCTATGAAAAGCTGATGGTGATACCTTTGTCTCGAGTCCTGAGTGTTTGAGAGAGGGGACGTGAACCCGCACAGGAGAGAAGGGACCGGAGGTTGGCGTTGGGCACTTGCGGGAGGAGAGCGGGGCTCTGCTCCCCTCCTGGGTCTGGCAGAGGCACGGTGATTCCTGTGCCATCCCCTTCTTGTCACCGCTCCCTCTGTGGTGCCTGGCACTGCCGAGCCTGCCTTCGCTTTCCCGAGCTCCCGGGGCACCCGGGAGGTTTCCCCCTTCCCCCGTGCCGTGGGGAGCAGCCCGCGGGTTGGACTGCCTGACCTGCTAGCCTTCCCCGTCTCTGACTTTTATGATACTAATTATAGCTGGTGTTATTGCATAGTTAATCTGCATTATTAAGAGATGCGGTGGAGATTGGTTTTATAATAATAACAGCTCAGATTTATAGAGTGCCTTTCATCCCAGGGGGTCCTTATTGGCTTTATAGCCTTGCAGTGGTGTACAGGCTTGCAGAGTGGAATTTCTTCTCCTTTCCTCATCTGACGTGGGGTGCAGCCGCCCCTGGGGCACGGGGGCTCTGCACCCACTCAGGACACATGAAAATAAGGGTTATGTTCAGCTGAAAAGAAAGAAGAGAGTGAGGCAGGAGGGTTTGAGGCAGTAAATGGCAATCACCTGACTTTAAGCTGTGATAGCAGAGTTTTTCCATCATGCTACGGGCACTTCTTTGGTGGTCACCATTAGCACGGGCCGTGGGTTTGTGCTGCCTGCACCAGGGACACCGCTCCAGCGGCACCTGCGGGGACAAGGCTGACACTTACCAGCCCGTCACTGCTCTTCCTCACTAGTGCCAGCGCCGATCGATGGAGATTCCCCATCCAAGGACTAAATTGGCTTGACATTGACTTAGCAAGGCGAATCCTTGCTCCAGGCAATGCAGTCACGAGCAGGCTCCAGCGTGGGGATATCTGAGCGCTCCGCAGCTATGCCAGCTGTCGAGCCGTACCTGCTTCCGAGTTAGCAGCAGGGCTTTGGATGCAGTCCTCGGTGCAGCAGAAAATCTTGTCTTGCTCTTTCCCGTCCCAAGTGATCTCTCCAGAGATGGAGGATTCGCCCTTCTGCGCGTTCAGTGTAACTCGTGACTGCGTAAACCTGAAGGCAAGTGCTTTGGTTTGGGTTTGGGCCTTATCAGTTCAACCCACTGTCTGCCAAAGGGGTGGAACAAGCTCTGCTGGGAGCCCTCCCATTCCCCGCCTCATCCTACCCTTAAGGCATACCGAGGGGATCTCCTAAATCTTCCACCGCACTCAGTTCCTGAGCAGTGTGACCTGGCCTGGATGCTGCAGCCATTTCCCAGCGTGGAGGGATGCAGGAGCAGGCGGTGGGGACCAACCCAGCATCCGCTCACCCTCCTCCCTGTCCCCCACTGATGCTCCCTGCCTGTTGTGCTGTCACCGTGCCCAGATTGCGGCCGGGCGAGGAGGAGTCTCCCATGGGCTGTTGCCTTCAACAACAATTTTCTTGAGATGAAAGCTCGGGGCGTTTGTGCCAGTTCATTTCTCCCCCAGCACGGGCTGAAGGAGCCTGGTTTGTGCAGAGCAGCCTGCGTGCCTGCGCCCCGGCTTGCCGGGGAACGATGCCACTCGCCAGCTGTGCCCGCACCCGCAGGCAGCAGGCGAACATCTGGAGAGTGTGATGGCACTGCCACTTGTCATCGGGCAGCCACCTAGCCTGGCTGCGATGGTCCGCAGACCTGGGAGGAGGGGAAACAAAGTGGAAGGTGCCCCAAGGCGCCTCGCTGGGCCCCCGGAGCGGGGCTTGGCTCTCAGCGCCGGCCTTTCCTTGGGAGGGTGGCAGGGGGTGAGTTCGCTGCAGGTGCTGTCACCCCCACCCCAGTTCGCTGCGCGCATCGTTTCGTGGCTTCCATCAATAACTTTGCACGCAGAAACATGACTTTGCAGATGTGGTCGCAAATCCCAGCTCATTCACCATATGCTCTGCCTGCCTGACAGTGCCGGGGAGCTCCCGCTTACGGATGCGCCCCCGAGCGCTGCCTTCACTGTCCCTGCCTGTCCCTGCGCTGCCCGGTCCCTGGGGAACACTGGGCGCTGCACAGCGCCTCGCTGCGGAGCGGCTGCCACGATGGTCCGCGCTGGTGGGTTTGCTGCTGGGCAGAGCCGCGGGCTGTGCCGAGCATCCCGCACGGGCATCGCGGGCGGGCTGCCTGGGTGCCGCAGCCCCGGCTGGGGGGCACTGGGCACCACCGGGGCTGCCCCAGGCTTTTGATCGAGCCCGGTACGGGGATGCTGGCGTACGGCAGGCCTGGCGTGGAGGGGAAGCGGGAGCATTAACTGCGTTGAAATGACTTTGTCGGAGTGCCAGCATATGAAATGTGTGGTGATATTGCAGCCCTGCCACTGCCTGTGGCTGTTTTTCCTCTGCTTCTAATGACTAATAGAGAGAAGACAAAACAATTTCTATTAGTTTCTCCCACGCCGCAGTGGGTTTCTTATTTTCCAAACCTCATTAGAGTTTGTAATACCATGGTGGTAGTCAAGAGCAGTCCGAATCACCCTGGGGGGAAAGAAGAACCAAAGAGATATGATGTGCAGCCCAGTATTAACACTGCTCCTGGCTCGTTTCCAGGGTCCCTCCTGATTCCTTTCCAAACTCTTAAGCCTTGTCTCCATCTTAAAGGTTAACGATGAAGCTTAGGAGAGTAAAAAAAAAGAAATGCTTAAGATCCCAAATTGTTAAAAGAGAATAGATGTGTGTGCTGAGCGGAGAGCTGGGTCTGCATTTACATTGGAAAGGCAAATATTATTGAAAAGGCAGTGCTTGCGCTTCCCGGGGCGTTGGAGCTGGGGTGTGGGTTTCCCTGGAAGAGCTGCCGGTGGGAGGGACTGCTGGTGTTCGGAGGGGCCACCGGCTTCAGGTCACCATGTCCAAATCCTGTAGGAACTGGACGCAAGGCAGGCACCGACCTCGCACCGCTTCCTCGGGAAGTCCCAGCGTGCAGTCCTGGCTCCTCCGAAGGCAGTGGGAGTTTTGTTATTTGTTGCCTCGTTACAAATGATGCTCATGAAAGCACCAGGCACGGAGCTGCTTGAGCAACGCTCGGGAAATGATTGCAAACAGCACCCAGACAACCTGCGCGAGAGGACCCGCAGCCTTGGCTCAGCTGGCTGCTGAAATAATCATTCAGAGGAGGCATCCAGCCCAGCTCTGGGATGCTCAGGCATAGAAAAACCATCCCCACAGAGAAACCGTCCTCAGATCATCTCGCAGTGGCTACAGCCCGGTGGGCAGAAGCTCCGTGAGCTGCTCCAGGAGGTCTGTCTGTCCCCACGACGCTTCTCCATCCAAATCGTTAAGAAGCTGAAAGCTGCTGAGCTTATGGAACCTGACAAGGTCAGAACCTTCGTCTGTCAGCAATGACGAAGCTAATGGAGGGAGACGTCGTGAAGAGCAGGTACATGGAGCAAGACATGGATCCTCCTGGCAGACACTAAGCAGCGCCAGCCCGCTGCAAACAGGCAGATTTCGCATCATCCTCATCAGCTATTTGGGCATTTCCCAGACCTTGCAGTCAGGGAGGGATGGGACACGGCTCAGCCGTGTCCTCCTGGCCCTGCCACCGAGTTGCAGGCTCAGGACAAGGCTGCTGAGGCCAAAACCCAGCCAGATGTGGGCAGTGGTGGAGCCACCGCCTGTCTCGCTGGTGAGATCAGCCAAAAGCTTACGGCAGAGCCATGCAGGGTGAGAGGTTTTGGCTACTTGTTTGTTTGCTTTTCCCCTGCTGAAGGAGGAGAGGAGCGGAGAGGTGTGTGTGGAAGGGCTCGTTCTGGGTGATGATACACCTAAGTGACGTGATGCACCTACATGGCGTGACTTGAGCAGGGTAGTAGAAAGGAGATGGCAACTTAAAAGTGTTGGGTCAGACACACGCTGGGTTGTGTTTTATCAGCTTCCTACTGCTTGACTGGGAACAGTCCATCAAACGAGGAGGTTTCTGGCAGTAAATGCAACGAGTTTGGAGCCTGCTCGGTCAAAGGGAAGGGTCTGTCAGTGAACTCGGGTATTTTGGGCTCTGGTCCTGATGCAGCCAGGAGATGTTACCTGGGTTCGAGTGTTAATGATGGCAGCTTCTGCACCAAGTCGTGTCTCCCGGCTCACATCCCTCCCCAGGGATTTGCTCTCTGCGAGCGTGGACTTCCAGGAGCAAGTTGTGCCAGAGTTACAGGCAAACAAGAGACAGGCATCGCTCTCTCTTCCCTTTCTCCAGCTGGGGATGTGTTGGCTTTTCGTCCTCACCCTCTCACTCTAAAATGGGGATTTTTGACTTTCTTGCAGAAAATCACCTTTGAGCTTAGGTTAAGCATGGGAAATTTCAATCCCAGAGGGAATAATCTGTATATTTGCAAAGTTGTGCACGGGGCTGAAAACTAGAGCTTTGCATGGGGTTCCTCTTGCAGCCCCGACTCCGTAATTAGGGCATAAATCCAGCTTTGCGTGCCTGCGTCTGCCTGCTGCACAGGCACCAGGCGTTGCTGTGGGAACCGTAACTTTCCAAATTTGTTTTTACTCGGCACTCCATTTCAGCCTGTTCCCAACAGGCACTTCAGAGGAAGAAAGATCCACAGCCTACCGCAGGATTTCACCCACAGGAGACACGCTTTACTGGAATAAATAAATAGCTGTATAATGGGGAGCGGGGCGGGGAGGATAATAAAAGGTGACAAATGGGCACCGAAGATGTCACCGGGACCCGGCATCTCAAAAGCCAGCAGCTGGGAGAGGCCGAGGAGCCTCTTGGGGTCCCTCTGCATGGCCGTGGGCACTCCACCAGTGTTGCGTTGCTTCTGCTGGCCAGAACCACAAGCCAGTGGTGGACCTCCCCCAGCATCACGTCGCCCCGCCGGCTGCCTGGTCCAAGGCTCACTGGTGTGCAGGAGGGAGATCTCTGCTCCCATCACTCACAGCTTCTCCATCTCCCCGTCTCAAAGCAGATTCCTGTGTCTTTCCTTTAGAAATGGCTTCAGGAGAGGATGTACTTTTTCTCTGTGCCACGGTGGTGGGTACCGCTGGCTGGGTTTCCCTGAATGCTCGGTGGTGTCACTGGGGTTGTGCGGACCAGAGGAAGGCTTTAGTGTTTGGGGGATGTTTGGAGGTGATTTGTAGGAAGATCAGGTTGGGATGGTCCAGCGTTGGCGGAGCATGATGCTGATAGGCATGGGCACGCACCTCCTGGGTCCTGCTGCTGACCCGGGCTCGGGCACGAGTGGTGTAGAGAGTTGAGTTAGCGGTTCAACAGCTGAACTAAAACACCAGCAGCGGCACTCTTTGGAGTACCATGAAATGAGTCGATGTTCTGGTGCACTAACGGAGACCGGGAAAGCAGCGGCAGTCTCTGTTGAGACTTGCCTTCAGCTCCCGGGGAGGCGCAGGAGCCCCCGCGGGGCACGGGGCTGGTGGCAGCACAACGGTGGCAACTGTTCGTCTTCCTCCATCTATTTTGTACTTTAAAAGAAACAACAACCAAAAAAAAAATCTCTGCTCAAGATCTGCAAGTTTCAAGCGGAGGTGACAAATAGCTTTGGATCAACTGAATTCCTGTTTTATGATGAATAAACTATTCATCGGGAAGGACCCCCCTTCCCTACCTCTGCTGGCGCCTGGGGAGCAGCGCTGCTCCCACCGCCTGCATCCTTCTGTCCGGCTGTCACTGCTGTCCTGGGTCATAAAGTCCCATGTCCAGATGTCGTTTGCTGGCTGTCACCATCATTGTGCCACAGCTGGGGTCCCCGCATGGCACCACGCGCCCGGTGGCACAGGCACTAGGGGGGTTTGCAGCTCCTGCTCCCATCCGTGGTCCCTGATGACAGCCACCACCCTTTGCCCAGTCCCATGACTCTCACTGTCCCCTCCCATGCTTTGCTGTCCCCAAATTGGGTGCGACGAGGGAAGAAGAACCCCAGCGGTGCCACCGAGGGCCTCCCGCAGCTGTGCCGGCGTGGCGCCACAATTAGTATTCCAGTGCCGGGATCAAAGAGCTGCCGAGACGGAGCCCATGGCGTTTCGCCGGTGTCAGCTGAGCCTTTTTCACCACATTTCAACATTCCAGCGCAGGTGACTTTGCCGCCGCACAGCTCCAGCCCCGTGGGAGGGAGGGAGCGGAGGGCGCAGGACGGGGGGTCCCGGGTGCGGGATAGGGGTCCCGGTTGCTCCCAGCCCCACGGAGGGTTTTGGGGCTCGGTCCGAGGGCGCGTGGAGGGGATGGTGCTGAGCACCATACCTGTAGGCACATCGCGCCGGCCCCGAGGAGCCCCGTGCGTGCCCGCAGGCACCGCGGCCCCAGCGCTGGTGTGATTTACCTCCCCGAAACACCTCAATTTAAATGCTAATTCTCCCTGAACCGAGGGGGTAAGGCAGCTATTGAATATTTTGGGGCTGTTTATTGCTGGCGCTGAAGTGGGGCAGGCTGGGGCCGCCGGGCAGCGCGGGGACAGGACTCATCCGCAGCATCGGGGCTGATGGAGGGATGGGGGCGATGGCTGTGGCCGCACTGGAGGGACTCGGGGCGCACGGGCAGCTCTGGGTTGGTGCTCTCCTCTCTCCCCGCAGCCCCGGCCGGCCGCGCATCGCTGCGAACGGTGCACAGGGCTGAAATTTGGGGAGCTGGAGGGGGCTCCAGGGCATGGTAAAACCTGACCGGTCTCTCTTTTTTTTTTTTTTCCTGCCTCGTTATACAGGAGTGGGGCCTCGCTAAAATTAATGACCAGTAAATTTGGAGTAAGTAATTGCTGCTTCAGAGGGTTTGCATTAAGCCTTTATAATTCACCAGTGCCTGAGGTCACGGAGACACATGGGGGGAGATTTACGGCGTGCTTACCTTCTCCAAAGTGGCTGTGGAAACAGGACACCCTCTTTTCTGTCTCCCAGTGACTCTAGATCAATTTTTTTTTGGTGATGACAAGCTAAAAAGAAGCTATTTCTGAATGTCCCCGTGTCAGATGCAGGCTGGGCTCTTGTGAGCTTGCAGCCACCCCAGCGGGAAAGCTGCTCCGAGGGAAAGTCGGGTCAAAACTGGCACTAAATAACCTCAAATCCATCATGTTCTCCCCGAGCCATCGCAGGACAGAAAGAAGATTAATAAATTATTCTTGCCAGAGAAGGCGTCCTCTCAGACTTGCACAGCAGAAAGCGCAGTCCTCGCATAGACACTTTGCTGAACATAAGCACGCTGGATGATAATGTGATTAACATTTGTAGCTGTGCCGGCTCAGATAAGGGTAATTAAATCTCACGCTTCAGGGCATCAGCTAATCACTTGTGGGGTCATTTTATTTTTTTTTTTTTTTTTTTTACCCCTTCATGAATATATTTGCCCGGTTGCTGCGATGCAGCGTGTGCATCCGCTGCCCGTGGCGGACGGAGGCAGGAATCCCCGCGCCAGCCGATGCTTGGCTTTGCAGTGGGAGTTGTACCGGAGCAAGGAGGGTCTCCAAAGGGGTCGGTGGGCACAGTCTGGCCACCAGGCTGTGCTCTTCAGGCGCAAAGTGCAAAGTGGGAAACCGCAGCTGGCTGAGCCGAGGAGGAGAAGCTGCTCCTTCACCCGAGGGTGTTGCTAACAGGAAAATGAAACAAATGTGAGTCACCAGCTGATCTTCCACTACTGTGGGCCAAAATCCCACTGGGAACTTGGCCTCGGTTTTCAGTGCCTTGGCAAGGGGATGAGGTGCCCCAGGGCTCAGCAGAATCAGACCAGGACCCGGTGGCCGTGGCCCCACCCAGGAGGACCTCAGCACTCTGCCTGCTCCCCAGCATCTGCATCGGGGTCTCCTGCTCCCCCCAAAAAACCCTTTCTTTCAGGGATGCTGTGGGATGTTGGTCCTTTCTGGAGGCTCCCCATCAGCTGCGTGAGATGATACCAGCACGGTGGAGCACAGCGATGCAGCCCTACGCTGCACTGTGCCACGGCTGTATTGCGTGACCTTCGGTGTGTTCTTTAAGGTCAGATTCCCCCAAAACATCTCTAGTCTGCGTATCTAGTTTCAGAAGGACAGGAGAACACCGGCACAGCGGGCTTTCGCTGCCTGAGCCATCCTCCTGGTACCTGAGCCACCACTAATTGCCTTTACCCCACCAGCACCCCGAGAGGGAGGAAGCCGCTGTCTGTTATCTGTCACCTGAGGGAACGGGTGCGTTTTATGACTCGGCCAAGGTCACACGAAGTGTCCATCAAAGCCAGGGTTTTGAACTCCGTTTAATCCAGGTGACTGCCTGCCTCCTCAGCCCACCCTGCCAGTACCAGAGCTCAGTAAAGCCTTTGGCCATCTGACCTTTCCCAGCATCAAGGCTCCCTCATCTGGAAGTCAGCTCCCTCCCAGGGTGGGGATGTACTCTGGGTCGGATGCTACGGGGGAGCAGGGCTGCGAGGGAGAAACAGCATTTCCCTGTATAATGACTCAGTAGCTGCAAAATGCCCCGAGAGACGTTGAGGTCCCCACCAGGAGAGCGCTGTGAGTCGGCGAGTGGGTTCAGTGTGCGTCACGCTGGAGAGAGCAGCACGGTCACCGCTCCTGCGAGTACTGGGCATCTGCTCCGTGAGTTGTTGGGGGGATGCTGGGGGGCAGAACAGGAGACAGGAGGATGCTGGGAGCAGGTGGGATTGCTGGGCTGTCTCCTCATCCCATTGGGATAAACCTGGCTCCACGGCTGGTAGGCACCGCAAGGTGATGGAGGTACTGCCGTGCCTCTGGGAAACAGGATGGACCCCCCGGCGTGAACCTGTGCGGAGGTGGCGGTGGCTCGGCCGTGCCCCAGATGGAGGCACGTGTGGCAGCACATGCACAGGGATGCTGTCACATCCCTCCCCTCGTCTGTGTCCCTGCCCTTTGCACAGAACCCGACAGCTTTGATCAGAGCTTTCAGAGAGCACAAAAGCCTGGCAGAAACTCTTTTTTGTGCCTTTACGGTGAGCAGCGCTGCGAGCCGCAGGGTTATTAATACGGCGCAGTGGAAGAGGAGCTGCAGCCCTCTGCCGGCTGCGGCTCCGTGGCACACAGCCCGGCACGAGCCAGTTTGGGTGTCCCCATCACCTGCCCTCCCGGTTCGCCGAGGGCAGAGCGCGGTGCGGGCTGGCAGGGCTCACGCCGTGCCCGGACCCTATGCCCGGGGGGGGGCTTCCCCCCACGCGCCTTTGGCTCATCCCTGCTCTGGGGCTGGAGGTGGGGAGGGAGGGAGGAGATGCAGGAAGGATTTGGTCGCAAAAAAGCCATTCCTGAAGTGCTGCCTTGTACCGCTGCTCCCTCCCACGCCGGGGGCACACTGTGGGCACACGCCGGTGTGTACACCCACGCCTTGACTCGCACTTGCCCCTTGTTTTTCCTCGACCTTTCGACTGCCGAGCAGGTAAAGCAAACGGCGTTACAGCAAGCGGCACCGCAGAGCACGGCTTTTCAGTAAATACCTTTTCCTAAAGGCGTCAGCTCTGAGCCGCAGCCGCTGCACGCGGGTTCCCCGTGCGCTGGTGTGCGTCTCCGCCAGCGTCTCCCTCCTTGGCTGCCCGTGCACGGACCACCAGCCCCCGGCCACTGTCCCGCCGCCCGGATGAGCCAGGTTTATGCCCAAGGACAGCCAGCCCGCAGGCTCGTGGCGTGGGGGGGTGTGGGTGAGATGGCGCGGGTGGGTTTGTGTGCGAGGAGGGAGAGAGGCTGCAGCTTTGCACCTTCTCTGCCCCGTGCTCGGGCGCAGGGTTAACGTGGTCTTCTGGTGTCTGCGGTGCCGCGTGTTTCTATCCCCCGTGGCTCAGCTCTTCTGGCACCACCAGGTCTGTCCCCTGCTGCAGGGCGGTGGGAGAGCACTTGGGAAGGTGCCACCAACCAGTGCCGTTGTCCCTCCTGGTCCTACTGGTGGTGGGATACAGGGCTGGACAGGCTGCCGGTGCGCTCACCCTTGGGTGCAGGGCTGACCTGTCGGGGGGGGACGGTCCCCATGCCCCGGGGTGGCAGGTGGGCTCGGCGCAGCTGCATCCCTCTTTCCCGGTGCAGCATCGCACTTCTCCGGGACTTTGGGGTTTGGTAGCGCTGGTGCTTTTCTGCCTTTCCTGCTGAGGCAGAGCAGCAGAGATGCCGACACGCTCCTTCCTGTGTTCCCTACCAACTTCCCTAATTTTGCAGCCCCTGCTTCCCACCACCCACGCAGCTCCCGGCTCCGGCAGTAATTTCAGTTCCCCATTCGCATCACTAAGACAGCAAAGGGCTCAGAACAGCAAAGCACCACTCTGCCACGGGGATCCCGTGCCCGGCGTGAGCAATAGGAGATTTGTGAGCACACGTGTGAGCAAGAGGCTTTTCCCCTCAGACAAATAATCCACTTTTTCTCCGGCAGTGCGTCAAGTGAAGCTCCTGAGATACAATCAGGTGCGGGTGGCTTTGAGACAGGGGTGCAGCGTGGTGGCCGGGCTGCCTGCATGGCCGTGCTCAGTCCCGCTTGTGTGTCCCCACCTGAAGCTGCTCATCCCACTGCTCCTCCTCCACCTCGGGGCTGGGAACATCCCCAGGTTGGTTGCATGGAGCTATGGCCTCCCACTCGCCACCGGAACCGTATCCTGACCCTGGAGCAGCGGGGGGGTCCCCGAGGGAAGTGCTTCGCCAGCCCAGGGTCTCGCTGCAGCGGGACCCTTGGAGGTGGCCAAGGTGTCCCCACGTGGGAGATGATCATGGGATGATGGAGCATCGTGCCCAGGGACGGGCTCCAGGGGGTAAAACCAGGGGAAAGGGGTTAACTCAGCAGCTGTTTAAAGGAAAATCTGTTCGAGGAAAATGCAGCTGGGGCAGGCGGTGCCAGCCTGAGCCTCCCCCCAGCTCCTGGGGCTGACCTGATTTTGCAGGAACCTCCCTTTTTCCTGCTCAGCTGCCCTTTTGTCTCCGCACCCGGAGGACGCAGAGCCTCCTGGCCTATATTTTGGCTCTAAGATCAATATTTAAAATCCCCCCTCCCGTTGCCTTTGCGCAGGCGCGAGGTGTCTCACTTGCTGGGGGAGGCTCGTCTCCCAGAGACCTGTCTGTTCACCATTTCAAATAATTTCCCCGGTATCGTTGTTCTAGAAACAATTCATTAGGGACCTATTATACGATGTTATACCTGCCAAGGTTAGAAAAGATCCCGCATATGTGGTAAAATCGCACTGCGAGCTGCACGCGCCGGCTTTTTTTTTTTTTGGTGTCTGTCTATAAATGTACCTTTTCCTCCTTTTGCAGAGTCAGTCACCCGGGGGCAGATCCGTGGGGGTAACCACGCTGCCTGGGCTGGTGTCCCCCAGCAGGGGTTGGTCTGGTGCTCGGTCACAGTCCCATACTGGGAAGATGCTGCTGGTGGTGGAAAGGGGCAGTTTTGGAGTGTAGCAGCTGTTCCTCTCTCCTCACCGCTGTTTGCCCCTCTCCAGTGGCACATTTTGAAAATCTGGGCCAAAACCGGTGCCCAGGTCCCCAGGCTGAGAGCGGTCACACGTTGCCGGAGAGCTAACGGAGCCGCGGTCCCCAGGGAGCTCATTAAGCATCACCTCGGAGGGCTGCGTGGCCAGGGGCGGCTGGCGGCGGGGGCTGCAAACCCCATCCTCTGTTCGGTCTCCTGCCCGCAGGAGATGTCCCTCACCCTCCTGAGCCATCCGTCCCGGTGCCGCCGGGGCGGCTCAGCGCCCCTGCCCGGCCGTGGCCTGCATCGTGGCTTTGCAGTTGTCTTTTTCTCTCTGCAGGGAGAATAACTTCATCAAGGATTTTCCCCAGCTGGCCGACGGCCTCATGGTGATCCCGCTGCCCGTGGAGGAGCAGTGCCGCGGCGTCCTCTCGGAGCCCCTTCCCGACCTCCAGCTTCTCACCGGTACGAGCTGCCCCCGGGCTCAGCTCCCTCGGGGGAGAGCGCAGCCGCACGAACCCCTTCTCCCAGCCTGGATCCCAGCATGGTCCCCGAGGGGCATCAGCATCCCTGGCGTTGCGGGGTCCTTTGCCGCATCCCTCCTGCATCCCTTGGGCAGAAATAGCCTCTGGGCTGGGGGAGTCCACCCCAGCACGGCACGGCGGCATCTCCGTCCCTGCGAGCTCCAGGCAGCCACAGCCATGGCAATGCTGGTCCTGCCAGCAGCCCGGGGACCCCATGGCATAACCGCCGGAGGAGGTCATCCCTGCTACCACCCCGTTCCTCGCCCCTGAGGCTTGTAGCAAAGCAGTTGCTCGGTGAGAGCATCAAGCGTTCCCCGGAGCAGAGCCGCCGGGTCGGCCGGCGCTGAGCAGTGGCTCTTCCTTTGCAGGGGACATCAAGTACGACGAGGCGATGGGCTACCCCATGGTGCAGCACTGGCGGGTCAGGAGCAACCTCTACAGGGTGAAGCTCAGCTCCATCACCCTCTCTGCAGGTGAGGGCTTCTAACAGCGGGGAGACAGCACGTCTGCGTGGGCGGGTGGGTGGTGGTCTTCTGCCCCAAGGCATGGTCGTGCAGAGCATCTCACCAGCATTTTCCATCTCCAGGCTCTGCTTGGGCAGTAGCTCGTGCTCCCAGCGCTGCCACAGAGGCAGGCAGAGAGATTTTCCTCCTTTTTATGGGGCGGGGGGAAACTGAGGCAGGGAGTTTGTGCGGCTCGGTTGCACAAACCAAGAGCCTGGGTCAGAGCCAGGATGGAGGTAATAAGAAACACTGCGGGGAGGATTTGTGTAGGGGTGGCTGTGTATACATGATGTACGAAAGACAGTAATTTCTTGAAAAAACATGGTTTCAAAAGGACCCAAGGCGCTTGTAAATGCGGGTCATAGAAAGCAGGAGTTGCAGATGAAGAAGGGGCGGGCGGGAGGATCCTGCAAACGTCAAAACATTTCACTTCCACGTTTTTATAGCTACACATTTTGTTTCAGAAATGCTGAAACATTTTGTTGCGACCTGAAATGTTTTGCCTTTTCATTTCAAAACAGCATTTTTTATTTAAAAATCAACCTGTTTTTAAAGAGGGAAAGGGAAAAAAAAAAGATTTAGTGCAGACAGGCTGCACAGCCCAGGAATGAAATAACCTGTTCGGAGCTGGACGAAATATTTGGGTTCAGCTCAAAATAAATTATTCTAGCTTTTTTATTAAACCAAACTTCTCCTTCACTAAACGAACCAACCAGCCAGCCAGATAACCTCATTTTGGTGACAGCTATGACGTATTTTCTTGCAGTATGTTTTCAGTTCCACCACTGAACCAAAACGATGATACCAGCCAGCTCTAAAGGATGCCAAGGCACCGTGTCGTCCCCAGTGCCTCCACGATATTTCACCTCCATAGAGCAGTGGTCCATGGCCTTGTCCCATGCCAGCAGTCCCTGCTGCCCGCACAGGCGCTGCAGGGCGCTGCTCAAGAGATCATAGAATCATGAAATCATAGAACGGTTTAGGTTGGAAGGGACCTTGAAGGTCATCTAGTTTCACCCCCCTGCCCTGGGCAGGGCCACCTCCCCCCAGCCCAGGTTGCTCCCAGCCCCGTCCAACCCGGCCTTGAACACCTCCAGGGATGGGGCAGCCACAGCTTCTCGGGGCACCCTGCGCCAGGGGCTCACCGCCCCCACAGGGAAACATTTCTTCCGATATCTAATCTGAATCTCCCTTCTTCCAGTTTGAAGCCGTTCCCCCTCGTCCTATCAATGCCCCAACCCTTATGCACCCACGGAGCTGCCACCAGCCCAGCCCCATGTATCCCTCTGGGTTGTCTCCAGCTTTCCTAAAAGTTATCAGTTGTGCAGGGTATTTACACTGGGGATGGTCTGCAGTGCAATCCGTATTAAATTACACCAGGAGAACATCTCTGGTTGTGGTTACTGCAAAGCAAAGGCCAAGCACATCCTCTGGGGAGAGCGTTGATGGTGTCCCAGCAGCCTGGAAAATGGGATGGAGCTGGTGGGGAGGGTGTTCATGTGTGTGTGTGTGGATATGTGTGTCTGTGCACACCTGGGTTCACATGTACCTCCCTACAAATTGGGTTTGGAAATGTCTTAGGGAGAAGAATCATAGAAGGATGCCAGAGCCACAGCCCAGGCTAAATAGGTTGTGGATTCCAAAGGATCGTGTAGACCTTGGAGGCAAGAGAGGAGGAACTGCGCTTTGCGCCCGTGTGGGGACTTGGGTGTCTTGAGCGTGGGATCTTCTGGGGCTCCTTCCCCGCAGGCTGGGGCTGGCAGCCCTGCCTGGCCAACCTGCCAATCCCCTGCCTCCCTCCCTCCCGCAGGCTTTGCAAACATCCTGAAGATCCTGAACAAGGACAGCAGCCGGGAGGAGCTGCTCTCCTTCATCCAGCAGTTTGGCTCCCACTACATCGCAGAGGCTCTGTACGGCTCCGAGTTCAGCTGCACCATCCACTTCCCCAGCAAGAAGGTCCAGCAGCAGCTCTGGCTCCAGTACCAGAAAGGTGAGGAGTGCGGTGGGAACGGGCAGGGCCACAAATACCAGTTATTGTTTGTGCTGTTTGCCATCTGTCAGCCCCTCTCCCCTGTGCAAACGCCATCACTGCGCCGGTTAGTGGGTGCAGACAGGAGACTTGTACCACATTGAGTGCCCAGCAGCAGGAGATGGTGACAGCATCCCATAACCAAGAGAACCCATCCTGCCCGCTCCTGCCCTCCGGCTGCCGTACTCCGGCTCCGTCCTTCCCCGGGGGGACCTTCTTCACTGCCCGGCCCCGGCCCCGCCGCGGTGGCCCCCGCACGCCAGGGGTGCTCAGGGTCGGGTGATGGAGATGTGACATAATTGAGCTGTCTCAGAATGGCTTCGTTTTATTGCTTGTGACAATGACGGTCTTTAAGGAAGTGTATTAAATCAATAGCAGACTCATTGTGCTACACCATAAATAACGAGACACATCATTAAACAGGGCAATAAACTTCAGGACTTTGAAGTAATACAATTAGGTTATGTTTATAAAAACTCCCTTATCGCTGTAGCCTTCCATTTGCCAATTCATCTCTCTCCTCCAGGGAGCCGGGGATATTCCCCGGGTCTGATGTTTTTCCGTTGAAAAACATCTGTGATGTTTCATAGGGCCCGTCGTAGGGCTGATGGTGACGGAGCTCGTCGAGGCGCTTGCATCCTGCCCCGCGGCGCTGCCGAGAGCGGCCTCCTTCCGTGGAAGCTCTTGGACGGAGCTTTGCTCCCGCCTGCCGCCTCCCTCGCTTTCTGCTGATTTTTTTTCCTTTGTCTTCCCAGCGCAGCTCATCTTCTACGCGTATTTATACCGCCCGGTACTCGTTTGTTTGGGTTTTAAATAGTGATAAATGAAGTTTGCCATAGCAATGCCCCTGTTCAGCAGGAGAAAGCGTCGGGGAGGTGTGTTGTTTACGTACTCACGGCATTATTAATCATTTGGGTGTGCTCCCTGCCATCCCTGGGCAAACGTGGCAGTGGGGAGCAGACCGGAGTGGCTCCATGGCCCCAGCGCCATCACCGCAGACGCAGGGCTCCTCCGGAGATGCCGGGTGGGAAGGAGAGGCGGGTGCTGCAGTCTGAGCCCGGCATGAGCATCGCCGCTGTTTCACGGTGCTGCGGCCAGAGGGGAGATGAACACTGGCAACACTTGGTCCAGTGGTGAAATATCTCCTGTTTCTGAGCCCCCACCTTCCCCCTAGCCCGGGGCAGTGGTGGTTCCTGGGGCTCAACCACAAAGCCCTGCGGTGGCACGGGGCCTGAAGGCGAGCAGTGCCTCGCTGACAAAATAATTTCCTTTTTAGTCCATGGTATGCGGCTGGCCGAGGCGGGCTCCCTCGCTCCCCTGGAGCCGTGCCGGCGCCGTGCCGCTCGTAGGGCTGTCCCGGCGTGCGGGGGACATCCCGAGCATCCTTCCCCACCAAAGCACTCGTGGCACCGCACAGATCCCTGGGGGTTTTGCATGTAATGCCCGGACATAAGCATTTCATTTCTGATGGTGTGGCATTCAGCCGCCAGGGCTGGCTCCGACCGTGCTCGTCGTGGGTGGCTCCGTCTGTGGCTTCGGTAGCTGGTGGGGTCGGTGCGGTTGAACTTTGGGGCCGTCAGTACTGCAGAGGGGACCAGTGTTGTACTTAGTTCTTTGATGGCCAGAAAATGCTCTTGGATATTCTGAGGATATTCAGGGCTCTTGCCAATACCGGGGGAGATCGGGTCTGGATGGAGAAGAAGGTTATCAGGGAAAACCCGGGGCTCTCTCCTGGTGAAACCCCAGTTAGCTGGGAGAACGAGCTTGCTGTTCATGGTAGATGGATTTTATTCCCAGCTTCTCCACTGATTTACCCTCATTTTGCCAGTGACATAAGGAGGATTTGAATAAATAGCTCCAGCTAGACAGTTCTGGATGCCTCCTCCGCTCAGAAACAGCTCTGGCCCGCCGGGCTCCCCGCTGCTAGCCAGCCCGTTTCCGAACTGCTCTGAGAGCGCACATATGCATCATCTCTAATAAATACAAAAGCGAGGCCAGGATAACTGTAATTTGTTAGCGAACAAAGCAGGTCGGAAGAGGAGGGGGAGAGGAGAGTCTCGAGCTAATTGGAACGGCACCAAATATGATAAAAACGCACATTGCGGCGTGTTTGCAGCATCGCACGAAATTATTTTAATATTTTAATCATCTTCATAAATCAATCGGCGGGCCTCGGGAGGAGGCCCCCCGCCAACAAAGCGCACAATCTGCGCTTCGAGCCCTAATTGAAAACACGGTCTCGAAGAAGAGCCGGCGCCGCTGGCAGCCGGACCCCTCGTCGAGCGCCCGGGGCAGGCGCTGGCTCTCTGCCGGGGCTGGAGCAGCCCCGCCGCCGCCCTCGCAGCCCGTGACGTGGGTCGGTGTCTGCGGAGCGCTTCCTTCAGTCTGAACGGAGGAGAAAGGGATCCAGCTCTTGCCAGGGACGGCAGAAAGTGGGTGCCGGGTTCCTTTCGGGGCAGATACAGAAACATCCCCCGGGCTCCCCACCTAGGAACTGTATTAGCCCGCGAGCGGACCCAAGCAAACCCTGATTTTATTTCACACAGAGTGATTAAAAGCCTGTTTTGGGGGCTCCTTGCTCTGGCTCTGTGCGGCCGAGCCATGCTTTAACTCATCGGAGCGGCCTCCAAGCGGGGACCTTGAGATCGACCCGGCCATTGATCTGTGCCACGGGAGCCCGCATCGGTTTTCTCCCCCGTCGAAGCCAGCATTTAACGCCGACGGCACCTCATTAAGTTTGTACCAATTGTGTGAGCATCTTAATTTGGCAGCTGGGGTGAACGTGACACCCCCGGCCACCGCCTGTTGCGCGTAAGAACGTGCCGGGTGTGGGCTGGATGGAGTGAAGCGGCTTCGTCGCAGCCCCCGCGGTGCTGCGCTCTGCGTTTGTGGCTAAACCAGCGCTGAGAACACCCCAGCGCGTCGGCTGCTGCTGAGCGGTGCTTGCACAGCGTCCGGCCTTCCTCTCCTTCCCACTCTGTCCCTGCAGCGAGTAGGTCGGGGTGGGCAAGATGCCGGGAGGGGACCCAGCCAGGACTGCTGACCCAAACTGGGCCCTTCCACACCGTGTAATGCTCAGAGATAAAACTGGAGGGGAGAGGCTGGGGGTCAACCCACCACAAAGATGCTCACAAAATGTAGAGCAGGAAAGAGCGATCCCTCCATCCAGCACATCCACCTGCCAGGGACCGCTTCCGTCCCTGCTGAAGGTTTATCAGGGACCCGGTTGCTCTGCGGCCCCTGGGTCTGGCTGGACGAGGAGGAGTTGGAGACCTTGGCTGGGGAAAGGGAAGAGCTGCTCCGAGAGCAAAATCTGACAGCCCCGGTGGGATTTCCCCAAGAGCTGTTCCAGCTTGCTTGTTCTCACTGCGATACACAAAATGCAGAACAAATGTCTGTAAGTGCTCCGGCACTTAGAGAAAATGGAGACGTTATCAGCAGTAATGCGGAGGGTCTCGTCTTGTCGAGCAATTGAGTGACAACTCTTTTCCTTCACACGGTGCAGACTAGCTGAGCCTCAGCGTGGGAGACTTCTGTTCTCCAGCTGGGAAAAGTTGGAAAAAGAAACGGCGTGCCGGTGGCGTGCTGCTGCGGAGGAGCACGCAGGTTCGCGGGACCTCCTCTCCCTGCCCACCGAGGGCCTGGGGAGAAGCCCAGCTGGGGATGCTGCTGGGTGCGGGATGTCCTGTGCCTGGGTGGAGGAGATTCAGAGGGTTTTGCTCCCCGACTGTTACATTGCTTTAGGTCTGCAGTGAGTGAAATATTTGGTTGGTTTGCATTTCCTAGGATCTCTAGACAGAGTCTCCTGGGCTGGGGTCACCTGCCCGCGTTGGGTGCTCAGCTCGCTGAGCTTTGGAAGCGGCTGGTACGGGTGTGAAAGATGTTCCCTTGCAGGAACACCTCCTACATTAGAACAGTCCAGGGAGGGGCTGTGCCCTGACAGATCCTATCACAGTCCCTAAGGCTTTCTGCCCACCAGCCTTCCCCAAACCCCCCAGTACTTGCTTCTCTTCTCTTGGACCATAGGCCGTTGCTTGCATTTACCTTTAAGAGGTTAAACTTACGCTTTCTTGTGTTCACAAGATCTTCATAAAATAGAAGCGATATTAAGAATACAGCTTCGAGCTCTGCTAAAATAGCAGTCCATATTCTTCTGAGTAGGGTCTGTGGATCCCTTCTGTCCTCTCAAGGTCTCATTCATCTCCCTTCAGGTCTGATGCTGCCGTAACACAATTAAGATTGAACTAGTGCACGGGAACCTTTAGTTTTCGTTTCCGAGACACAATCAGGTGCATTCAGAGAGCTGTAAGGCAAGCTTTGCATCTATTAAAGGAGATAATGGCTTTCCCTTATACCTGCTTGGTCAGAAGTAAAGCGTACAGAATTTCCCTGTCCTTGAGATCTATTCCTATAGAGAACCACTCTATTACCTTTGTAACACTCTTACTTGCTTGCGGTTTATGTCATTACATTTATTTCAAAACCTCAGATTTTGACATTTTGTTCGGGGGAGGAAAAAACAATCTAGCTGGTTGCCGTGAAATTTAGTTTAGACTAAAATATGTGCCGTGACTCAGTCTGCTAAATGACCTTATGCACTGCTCATTGTAATCCAAAATTACCAGGCAAGGAGAGTAATTAGTTGTGCAAAATGAAATAACTTTAAATCCTCGCATTGAGTAATGACCCAGAAAAATCACTTAGGCTATACAGAAGAAAAGACTCGAAGCATCTGGCTTTATTTCTACTTTTGTAGCTCTGCCCCCTTTGATTAAGAAGTGGGCTCTGCCCCTCATCCCGTCAGAAACTCTGCCTGTCGGTCGCTGCCCAGAACAACGTTCACAGCTGAGTTGCTGCTCCCCTAAGAAATCATAACTTCTCCTAAAGCCGCGGGGTGAGTCTAACAGCAGCAGCACAGCGGTTGTTCTGTAAGGATTGCATACGTTTGCTAAACCAGCAACTCGTATCTGTTTAAAGAGCTGCTTTATATCATCCCAGACGAGCCCAAATGATAAAAACCTCCACCCAGACCAGCGAACCCAGCTGGTTGGCAGGACCAGGGGAGAACCTGCTGCTGATGCACTGATACCTTTGGAAGCTGAGCGGCAAACTGCTCAGCTCCCCTTTGGCTCCACCTAAATACACTGCTTCTAATGCAAATTTTTGCAGCATTTATTAAAATTATCCAGGAAAACAGGTGAGCCCTCACAGCAGCCCTCCTACCAGCCCCAGCAAAGGTGTCACCTCTACAGCGCGGCAGAGCGGTGCCCGTGGGACGTGGGTGCTGGAGCCTCCAGCCAGGCTTTGTGTCCTGTTACTGAGGGCTCGGTGCCAGGGAATTTGGACCAGACCTCTAAAACAGCAGGTATCGGCTACGGTGAAAAGTAAGATATTGCCCCTGTGGGAGTATCAGCGTGAATGAAGGTAGGAAACTCTAGTATTTGTTTATGAGGTGCGTAGGGGGGTGTCAGATAAAGTTACGTGAGACCTGCCAAGGAGAGCAGATTTATCTCCCGCAACCTGACAGCATAAAAGGGGTCTCATAGCCATTGTGTTCCCAAGTCTAATCCCCACTGGTCGTAAAAAAAAAATCTGCCACCAAAGGGAGAGATGAAGTGTTTTTAATAAGAAAATGAGCCGTTTGCAATGCGCTTTTAATTGGATCGATTTCTCCTTTATTACACAATCTTTAAAAACCAAACACAATACGTATAACCAGACAAGCTCTTTCTCCAGGTAGAGAGCAGAAGCCAAACTATTTCATCACAATCCTTAATTATTCCATTTCATCTCGTTTGGCAGACGATCACAACATTGTGTGGGGGCACCACAGCAAGAAATATAGCTCTGCAAAATCATCTCACAGTCACTGTCGAGTTTTGTCAGGGGACGTGCGTACCATGGGTGAGGGACAGCAGGTTTTCTTTTTCCCTCTTCCGCCTGAAAATCAAGACTAGAAGAAGAGCCGCAGGCGACACGCACCCCCGGGCGCCGATCGCAGCGTCCTGGCCCACCAGTGCATCGCAGGGTGGTGTTATTTTTCTTCAGTCTCCGAGCGAGAAACAGATGACAGACGCTTTGTTTGAACTGTGTAACCAGGAACAGGCTGGGGTAACCAACTGCTCAGTTTACTGGACCAGCTTTTATGGCCCTTCAAGCGCTCCAGGAAATGTTATTGCTAGTAGCGTGATGTTTATTGCAAAGAAAAAAGAATCCATTGGAACAGAAAATGACAGAGGTACATATTATCATAGATAATATTGCTTCAATTATTCAGGTCCACGGTAGCTTCCTGCTTGGAGCAGTTCTTAGAAACAGGAGAAATGTTTAAAAGAGATCAGTAGGAGAGGAACTGCCATTACCATAATACTGGAAAAAATGCCTTGAGTTACAATGTAATTAACTGCAGAAGGGCCCAGTAATAGTCGTCATCTCCCAAAAACATACAAGCAAGATGAGATCGGCTCCCTAAACTGCTGTTACATACCTTAAGCGACTTCCCCCTCCCACCCAGAAAGAGCAGCAGAGAATGTAAATAATTATGTGCCAGTCGGTAGCCTTGGCAAACGCGCAGAGCAGCTCAGGAGGGAAGGGGGGTTCAGTTCCCGTGGGCACCGTCTGCCATGCTGGTGTCTTAGCTCCTACTCCCTTCTCCCAAAGCTTTTTCCAGCCAATTATAGCGAGAGAAATAGGAAGTTGCCCCGATAGAGGGGCACCTCCATCACACAGCTGGGTGTTTGTTGCGCTGGCCCTCTTCAGCACTTTGGCTGAGCAGAACAGGGAGAGAAAAAAAAAAAAAACAAGCAAAAAAAAAAAAAAAAAACCCAAGCAAAAATCCCACCAAAATCTGCTCCCGTCGCTTCTTTTGCAAACCCTGTAACTGGCAAACTGGCTGGAGCAGCAGCAGCTTCGAAGCTTGTTTTACTTTGCTGTTTCACTAGGGGAAAGTATGTGGGAACTTAAAAAAAAAAATCACCTGTTGCTTACATGTTGTAGCACAAGCAGCAAACAATTTGCTGTAGCATGGCAGCCACCATAAAATCAGCTTTTATATTGTCTGTCGTGCCCCCAAATTTGCAACTACATTGTTGATAGCAACAAATAAATGCACTGTAGTGTAACTATTATCTGTGGCAGATTAACATGCTACCACTGTGCCCTATTTAAATGCATCTTTCCTTCAATAAACTATTCTGGGCGAGCAGCACCACACTGAGGTACACATTTATCAGCCAGGAGAGTAGCACTGTGGGGGCCTTGGTTCACACAGCTGCAGTTTTGTGCTTCATTTGGCCCAAAGCCGTGATGAACATGAACTCTGGTGCCTGCTGGTGCCATAAAAAAAAAAAAAAAAATCTGAGGAATACAGTGTTTTGCTGTGCAAGGGAAAAAAAGGCAGTGCACCAATGGATGTGCTTCCAAGTATTAAAAAAATAACAGCGAAAACAGTCGTGCCCCCCCCATCCCCATCTCAGCAGTGAGTAGCTTGCACAGACGAAGTGCAGATGAGTGGAAACCTATTGCTAAATGCAATGGGCCGGAATGCAGAATAGTGAAGTGCAGGTGAACATGCAATACGTTGCATTTAATCTCATTTACTACGATCTCCCAGTCTTATTCTCCCAGCCCTTCCCCCCCTCCCCATGAAGCTTTAGGTACCAAACATACCTTCCAAAGACAGTTTCCAGGATACACTTAATAAAAAACTAACAGTGAATATCAACCATAGGTTTCCCCTGTTTGTTTTTTTTTTACCCCCTTCTACCTAGCAGAACTCTTAGTAGCAATAAAAACCCTGTTGCCATCAGAGAGCAGTTTTCTGGCTCAGCTCGGTCTCCCATGATGGCACAGTACTCACTTCACACTGAACAGACACGGTTCACAAATGACACAACAGGGGCGATCTCCTGAATACCAGAAAAATGGGGAGAGAAAGCCTTCCCTTGTCAGTTTGAAAGTAAAGCTCCATCTCCGCACAGTTTAAGAGGGCTATTTTGTTTTATGCAGTGCTGCAATCAGAAATTGCTTTCTCTAGTAGTTGCCCAGACAACTGCTACCCAGTTCCTTGTGAGTACCACAGCAAGAAGAGGATTGCCTCTCTAGTCCTCTAAGGGAAGGTGATTTAGAGCAGTCAGTCAGTGTTTATGGCACAAAGAAAGATACAGTGGTTGAAGCTGGAAGTGTAGGAGATGCGGTGTAAGGAGGTGAGAAGGTTTATGGAGTGACCATCATTTAGCAAGGAACCAATACTTTCCCTTGAGCTTGTTCTTTTTTACTGTATGGATTTTATATAAAAAGAGAAGAAGAAAAAGCAGACCACCACCACAGAAGCTATTTTGTTTCTAAACACAAAACATGACGGCCTCTATGCTAAACCCCCCTTCGGTTATGGCACAATCTTCCTGAACGCTTGACACTGGTTCCTGTCAGATTGCAATGAGGCTGGAAGAATCTGCTGCCAAAAGAGGCTTTGCTTAGAGACATGCCTTTAAGGTGTGGAATATCTTCTCAGATGGTAACTGTAGATCTTAATGCAATGATCCCAACAGTCCAGCACCAGCAGCTGCCCTTTGGGAGTAATGGCGATACCGACAGGACAGGTGAGTCCTTCCCGGATTAGGATATTGTAGCCCCCTCCTTTAGGAAAATGCAGGATTTCTTTACGGCTGCTGTCAGCAACAATGAGGTCTCCCCTGGCATCGACACACATCCCAGCTATGCACCTGAAATCCTCATTCTCGGAGAAGAAGTGGCTAATCTGGCGTCCCAGCTGGCCGTCCGGGCCGACGGAGCCAATTGAAAAACCTCCTTCTAAATGGTGTTCGTACTGCCGGTTTTCCAGGTTAAGGCCCAGCCCTTGAGTAAAGTATATGGTCCCCTCAGCATCGCAGGTGACAAACTTTGGGCGCACTGCGCTACACAAGCAACTGTACTTCACTACCCCCACGCCACGGTCTACCGTGAAACACCAGAGTTTGCCCCCTTCCACGTCGGTCACTACAAACTGGCCGGAAGGCAGGGCCGCGATGCCCCAGGGCTTGCTTAGCTGGCTCCGGTGACATGCCACGCAGTGACCATCCATGGTGTAGACCTTGACAGAGTTATCATAGCTGTCAGTCACACCTATCAGGCCATGGCAGTTCATGGTGACAGAAAGGGGAGTCAAATTGGGCAAGTCTGCTCCAAGGAAACTCAACACAAAACTATCGATTCCACTAGGGCTCCGGCGGATCTCTTTGAGAAAGCCCTTGCGGGTAAAAACCTGGATTCGGAAATTGCCTCGGTCTGCCACAAGCACCTCTCCTTGCAGGGTGACGTGTAGGCTGACAGGGAGATTAAACATCCCCGGCAGGCTGCCCTTGGAGCCCATCTTCTTGATGAAGTGACACTGCTGGATGCTCGTGGCTGCTTCAGGCATCCTTGGCTTGGCTGGTGAGGAGTTTGGTGTGCAGCTGGCCTCTTCTTGCACCAAGTCAGGCTCACGAAATGACGCTGATGAGGATGCTGCAGTTTCCATGAGCGATTCCTCCATGTTAACAGTCCGGGGTTTCTTCACCACCTGCCCGATCTGCAATGGTCCCACATGGCTCACCTTAAGGAGTTCAACCTCTTGAAGAGTCAGCTCCCTTGGGAGACTGTTTGTCAGTTCTGGTTCTTCCTCATCTGCTGCCTCCTCCAAGAGAGCTATATCTCCCTGCTTTATTTTGGCGAGGAAATAGTCACAGCGAGACATTATCTGCACTTCTGCTAAGTTCAGCAGATAAGCTTGCTCCTCCATTACCTGATTATTTACCTTCTCCACTTCAGACAAAGACGTGGTGAAGAATTTGCGCGACCTGGCCAGTTCTTCCTGGATCTTGCGCTCTTCTTTGCTGTAATCTTGCAGAACTGCTTTGTATCTAGATTGCAGGTCTCTGGAAACACCCTCCAGAGATGCTTTTCTTTTCTGCAGATCACCCATGAGCTCCCGAAGTCTGGCAAGCCTCATCCCAAATTCCCTCCTACGCTCTTCAGCAGCCTCTTTGATAGCAATGACTCTATGCCCTTGGGGCATGTGTGATGTCTCCTTGCACGGCTCACATAAAACCAAGCTACAGCTCTTGCAAAAGTGTCTTGGCAACCGTCTCCCACACACCTTGCACATGAGAAGACACACCACTTCCGCCAGTCCAGTGGTGTCTATGATCTTCAGGACAGTAAGATTGTCAGTCAGCTGAGCTAAGCTTGTGATCCGTGTGATTTTGCTGCAAAAGGGGCACCGTATCCCATTAATGCTGTTTGCTAGGAGTTTCTCTAAGCACTGTTTGCAGATGGTGTGCCCGCAGTGTAAGAGCTTGGGTCTCAGGTGCTCCTCAGTGAAGGACTCCATGCAAATGGGGCACTCCAGGACCTCTCGGAGTGCATCCGAGTTGAGATGAGGGGCAGCAGCCATGGCTTTCCGAGGCAGCTTTACTTGGTGCAAAGACTTGTACTCGCATCTATTCCAAGGTGCTCCAATTCTGTCCAGAAAGAAAACAGGAAATGTGATTTATGTCATCACCAGCAGTTACATATACATGCAATTTAGTTCTGATTTATCACCCAAACCTGGAAAAAAGAAGCCCAGTTAGCTTTTCTGCGTTTGGAAAGGATGGATTAGTCATAGCTAATCTCGGAGTGGGCAAGTTCCAAAACTAACTTGCAGCTCCTAGTGCGATGAATTATTCACTTGCAAAATTTATAAGTAGAGCTGGAAGAAGTGTAATGGCAGCAATAAGGAAGCCCAATAGATATTGATGACTGAATCATCTCCTCATGGTGCCCATCTCCCGCTGCCAAGCCTCCGAGTTTACATAATTTACTGAAACCCAGGGAGATTAAACCAAGCATTCAAAATGTTGCACATCAAAAGAGGAACCAGATGGTGCAATGCTTTAGGACATTAATATATCACCTCTGGAGACCTGCATTCAGATGTGACATCAGATACGAACGAAATAAATGTGGTTGTTTTACTCTGCTTTTCTAGATAGCCAAAATAAATTTTCAAGGTTTCATACGATTGCCAGGAAGTGAAACCAGAAGGAATGATTTGTCAGCTTCCACTCGTTCTGGGAATGACTGTACATACTGAAAACACACAGTGAAGATTTTACGCCAGTGTATTTCATTAACCTCCGCCATGCTGCATCATGCTTCAGCATGCAAATTAAACACAGAACACAGCAGTGTTCTAGCAGGTATTAGCAATAATGGAGTTAACAGACAACTCCAAACATTCGTTAATATATACGACAAGTAGTTCTTGAACTTAGCTTAATTGCATATAATTTCTCCTTATTTCACAATCTTGCAGCATTGACCTCATTCATGTATTCTGGTTCAGTTTTATACCGCTCTGGTTGCCGTTCAGCTTCAATCCAGGTTTCTCCATCCTCACATCCCTCACAACAGGGAGCAGATCCCAGCAGCTCTCTTACTAAAGCAGCCATCCATTCAAAAGGAACAGAACAGGGTTCACATCATTAAGTTATTATTCAGTAGACTGGGTTTCAATACCTTTGCTATTGCCTTGCTTAGCCATTAAAAGAAATGGGGAAGAAAACATTTCTTCTAGGGGGAGAGGACGAGAAGGAAGTATTTAGTCTTTAAAATGAAGAGACAGTCAGAGGGATGTGAACAGACAGCTTTTCCTGAATAATGGCTGCATGCATGCAGCACTCTCGCTTCCCTGCTGGGTTTGCCTGCTTCATCCTCGGGAGCATTTCAGACAGAAAAGTTCACTGTATTTCTGTTTACCATTTGTTCAAGTGGAAGAAGAAAACTGCAATGAAGAAAAGTTCTTTATGTTCATACAGAGAAGAAAAAAAATATATTAATTTATCAGCTTTAGTTAATGGTCCTTTAAAGCCCAGGTTTCAGGAAGGGATTCAGTGGCATAGCAGAACCTCCCAAGTTCCAAGCTGGGATCTGATCCTTGGCTCGACAGTCGCACAACAAGTATCACATCCCTGGAACCCGGGGAGCAGCGGCAATCCAGGCGCTTGCTGCCACTGGCACTGAATACACTTCCCTTTATTCTTAGCATATATCTCAGCTGGGGAAGCAGAAGCCTGGGCACTGCTATGTAGATCAGAAACCTTCCTCTAAGGGATGAAAAATCTGTATTTTAAAACCATTTTTAAAAATGAAACACAGGGTACCAGATCCATTAGTCTTACTTTCCTTGGAAATACGTCAAAAGAATTGGTTAGGGAAGGATGGAGGAGCAGCACAGACACCAGATACACCAGAGAGTTACATAAAAAGCCACCTTTAAAACAAGTATTTTCATTAAAGAACAACGGCAGAGAGGATTTTGTTTAGTTTTAAGCTAGATTCGGTTTTTAGAAAGATGATTTGTGAGACATTCTTTTCATATATAAGCCCCTTTTATCAGAATGCTACTATGCACCTTAGTAACGTGAAATTATTTTTACTGCTGCACTTTTATCTTTATCTCGCACTCAGCTGTGCCTTCATGGAAGTTTCCTTAAAAGTGAGTTGTTCTTGCCTATCAGTCCCTCCCAAGGCCGTTCCTCTGGCGCAGAGCAGGGTATTAGAGAAAGCCACAGCTGAGGATCAAGCTATAAAACTTTGTAAATTATGTGAGTTTGGTTTCCTTATATTAAAAAAAAAAAAATCCTGTGGTAGTTTCTCTCCTCACTCTGTAGTTTTTACTTAGCATGCATGGTGAAACAACTAGTTTCACTTGTAATTCTCAGCTTGTGTCATTGTGGTGGGTTGACCCTGGCTAGACACCAGGTGCCCACCAAAGCCACTCTATCACTCCTCTCCTCAACTGGACAGGGGAGAGAAAATATAAGGAAAGGCTTGTGGGTCAAGATAAGAACAGGGAGATCACTCACTCATTACTGTCATGGGCAAAACAGACTCAGCTCGAGGAAATTAGTGTAATTTATTACCAATCAAATCAGAGTAGGGAAATGAGAAATAAAACCAAATCTTAAAATCAACTTCCCCTTCCACCCCTTCTTCCTGGGCTTAACTTTACTCTCAATTTCTCTACCTGACCCCTGCCAGTGGCGCAAGGGAACAGGGAACTGGGGTTGTGTGTTCATCACAGGTTGCATCTGCCACTTCTTACTCCTCAGGGAGAGGACTCCTCAAACTCTTCCTCCGTTCCACTGTAGGGTCCCTCCCACAGGAGACAGTCCTCCGTGAACTTCTCCAACATGAGTCCTTCCCACGGGCAGCAGTTCTTCATGAACTGCTTTGGCGTGGGTCCCTTCCACGGGCTGCAGTCCTTCAGGAACGGACTGCCCCAGTGTGGGCTCCTCTCTCCACGGGGTCAGAAGTCCTGCCAGAAACCTTCTCCAGTGTGGTCTCTCCATAAGGTCACAGTCTCCTTTGGGCAGCCACCTCCTCTGTCTGGGGTCCTCCACAGGCTGCAGGTGGGTATCTGCTCCACCATGGACCTCCATGGGTTGCAGGGGGACAGCCTACCTCACCATGGTCTTCACCACGGGCTGCAGGGGAATCTCTGCCTGGAGCACCTCCTCCCCCTCCTTCTCCACTGACCTGGGTGTCTGCAGGGTGATTGCTATCACATATTCTCACTCCTCTCTCCAGCTCCTGTTGTTCTCCCCGTTTTTTCTTTTCCTTCTTAACTTTGTTATCCCAGAGGCGCTACCACAATTGCCGAGGGGCTCAGCCTTTCCCAGCAGTGGGTCCGTCTCGGAGCCGGCAGCATTGGCTCTGTTGGACACGGAGGAAGCTTCTAGCAGCTCCTCGCAGAAGCCCCCCCCGTAGCCCCCCTGCTACCAAAACCTTGCCACGCAAACCCCATACAGTTATTAACAAGTTAAAATAATGGCATAAAGCTGCAAAAATTTGCGTTGTGACTTATTCCTACAGCTTTATGACAATATTTCAGTAATGATGACAGAACCAGCACAATACGCGGATTTGGTTTGTTTTTGTTTTTGGTTTTTTTTTTCCCAAAAGCAGACGCTCTCAGCATCTGTCGCTCGCAGCAGCACCCCGGTGCCGAAGCAATGGCATGGCGCTGACTGACCCTCAGCCCCGGGTCCGGAGGCGGCGAGTGGGCTCTTGGGAGGGACACACGCTTTTAAAGGGACGCTAAAACGGCCGGTTTAATGGCAGAACGAGCCCCCTCCCGCCTTCCCCCGCCTCCCCCCGCCGCGGCCGAGCAGGTGCCCGGGCAAGGCCCGAGGCGGGCGCGGCCCGAGGGGGCTCGGCGGGGCGGATCCACCGAGGGGCTCTCACCGGCGGGGAGCGCCCATCCCGCGGAGGGGGAGGGCCCAGGCGGGGCTGCCCGGCCCGACCGCCCCCTCCTCAGCCCGCCGAGGCCGCCCCGGCCCCGGCCCCGGCCCGCGCCCGTGGGAGGGGAGGGGAGGGGAGGGGAA
Source organism: Vanellus vanellus (assembly GCF_965231255.1). Taxonomy (NCBI): domain Eukaryota; kingdom Metazoa; phylum Chordata; class Aves; order Charadriiformes; family Charadriidae; genus Vanellus; species Vanellus vanellus. The sequence goes on along the minus strand of NC_138923.1, from coordinate 4,256,888 downwards.
AGGGGGGGGGGGGGGGAAACCCGACCGCCGCCACCCCGCCGCCAGGGGGCGCCCCCGCCCCGCCGGGCCCCGCGCTGCGCCCTACCTGCCCGCCGCTCCCGGGCCGCGCGCGCCGCTTCCCAGCGTGCTCCGCGCCGACGCGCCGCGGTGACGTATGAGCCGCGCCGCAGAGCATGCTGGGAGAGGGAGTTCCGGGAGGCGGACGGGGGCTGGGGCCTGCAGGGGAGCTGGCGGCGGGGGAGGGAGGAGAGGCTGCGGGGGGGCCTTGCGCCGGGCAGGGGGGGCGGTAAGGGCAGGCGGAGGGCCCGCGGACCGGGGCCGGGCCTGGAGCAGGGAGCTGCCCGTACAGGGAACGGCCAAGCGGCCTCCTCCGCGCGTGTGCCGTAGGCGTTTCTAGGGGGGAAAATTAAGGAAGGAGAAACGTGTTTTCTTTTATTTTCTTTAATTTATTTTATTACTTGGAGTTTTGCTACACGCAGGTTGGTCCGCACCCTTTCTCTGACCAGCCTGTCCTGCTGCTGGAGCAGCCCCTTCCCCCTGCCCTTCCCTCTGAAGGGGCCCTGAGTCCCCGCCGGGTTCTGCCTCACCCGCTGAAAAATTGTCTTTCTGGGCCTGTTTCATAACCTGTGTTGGAGCAGCCCGTGGAGTCCCAGGACTATTTTTAGGTAGAGAATAGCAAATGTAATCAGTTGATTGGGTGATGCGCATAAATATCGTCAGTGAATAGATAGGCAGCTGCAGCTGTTTATGCAAGGACTTGCTCAGCGCGTGTCCTGGTTGGTATTAATTCTTTTCCCACAGTGCCCCGATTCTGCACTGGTGGCCTGCCATCGGTGCAGCTGCAGTGGCTCTGGCAGGGAATCAACCGATCGTGGGGAATGGAGCAGTTACGGGGTTTGCCCTCAATCAGAGGAGAGCTTGCGTTGCCCTGTTATTTGACGCCTCTGCTCCACTCACAGGAGGTAGTAAAGGATGGCATCTCCATTACACCCACACAGGGTTAATGGCTGGAGTAATTAATCATAGAATCAGTTGTTTCCCTCCGGCCTCTTCCCTCGTCTCTCCAGCCTTTATTTCTGACCTCTCTGCCCATCAGAGGGGCTCTCAGCTACCCTCAGGCTGGCAGCAGTAGCCAGAGGAAGGGATTTCACCACTGGACCACGGCTCTGCTCTGCCCTGGTGTTTCTCAGGGTTGCAGTGCTGTAAGGGACGTCAGTAATGCCAGGCCCATTTCAGCTCAGCTTTTGCTCAGCCATCGTGAGATGGCTTTACGGATGGCAGGGAGACGACTTTTGCTGTGTTCCCATGGGGCTGCACAGCAGATCAGGAAATGTTGGGGCTTGGGGCTTCCTCTGTGGAAGCAGGGAGAAGCCCAGGCCTGGGCAGGCAGGTCCAGGGGAACCGTGTCCTTCACATACCGGCAGTGCTGCAGCTCCGGTGCTTCCGGCAGCATTGCTGGTCCCAGCAGCATCCAGGCAGTATCCCACAGTCAGCCCCCGTAAACTGTGCTTGTGGCCCCTCTGCCTGCGTGCCCAGGTGGGAGTGTGGCGCAGCCGGCTGTGGGGCCGTGCCCAGACCTTTTAACAAACGCTGCAGCACATTTCCAGTGTTGCTTGCTCACCCACTCCAGCAGCTACCAACCAGCACTGAGAAAAGCACTAACATAATGCAGCCATTCTTGCCACCTTCTGGTTTTGGTATTTTTTCTACTTTTTTTTTTTTCCTCTTTAGAATAGAATAGAATAGTTCGGTTGGAAGGGATCTACACCCAACTAGCAATCAGGAGCAGCAGGGTTCAGCAACGTGGGCAGCAGATGCACTCAAAGGCAGAGAGAGCAGATGCAAAGCCTGACCAGGGTTGCAAAAGAAAATGAGTGAGATTTATGGTCTCCTGTTTCATGCCGTGCTTCAGGCCCTGAGCAGCAAACATCAGCGGGGCCCCCCCAGGCACTGGCAGTTCCCTGGGGGTGTTACTGTAGCTGGGGAGGGGACATAGGGTTCGCTCCCGGCATCGGCAGGGAAATGCTCTTTCAGCCCCCGATATATTTTCCAGTGAATAAAAGTGGACGTTAGCATTGAACTGGGGTGGTCTGGCAGATTTTGTGAGAACACTCCTGAAAATGAACAGTATGAGAGAAAAATAATGGTGGGAATAAGAAAATAAGCTTTTAATGCATCCTGGGGAGAAAACAAAGGACTGTCTGTATTTGGTTAGAGGTGATAACAATGAGCTGATGATGTTACCCAACGTGTCGGAGTATGGGGATCCTGTGCCATGACCAGGAATGCTGGGGAACTCGGACATCCCATGGGAAACTGACGTGGGTGCGTTGGAGCAGGGAGGGAGCCAGCTGCCCATATGGGTCTTATACAGCAGCCCGTGGGGGGTGGCAGCAGCAATTTGGGGGGTCATGGAGCCGTCCTTGCGGGGCCACAGTGGCTCAGGGGCAGGGGCGCGAGCACTGAGATGCTGCTGAAGGTTGGATGAGCTGAGCAGTGCTTTGGTTGCTCTTCCTGAGAGCTGGCACAGGCAGCGGGGTGGCAGTGGAGACCATGCAGGGCTCTGCAGAGCTACTTCCTTTGATAAAGCGAGCTCACTGGTGCTGTCTGCACCATCCCCTTCTATAGAGGTTTAATGGTGGTCTCTAAAAGCCTTCTTGATATTTTTTTCTTAATACCACAGATTTGCAAGCCTGTAAATGTCTCATCTGAAGCTGAGGTTACTGCAGAGCCTGCCTGGCCGACCTGCAGGCAGAGATGGTCTGCCTCCGGATTCTCCCTGCTGGTACCTTCAGAATCAGCCCCAGGGCAGAGGGACTGCCGCGGGCAGGCAGGGTGACATGCCCACTGAGCCAGAAGCACCACGGTATGGCTCTCTGGCCACTCCTTGCAGTTGTGTGTCGGGACGCTGAGAGTCCGCAGGGTTCTGTGTTTAATTGAGTTATGTTAATCAGCTGGGAGCAGCGGTCGGAACAGCAGCAGGGAGAGGGGGGTTTGCAGCCGGAGGCTGCTGGGGGCAGAGGGAGGCAGGCAGCTGGCAGTGTGGGGCTCTCCAGACATGATGGGGGGAGAAAAGGGGTCACAAACCATCAAGTTCAGGAGGTTGTCCCATGTTGGCACTCAGGGATGTTGCGCATTTGTGTTGCCAGACTCATCTTTCCGAGGCGTGGGGCTCCCCAAAAGAAGAGGTCCCCACAGAGGGGCTGTGGGGTGACAGCGGTAGAGCGAGCAGTGGCGGGATCTCCAGCCCGAGAGCCATCCTGCCGCAATGCCACGAGAGGGCAGCAGGTCCTCACGGACCGCGGTGGCCACAACTGCCCCGCAGCCACGCCGGTGGCAGGGCCCCACGCTGCCCCACGGCTGCTCAGGGGCTCGGCGGCAGTCTCCCACCGCTGCATTACTGCAGCTGCTTGCAAGCCGCAGCCTGCACGCTTCTGGGGTCTGCACTCATGTGCTGCGTCCCTCCTGGACAGGCTGTAGTCATGCCTTCACCCAGGCTTCCCACGGGAGATGCCATGCCACAGGATGGCTGCATTCCCCAAAAGATGGGTAGCGGTTCCTCGGTGAGCCTTCCCTTGCCCCAACCCACACGTGAGCCCCGGGGACGCGGGCGTTGCTGGCTGCTTGGTGGATTGGCACAGCCGGACCGAGCCGCTGCCGGTACAGCATCTCCTGGGCAGCAGCAAGGGCTGGCACCACACTTCATGCACACATGGATCGTGTGACAGAGGAGCACTGCTGGCTCCCCCAACATTGTCCTCATGGCAGCCCTGAGCAGTGTTTGCCCATCACTAACAGCCAGCAGCGTTAAATCCATCCAAACTCTTCACAGACCTGTTGGTTACCACACTGACAATAACTCACTGCAAGAGAAATTCCCAGGCAAACACAGCTATTGATTTCCTTTCTAACGCCTTTTCTATGAATTTGCCAACAAATGGGGTATTATTCCACCAGGTAATAAATGGATAGCCTGTGCCAGCGGATACGTGCTGGCCATAAATCCCCACTGCTCTGCCCGTGGTGGCACTAGGTCTGTCCAGCTGGAGGGTGGTGTGAAGGAGAGGTGGACCAGAATTACATCTTCCTTGCATGAAATGCAATACCCAGGTCCTAAGTCAGGCCCAGGTGAGCAGCCAGGTGGTGTCGGCGGGGTTAACCTGCTGAGCCTGGAGGAATCCCTGCCTGGGTCCGTTCCTGATATTCCCTCTACCGCTTCAGCTGGAGAGCCTTCTCCTTTCTTTGTTCCAAGCTTTTCTGCTGTTGAAGAGCTACCACATCCTACCCCTGATGTGGCTGCATTCTTGTGGTGAGTGGAGTGATTCGTACTTTTGGCATGACTTGGGATCTTTTGGAAGAGGTGCTGTATAAAATGCTGGACCACTAGGAAACCCGTCATCTCCTGGGAACTCTCAAGACAAAACAGCACTCCAATACAAAAGAATTAGGTATTATGCTTTTGTTATTGTTATAGTAGTGGTGTTATCATGTTTTCTTCTTGTCCAAGCACTAGGAGGTGCTGCTGGTAACGTTGGAAGCGTTTCCCCACATCTGCAAATGCTGATCCTGAGCAGGGACCCCTGCGCGCTGTGCAGGCAGTCACCTCGTGCTGTGGGGTTATTAAATCCTGGTGGAGCGTGGAGACAGAGCCAGGCACCCCAACAGGCGAGCGCTACCTCTGCACACCCTGTGCTGCTCGTCCTCCCTTTCTTACGCAAAGCTTGACGCTTAGCGGAAGGCTGTTATTTTATTTGTTTTGTTGTGTTGTTTTGGGTTTTTTTAAAGACATATTTCAGACAAACAAACAAACTAATAACTCCCACAAGTTGCCGTGATGCGTCTAACCACATCCGCGGTGCTGTGCTTCCAAACAGATGTTGGCAGGATTCAACTGAGTCGCCAGCAGCGTTAGCGAAAGCGTGTTCAGATGCGAGGGCTGATAAGGAGTCCCTCTGTCCTTGCTGCTGCTGCACCACAGCCCCTGCAGCTGACCCTCATCCTCCTGCCAGAACGGGACCTTTGGAGCACCCCAGCAGTGGTCACCTGCAAAGCCCTTCCCTAGGTGTGAAGCAGAGGCTTTGCAAGAGCAATCTGAGTGCTCTGGGAGGTTATCCAGTTCTGCACGGGGCTCGTGCAATGTGGACCTGAATGCTAAAACTGGGTTTACTTACTCTGGACTGGACCCAGCTTGCAGTGAAGACAACAGGAGTGTTTCTGTTGGCTTCGCTGGCAGCTGGAGATGGCATTGCAATAGTACGTTCCAGGGTCTGGTTCTGATTCTCTCCAATCCAATGGCAAAAACTTCCTTTGACCTCATCAGGAATAGGGTTGGGCTGCCCATATTTTTGTTCGAGAAGAAGCCAGTCAGCTGGGCCTCAGCGCTGACGAACGCTGTGCAGCGACTAGGTAATAAAAGCCAGAGTGATCCTCCAGGAATACGTCGGGTTTCTCCAGTTGTGGAGAAAAAACTGTCGGGTTTGCCGTGGGGAAAGCGGGCTGTCCTCCGAGCCCCTTCCTTGGGTGCAGGCGGGGGAGCAGATAACCGAAACTCATCTCAGGGGTAGGAGAGAGGGAGGTAGAGGGACCTCGATCCCTTCTCCCGGGGCTACAGTTGCGATGGCAAGTCCAGGAATAAAGGGGGGTGGTTTTGGGGAAAAGACCTCCCAGATCTGAATAACTCCTCTGTGAGATGCTGCGGATGGTGGGTGATGTGGGTGGGAAGAGAAGGAAGCGCAGCTTCCCTCAAGGGCATGGCCAGCTTTCTAGCGATGAGTGCAGGCCCGAGAGCACCCGGAGCTGATGCTTTCTACCCTCTGAGCAAGCAGATGAGGATCAGCAGTTCCTCCTCGCTGCCTCTCCCCGGCTCTGGAGGAGCTGGCTCACGAGCAGGGTGTGCAGCTGGCGCTCTCAAAGAGGTTTGAATAGCAGAAACGGGGTGATTATTTTGTTAGGGCTGTACTTAAGCCCCCAAAGCTCGTTCCACAAAAGCTACCAGGAATTGCTATCCAGTGCTGATGACTTCCAAGTGCTCGTCTGGATGAGAGCTGGCAATTTGGCAGCGAAGCCCGTCTCCCTCTGCTGAGCCACGTCCTATTTCATTTTCCTCCTTTGGAGTTTTACCCAGAGCCTTTTTGGTACAAGGGAACACCGTGGATCCCTTGCCAGCATGCTGAACCAGTAAGCTCAGCTGCAGTAACCCGTTATGTCCCCAGGAATCCAGTCTGCAAAGCAGTCCTTTTCCCCAAAGTGACTGGGGCTTCAACTGTTATAAAGAGGATTAAACACAGACAGCCGTTTCCACCTCACCTATGAAGTCTGTGCCGCTGACAAGTCTGCCACGAGTCACCAGGCTCCATGGTTAATCTTCTCTTGCCAAGTGCATGGCTGCTCTGGAAGGGGGGCTGCACTACTCACACAGTTTTCTGCCTTACTTTATTTGCAGACCTCTACGCTTTCCCCTGTGCAGCTCCATTTGACAACTGCTGAAATGGGTCTGCTCCATCTGGGTTTTCTTCAGGAGAAAGGAGGAACCCTCGCTTTCACGCCGGTCCCTTTGGAGAGCTCTTGAAACCACCACCTCCACCACCCCCAGCTGCAGTGCCCTTTCCTGGGAGCGATGGGCGAAGGCAGCGGCGGGTGGTGCGGGATATGTTGGATGAGCTCACGCTCATTTTATTGTCTTTCTAAAGGGACTGTGTTGTCAGGGTGGACGCTGGAGGACGGCGTTCCACGTCTAGCCCACCATTTGCAGGGACGCCATGTCCTCTCCTTCCCCAAGGTGACATGTCTGGTGGAGCATCGCTGCACACAGCTTCATCTGTATTCCTGGACGGGGCAGCTAACGCAAACACTTGAGTCTGAGCTCTTACAGCCGCAGCAGGCGGGGGTGTCCCTCAGCACGGGGCAGTGCAGGGAGACTGGACTTAGCACTCTGTTGCAGAGAGAAATTCTTGCTCAAGAAGGTTTTTTTTTTGCTCCTTACTTGCCTCGGCTTGCTCCTTGCGAACGCAGACCGTAAGTGAGGGGGACCAGTGGAGGTTGCTTTTCCTGCTTATTCATCCCACTCCTTACTGCTTGTTTGTACTCGAAGAGCACCTGAGCCCACAAGCAGTGTGCGCACACGCAGCGTGGGCCCTGTGCTTTATCGCTGAGAGGATGTCACGGGGGGGGAGAAGCACAGAGCAGCCAGCTTGGAACGGAGCCTCCGACAAGGCATGCCCAGAGCAGCGCTCCGGCAGCTGGGACCATGCTGCCCATCCAACCTGGGCTGTCTCCACATCTTCTTCCAGGTGTTGGTGGAAGCCTGTATGTGCAATATGAACAATGATTTTCTGAAAGCCTTTTAGAAAGGCTGGAAACTGCGCGCCACACCTCCAGACAAGCCTTAGCTAAGCTTAGGCTGAGCCATCGCCTGTGTGAAGGGCGCATTCAGGCATTTGATGCTAGCGGTCTGTAATTCTCAGCTATCACACCAATAATTCATGAAGGAAGGTTTGATAATCATGAGGTAACTGATTCCACTTTCTCTTCAGCTCTATGTTCATGTTCTCCCTTAAAGCATGGCTCCAAAACTTCCTTCCCTATGGAGGATTGCTGAAATCACTGCTTGAGCTCTGGTGAAGAAACTTTGCAGCTCAGAGTGTCATTGTCATCTCCTTCTTTCTTTTCTAAATGTAGTTTAGTAGTGATGTTAAAAAAAAACATGTTATTCTTGCCCAGAAGTGAGCAGAGGCTCATGGTATCGCTTTGTAGCTTCGCTCTTGCAGAGCCACCCAGTTTATCATGGCTTCATGGCTTTCACTTACAAGGCTTGAAGTTGCCTGGAGCTGCTCTTCCAGAAAACAGTCTCTCCAAGAACCAGCTGCAACTCTCGTTTTCCGTGTCTGTGCACACCAGTGTCTCCGTAGATGTTGAGACATCTCCTCACAGCCTTGTTTTAATTTATCTTAGCAACGGCCCCCCTTTTATCCCACTGAAAGACGGGTTGGTTGGAATTTGCTCGTTCTTTCCGTGACAGCTTTGATCCTGTGCACAGAAGTGTTCCCTGACAGCCAGACAGGGAAGGGCTGTCCCTAGCCTGAAGGGCTTGGGGAGTCATGAATGAATGCTGTGTTTACTTGTATTTCTAATTGACTAGTGCCTTGCCCGATCAGCTGCGTGTCACTGCAAGCCGAGGGCATCGAGACAATCCTCATTCCTCTACAGCTCCTTCTTGGGACTGGGAGGTTGTTGTTGGAGGCAACAGCCACCCGGTTCGCGGTGTTGGGAGCCTCATGTGGGCATAGGATGGAGAAAGGCTTTTCTTCTGGAGGGCTATCACCAGGTTATGAAAATTGGGCCTTCCTTATAGATGAAGATAGGAGTGTACAAGACAAGGATGGGAGTCTGGGCTCCTTTGCTGAAGGTATCACCAGGTTCGATGCTTTCCTTGTCCTTAGTGAGTGTTTGGACCAAGGCAGAATCACAGAATCAAAGAATGATAGGGGTTGGAAGGGCTCTCTGGAGCTCATCCATCCCAACCCCCTGCCAGAGCAGGCGCACCTACAGCAGTGGCACAGGACACGTCCAGGCGGGTTTGGAATGGCTCCAGAGTGGGAGACTCCCCCACCTCTGAGCAGTCTGTGCCAGTGCTCTGCCACCCACACAGGAAAGTTCCTCCTCAGGTTTAGATGGATCTTCTTACGTTCAAACAAAGCTCTCTGGCTTTATCTCCTTGTGGTTAAGACCACTGGGAAGTTTCACAATGGGTTTCAAAGGCCTGAATATTTCCTGAAAGCAGAGTGTTGACTGGTTTTGGAAACGCCTCTGTCTGTTCCCCATGCGGTGAGATTGTTCCGGTACCGGCTCACCCTCTCTGCCAAGGGGCATCATCCCACAACATAGTCTCTTTGCAGCCTCCTTTGGGTCTGTCTCGGTGCCCTGGATAATGTGTCACCCAAAGAGGGAGCTAAGGACCGCAGGGCATTGCGGAGAGAATGAGGGCACTGGTGTCTTTGACCTGTTCACTTTGGAGAGGTTTCTTTTTGGCAGGGAAGGTATACTTGGGTGGGTTTGTTTCATTTTGAAGTGCAGAAAGTGAATATGCAAGTTACAAAAAAGGAAGCTGGAAATGGTCACACTTTCTACCCACTCCCAAGCAGTGACCAGCAAGTCCTGTTTTTCTCTCCTTCTCTCCGTGACCTTTCTGGTTTCCTGCTCCCACCTGGCCTACACCTTCAGCAGCTGCATTTCTCCTGGCTTCAGCAAAGTTTGGGTTTGGGGTGACTGTGCTGAGATTTATTTAATGCTGTTTGGTTTCTTCCCTCTCCCTAAACCAGAAACAACGGAGCTTGGGAACAAGAAGGAGTTGAAGTCCATGCCCTTCATCACCTATCTCTCGGGCCTGCTGACAGCACAGATGCTGTCTGACGACCACCTCATCTCAGGTGTGGAGATTCACTGCGAGGAGAAAGGGCGCTGCCCATCCACTTGCCATTTGTGCCGGCGCCCTGGCAAGGAGCAGCTCAGCCCTACGCCGGTTCTGCTGGAGATCAACCGAGTGGTGCCTCTGTACGCTCTGATCCAGGACAATGATACCAGGGAGGTGAGTGAGCCTGCGATGGACCAGCTCCACCGCTATGATCCTGCCTTAGTCACCTCTCAAATCTGCCTTCCTGAGTCTCTGCATAAATGTTGGGTTCCCCGGATAGGGGCAGTGTTCTTGTGTGCGCCTTTGGTGAGGAATGTTTGAGGACAGTGTCAGTGATGGAGCTGGCAGCTCCTGCTGCCCACCACCCACAGCCCTCGCTGACCTGTGTCTCCCTGCCTTCAGGATGGTGAAGGCAGTGGTATGAGCAGCTTGGGGCCGTGGTCATCCCTGGTGTCCACCCACAGCAGGCACCGGTGCCCAGGATGTGTCCTGGAGAGGGGTCTTAGCAGCCAGGCGTCAGGTCAGTCTGCCACTCCTGCTCTGAGATCTCAGCCGTTGGCTGTGCCAGGGGTGGCCGAAGCCCTGTAACTGGCCTTGCAAAGCTCCGGTGCAGAGGGAATAATCGGCCCCTCGGGACAGTCCCGCAGCCACAGGAGGTCACTGTTACTCCAGGAGGGACCAGCCAAGCTGGAGGTCACCCTTCCCTGGGGCTGGGCTCTTCTCCCTCCTGCAAGAACTTCGGTGTTAATCCTATGGAGATTGATTTCCCACTTTCTCGGTTCGCTGCTGCCCCCTGCTCCCCTCTGTAGCCCTCTAACCCCAATCCCAAATCCAAAAAATGACAGACCTGCTTGAAGTCACTTATTAGCACTGATCCTGCACTTGATTAAGATGCCTGGAGTGAGCCAGCAGGCAGCAGCTGTGGGTGGGACGCAGAGGGCTGCAGGTTGGGAAGCAATCCTAGCACATGGAGGTGTGACCACCAGCAATGATGCCTCACTCCCTTCCCAGATCCATGGGCAAAAGAGCCCCCGTGCTTCTTCTGGCATCCAAGTCCCTTATGGGGATTGTCCCTCCTTGTCTGTCTCTTGATCTTGTTCCTGCTTTCCTGTCTGTCAACCCTCCTGGTTCTTCCATGCAGCCATGCCTGGCTTCCATACCTCAGTTCCTCTCTCCTTCCAGCTCTTTTCCCCAAACTCCTTTCTCACACTATTTCCTCGTCCTGCATCCTTTCCCCACCCATACCTGCTCTTCCTGCTGCGCAGTTCTTGTGTAGACGTTGACCTGCCATTATCAGCATCTCTAAGGCAGTGCTGGGATGAGGCATTACAGGTACAGAGAGAACAGTGGAAAAATTGATTTCCTTCAGGCAAGAAAGATGTGTTCCCCAGCAGGAGCCTGCAAGAAGACAGTTCCTTTTGGGGTACAAGAGGTACATTAGCCAGCAGGGAAGGAGTAATGGTGAAAGCAAGCAGAGCGGATCTGGGGGATCTCCATGGATGCTGCTCACCACCAGCTCCCCTTCCTAGCCCTGCACCCCGCTGGCAATGCCACCCTGTCTCTCTGGCCCTGGCTGTCCCCTCCTCTTCCTCCTCACCTGTCCCCCCAGCCCTGCCGGGCTCGCTTGGGGCACCTCCTTGTCCTGGGGAGCCGGCGGCTGTGTTTCCCCAGCGGCAGCAGCAGCAGCCCCCGTCCCTGCCTCCCCTGGCTCCCGCGGAGGGCTGGCCCCATCAGCTGCAGCTGGAGGACAGCCCGCATTGTGCTTTCTGCAGAGGCGCTGGGAAAACCAGCAAACAAACAGGCAAACAAACAAAAGCAACCAAACGAGAGAAGCCCCGGCCGTCTTCCAGAGGGCTGCGTTGGAGGCATCCCTCCTCCTCCTCCTCCTCCCTCCTCCTGCTCAGCCAGAGGTGGAGGGGCACCCCGGGAGCCGGTCTGCGCAGGGGTGCTGCGTGTGAGCCTGCTGCCCCTTCGCCCCAGGGCGCTCTCGCTCAGCGGTGCTGGGGTTAGAGGTGGTGGGGTGAGGAATTCGGGTGGCTGCAGGGCGGAGGATGCTGCTGAAGCTAAAGGGACACCGGGAGCTGGCAGCGAGCAGCCCATGCCAGGACAGGTCACCTTGCTCCATCCATAGCGGCAGATCCCGGGGTGGGGGGCAGGTGGGTGCCGCTGTCCTGTCTCACCCCCCGCCTGCAGCTGGACTGGCTCTCTTTATTTTGGCTGCGGGCTTCCCTTGATGGCAGACCCTCTCATCCCCCCCATCCCTGCAGCCCATCCAAGGCTACCCCCACCCTTGCCACAGCAGGACACAGGGAGGGCTTTTTGCCTTCCCTGTCCCTTCTTCTCCTTCCTGGCCATTCCCATTCCCTCGGCATCAATCCTTTGTCTCGCATCAGCTCCAGCACTTTCCTTTCCTCTTCTTGCTCACTTCTTAAACCTTCATCTGATCCGCTGTCCTACTCCCCCCATCCCTTCCTCCCCAGCTTGCTTCTCTCCATCAACCTCTCTCCTGCAGGATATTTATTTCTCTCCCTCTCCTCCCCCTGCTGTCCTTCAGCCCCGTGGGCAGGGACGAGTCCCAGTGCCTGTAATCCACTGCTGCCGGAGGGGCTCACTGCCACCGTGACACTAACCTCACCTCGGCACTGGAGGTTTTGGTGGGCAGCCTGGGCTGGGAAGGCTCTGCCCATCTCTGGAGGAGCTGGAACAGACGGTAGCCATGCCCATGCCCTAGTGAGGATGGTTCAGTGTGGGGTTAGCGCTGCCTGTGTGAGAACATGTCCCCATGCCTCTGGTGGCATTGCGAGCTCAGGGACGAGGGATGCCCACAGGGGCAGGAGCATTGCCTTCCCCTGTGAGGAGGGAGGGAGGGAGGGTGACCACGTAAGGGGAAGGGGTCTAGGGGTGGTGGGAAGCTGCCACCTCCATGGGGGCATCACCCTGTCACTGAGACCCAGCGGTGTGCCCTGAACCCCTGCAAGTGTGCTGGAAAGCCACCAGCTTGGACCACTTCCTCACTCCGCACCCCAGGACAGGCTCCCAAAGGGCAGGTGCTGTCAGGAACACCTCATGTACGGGCTTGATGATGAAATGTCCTTTTTCAGCATCAAGCAGGAGGCCTGGGGGGAGGTGCCGTTTGCCTGTGGCATAAACAGGATTTGCAGATGCCTGGGCTCAGCCAAGTCCTGCACCTCCGAGCGCAGCATCCACAGCTGAGCGCTCCCCTGCCCGCTTTTCCCCCTTCGTGTGGATAATGCTCAATCGATACAGCAAATGCTGACCTTATGGGAACTGCAAGCAGATCCCAATTCCCCTGTAGTATTAAAAAAATAATAATTGTAAACAATGGAGATCTTTTTCTTTGTATGTATGTCCACATAGATAATTCTATACGTGTACAGAGAGAAAGCAAGGTCATTAATAAGCTGGATACTAACAGCTATAAAGTTTGCTGAAAGTTTTCCCGTATAAGCCCAGCAGCAGAGATGAGGCAAGACACAGGTAAAGACATTTTACCCACTTCAGTATGTGTAGTTTTTTTAGTAGGTTTGTCTTTTCATCTGCCTCAGGGCAGTGAGTTACGCACTTTTTAAAATTTACAACTACCGCATGGTACGAAGCCATGTTTTCGGTTGCTGATGACCTTGCCAGACTCTTATGTGCCGGGGTTTAAGTTTCCATGCTGGGTGACTGCCTTGGGCTGATTTGTGATTTTTCTATGCGTGCATGTTTGATTTCAGCTAAAACTGACCATTTCCAAGAGGGAGATTAGGTGAAAATATATTGCTTTGCCCACATGATATAAGTTGAAGAACTCTTTATTTCCATGTCATTGAGAACGGCTGTTTTCTTCTTGCTTTGAAGCAAGGGCGTGAAATTTAGAAGGGCTCCAGGAGTCAGGTTTTACCTTTTGCTGCCCAGGGAGCATTTGTCCGGAGGCATTTGTGCTGTGAGCTGAAGGAAACTCTCAGCTGTGTGTGATCAGTCGGGGTTTGGTCTCTGTCTCCCCAGTCCTGCTCAAGCATCGCTCCCACTCCCAGCAGCGGGGAGGAACCGCGTACCAGGGCACTGCCAGTTATTGATGGCCCTTCTTTTCCTTCTTGTGTGCAATGAAAACTTCACACGTTGAGCCCCTGCTAGGAGGTGTTTCTGTTTCCTCCTGTGGTTTAATGGTGTTGGGCAGAGAACTTGCACGGTCACTGGTAGCTGTAGCCTGGCTGGGGACTTGGGCAGCACTAGGGTGGGAAAGGAGCTTCCCAGGGTCAAGGAGATGTGTTTGAAAGTCAGAGCACCTTTTGAATGTGCTTGGACTTTGTTGAATGGCTTTTTCATAGCTGTTATAGCTGATGTGGCTGTGGGTGGAAGGTTTCACAGAGGAAGAAATGCTTGCTGGAACAGAGGCAAGGCAGGAGTCCCCTCTCCACTGGTCCCATTCAGCTGGTGAGATTAAACTAGTCCGAGTGGGTTCGTAGCACCATTGCTATTATACCTCCATTGCTTTTAAGTCAAAATGCTCACAACATGAGTTCAAGAGATGTAAAGAGACAGAGCTGTGACCTTGGTGATGACTTCTTTGGATGTCTCTGGAACCTGTTTTGATCAATGCCATCTGCCCACATGTCTCTTCTGCTTCACTTGTGCTCTGCACCAGTGCAGACACCAGAGCGGTCCCTCCGTTGCCGTATCCAGATGAAGCTGGAGGAGATTCTCCACTGCAGGACTGTGAAAGAAACCTCCACCAGTGTCAGTGGCTGACCAGGCCCAACAGCAAAGAGCTTCTATCCATTGTGGGGCTTTCTGCAGGCAAAATGTCCCTGACACCTCGAGGGCAGGATGCTGTTGAGTGCATGTGATGGAGAGAAGAGAGACGTGGTGACCCTGGTTGGTTTCCCTTGAGTGAACATCCTGCAGCCAAAGGAGAGGAGAGCTGCACATCACCCCAGCGAGAGTGCCAGGCTGTGGTGGCCTTCCTCCTCCACCATCAACATATTTCTGCCTGCCTTCACCCCACGGGATGGGCAACGTACTTTTTGCTGCCCAGCACAGCCCTGGAGTCCACCAAGAGGCATGGGCTGAGAGAGCGAGACCCCAGGTTTGCATATCCTGCAAACCTCCACGTCCCCTGGCTAGGCTGCAGCAGCTAACGCTGAGAGGCACTGGGAGGAGCGGGGATGCCCTGCTTCCCCCATCCCTCCCACTGCCAGCACCGGCCCGGGGAGTGGCACTGAGACCTGGAAGATCCGGTGCATCCAGGAGCAGCTTTGGCAGCGATGCACATGTGCATGGCTGGAGCCACAGGGCAGCAGTGGCCAGCGGTGGGGAGGAAAGGTACAGGCATGTTTGGCAGTGTTGGTCCCTCCTGTTTGTGGTCTGTTCCTTTCCCCCCCTGCAAAAAAAACCCCAAACAAACACAAAGCCGCTCCCACGGAGCAGCTCAGCCAGCTGCAGAAGTGCTTAGAGGGTGGTGTGGGGAGGGGGGTGCGGGGAAGAGGGGCAGGAGAGATCAATCTCGCTCCTGGTGGGAAATGGACTCAAACCCCTGTTGTTTGTATTTAAGGAGACAAATGGACGTGGAGCCTGGATTTTTAGAAGACCGTTAGGGCCGTGATTTAATTCGAAAATTGAGTAATCTCAGCATTTGCCTCCAGCCGCAGCCTCCTCGCAGCACACGGGACCCAGCCCGCGGTGCGGAGCCTGGCCAGGGGGCACGTCCCCACCCTGCTGTCCCCGTCGGCCTCGGCAGGAGCCCGGCGCCTGGCTGGGACCCTGGCAGGGCTCTCGGTGACATCTGCTTCACTGCCTGTGCATGGACCACAGTGTGCTTGAGCCAGCAGCGCCTGCGTGCCGGGGGCCTGCAGAGCCCCTGCTGGGTCACCCCCCGGGACGGCAGCTCTCGAGGTTGGAGCAAAATTCCCCATCGCTCCTTCCCACCCCCCGCCTGAGAGCAGCTGGTGGCCCCAAGGAGCCATCTCTTGCTGAGCAGAGCACAGCCACAGCTGACCACGTCAGTGTCCCCAGGGTGGCAGAGTGACGTTGGCCAAAGCACTGGGAGTGAGGAGCAAGGGAGCCGCAGGCAGCGAGCGTCCCAGCTCGTGTCCCAGGGGAACGCTGCACCGGCTCCAGCGTCTGCCCAAGCCTGGCCAGATGGGCAGCTGAGTTATCAGGGACCAGAAGGCAAGCAGGGGCAAGGAGAGAGGAAAGCACCTCTTTCATCCATCCCATCCTCCTTCCTTCAAATTATTTACTCTCAGCTCACTCCAAGAATGCACTGATGACGATGGAGCATGTGTCCTTCCTCCCCCCAGAGCGGGCTAGCTGCTCGCACCAATGACGGCAAAGTGGCGGTGGCGGTTTCAGAGGGAGCTGCATGAACTGGTGTTGCTTTTCCTCCTGAGTCCAGCTGATCTCCGTGCCCTTGCCGCTTGCCTGCTCCGATGCGTGTATTCCAGTAGAAGTGCAAAGTGTAGCTGGTTTTGATGTCTTCTGTTGGTGGTTCTTGATCAGGTCTTGGGGTCAACGTTGTCTGGCACTTGCTGTTTGTAAGGCAAAGTGTGATGGAGCTGTGCCCTGGCTGTGTACGTAGAGCCCTCCTATGCATTTATACCAACCCTGAATTACCAGGATGGATCATCTGAAGGGCCCACAAGTGGGTGAAACGCAACCATCATTCCTTCACCTCTGCCTGTCCGTCAGGGCAGTGGGGAGACCACCCTTGTTTGTGGGGACTGGGCATGCCATTGCGGTTCTCCAGCACCTGGGCAAGGAGCTGGAGTATCCGAGAGTATTGCTGCTGCTGAGACCCCCCCACTTTGGTCTTGCCCTTGACTCAAAGGGCAGAGCAGATGGAAAAGGGCACACCTGAGAAATCCGGTAGCCCGGGAGCTCAGCGCTGTTGCCCCGAGACCCTGTGCTCCCACAGCAGGAGATTGCCTTGTTGGGCATCGTCTGGGCTCTGATGCTGGCTTTGAAATCACGACTGTGCCCTGGAGAGGAGCCCTTGACTCCATTGGGTAAACATTGTGCGGCCATCCCGCTTCAGCCCGTAGGGAAGCAAATCTCCCTAAGTGGAGACCAGAGACGTGCCTGGAGATCAGTCCTACGCTTGAGCAGGACTAGGAGAAACGTACACCTGAGGAGGAGGGATAGAGGAATTGAGGCAGAGGCTGGAGAAGTCACACTGGGACTCATTTCTCAGGGAAGAATTTGGCCGCACCCCTTGAATCCCATTCAGGAGGGCAGATCTCCGGGCCCTTCCCATCGCCCTGGACCCCAGGGCTGAGTCTCCTGATGCCTTCTGCCCATCTGGGGCGGCGGGAGGAGGCTGAGGATGCTATGGGGACAGGGCGAGAGGCGTCCCCATAGAGCCCCAGACAGCAGAGCTACTGGAGGACAACGATCCTCCCTGCACACACGCGGCTTCCCCGAAGCAGCCCCTGAAGGCGTGAAGAGCCGGTGCCAGGGATTTCTTTTTCCACCGCCAAAGCTGAAAGGGAGCCAGGGTGAATGAGGACAGTGTTTGTATTGTTGAGGTGAGGTTTTTGTTTTGGTCTGGGGTGTGGGGGTTTTTTTTTTGTTTGTTTTCGCTTTGTTTTAACATCAGCTAATTGGCCCTTCTCCTCCTCCTCGTGCACTTGAGCATCCTGCTGCAGCTCTGGCCCACATCCGACTCGCGTTACCCGGGGAAGAATAGCCGCACTGTAACCGCCCCCGTCGGGCTATAATGGGGAGCTTTGTAGCCGAGGTGTGAAAGCGGAGCCGGCTCCCCGGGACGGGACTCTCGCTGCAGCGCAAAGGCTTTTATTTCCCCTGCTGCCAGGTTTTACAGTGTCCTCCGCTGCTCCCTGGGATCCCATAAATAACAGAAATCAGGATGCTGCCCACCCTGGGTCCCTTCCAGCACCCTGACCTTTCCGGTAAACCGCTGATGTGCCTTCCCGGGATGAAGTGCTGGTGATCCTGCTCCCCGGGGACAGGCAGCCGGAGGCGGGGAGGGTGTGAGCAGCACAAGATGAGATCACCTGCCAACAGCAGTAGGGAAACTTCATCCTCCTTTGCTGTGAACCTGGAGCAGACTTTCAGACGCGAACTGCATGATCCTGGAAAGAGTCTCTGGCCTGGGAAATCCTTAGTTTTCCCCCTCCTTTTTTTTTTTTTTCCTTTTTTTTTTTTTTTCTTTCCCTCCTCCCAGAGATGTCTAGACCAAGGAGCAGCGTTTATTTCCTGAGCGTTGCTGTAAGGGCACAGAAGGCTCTTCCTCCTGCCACCCTATCATCATGGTAGCATTCCATTCAAGCTGTGAAATCCCTGCTTGAGCCTGCATCCCATAGTCGTCTTTCCCTGGATGAACAGTCAGTATTGCTATTGTTATCTACAGCCTTCTTGGAGCACGGCACCGTCCGGCAGCTCCTGTGAGTGTCTGGTTGTGTCAGGCACTGTGTGGGGTGGCATTGCTGGGAGACTGGATTTGCTGGTCAGCAGAACAGGGCAGCACCTCTCCAGGCAGCCCTCTGCCTCCTGCGGTGGCACCTGGGGAAGGTGGTGGTGGTGGTGCAGGCACCATCTCCATCCCGCAAAAAGGAAGGGACAGAATGTCTCTGTTGGCTGCCATGTCCCTGGACACGGGGCCGAGCCTGTCCGCTGGCATGAACCAGCCTGCTCCTGCTCTTCTTCTCTTCCTTCTACGTTTAGAAGAATAAAAACAAGCAAAGACCAGGGAAACTAGTGCAGAGCCCAAAGTGTACCAAATTGCCAGCTTTTAGGTCATCTCTGATATCTTCATGATGCCTGATGTCTCTGTCCAGCCTGCATGATCATTTATGGTTATTTTTTTCATTTTGCTGGATTTCCTTTTTAATTTTTCCAGAAACTGAGGTGTGTATACCCACCACAAAGAAACCTAGACTCAAAGAAGCAATTGAGCCGGATTGTCATATCCCTGTCAGCCGTGGAGAAGACCAGATGTTCAAACACACATAAGCACCCAACACGTGCCCTTTCCCATACACCATCTGGAAACACCGGGCCCTGTGGTGCGTGCTGAGTCCCGCAAATGCTGACCTGAAAGGTTCCTTCATGTCCTATAACTTACCTCTCCAGGGATGTTAACAGAAAACCCACGGTCAGAAATAACTTAATGCTTCTCCCTCCATCAGCCAGGTCTAACAGAGGACAAAGGAAATGTTCTTCTATATTCTGTTGCAGAGCGTCTAAGCTATAAAACGGGGCCAAATGGCCTCCCCCTGAGCACAAATAACAACAGGAGAAAGATCCATGTGCAATCGAGTGTAGGATAAATGTGCTTAGCTGATCATTCATTTCCCTAATATTTTTTTTATGAATAGGCTTAACTTATGGTAAGATGGGACTTTATGGTCCTGTAAGTCTTGCTCATGTCAAAACAAATGAACTAGCCATCCTATGGGGGAACTATCAATCCAATATATGTGTGTGTATGGGTGTGGGGAGTCAGACCTATTATACCTTTAAGAGCAAATTAGATGCTGTTCCTATGATTCATAATGCTATATATCTAATGGCATGACTCGTCATCTAGAAAATAAACGTTTCGAGCCAGTTTCTCATCTCATAAATTTCCCCTCTGGCACTGAAGGACATAAACTAAATGGGCTGACTCACAGGGAAACAATACAATTTGGATACTTTTAAATGAAAGATAAAATTGCCTTAGGGCACAGAGGGGCGTTGAGAGCCTGGGGAGTGGTTGGTGAGCGCAGGATGGTGCGTCGGGGGCTGCTCTGCCATCCCCAGCAGGCAGGGCTGCTCCAGGGAAGTCCTTCACGCTTCCAGAGCCTCTTGGGTTTTCCCAGCTCGGTAGCTTGGCGTGACTACCATGGCGTAGCATCTGATGTGGAGATGGTCATGGTCGAGATGGTCGTCTTCTTGTACATGCTGTCTCCTGGCAGGGAGGAGAGTGTTTGCTGCACATTTCCAAGCACGGCAGCAGGGAAGGACAGGAGATACGGAGGTGCCTCCTCCAAGGTAGGAGGGGAAGGTTGTCCTTGGCCACCGCAGACCAGGGAGGTTCCCGTGCATTCCCATCTGCAGCTCTCCTGAAGGCTGCAGCTGCCTGTGGAATGGGTCTCAGCACCTTTGCTGCATCCTTTGTCCGTTGCTCTTGGTCTTCCTGTGCCATTGGGCTCCTGGTTTAGGTGGCAGCTGCCATTCCCCTGGGTTTGTGTGAGCAGTCCCATAGCTCCTGAGCGATGCTGTCAGAAGGAGACAAGGAAGGGGAGGTTTTCATGTGGTTGCCACCTGTGGAGCAGCACGTGCCTACAGCGTGCCTTTGGGGCTGGGCTGGTTAAAGCTATCGCCTTTGCGAGGGAAAGCAGCTTCCACTGCTGAGCGCTACCGGGGCCTGAGGGCAGCCTCTGCCACCGCAGCCAGCGCCTGCGCCAGGCGGGGGGAGGTGGGGGACGGAGGGGTGGGCTCTGTGTGAACTACAGCAAAAGCCGTACGTGGCTTCAGGGCTGGGAGGACCACGAGTCCTCAAAGCTCGCCGAGGCCCTCTGTTTGTCCTGAACTTTCTGCGGAGCAAGTGCATGTCCATAGGGAGTAGGCTGGTGTCCCCACGGAGGATATAGAGCCTCCTAAAGTGATGGTGAACATCTTTGCACGGGGAGCTTCATCCCTTCTTTCTGCACGATCTTACCCGTTTCCCCCCATCAATTCGCTCTTGCCACTTCCCCAGCCTTCAACATGCGCTCCCCGTGTGCTGATGGGAAAATCCTGAAAACTACTGGCTAGAAATCCCGCTGGAAAGCGAGGGAAGGTGAGTCCTGGCTGCCCGGCCACCCCAGCCCAGCCCCAGTGTCAGCCGTCTGCTGGAAATTGGACGGAGGCAGCAGCCGTGCACTGAGTAACCCGGTTAGTGCGCGTAGGTGTGCTTGCCTTAATGAGTGCAATTGAAGGACGCATCGATTAGCTAACCTCGTTTGTGTGAAGGTTGACACAAGGCAGATGACGGCTGGGTACCTGCAGGATCTAATTAAAATGTGCACGAGGCCAGGCAGGCAGAGCAGAGGGGATTGCTCATCCAGCCTCGCACTTACCGTCGGGAAAAAAAGAAAATAGAAGGAAGGAATTGACTATTGGATTTGGCTAAAGGGCACGGATGGGGCGGGTGGGATTTCTTCCCTGGGTTGGGGATGCGCAGGGAGGAGCTGGGGTAGGGGCCAGGGAGGGAGCGTGCAGAGCAGCAGGGGTCAGGGCTGGGGACAGGGTGACAGCGGAGCGGTGCCATCGGTGTGACGGTACAGCTCTGCCAGGGATCACCCAATATCTGTCTTCGCCCACAGGGCATGTCTGTGCACACACACACCCGCAACGTACGTATCTATCCTGCTTCCTAGGGAGAGCACACGCTTCCCCATCCACCTACGTGCATCGCTTTCTGGGTCTATCCTGCACAGACCCACCGCTCTCTACAGAAGTGTATCTGCACCCATTTATCCATGTGTCAGATAAACTCCTCTCTGCCTTCCCTGCTCTCCAATTACTTTGAGATGTCCTTTCCAGCCCAGCGCTTCAATTACATTCTAAAGAAGAAAATAAAATAATGCCACATTTTCTCTTTCACATGTTTTTTCCTTCCTTTTTTTTTTTCTTCTTTTTTTCTTCTTTTTTTTTTTTTTTTTTTTTTTTCCCTTCTGGAACAGTCCCATTTTGTAAATGCCTGGAAGCAGAAAAGGTTTCAGATGCGAGACCCTCAAGGCGCCTCGTTAAAGGTGCTCGGGGTGTTCGGGGAGAGCGACAAAACCCCGGACAATGGGAGCCCTGACGTCAGGCTCTATTTATACCTCCTCTTTTCAAAAACCTCCCCAGGATGGCGATTTTCCTAGAGTTTTCTACTAAATGCCGCAGCCGCTGGAGCCGTCCCTGTCCTCCTCCAAGGGCACGGTTTTATCTTTAAGGCGTAACCTGGCGGCGCGGGCGGTAGCGGTATCGCTGGGGCCAGGCATCCGCAGGCGGCTTTGAATGGGCGGAATGGTGCTGCTGGGAGCTGGGCTGCGCGGAGGCTGGCAGCGAGGCTGCTCTGCGTGGATGAGGACCTGTGAAGGCGTTTCGGCCCCGAAATGTGCCTTTTTAAAAGGTCAACAGCATTACAAAGAGGTTTGTTTTAGTGGATGAAGTTGTGGTGTTACGATTATTGTAGCAGGGCGTTGTGGCTTCCCGGGGTCGGGTTGAGTGTTGGCCGTGTGTGTGTGTGTGTGTGTGGAGGGAGAGATGCTTTCTTCCAAGCTGGAGGTTTAATTAGGCACGACAGACGAAGGTAGCAGGAGAAATCACTGTGAAGTTTGAACTACAGCAGAGTACGGAGCGAGGAACGCCCCATCCTGCAGTGTGGGGACCGACACCGAGCGCCCCAAGCTGCGGGATGAGCACAGGGAAGACAGCGCAGAGGTAGATCTGGAGGGCTTTGGGAATTCAGTCAGTGTGTTCCAGACTCAGCCCCCAGCAGATGGGCAGCTGTTATTCTGGGCATCCATTGGCATCATTAGGAGCCGTCGGGAGGGCTCCTGGTCAGGCTGGGGACAGCCTGCGGAGGGGACTCTGTCCGGCTGGGGAACACCCTGCAGGTATTTTGCAGGATTTTAGTTTTTCCTTCCAGATAGTGCTGTTTTGCTTGTGAGTATTCCTTACGCGAGAGGATAAAGCAGCAGTTTGCTTGCAGGAGGGGGGCTCGTATAAATAACAAACCCATGAGAAGGTTGGCAGTGGTCTGTGCTGTTGGGGCCGTAGGAACGACTTTATTCTTAGCGGGGACACAAGCAGCGACGGGATGGGCTCATGGAAGAGTTTCACTGTGCTCAGCTGCAGTGTAACGGTACCCTCTGTCTGATCTCCTGTGTCACAAACGGGCTGTCGTTTGCGTTCCCTCGGGCAGCTCAGCCCTCCGTCTTGGGAGATCCCCTCTGTACAAGGCATTGTGCAGACGCTCCCCGTCCCCACACCAAAAGTGACACCGGAGGATGAACCAGCATCCCTCGATACGCAGGAGCTAAAGCGCAGGGAGCTGAAGGGACTTGCCCAGGGCCACGTGGAGAGGCAGTGGCGGGGCTGGGGGTATCCCCCTGTGTCTCCCGCTCCCCGAGCGCTGTGCGCAGGCACCCCTGATGCTCAGCACCGCACGGCTGAGCCACCGGCTGGATCTCACCGAGGCTTTAGCACACATGTTCACGCTTTTTGTTCTCCCGTCAGGCTTTCAAGGGAGCCCTGATGAGCTCATACTGGTGCTCGGGGAAAGGCGACGTTATCGAAGACTGGTGCAGGTGTGACCTCAATGCCTTCGATGAGAACGGACTCCCGAACTGCAGCCCTCTCCCTCCGCCTGTGTACGTATCGGTGTGAGCCCCTCCCGCGGGTCACAGCCCCCAGCACCAGCCCCTTTCCCGCAGGCTTGGCCCACGGGCACCTCTTTCCTCTTGCCTTCGAGCCCCGGGGCCGCAGACCGGCACTCCTCACCGCGTGACTGATGCCTGTAGGATGTCCTGGCTCCGGCTGTGGCCCTGGAAAGTTTCCTTATAGATTTTCATCACCTGATTAGCAGGGCTTGTAGAATGGGATTTCAAATGCTGAAAGAAATGGAATTACAGTGCAATTCGTTGTGGCTTGTCAGAGCAAGAGCAAATCGGGAGCAAACTGATGGGAAATTAGCTGAGAAAGCAGGAAGACTGGCTCCAGCGATCCACAAGGAGCACAACACCTTCTTAGCGAGCCAATATCCTCAGAGGGGATTCATTTCCCATCCTGAGCTCAACAAACACGCTCTTATGTTTGGAGCCGGACTCTCCGTAGCCCTGTACGTTGCGTTGTCGTTTAGCCCGGTGCAAAGAGCAGCGGATGCCTTTGCGCTAGCCCGGCCAGGAGCACAAAGCCGCTCTGCCTTTGCCCCTGCTCACGTGGTCCCTGACCCGGGCAGGAGCTCCTGCACAGCTGCCCTGCTTTGGCTTTTGCTCCCACCCACCGGAGGTTTGCTCATTTGCAGCTGGGTAAATTCACAGCCACACCTGCCCCTTCCTTCCCTCCCACCCTCCCTCCATCCCTCCCATCCTCCCTCCCTCGCTTTTGCTCGCTGGCAATGCGGACCCAACCCTCCCCTCCTGTAGGCTCAGCCCTGCTTGGGTTGTGCAAAGGTTAAGCTGGAGCATCCCCTTCTCTCTTGCTCCTGGGCAGCTGGACCCCAGTTCCCCCACAGGGCTGCTGAAGTTCGGTAGTTCTCCCGGGAGATGGAGATTCCTTTAGATGGGATATTCGGGGTTGCGGCTGCAGGACCTAGGCTTTTCCAGGAGCAGGGGGAGGTAAGGACACACTTTGTGTAGGCTGTGCCCAACTGAACTTCAACTGGAAGTTCTTCTGTGCTCACCTATGCACTCTCCCCTTGTGCCCCCCTGTCCTGGTGGGTCTGCGTGTGAGTGTGAGCCCTTCCAGGGGCTGCGCTGCCTGTAGAGGTGGGTTCCTCCCCAGAAAGTGAGCTGATGTCTTACATGGTTTCTTTCCTGTCTCCTGCCCAGCCTGCGGCTCTCCCCCAACGTGGAGCCCTCCAGCACTGTGGTGTCTCTGGAGTGGCTGGACGTGCAGCCCGCCATTGGGACAAAGGTGTCTGACTACGTCCTGCAGCACAAGAAGGTGGATGAGTACACAGACACGGACCTCTACACAGGTGGGTGCAGCTTGGTGGGCAAGTTCCTCTCGGTGCAGGGGGTGCCTGGTGATGCATCCTGCGCCCTGCCCGGCTGGGAGCCGCTGCTTTTGTGGAGAACGGCGCATAGAGCTATAGTGTTATGTGAGGTATCAAACCCGCTCGATGCAGGAGAGGTCTCTGAAGGCTTCTGCGGACACAGCTATTTGAGGGGAAGGGGAAAAACGAAAATGCAACATGGCAGAAGGAAATGGTTTGTCCTTTTTAAGTAGGAGAGCCTGTGAGTTGGAGTTTCTGAGTCAAGCGACTGTTTGATCTGATCGATCTCAAGTGCTACAGGATGGCGGGTGTGGGAGGAAGGTCAGCCCTCAACAACTCAAGGGCTTTACTGGTCCGTTCCAGCAAGTATTGCATTGCATGCCAACCTTTGAAAGGATACTTTAAGTTGCCTTGCACACCTATTGAAGTAACTTAAAACCTGAAATATTTAGAGGGATCATTTAAGCAGCACAAAACATCTCCATGGGAACCTGAAACTCCCCTGAGTTGGACTTTTGTTCCCAGCTCAGGCTTGGACTGAGCGCTCTGTGCATTGCAAAGGCTTTGTCAGCAATTCGAGCCGTGCTCCAGGAGCTGCTGGGCAAGGTGGAAGGGTGTGAAGGATGGGGTTTGATTTGGGTGAATCAATGATATATTTTGGTATTAGACTTGAGACCTTGAGTGATGCTACTGCTGCATGGAAAGCCAGGCAAAACCTCCTGCTGCTCTTAGCTCAAGGATTTTGGGTGGTGTTTGTTAAAGAAGCCCATGTGACATGACAGGGGCAGCCAGTGTTGTTGACCCAAGCAGAGATTTACCTTTGTGTAAAGGGCTCCTTCCCCCAGACGTTGGCAGTACTGAATTTTCCCCCCCTGACAGGTAAGGGAACATAAGAAGAGGGTTTCCACCTGTCGTTGGAGCAAGAAGGCTCTGCAACAGCTACCGCTATGGGTCAGTAAGAACCTCATTTGTTTTAAGGAGGAGCCTGGTCAGCTTATGCGAGCTGTGCGTGTCCGGGCTGCCCGCAAGGGCGAGGGACCAGCCTGAACATGGGGACGTGGCTGGCATCGGAGCGGGGAGCCTTGCTGCGCTCCTGCGGTCTTGCGGGGGCTTCCCGGATGGAAAGGCAGTCTCAGGAGGATCATTCAGAGCAAGATCCGGGGTTGCACGCACACAGTCCTTAGGTCTTGGTTGGAAGCTTTCTCTGCTTGGTGTGGTGGCTTTTTTCTTCTCCTTACTAATTTTGTAAGACCCTCTGGGCCGAGCTCTCTGCTGCCACGGGGCAAACTGCTCCAGCTCACAGCCACAGGGAAGTGTTCACCCTCTCTGTTCATCTCAGGCCCATCTCTTCTGCTCCTGCAGCCTCTCTTACCACCACATCCAAAATTTTCGTGCTGCAAGAGCTGGACTTTTCCTGCTGGAGGGAGCCAGAGCCCCACGTCCTGGGGGGGGGGGCAGCTGTTTGTGGAGACCCCCACAAGAATGAGCTCTGGTTCCTGGCTCACACACCAGTCCTGTCCCGCAGGAGCTTTCTCCTACACCTTGCCAGCATCCACTTCCAGAGCCGCCCAATGCGGCCATGGCCCCTGGGTTATGTTTCTAGTTTCCCGGCATGGAAGAAGGCTTGCTCTTTATCTTGGAGGGGCACCCTCCAGTAACGGAGAAAGAAAACAAGCCACCAAAGGAGGGGCTTTGTTTTGGATGGGGATTCCAGATTGCTCACACATCGGTCAGGTGAGGCCAGACTGGGGAAACGTGGGGTTTCTCCTTTGAAGTGGCTGGATCTTTGCCTGGCAGCCAGAGTAGGAAATACAGATTATTATTATTATTTTCCTTTTATGACTGCCATGTGTTTGACAGGTGATTGAATTCATTGTGGGGTGCTGCCCTCCCCTCTCCCTGCTCTGGGGGACCATTTGGGACAGAATGACCCCATTAACAATTAAAGAGAAAAGCCAATGCTAAATCTCTCCTTTTTTTCTATGTTGTTTATAACGAAACAACATTCCTGCCTTCATTCCTTTCTTACCCTCCAGGCCCCTAATGCCAGATGACTCGATTCTTGCAAATACCTTGTGTAGGTTTGCAGAGATGCTGACTGCTACAGCTCTTAAAGGCTTCGCTTGGTACCGTGCTTCACCTGGCCAAAAATCCTACTGTGGGTATCCCCTCACCACCATCACCCGCTCGCCATGCTGCACCACATCTCCATCACATCTGAGCAGCATCCGCAAAAAAAATAAGTCAACCCCAGAAGAAGGAAGCCTTGGGAGAGGGGTGTGGGATATAAAATTTGGATGGCTTTTGATGGATATTGGCAGATCTTCCTTCTCCATGAGTCTCGTGGCGGCGGGCAGATAGGAGCGGGTCGCTCCCATTGCTGGGAGGTGCACCACGGGTGTCTGCGGAGCGCGGCAGCGCTGGGCTGGGAGGATCCTGCAAGGTTTGAGAGCTCTTGAGGCTGCTGCTGTTCATCCCTTGGATCTCTTGAGTTTAAGTGCGTGGGTTATTTGTGCTTGTATGGGGTTTTTATTTGTTTTATTGTCGTTGTAGTCATCTCTTATTTGGATTCTTGGCATTGGCTGGGGCTAGTGCTGTGCCAACCTGCTCTTCAGCCCCATGGCAAACTAGATGGTACCTGCCCCTGCCTAACCTGTCTCCTGCCTTCCTCCTGCCCCCCAAAAGCTTCCAGTCTCTCACCCTTGCAAACCTCCTTGGCCTCCCCCTTGCTTTGCAACAGGAAGATGTAGCCTTTCCCTTGAGCCGGAAAATATTTGCTCCTCTTCTTCTTGGAGCAGTGTCAGGAGGGAATTTTGGGGCTGGTCTAAGGTGCATCCCCACTGCTCCCTGCTGGGCTCCGCGTGGGGCGGTGATGCTGTGGGACAGGGCAGAAGGAGCTGGGAGCTCGCATGGGTCGGCTGCCCCCGGCTGTATGTGCTTTTTAAAGAGGCATATTACTGGTGCTTAGAAAAACACAGCCCTCGGACCATCTGAGGCTAATAGGAGGTGAACTGGTGTGCGAAACAAACCACGCTTTCAACACCAGCGCGCGGGGAGCGAGCGGCGCTCCGCTCGGGAGCCAGCGGAGAAGACGGAGAGCAATTACATCCCAAACTGTTTATTAAAACTTGTGAAATTACTCATAACTCCATGTGTGCGATGGCTTTGTAGTTGAGTGATGCTCTTTGTTTGAACATGGGGCTCTCGAAGAGGGCGCGAGCGCGTGTGTGTGTGCGCGGCCGAGCCCGCCAGCGCATTATGTCATGGACGAAGCAGGCGCTGCACTTGAGAGAGGGAGAGGGAGAAATGTGTTTTACAGGGTGAGGTACAAACTGAAATGGCTGTGAACATCTGGAACTGATATTAGGCTTGGAAAATGTTTTCTGTCACTCCAACACTCCTCTGGAGGAAAGCCTCTGAAGTTAAGAAGCTCCGAAGGGGATGAGGGGGAGGGACGAGGGGATAATATGACCGCGGTGCAAAGTGCTTTTTATGCCTCAGTTCTGGTTGCCGTAGCCAGGCTGTGTCCCTGCCTGTGCTGGACGGAGGACCTGGGGTACTGCTGTGGCTCGTTGTGGTGGCCCCGGCTTAGAAGGTCCCCTGGATGAGCTGAGCCCCACCACTCAGATGGCCCTGCATAGGGAGCGCTGCATCCTTCAGCCTGCGATGGGTAGAAGGACAGAAGGATGCTTGCCCTGGTTTTAGGCTTGGGAGCCAAGAAGCTGAGGAGGGAGGCAGCATCTGAAAGATGAAGAGTGAAATCCTCAGGTGGGGACAGGCAGACCTGTGCCTGGTTTAACACCTCCTGGACCTTCTCCGGGGCCCACCTGGGAGGTCGGACCCACCTTGGGGCCAGCGCAGGTCGGGGCAGCTGCTGTGCGCATATAAAATGCAAGGTTTAAAAATAAAAAAGCACTTTGAATGTGGTTGTAGCACACACGCAGCAGGCCTGGGGGCAGCTGGGGGAGGACGAGAAGCTGGGCTCTCGCTGCGTGATGGACTGGGGTCCGTGGTTTTGGCAGGGGTCTGCGTCGCTCCTGGGGTGGTGGCCATGTCGCTGCTGTGGTGCTTTGTAGCTCTGGGAGCTCCTCAGTCCCTTTCTTGATGTTCCTCTCCCTGGTGCAGTTTTCTTCCCCTCCTGCCCTTGTCTGTTTGCTGCCGGGTCTCCGACCGCGCGTCTATCGAGCAGAGGCTGGTGGGGCTCCCCACCAGGATCGCCCCTGGGGGCCACAGGATGGTGCTGAGCTCCTGCCGTGCCTCTGGGCCCGGCTCTCTGCGGGGGACTCGATGGGTGGCCACCATGCACCTGCGTCGGGGAGGGCGAGGAGGCCTGTGGAGCTGGTGGTTTCAGCGTGTGTGCCACAAGAGGATCTCGAAGGACTTTGCTGTTCATGAGTTGGACCCTTCCTCCCGCAGATCATGCAAGGGGCTCTGCCATGCTGTGCAGATGGAGGGAAAATAACAAGACACAGATAAAATGTCTTTAAAATGTTTTCCCTGAGGTCACAAGCGCTGGGCGGTGAATTAACCTCAGCAGGAGACCCTCATCGTCGAACAGAAGTTGCCTCCAAGAGCAGAGGGGGTGCAAGTCCTCCATCCCCCCATCTGCGTGTCCCACGCTCGCTCCTTTGTCAGGAGCCACGTGCTGACCACCGAACCACGCTGCACCTCCCGGTTATTCCCCGCCACCAAGATGGTCAGCCCTGTACCCCCGTGCAAAGCACATGTTGTAGCGGTGCTCCTCAAGCGTGAAGCCGCCTCCTCCTGCTTGTGCTCCAGTGTCAAGTGGGTAGAACTGGGAAGATGCGGGGAAACAAAGCGGCGCTTGGTGTCACTGTGGTTGAGGGCGACCGTGACATTGCCACAATGCGCTGCTCGCTCTGTTGCTGCCCGCAGATCGCGATAGGTGGATTAGACAGCTCCACCTCTCTGCCAGCCCCTCGTCTTCTGTCCTGTTCTGCATAGGCTCTTACGCTGTGGTTTCCCCTCTCTTCTCTGTGGTACCTCTTCTACCGCTTGGTGTGTGCCGACAGCTGCGTTAATGTACTTGGGGATATTGTGGGCTATTAGTTGGAAAAAGGATACAACAAAAAATGTATACCGCTCATTTTTTTATTTTTTTATTTTTTTTTATACAGCAGTGGCGCTGTCGGTCGCGAGGTGCTGTGTGCCAGAAGGGCAGGTGAGGTCTGAGCAGGGACTCCCAAGCTGTGTTATTTCTCACGTCACCAAGAGATGCTGGCTGCTCCTGGGTCTCTTTGGCTGGGCAGTGCTCGCGTTCATGAGAAGAGGTAGCCCTCATGCAGAACAGCCTGCGAGCCTCGAAGCAGGGAGACCAGACACACAGCCTGCTGAATGAGCTTGTTGGGGATCACGTAGACCTCAAAGCGGGTTTTGGCAGCTTGGTCGGGGCGCTCTGGTATCCTAGGGCCCTCTGTACACAGGCCCGTGGTGTGAAGAGCTGGCAGGCAGGCTGGGGAGGGTGTCTGGAGAAAAGACTGGGCAGAATGATGTACAGGAGTTGAGGCTATGGTTATATAAAACATGTGCACGTCACCGCGCCGGCGTTACAGGCTTCTCTGGAGCAATGCTGGCTGTTCCGCAGAGGAGGCTCTGAATACGCATCGTGTCTGTAAAAGAAAGCGAAAGAGGTCAAACCAGAAGGCTTAGCGTTTTGTACACTTGCAAGTAGTGCTCCGAATTGAGGCGTGAGAGTCTCTTATTTATAACTTAACTCTGTTCTGTAGAGCATCGCTCTGACGTGTCTGGATGGCCGAGGCTGTATAGAGATAGCTATGGCAACCGTCGCTTCCAGCACACCCTCTTGTGTGCAAGCTGTGCTGCTACTGTCATGTGAAAACCAGTGATGGGCTGGAAGAAGAAGAGAAAAAACTATCTGGCCAGAACAAATACTGTGCCTGTCAGCGAGGAGTCAGTGCAATCTTCGTACAAGCAGGTTGCACTCCTATTACATGCCTTAAAATCATCTTTGGAGTACTGACTTCCAAACAGGCTGGGCACCAGAGAGACTAGTAGGACTTGATACTGCCCTTAGAAAGCTGTAGGAGCTTCAGGTCCAGCCAGGAGCTGGGTAAATACCTGAACATCCAGAGTTTTAATTCATGCCAGTGAAGCATGGAGGATGTTAAAGCATGAGTATTTAAACCAGTCGTTAAATATGCTAATGATCTTGAGCATGGGTAATGGTATTGACTACCTCTGTAAAGCCCCATGGAGGCGAAGCTCTATAGAGAGCACTATGGCACCTATGTTAATTTAGGTGCCATTCTTGTAGATGATTTTTGAGGTGTAGGTTGGCCTGGGGATGTAGGCTCTGCAGCTGGTGGATCACAAACTGAGACTTGGAAAAGAGA
Organism: Vanellus vanellus; assembly: GCF_965231255.1. Lineage (NCBI taxonomy): Eukaryota > Metazoa > Chordata > Aves > Charadriiformes > Charadriidae > Vanellus > Vanellus vanellus. The sequence continues at coordinate 4,226,410 of NC_138923.1, read as the reverse complement.
CCACGGCCTCTGTTGGTTTCAGGAGAGCAGTTCTTCTGCTCTCCCTATCTATGATACCCGACCGCTGCTCTCAGCACAGTGATGCTGGTGGTCAGGAAGGTTAGTGCTCCACCTGGGAGCGATAGGCAGCTCTTTCGTCGCATCTGTGCGTTTGACTTGTGTTCAAAAGAGGGCCTTGAACATCACCAAAGTAGAGGATGGTGGTCAGGAGCTGGTGACCCACCATTGCCAGTCTTAAACTCAGTGCCTGGTTGTCTCTACCTGCTCAGGTGATCTGCCTGGTGGATCTCAGCTGGTTTCTTGGTGGGCAGGTGTGTTTGGCTGACCACAACCACCACTCGGCGAGGACTGGCTCGCTTACCTGCGGGGGGTGGAAATGCAGCAGAGCTTCATCAGTTGAACGCCTGTGTGCCGGGAGCCCGGGCAGGGCAGGGCTGCTGCGTGGAAGCTGTCACTGCTGCTGCCTCTCCTGTAACCAGCGCACGGGTAAAGATGTTTTCAAGACCCAGAGTACCCTTCTTGAGTGCTGAATCCACTTCGCTTGTTAGCAAAAGGAAGGATGATTCAAAAAGGAGCCTTTGAAGAGAAGGTCAAGTTTTTGGAAGCTGCTTCCTGAGATGTGTTGTGTAATAGCACCAAACAAGTGCTTAATTTTGGCCATTACGCTCACTGATTTCTCTCCTACTGGGACAGCTGTAGTTATTTCCACCTACCAGTGTCATTTTTGTATCCTGGAAAGCAGAAGGGAGGTGGAGGGTTCTCAGCTCTCAATTAGGATTGAGTCAGTTGCTGAAATATTTCATTAATTCACATTTCCATATGGTTATTCCAGATTTTGGGGGGAGGGTGGGTTTGTTGTGTTTGTTTTGTTTTTTTTTTTTTTTTTTTTTATCTGCCCAGACACCTTTTGGACAGAACTGGGCATTATCTTTGCTTTCTCCTAAATCACTTCGTAGGTGGAGAGCGGGGACTGTCTGCCCATTCCCCGCTGACTGCAGAGGACGGAGCAGCCTGGATGGTGCCACGAGTATGTCATGCACTTTGAGAGCAGAGTGTTTGCCAAGGGCTCTGTGCTGTCTGCTCAGAGCAACCTCTCCCTCAAGGCACAGGACAGCTGTAGATGCTCCCTTCTAGCTGAGAAGGCTCTGAACTTCTTAAATGGCAGTTAATGAGGCCAATCATGGAGGGTTTTTTTACTGGTCTGTAATTTTATCCTCTAGGATTAAGTTTCTCCTGATCTGGAAAAGTCAAGGCCACAAATCCATCGTGTCGGAAACCATCAAAAGCAAAGACTGCTAACACAGTCAGACGGATCGTGGCATGCGAGTGCAGTTGAGTGGAACCTTTTCATAGGAGCCTTTATTGACTAGACAGGCTCTTCTAATCGATAAATTGTGGCTGGAATTTGGAGGGCAGCTCAGTCTGCGCTTGCAAAGCTGGCACTTGGCAATGCAGCCCTGAGCTACTTGGAAAATTTAGGCTGTTGGGGCATGTGTGGATGCAACACAACTCTGCTCTGGGAGGAGACTTGGGCACGCTTGCTGAGCAAAAACCACGGGTCTTCCCTTTGGATGGGCTCTGAGTGACGCCCAGGCTGGGATTCCCTGCCAGGTTAGGACCTTTCTGGAGATTTTGCATGTTCCTCTCATTCTAGCCAAAGCATGAGATGAGATCCTGAGCGGGATGGGGAATCTGCTTTCCACTCCTCTGGCTGCCGTTGAGGTTTCCCATGCGTTCAGCTTTGTCAGGTGGCTGAAATACAATCCAAAAAAGTTAGACGGTGTCCCTCCACGCTTCTCTGGAACCAAATAAGGATAGGAAAGGGATCCAAGGAGGCATAAAGGCTGTCTTGGGAGAGCCTGTTCTGTCCTGTTGGAAACCTCTCAGCCCCAGTGCAGGAGGTGCTGGGGGGATGCTGCAGGCGTTCTGGGCTGTGATCCTGCCCATTGCCTGCTCTGCCCTCCAGCGTCAAGGCTGCACTAACCCACACCGTTCCCTGGGTGCATCTGTGTTAGATGGCACATGGTGGTACCAGCCCTTTGTCCCTGCATCTCCCAAGCTGGGCTGTGTACGCTGCGTGTCCTGAGGACCATCGTCCCCTGCCTCCCTGCTCACCAGGATGATGGGGGCTCCTCTTGTTGGGCAGCGGCTCAAGGTGGGGCATGTCATCTCTTCCCCGTGTTGCTTTGGGGTGAGGGAAGTTGAGCAAAAATGGAGAGGGATTTAACCTCGAATCATGGGATTTGCCAATTAAAATAGCTTCTCCTCCTGCAGGTTTCAAATGATACAAGAGCAGGGGGAGACCCTCCCCGTCTCCCCCGTGACCCCTTCCCAGTTTGTTCAGCTTGCTAGGGATTGAGATCTGGCTCTTAGGAGGGAGGGGGCAGCTGGGTCTATGTTACATTTCATGCTGTTTAGATAGGATAAACCTTTCCTCCCTGTAATTGGGTGATTGGACTTGTGAGCTTTCTCAGATATTAATCTGGAGACCCTAGAGGGGGTCAGATTAGGTTATGGAGACATAATAGGAAATACTGCTGTGGCTAGTTTGGGTTATGGGGGATAGAGTGGATATTCTGCAGCGTTCTCCTGCTGGGTTCCCACTGATGGGACCTGTGTGGTGGGGTCAAGGAGCGGTCTTATCTCAGCATCAGGTTGACTCGGTCTTTGCTGGGAGCGACTGTGTCTGAACTCTTTCCACCCCTGTAATCCTGCTTTTCCAGAGAACCGGACCATGACCTCTCTTTTGCCGGAGGGAGGGGTGGGTGGTGCTGACCTGCCACCGGGGCTTGTTTGCAGAGGAGAGACCATCTTTTTTCAAATGGGCGTCATGTCTCCAGGAACCCTGGGATAGAAAAAGCTTCATCTTCTGAACTGGTATCATTTAGACCAAGCAGGATCTCTCTTCTTGCTAGCACGTGTCATGCCAATTGTGGGGAAGGGGTTGATACATCCCACAGGGGATCATTTTAGCAGGAAGCATTTAAGTGCATGCTTTCATCGGTCCCATGTGAGAGATGTGTTTGAGGAAGGATGTCATGTTGGTCCAGTCAGAGCTAGTGAGATGAGCTTGCCGCTGTGGCCAAACGAGTGTTTCAGAGCTGTGCTGATTAGGGACGCTGTGCTGAAGCAGCATCCCAAATGGGTATTGGAGAAGGAGAGCCACTGCGTTTATGCTGGAGACCTGTTTGGTGTGTGGGTTAATACCTTCTCCCGTTCCTGCATGCTGTGTCCGGGAGCAGCTCTGCAGCGCTACTGGAGAGGAGTTCTGCTGATACAAGCCTGGCTCCAGGCACCGGTCTGCAGCACTCCTTCCAGCCCTCGTTTCTTTTTATTAACAGTGAGATGACAGATAGGGGATGGTCATTAATTTAATAAAGGAAGTTTCTGATTGCGACTACAGAAGCAAGGTCCTGAGGTTTTTTGTGGTGGTCTGATGACTCACACTGATGAAATAGGGTGACACTGGGATAGGAAATACCTCACTGGAGCCCAGAGCCTGGGAATGGCTGCGTAGCAGCCCAGCTCCTACAGTCATTCTGCCATCCTTGGCTGGGCTGTCCTTGGGTCTGGCCTCACCAATATGCGCGTTATCCCCACTCAGAAAACCTGAATTTCAGCTGCGGAGAGACCCGTGGTCTTATGCAGCCAGGTCAATTTGCTGGCGTTAATGAGGCTCACTCTTTGTTTCCCTGGTGCTGTCCCTGAACATACGCCTGGGGTGGCAGTGGAGTCAGGGTGTTGGCTGAGGGACCCCACTCTCCATCTGCCCCTCTGTGGCACACTCACGTGTGTGCACACTCATAAGGACACCGAGGGCAGGAGCGCGGGTGCAGCAGCACGGCTGTGCTGAGAGAGGAGAGCGGGTACACAATCACAGACGATACTTTCCTTTATCCTGTGCTGTCATCTGTGGAAACCAATAAATCTCACCAATTTCATTGTGCAGCCTGGGAAGTAGAGGCACTCAGCAGTAACGACCAAAAATTGTGTATGGACTCTAAATCCAGAAGAGCCAGTTAAGAGCAAGTGGTCTAAATTAATGTACAGTTAGTATTTACTGTGAGGTCTTCTCTCAAGCCTCAAAAGTTCACACTTGGCTTCAGATTATTTTCAGATCTCAAGTTCCAGTTCCTCTAGACAACCTCGGTGTCATCTTGGTAGATGGAGAGAGCGTCAAACCCCGGCGAAGGTGCCCGTCCTGCCAGGGGCCAAGGCGGGCAGGAGCAAGGGCTAAAAGAAGCCGTCAGGTCTGCTCCATCCTGGAGCACAGCTCAAGCAGATGGGGAACGGCCAACCCATCTGGGTGTCCTGGGGCACACTGGACCCTGCTGGGACAACGTGCAGTGGCTGTGGGGACTATTCCCCCTCAGCATCCTGACTTCACCGGGGGTCGTCCCACAACCCTGTGGTTCATGGAGCTTCTTCTGCCAGATGCCACCAGGATAGTGTCTGGCAGCACAGCTGTGTCTCAGCACCCTGTTTTTTGGGGACAAAGGTACGAGGCCGTTGTCTCCTTAATTAAGCTAAAGAACTTTCCAGCTCCCAGACCCTTTCCAGTCCTCAAGAATAAGGTCAGAGAAGCAGCAATAGCTGCTTAAAATTGGGCACTGGGGCCCCCAGACCTAGAGAGAGGCTGCTCCTTCCCCTCCTGGGGGGACTGGGAGGACTTTTGGCACCTGCTCTGCCCGGCCCCAGCTCCCAACCTCCCTGCTCCCTCCTGTCCCAAAAGCGGGCGGCTGCGGAGAGGCATGCCGGGGCTTGTTGGGAACGGGGCTGGAGAAGGGAGCGTGTGAGCTGGAGAGGCGGCCGGTGATGGGGGGGGAGGGGGTGGAATGCGGGAAAGCTGCCAGGTTCATGCGGGCAAGGCGGGAGGCGAGTAGCCGGACAGGCACTCCCGGCTCACCCCAGATGTGCGCCGGCAAGGATCGGCTGCTCGGCATCTGCCTGCCTCCTCCAGCCGCAAACAGCTGGCGCGTTCGTCGGGAACACGCTGAGCTGCACCGCGACCGACTCCGCTTCGTCGCGGCCGGGTCAGCCGGCTCCCTTCGGCCCTCGGCCGGGGGCTCATCCTGCACCCCAGGTGCTGCGGTGCCTGCGGGGGTCCTCTCCCCCTGGGCTGCCCCGCAAGGAGGGTGCGGGGGCGAACCTCTGCCCTCCCCTCTGCGTGTCCGGCGGCGGGCAGGCGGTGCAGTGGCCACCGAAGCCGGGCGGCAGGGATGGGGATGGGAACTGCCTTCCTCCCTACCCTGCGCGCTCATCGGCTGACCTCCTCCAGCACATGATAGATTCCCTTTATCTGCTAATATTAGTCATAAAACAATCCGGCTCTGTCCATAATCCTGTTAGAGCCTTTGACTCTTGCTCCTGTGACTCCCGGCAGCTCTAATTACAGATACTCGCGCTGGTGATTAATGACTTGATTCATCCTCAGTGGCACCAGTTTTACATGTGAAGCTCGCTCCCCCTCCCCCCCCCCGCAATGATTTCTGCAAAGGGGAAATAATCCCTGTTAAAAACCAACAGCACAGAAACGTGGCGTTGGCGTTTTGCCTTCATCTGGCCCTTCTGCGTCCTGTCCATCCTTTCACTCCTCTCCCCCCGGCCTTTCGTCTCGGAGGGAGCCACCCTAATTGCCGCGCGCTCTAATTTTGCTGCTCTGTAACCCATAAATCAGTCCCATGCGCAGAGCATTTTCATGCTCTTTAACAAAAGGAGCGGGATTTTCTCCTCTGCTGCGTGTTTTACAAGTGACTAATTGCATCGAGGTACCTTTGAAGCAATGACTTCATCAATTGCTCATCCTGCAGACGCACTGCTGGTTATGTATGCCTGATCAGAGCCCTCCATTTATTAGGATTAATTTATTCTCCAATCATTTTTCTTCCACCGCAAGGACAGGGAAGTTGAGTGATGTTACTTGCTCAGCTACGTAAGCACGATTTCTTGCCTCATTACTGAGCCTGAGATATTTTTGTTACACGCTGAAACTTCTCCAGATGAAAATGAGTAATGTTACGTCTCGGACAGAAGTGCTCCCGGGACACTGGAGAAATCAAGTTATTTCAGGGTGCCTACAAATCGACTTTAGATCTTCATCATCTTCCTTCCTAACTTCGCCCCTCCCTCCATTTTTCATGGGGCACACGTCTGCGTGAGCGATAGCGCATCCCGGGGCCTCCTGCAAAGGGGGCCGGGAGTGGGTAAGAGTATATGTTTCTCCCAACTAGAGATCATCCAAAACGGAGGGTTCTTGCACCGGGTTAGCGGATCCTTACGAGGCTGCTGGCAAACACGGCGGGTGTGGGGCTGAGCGGGAGGGGTGTGGAAGGACTGGCCGTGAGAAAAAAGGCTGTAGTGAACACAGGCTGAGCATCTCCAAGGAGGAGGCACCGTAACTGGTGAGGACAGAGAGCAGTAAACACGGGCAAATTCACACATTTTCTTAAAAGCTGTGGTCAAACTGTTTCGTAGGAGTAGTGGCTGATAACAACTGCCAGAAGCCCTTGGCTCAGCTGCTAACCTCCCACCCCCAGAAAGGCTCCTCCTTGGGGAAGGACGGAACTTGCTTGCATCCAGGCAGGAATTTTGCCTTGGCTACTTCCAGCCTGGTGTTCATCTGCCCTCAATGCGCTGCTGCCCCCAGCAAGTGCCTGGGGGAGGGGGGAGTTGCAGCGTATTTAATAGACCAAATGGGGTCATCTTGAACCAGAGCTGAGCTTCAGGCTGTGGTTTGGGGGAGCTGTGGCAATGCTGGGGAGCCTCAGCCGGGTGATGTGCAGTGCTGGGATGAGGAGGTGCAGGAGAGAGGATGGAGAAGGACCATTGGGGGTGGATGGTTTCCTTCTGTTCCACTGTGAAGGAGTGTACCGAGGCCCTCGTAACACGGACTGGGAAGGTGCTTGTGCAGCAGCAGGGAGCTCGGGTTTGTCAAGAGACCAGAGAAAAGTAGGTGACTGTTTTGGAGAGGTTGGAGAGAGGGCAGCTCTGGACCTAGGAGAGGTACTGAAGCCCGGAGATGTACCGAAGCCCAGAGCTGCACAGAGGCGTGCTTGTTTTATTTTGCCAACAGCAAGCTGGCAAGACGTCGGCTGTTTTGATGGCAATTCTGCTGTCCTGCTGGATGTCCAGCCTCAGTTCACGTCGCGTGTAATGGGGCCAGCTATTAACGAGGAGCGGAGCAGAGACCTGATCCTCGGCTGGCACGGAGCTCTGCAGTCCTGCTCTCCCACCGGCCCCGTGGCGGAGGGCTTGGATTGGGGTGGACAAAGAGGGGGTGTTGCTGAAAAAAAACCCATGTCAAGAAGCAGGGGATGCTGGTAAACGTGGGTCTTTGCCTACAGAGGGGGCTCCTGCACTGCCCGAGGCTGTCCGGGCTGGGAAGGCAGGAGAAGGGATGCAGCGGCTGCCAGCTGACCTTTCTCAAACAGTTCATGGGTTTCCAGAGCAGCCGAGGTGTCAGCGGTGTGGAGCAGTCACAGCTTCCCAGTCGCTGGAGGAGGAAGGCAGGGGGCACTCGAAAGGGGAGGAAAAGGCTCCGTCCTGGAAGGGTGGAAACCTTGCAACCCGTTAACCGTTTCTCGGCGGAGAGAGACGGAAAGCAAACAAGGGTCGGCTCTCCTCCTGCGCCCTGCTTGCCCACTCCCATCCTTTCTGCCTTTCTCTCCTCTGCCCCTGCCCGCCTTTCCCTCCCGGCTCCTGGGAAGGCAGGACCCAAGACGTTGAGGATTTAGGTGAAAAATCAGCTGTGCCCCACCATGCCGAGCAGACCCGAACCAGCAGCGTGCTGGAAAGCAGAGCCTGCCTCTGCGCCAGAGCCCCGGCGGTCCCCACGGTTGTGTCTCCGTGCAAAGCCCTCTGCTTGGACAAAGTCTCTGCCATCAGACTTAATTAGTAGGCAGGGACCCACGGAAGAACCTTTTCCAGCCTTTTTTTTAACCAGCGTGTAGCGGGGTGCTCTGTGTTGTCAGAGATCTTTACGTGCTGAGGGCGCGTTTGTCTCAAGCGAGGGAAGGGGCTGAGTTGCTCCGTGACAGCCTAAAACTAAGACACGGGTGACAAAGCTGGGGAGTAAATTAGCAGGCAGAGTCTGTGAAAGGAAATGTTTCCTTAAACGTTTCCATAAAAGCTAATTGGCCTGTGAGAGCAGCGTACCTGTGGGTGCGCTGCCGCCCCGGGTTCAGGGCTCGGGGAATCTATTCCTGGCTCAGCTAATAATTTTCAGTGTGACTTTGAGCAGGTCATTTCGGTTCTTTGTGCCTTGGTTTCCCTCTCTTTGAAATGAGAAGAATACTCCCTTCCAGAGCCTTGATAAGGTTTAAGTACTAAAATTTTATTACTCAGTTGAAGATGCTTGGCAGAGAGATATTATGCAGATAGAAGGTTAATGATGATGATAGGGAGAGAATAAAAAAAGAAATTGCTGTTTTATTTTTATTTTGTTCTTTAAATGATGTTTAATAGCCAGTTTTCAATTCAGGAATAAAGCCCAGTCCTCTGTGACCACCAAACTGTCTCGCAAATGCTGTTCTGCATGCTCTTAAAGCTTGCAGAGAAAGGGAGGTGCATACCCCTTCTCTCTGCTCTTAGGAGCAATCAGCAAAACGCGTCTTGAGCAGCTGATCTCCAGCGAGAGGTTTTTTTTCTTTTCCCAATTAGGAAGCTTGTCCTGATTCATGAATAATTAAGAGGGTACTTCCCCAGAGTCCTTCACCCAGTGTCATAGGGGTTAGGGGTGATGGTCCCCGCTGGGTGACAGCCCCGTTGCACAAGGCGTGGTGTGTTGAGGCAGCTCCATGCCCATGGTCTGAGCAGATGGAGACGGATGGAGGGCCCTGCCCGAGGTCGGGTAGGAAGTCAGGCAGACCAGGCGGGCAGGACTTTAGCGCTGCCAGAGGGAATTAAAGGCTGAACCGAGCCATTACCCCCACAAATTAACCCCATGCCTTTCCAGCAGAATTCCTAGGCAAGCACATCCCGCCGCTGTGAGGACCTGGAGAGCCGAGGTGCCCCTTCCAGGGAAAGAGCCCGTTAGTGTTTGCAGCGATGCTGCGGGCTGGGAGGGGTGTCCGCAGGGTGGGTGCCCACCCAGCCCCTCGCTGGCTCCGCAGTGCTGCCCACGGCGCCCTGCCCGGCAGCACCGCTGGCCACCCTGCTTTGTCATCCTCACCACAGCCACCGTAGGCTGTAAATGTCAACCACAGTGAAACCAAGTGCAGTCTGCGGCCGGGTGTTTGCTTCTTTCTTTCTTTTTTTTTTTTTTTTATTTGTTTCTTTCACAAACATCAGCTGCGTCAAGAATGTGTTCGTCACCCCCAAACTGTTACAAAAGTTAAGGTCAAATTCATGGAATAGTTTTGGCTGGGGGGAAAGAACAATCTAGATGAGTTGGTCCCTGGTGGGTGATGCATTAGGGCTGGAGGATGCTGTCTCCTCTCTTTCCGCCGGTTGTGGATGAGGGTTTCCTGTCTTGGTGGCAGTGTCCAGCCATGGGGTGGAGGCTGTATTTGTAAGGATGCGCTCTTGGTGCTTGTGCTCTTTTTCCTGCTGAATTCCACTTTGGAGAAATACTTAGTGAAACGTGGTTTGTTAGGGGAGTTAATATCTCGTTAGGCCAACTGGTATACCTGGAGTAGGAAATGGGACAAAGGACTAGCTTTTGGACACACCGTCCTCCATTAGTCACCAGCTAATCCCAATTGCCATCCTCCTACACTCTGTGGTCCAATGGCTCGTTAGAGAGGTGTGACACCTCTGCCCATTTTGCCCATCTCCTCATGCACTATTATAGCCCCCTGGTTGCCCACACAACCTTCCTCTGATCCGTCCTCCTGCATGTCCCCATTACCTCTCGCCAAGCTCGTTGTCCTGTTTTCTTTCTGCACAAATTTCCACTCCTGAGATTCTTTTCCCCCATTTGCATCTTCGTGTCCCTCACAGTGAGCTCTTCCCGCCTCATCCCACGTACCCAGCGGCAGCTTCGCCTCTTCCCTGGGGTCCCCCACTGTGCTGCCGAGCAGGAATAGCTCCAGCCAGGATCCTGCAAGCCTTCCGTGGGTGGCAGTGCAAAATACGCTTGGGGCATTGCTTTTTGGTTCCCTGAGCAGTTGCATTTGACTGCAGACAGTTTCTCCCCTGGCACAGCTTTGCCATCTCTCTGTTTGGGAGGTTGTGTAACGCAACTGCAGCGTTTCTTCTTTTTTGTGAAGCGGCTCATCCCCAGAGCAGATGACAACCTTTTGCCACGGCTTTCTTGGTCTGTGTTTCTCCACGCTGGTTTTGACACTGAGCACAAGCCCTACAGGTGGCTGGGCTACAAAACATGGTGCTGCTTTCTGCTGGCCAGCCAAAATGTCTGGCAGAGAGCAGCCAGAGTCTTGAGCCAGGCCTGAAGACCTTGTTGGCCATTATTGGAACATAATCTTCAATTATTGGGAAATAATTTTCTATTTCCTTATTGGAAAGTAAGCTTCAATGGATCTTAAGGCTTCCCCGATGAAGCAGTTGAAGCTCCTTGTTCACACTGGCAAGCAAGCCAACGCCAAAATTGCCACAGCCACATCAACTGCAAGACCTTGGTGACTCATGACCCCTTAATCCAACTTGATGACCAAGTGCCGGCACAATGGGAAAAATCACTGTGGGAAGACAAAGGAAGAAACCAAACGGTCTGTCTTTATCCTCCTTTTCAGCCCTGTGATGTAGATCTGTCCTGGCATGTGTGTCCCCGTGGAGGCTCTCACCGGCAGAGTTCGGGCGCCTGTTCCCTCTCTGCCCATGCCAGGAGCTGAGGGCCTGGGGATGGGAGGGCCTGGGGCCAGTGTTCAACCCTAAAGAGCTGGGCCATCACTTCTTGGCTTTGCTGTTGACCTCTTGAATAGCTCTTGAGTTTCTTTCCAGCGCTTCAAATTTTATCACCTATATAAGAGGTTTTTAAACAAGGATCCTTGTACTATCCCCATCCCCTCATCATGTTTGCTTAAAGCTCTTCTCAAAACTTTCCCAAAAAGCTGCCGTGTTGGGTAGACAGCCAGTTTTCTCCTCATCCCCATGCCCCTCTCCCTCATTCCTCCTTTTCCATCTGGACTCTCCTGGCTGTGTCTGGGAGGGGTTCACCTGCAGATGCAGGGAGCAGTGTCTGCACGGGGAAGGGGCCACGCTCCCCTTAACCCTCCCACCTCCAAAAATACAGTCGTGGTGAATTTGTTGAAGACATGGATAGATTTGGGGTGGGTTTTTTTCCCATCTGTGTCTGTACAGAGCCAATGTGGGACTATGATAGTGACAATATTTCATAGAAGCATAGAATATCTCCAGGTGGAAGGTATCCATAAGGCTTGTCGAGTCCAACTCCTTGAAGCAGGAGTTGTCTGCTCGCATGTATGTGTATAAAATCTCTCCTAATGAGACCCTGATCTCTCTTGGGACCTCGAGGTGCTGCTGTAAGATGAAATGACTGAATACCATTGCCCAGCAAAAGGTCACATTGCATCAGTAAAACTCATCTTTGTAAAGAGGAGGAGCTCGGTCTACCTCTCTGTTTAAAAGCCAGGCTGCAAGTTGTTGCCAGACGAGCCGTTTGGGTGTTGGGTCTGTGCGATGGACGGCGGGGAAGCTCTGCGGAGGGCTGGAGAGGAGATCCCGCAGGGTGTGGATTTGCCTCCTGCAGCCTCCCTGCCCGAGCTCTGGGTCGCGCCGCTGGCTGGGTGCTTATTCATACCAGGAATAAACCCAGCCCTTTTTTGACCTTAAGTGATGTTTTAGGATTTCTTTTATTTGTGGACCTTGGCTTGGCCTTCTGCCGCTATTTGTCTCTCCAAAAAAGGATTCTGCTCTTTCAATTTCTGCATCCAATTTGGAGGGAGGGTATTACCTATCGGGATCAGTAAATAGCTCATCTGACTTCGTAATACTTAGCATTTAGATAGTGCTTTCCACCGTCAGAGCCCTTTGCAAACTCCCAGTAATCCTCCCAGCACCCCTCGAGTTAGGTAAGTATAACTAATCCCAAACAAATAGCTCCAGTGTGGAACTAATGTAGAGAATGCATAAGAGTAATTTAAGGTTTAAAAGAAAACTAGTGGGTAGTCTCGCAACAAAATTAGAAAAAAAGGGCAGAGAGAAGGGAAAAAGCCCGAGTTATTGAATGTGAAAGTTAAATCAGACTTGAACACGTTAATTTGCATTTCAAGTAGCCAGTTTGGCTGCAAGTATTACAACTACTTAGTGTAGATCTGTCCATTCGGAGGGATAAAATACATCAAAGCTTCAATAACCTGTAAAATAATTAAATTAAAAATGCCCTCAAGTTTAGCCCTTTTTGTGCACATTAGACCTTATCAATTTTTCTATATTTTTTTTTTTTTAATCTTGCAAACAGTACTGAATTCCATATTTTCTCTGTGTTTAACAACTGTATTTACGTATTAGTTTCCTAATTTCATCCCCCCTCCTGCCTCTCATCTCTGACAGGGAACTGAAGGAGATTTGCACACCCCTTTTAGTAGCTTCGTCAAAGCGTCTTGTCATGTGTGTGTCTTGGTTCACTTTTTTCCAACTCCAGTTGACCAGTTCCATTTGGTCACCAATAGAACTAATTAATCTATGTTCCATTCGGGATAAATTTCTGAGAGAAAGAGTTCGGAATTGGATTCCCTTTGGAAACTGAGGTCTTTGTTCGAGACACTGCCCTGCCTTCTCGTGCATCCTGCACCACGTGTAGGAGACCACGTCTGAGGGACTTGGGAGCAGGAAAGCGGCAATTAGAGGCTTAGATTTCCGATTTTGATGGTGCCTCAACAGGTCACCTCCCATCTGCTGTCCAGCGTCAGCCGCGGGTGCTGGACCAGCCCTAGGGCTCCAGCAGACCCTGTCGCCTCTGAAAACCCATTTGCTTGTGCAAGGATTTGCCCATTCAGGAAATCTCCTTGCAGACGGAGTGGCTCTGAGCTGGCGCTTTGCCTGTGCGCATCCTCTGAATGAATCTTCTCATGTATGGACTTCAAAATATGACCCCTGCTTAGAGGTACCTCTTTGGTTTTCTGGCACCAATGCGTTGCAATTGCGCCCAGTCCCTGTGTTGTGCAAGATGTTGCATGGTCGGTCGGGGTTTTAAGGAGTGGTGCTACAGAACATCATAAGGACTTTTTGCAGCATTTTTATTGCCCCCGAGTGTTGCCCACTGCTCCGGGTCCCTTCCACAGAACCAGCACTCGCAGCAGCAGTGTGTGCCAAAGCCCCCAGTGTCCCCACTGCCCTGGCTTGGACTGGAGGGACTTGGGGTGATCATGCGTGACAGTGCTGGTGTGCGATCCTGGATGGGCGCTGGTACAGCTGTGGCAGGACCGAGGTGTGCTGGGGGGGTCCTGGCGTGGGAGAGGGCTTAGACCTGTGCGTGGGGCAGAGTGTGAGAGGGGCTGGGAGCCCCCACTGGGGCATCTCAGGAGTGGAGATGAAGAGTTGGGACAAGCTGTGGTCCAGGCCAGGCTAAGCTATGTTAGCAGGACCGCAGAGGATGCTCTCTGGGTGCTTTTCTCCCTTACACTCGCCTGAATCCCCAATCCACTGCCTCCCACCCCGGCTATTTCTAAACAGTTACATCTTTGCTTCAGACTTCTCTTCTCCTCCATCCTCAGCCCCACGTTTCGAAAGGAGAGCGATGAAACATGCCTGAAGAGCACCAAGCATGACCATTTATCACAGAGATCGGGCTCAGGAGAGGCAGGAGGGAGCCCACCCCTCCCTCGTGCCCCCCACCCTCCCCTCCGCCCGCCGTACCCCTCTGCCACGAACTTCTCAAGGAGAAAGAATAATAAAGGTTTGGCAGGTCTATTCACACTGTGTAAAATTGAATTAGTGGAGGTATGTGAGGAACATGGCTCGATTTCCACGGGGATGAGGAGATCTTTATCACCACCCCCCCAGGATTATCCCGTGCAGCACAAAGCCGCTTTCGGTGCTGACGGGTGGGCATCCCCCCCTCACCACCGTGAGCCTCCTCGGGGTAAAATCAAGGTGACGTCCGAGTTGGACTGGCCTTGCTGGGCTGGGAGCTTAACCGGGGCAGGGGAGTGAAAGGGGAGAACAGAGCAGAGGGGAAGCTGAGATGAATGTCTGTAAAAGGTGCAGACTGGAGATCAGGTGAGCAATAGAAGACGGGAACCCACCCCCACCCCCCCAGGGTTGTTTTCTGCCCCCTCTCCTTTGACAAGGTTCGGCACCTTTTGGTGCCCTTTGACAAACCCGTGGGGTTTGAAGAGGTCCTGAGCTGTGGCCGGGCCAGGAGGGACTGCAGCAGGGGTAGGGGAAGGCAATTGGAGGAGACCGCAGCCTAATCCCAAAAATAACACCACCGGTTTCCCCATCCGCTGCTGCTGATCTCCACCTCCCCCTGCGTTCAGTGGCAGCTGAGAAAATGTCCAGGACACGACCTGTAGAGGTGTTAGCCCCATCACAAAGGGATTGTCATCTGTCTGTCCCCAAAAAGGTCCCTGCAGCCCATCCAGAAGCTCGTCCAGCCCAGCGCACCCCCGTCGAACCTTGGGGCAGGGCTAAGGCTCCAGCCTGAGCGTGGGTGGCAGCGCCGCAGGACGGACGTGACGGTGCTGGTGACGGGGGAGCGATGGGGAAGCGATCCCAGCTTTCTGGGCTGACGGGCTTCGTGATCGCTGCCCTGGACGGCGAAGCGCAAAAGGGAAAGGAAAAGCGAGAGGGAAGAGCCCTGTTTGCACACACGCCCCTGCGCAGGCAAGCCAAGCGACCGGCAGCGAGCGGCCTCTTTGCTTCCTCCCTCTCCACCCTGGAGGGACGTGGCTGGGTGGAGATCTGGCCAAACCTCTTGTCCTCGCACTCGCCAGCACAGCTGAACTGGGGCAACTGGTATCTCGAACCAGCGCGGTTCCGGCATCGGCGGCAGGGAGAAGCGCCGTGCATCCCTATAGTGTGACGAGGGCCAAGGAGAAAGTCATTGAATGGGGTGGGAGAAGGTATGGGATGGGTGTGCTGTGGCTTTAGGATGAGCAGGACAGGGTTTAAAGCAGAGTCCCACCACGTCAGGTGGGAAGTTATCTTCTCATTGCATGGACAGCATGGGAAATGGAACAGGGCCAAGAAAAAGGGGCTGCTCGGGGCAGAAGGGCACCCGGAAAGAGAAGAGGGAATCACGGGCATGCAGTGCAGCATCCCCAGGAGAGCAAGCCCACCCAGGGGGGTGAGGAGCGTTGGGGTCCTGCGTGGGCAGCTGGTGGAGCGGGGAGGCTGGAGAAGCCGCCCAGCCCTTTGGTCCTCCCTCCTCCGTCAGCCGGATCTGCCACTCGCTGCATCTTTTTCCCACCTTGGAGCGATTCGTCCTCCGCTTCCTGCGGGAGGGCAGCGGCCCAGTTCTCATGAGCAGCCCTGCCAGATCTGCTCGCCGAGACCTGCCCAGCCCAGGCTGGGAAAACCGGGCCCAAAATACCATGCGATGAGCAGATGTTCCCTTTGGGTTCCTGCCCATCCCGCGTATCGCAGGCCAGGCTCCATCAGCACTGACCCATGTGCTGCGCGCTGACAAGCCTCATTTTTATACGTCGGAAAAGCCCGTTTCCTTTAGGTGTGACCCTTCACCATCTCAAAAGTTAAATTTCTTATTTGTCAGAGACTTGGGCACAATGTCTATGGCTGGGACCTTTCTTGATCGAGCCTCTCTCACACCTCTGTTGTTCCCCGAAATGGCACCCAGAGGCTCTAAACACTCTCAGTTCACTTTTGCAATGAGGAGCTGCTCCCTTTCCGGCACGCGTAACTGCTGGTAACTGTGCGCTACTCCTATATGGCACCCGTGTGCAAGGATCGTGTGTTACTTGACATCCAAGCATCCTCCAAAATGGGGGGAAGGTGTGCAAGGGGCATTTGGGAAGCTGCTGGGGACCCCCTGCCGTGGCATTTCACCCATGTTCCCCCTTCAGCAAGACGGGGTTTGGCAGTGCGTGTTTGGGGAATGGGTGCTGGGGAAAGGCGGAGCAGCATTTCACCCCGCTCACTGGTTTGTGTAGCGCTGCGGCATGCGTCGGCAGCACAGCCAGGAACAGAACTCATTGCTGCCTGTGGGTACCACCGGTCGCTCCTGCTCCAACGCAGCCTCCCCCGTATCCCACATCATCGCAAGACCCCTATTTTGATGCCCGCGCAGGCTCAGGTAGCGAAATGAGCTTGTTTCCACATTAGCAGAGGGTTAAAAACAACCCGGTGCATGGGCACCATGCTGCTGCCCGGGGGTAGAGTGGTGCTGAGCCCTTCGGTGCTGAGCCGGTGGGATGGGGAGCGCGGGGGCTGCCTGGCCACAGTGCCAGCTCAAGCCCTTGATTTGCCCGCCGCACGCCTTCCCTCGTCCCCGGGAAGCAGAGCCCACAGCCCTGTTGCTTGTTTGGTTTCGTCCTGTACCCAGCCTGTTTATTGTTCTGAAAAGGTTAAATTGGTCAGGGGAAAAAAAAAAAAAAAAAAAAGAAAAGATAGATTTTTTTTTTCTTCCCCTTTCTAATGAGAGTCTGGGGACCTTTTCCCTTCTGACGTCAGAGTCATATCCAATAGCCTTTGCAGTGAGGCCTGATTTGCAAAGGACACCCTGGGGAAAAGCAAAAATCTTGGTGAAACCTTTAAAAAGAAAAAGCACCCTTTGAGACGATTTTCTGCTGCTTTTATGTCCTGATTTCACCTTCTAATTACTAACTCTTTTTTTTTTTTTTTTTTTTTTTTATTATTATTTTTTCCCCCTAGCCGGGGGAAGGCGGGAGGGTAGGGCGTTTGCAGCCCCCCGTGCACGCACAGGCTCCCCGTCTCTCCCCGCGCTTGGCTCTCCCCCCCAGCTGCCATGCGAGAAGAAGCCAAGCCCCAGCAGCTGGGCTGCTCCGTCCTGCCTTGGCCGGGAAGCCGAGGGGGCCCCGTCTGGGTCGCTCGGCTCTCAGGCAGCCCCAGCCCTGCCATTCGCCCCGCGCGCCATGCCTTGCCCGGCGGACAGGACGGCACGGTGCCCGCTGGGCAGCGGTGACCGCCCCGCACCATCCGACACATCTCAAGGGGTACGGAGGGGCCATCGCCTCCTCCCTCCCTCCCTCCCTCCCCACAGCAGGAACGGGCAGTGCCGAGGTGGAGTTGTGGTTCTGCCTGTCCTCCTGCCCCTCTAGGATTTCGGGGGCAGAGTGGCGTCGCCCGCGCTCTGCCCCATGCCCTGCAGCCCCCCGTCCCCCCCTGTCCCGGCGGCAGGACCGGTGAGGGTGTAGGTGGCAGGGACATAGTTTTAGCTTGCCGAACGCCACGCCGGGGAAAGATGCCAGAATGTCCCGGCTGGAGCCCAATGTCCCACATTTACATCAAGGCGATGCCCGGGCATGTGCTGGTGGCTGAGGGGGGGTCAGAGGGGAGCTCTCGGCCGGAGGTGGCATTTCTGAGATGCTGCTGTGGGCACCACGGCCCCCTTGGAGCCGCTGCCCACGGGTGGCTGTGGCCATGGTCAGGAATTTGACTCAATGCTCCTAATTACCACCATGACTTGTGATCCCACATGCCCAGGCTGGCCCGAAACCCGCTCCCCGGGGGCGAAGAGCTCCTCATGCACAGCTGAGTCGTTCCATACCCTCTGGGTGGAGGTTCTGTTTTAGTTGAAACAGTTTAAATGTACTGTTATAAGTTCAGCTGCCTCTTCCCCCCTTGCCTGTGCTTGCCCAGGGATGGAGGATCCCAGCAGCCTTGCGGCACCAGAGCTGCTCTTCAAACCTTTGCCCACTGTGCCAGCGGGGTGGGGGCAAGCGGGACTTCACCAGCCCTCGGCACTGCGGTCGAGGGATGGCCTTGGGGTGCTCATCTCCTCTGCTTCCTCCGCGAGGGAGGCTGGGGTGCACCCAGGCCTCTTGGACATGTTTCTTTGGTGGATTTCTGGGTAGCTCACGTGCTGGTTTTGAGGACGTTCGGAGGAAGATGTGTCTCATCCTCGTTATAGCTGGACTCAGTGAGGTTTGCTGGGTTCAGAGCTGGCTTGTTTGGAGAATGCAGAGTGCTGCTGGCCACTGCGCGATGGCATTTGATTACACTCCTGTGTTCTGGAGGGAAAGACCATCTCTTTCTCCCACGTTGCCACGTTTCGGGTGGGCTGCGGTGCGGGTGCGGAGGGTACAGCTGCCCTGGGGTCCCAGCCGTGAGCGGCAGTGGCTGCTTCCTCAGGGGACAGGGACAGCAGCGTTTACAAGTCCAACAAAAGACCTGACATTCAAACTGTAAAAATTCAATAGAAGTTTAGTTCTGGGTGCAAACTTCATGGCCCTTCTCTGCCTAAGGAGTTGAACCTTCTCCCGGTACGAATACATCCCGACTTTAAGCGAGCTCAGCTCCTGCTCTGGCTCTCAAGCCAAGCTTTGCAGGTTCGATCTCTCTCCTCCGTTCTCCTGCGTTGCTCTGGACACGTTTCAGCGCTAAGTGGAAGATCTGGGTCCAACAGCTCATGCTTTCCTCATCCTCCCCAAAGCTTTTCCTGTCCGGCAGCAGTCAAACCGCTTGGGTTTTGTGTGCTGAGCCCAGTAACTGCTTTGTTCTGCCCTGGCGTGCAGGGCTGCTGGGGCACCGGGCTGCGGGGAGAAGTGCCCGGGTGTCTGCACAGGCACCGGTGTAGGGGGACAGTTGCACCTCACTGACGGGATTAATGGGACTTGCTACGAACCTCTCTGATATCTTATTGCCTACTAAGTGCAGGCTGCAACCACGCAACCGGCTGGAAACATCACTGGTTTGACAAACCTGCTTGTTTCTCTGCTGAGTGCTGGCAGTGGGGAAATCCTGCTGGGAAAAGGTATTTCCTGGAAAAATAAAGCCCTCCATGTCCTGATGTTGGGAGGGTCTGTACGTGGGGCTCTGCACGTGGAGCTCTGGTGTTATCCAGGACTCTCTTTGCACTGCAGACCGAATACCTCTGCAGTAAAGCAGGTGCCCATGTGGGGTGGAAAGAGGCTTCGCAAGACATGGAGGACAGTATGATGAAAAGAAGCTCAGCATCTCGTCTGTCTATCTTAAGGCAAGATTTCTTACAGCACTCTCTGAACTGATTGAAATAAGTGACTGGCGGGGGGTAGGCGTGTGATGATGAAGGACCCAGAAGTGATTTCTGCATCTTTCATGCTGTGTGCAGTCCTGAGGATGCTCCTTTGGGAGGCGGTCAGGTAGCCACGACCCGAGAGTGTGACCTGTAGGGAAAGGGCCACCAGGGAAACACAGCGGAGCCCTGCGATGGCTCTGGCACGTGCCGCACCGTGCTTCGCCACGGCCGCAGCCGGTGGCAGCTCTGGGGAGAGCCCCGTTTGCAGAAGGGAGCCAGGGGCTGTGGTGACACGGAGAAGTGAAGCGGTGGGGCTACAGGTCATGGTGCTGGTCCCCCACCACCGAACCGCTCTCCGTGGCACCCCCAGCCCCCGGCAGCACAACCTGCCCCCGAACAGCCGCGGCGGCCGCCTCCGCCAAGAAAAACATCCCGGCTGCCGCGGTGGTTGAGCAAGAGGCTGGAGGGGGGCGAGCGCGGCGGGATGACGCAGGCATGGCGAGGAGGTCCCGGCGACGGCTCACGCCGGGCTGCAGCCCCGGCTGTCCTCTCGCTGTGCTCCTCGCTGGAAACCTGCTGTCCCGCCAAGTTTGTCTCCAAACAGCCGCGATACTTCGGGAAGCTTGGGAGCACCCTCCGGCCGCCCCTCCTCCTCGTTTTCTCTCGTCTCACTTTTTTTTTTTTCTTCCTTCCCCCCCCCGCCCCATCATCGCTTTCTGCTGCTTCTTCTCACTTTGGAGTTACCTTCAGCAAACACCTCTGCATCCTACCCGAGCCAGGCGAAAAAGCAGCTCCGGCCCCGTGGCCAAATGTAGGCTTAGAGGCACAGCACAGACACAGCTCCATTAAGCCAGGCTGAGCCTTACGGGAATCGTTCCTGGCCCGGGCTTGAAAAACAAATATAGCACGTTGGTTTGCTTTGGCTGCGCCAGGAGGGTCACGCAGGGACACAGGTTTGCTGTTCTGATGGGAGGCAAGGTCCAAAGAGCAGCGTAATAGGCTGGAAAGCCGTGGAAATGGTATGTCATTATTTACATGTCAGGGACGGAGCCAGCAAAAGGCTGAGGATGAGCTCGTAGGAACCTCGTAGGGTTTGTGCTCGTGCTCATCACGTGGGGGAGAGAGGTGGGGCATGGCGGAGGCTGGGGGGGTCTCAGCCACGTGCTCAATGGGAGCGGGGCCGGGTGAAAGCCCAACCCTGCCCCGCGAAGGGCAGGCGGTGGCCCATCCGTCCGAGCTCACCCCGCTCCTCTACGCCCGCTCGGCTGGCTCACCGCACGGCAGCGCCGCGCCGGCTCAAAGCATCCAACCGCTCGCTGGGTTTGAGAAGAGGTTTGACCATCGGGAGCCCTCCCTGGGTGCTTCTCCTGCCTTGGGTCCGGCGAGGGGCGGGTGCGGAGGTGCTGGCAGCGGGAAACTTTCTGAGCTGCCTCGGGCACGGGATTTATTCTGCCCCTTGCCGCACAACCTGGGCAACGAGACTTTTCTCCCAGTTTTGCTACATCGAAACTGTTTAAATTGCCAGTTCTTTGGGATAGGCATTATTCATCCATTAAGCATCCAGCATGTGTTGGTTATTATTTGGATATGTTATTATGAGTCAAATAGGCAGTAATAATTTATGCTGGAGCTGGAGCTGACCTTTGTACACCAGGGAAACCAACCTGAAAAGGGAAAACAGTGACGACATCCACTGTGTTTACTGACATTTTGGCTTTTTACTGGCATGTTTTCAAACACCAAAAAAAGCCAGTAAGTGTACTCTATGAGCACACATAGATATAGTATATAAACATGATGTATAAGCACGGGGTTTAGTTCTGTGTCTTTGTTGTGTGTGTATATATATTTATATACATATAAAAATGCAGGCATCGGGTTTGCAAAATTAATATCTAAATGATTTTCTGTTTGCGTGCTTTCTGTTTATGACCAAAAGATGACTTCCTTTTCTTTCATAACCCAGCATTTAACTGAAAAACAAAAAAGCCATAAATCTAGATTATATATAAAAACTCATATCATCTGAAGCTTACACTAGACTGAGAGGAAAAAAAAATGCCTTGAGGTTAATTTACCATTTTTATTGCCATGGGTTTTTTTGGGGGGTGAGGACTCGTACCAAGATTCGGTCTTTGATTTTATTTCTTTTCTTTACACCTCATCTCGGTAATTTCAGTGCTGGTTGCTAACCCCCTCCAGGAGGTGGGCATTGACGTGCCTATGGGCACGCACGTGTGTACACACAATCTCTCTCCTCTCTTTCATGCTCACATCCAACCCAGCCCATGTAGACAGCTCTTCGACTGTTCAGTCATCACCTTATAAATAGCTTTTCCTTCACGTACTTGGCCAAGTCCATAATGCAGTGAGTGATACCCGGAGCTCCTTGGATTCTGGTTGCAGGTTTGCCGCTGACCCGTTGGGGGAGTTTAAGCTTTTGCTGCGCCCCTTAGATCCTAATTCATCCTTTGGTTTGCTCTTTTGGGATCGGGAATTGTCCAGGGCAGGGATTGTGTCTACATGCCCAGCACAAACAGGTATTAATTAAACCTGGAGAGGGCCTGGATATTCGGTCTGAAGGGAAAAGAGGTGTGTATGCATATATACATGTATGTATATACATAGTATGTGTGTATTTAATTATGACCAAAGGGAACGGTTTCCCTTCTTTCCCTCCTGTAATAATTTGAAAAATTCCCTTAAATAAATTCTCCCTTTTACAGCCCTCTACCTCCCCTCCTGCCCCTCTTAAAACCCGCTCAGGGTTAATTTGGAGGCTTTGTTGTGTGAAAGCGAAAAGTTTTTTCTCTCCTGACCTTTTAAAACCTTAATATTTGTAACCCTCGGTGATTGTCTTTAAAAAAGTCACTTTGAAAGCTAAGATTGCATTGTTCCGTTCCAAAAATGTCGTAATGGGGCAGTTTCAACACTGTCAAAGGGATCGCCTTGCTTTGTTTCCCCCAACCCAAAATTTCTTCGACCTGCACGCCTTGTTTCTAAACCTGTTATTTTTAACCAGAAGGACTTCTTTTGCTGGCCAGCTGGTCTTGACCTACTATTCCTAACCAGTCCTGCCAGTAACTGCAGCCTGGTCTCATGGGAGATGCTGTCGTTCATTGCGGGTGGCCCAAGCCTTTTCTTGAGGGGACACCAGTTTTGGGACCCTTTGCGTTCCCCACCGAAGCAGCAGAGGTGGGTGGCGGAGGCTCTCGGGCTCAGGCACGTCCCCTGGCTGGGTCCCACCAGGCGCTGCCCCACGCACACGCGGCGTCCCTGCCCTGTGCTCTGCCAGCCTGAGGCAGGGCTGGGTCAAACACCACCGAGGGCTGGTGGCCCCCCAGCCACAAACCAGGAGCTCCCCGCACTGCGCCGGGCACGAGCACACGTGTGCAGGTGCATGAGTGGCTCTATGTACACGACTCGTACATGAGCACACATCAATTTATTATTCCACGTTTTTGCAAGCCCTTAGTTTCCCCAGCTCAGCCAAGAACATGTCCTTCTCCTTCTGTACCCCAGCTGCCCGTTGGCTTGGCTCGCCGGAGGGTTTTCGTGTTTGCTCCTGTGGTCTCTCAAGACAAAAGGGCTGGGATTTAGCCAAGCCTTGTTTTGTTTTGGAGGGTTTTTTTTTTTTTGCATCATCCCAGCAAGGTGAGCTGCTCCCAGCTGACATGACATGCCTTCGGACCTCTCCTCCTTCGCCCACCCATTCCTCACGTGGAAACCTCACCATCCTTCCCCGGGTGTCCGCAAGCCGCGGGAGCCCCTCTTGGCTGCCCTGAGCCCTGTAATCGTGAACGTGCTCGGAAATAGCTCCAGCAGCACCTTTCTTAAATCATGTGTATTACATGCAGCCTCGATGTTCATTGGGAGGCCACTGGAATGGCTGGGAGGGATTTACCAGGTCCAAATTCACTTGACAGAAAAACAAAATTCCAGCGTAATTTTAACCAGCTGTGGTGGGAGAGTGAAAGAGAGAGAGAGGCAAGGAGAAGGAGAGCGCGGTGTGTGGGGGGAGCGCGCGGGAGGGGAGGTGGGAGCGAGGTGGTGCCGCGAATGGGCTGATTTGAGCAGCGGCTGCACGAAGAGGAGCCCGGGGCGGCCACCTCGTCGTGGGCTGGTAACGATGGGGACTGGGTGTCTGCCCTTCCCCAACGAGGCAGCGCTGGGGTTGCGTCGTCCAGCCAAGCCCTGGTGGCATCGCCGCTGTTTGCCCGGCGGGACGGAGGGGGTGATGCGCTTTCCTCCGCCCGACAGGACAAATCCATCCCCTATTCATATCATCTTCAGTACCACGGTGGAGAGTGTGTACATGATGTTACAAAGATTGCCTAAAAATTCATGTTTAAAAAGAGAAAAAAAAACTATAAAGAGAAAAGAACTACATGACTTCAATATCTAGCTTTTACTTCTGTATTCTTTGCTATTCCAGAGTGAGGATAGCATGTCCTCCAAAGACATATGGCAAACAAATACATTTAGTTTCAGTATGATTTTAATTTTAAATTTAATTTAAATAATGTAAATATATATTTTATAGTGTAATAACGTATTTTATACATGTATATGTTGTGTCTTTTGTAGGGATAATTGGAACAATGAAATTTTAAATTAAATATGAGCTACTTTTAAGTCTAACTTTGTGAGAATACCTGTTCATGATTTCAAAAGTTAGAGAAGTTACAAAGAGAGATTTTTTTCAATAACCTGAAATGTTTAAAGACATTTTTATTACATTTTATTATGTTTCCCATCCCCTGTTTCCATTTTAGACTGCATGTACCAAGTGAGGCAACCATCTGATGAATCTGGGGACTCCTGTTTGAACCCTATTGCTACGTAATGATTTTTCCATGTACATAAAACATAAGCACAGCGTCAGCCTCTTCAGCAAGCTGCCAACGAATAGCTCATGGAAGCCAGGGAGGTCTCAGGCATACACAAAGCTGTGCCCGTGTCGAGATTTTGCAGGATCAGGGCTGTGTGTTATGATGCATAAATGTTGGTGAAATTGAGTTCTTGTAGGACATAAATAGAGGAGAACTTTCACACTGTTTACAAGAAAAAGCTGCAGCTTTCGTGCTGGTAAAAGTACCCAACTGAATGCTGTCCTGTGGGGAGGGACATCCTGCTCAATTGAGAAGTTCCTTGGAGATAAATGAGCTGAGCATGCTGAGCTTCCTGGTGATGATTTCCATGGAAGTACGAGTATTTTTATTTTATTTTGTTTTACTTTTAAAAAGAGTAGCACAGCATTGTAGCTCCATGTTTGGTGTTGCGAGGGCTTCTGTGTGCCCCAGACTCGATGCAGGCAAGAAATACGGTGTGGTGGGGTTGGGCTGGAGCAGGAGGGCCATGCAGCGAGGGCGGAAGGTTGGAGAAATCTGCTTAATCTCTGGTGTAAAAGAGGCTCTTGGTCAGGGGGGTAGTTGTCCCAGATGTCCTACAACACATGAGGGTGGCTGAGAGTCCTTGTTTCTCCTGGTCTGCCCCCACAACAGTGGTCTCCTGCTCCCCTGGTGCTGTTAGGGGACATTTGGTCTGAGACAGTTGTGTGTGCCTGTCTGCAAACATGGTAGTTGTGGCTGACGTTCTTGGAGCTTCTGAAAACCCTAGAAGACACTGCTTGTGCCATTGACTATGACCCCATAGTCCCCTTTACTATGTGCCTGCCCTACTTTCTCAAATCCTTTCCTCCTAGATGTTACAGTTTTGTGAAGGCAATTGCATGAGATTGGGTTTTGCATCTTCTGGAGGTGGACACCTCTTCCTACCCAGGTGCAGCCTGCAGATCAGCTCTGACCAAGCCACAACCCCAACCGGTGGTAGAAACTTGACAAAAGTCAACTGTGTGAAAGAGAAACCCTGCTAGGTGGAAGGCAACTGGTTAGGGTATGGTTAGACAACCTGCAGTGTTGGTGTCGCTCCTCACTTGTGTATTTGTATGCTGAGTGGTTTTGGAGAGCCAGATTCAAGAGGCAAGCATTTAAAGGAGCTGTGCGACTGCTCCAATGTCATCCAGGTAAAAGTGGTACCTCTTCTTCCTGGGAGTCTAAAGGCTTCTGGTTCAATGTGGCTTGAGATTCCTGTGAGAAACATTTCTTCATTAGAGATGCCAACAGTGGCAGGTGGCACGTAGCGCACAGCCCGAAAGGTGTCCTCTGGGCATACTTTCCCTAACAGGTCTGCTGACCAGGTGATGTTGAGCTACCTATTGACTGTCACTTGTTCCCCTGGACCCCAGCACTCTCACTTCTCTTTGCAATGCATTGCATGGTTTCTGTCAGACCAGATGGCCAAACTAGGCTTCATACAATTATTTTTTACCCCAGTCAGCATGAGTGACGTTGTTTCTATCTGCTCCTTCACGGCTGCTGAAGTCATGAGTGAACTTGGGGTGCCTGGGGAGGGCAGCTTTGTCATACGTTGGACTAGGTTTTACCGACAGCAACACCTATTAGACTGAGTCCTGTTCAGTACCCAACAGGTTAGGAGCAGGGAGACTGAGAAGTGGCAGCAAATGAGTTGTGATGTTGATTTCCCATTGATTTTTGAGGTGCCCCTTTCCTCCTGCTGTCCTGAGGACATTGACATCACCACTTCTGGAGATGCTGCTGACTTAAGTATGATTTAGCGTAAAACGACTGAGTTTCGATGTAACATGTGTCTGCCTTCCCCTGAGAGCCCAGAGGTGTTGACTCTCTCTGATCACTCAGTCCTGGGCTCTCACCCATGGATAATTACGTTCTTCCATGGATGATCCTGAAGGCCAAGTTCTGCTGGAGCAGGAGGACTTGCAGGTGGGCAGTGGTCAGCTCTTCACCTCGTGCTTCGTACAGCTGTTGCTGCAGCCACTCTTCGGTTTTCTATCTAGGGAGGGTTGGAGGCAGGGAAAAGAAAACCTTGACGTAACTGTCCCCTCCCTTCCCTGTTCGGTAGCAGCAGTGAAATTCCTGATCCATTCCTGTTGGCGCTGAGCTACCCTTGATGGCTTCTCGCAGGAGCACTCAGGACTTTGGCTCAGTCCAAGGGGTGATATTAAGCAAAACACTTCATACCTCAGCGATCCCTGGACTGGGAGCTGGGCTGCTATGGTGACAGTCTCCCTTGAGATGCCTAAATTAATTAGACGGGGACACAGCATCTCTGGTCTCTCCACTTTTTCCCCGTTGCCCTCCCCCATCCCATCTAGCTGCATGTTCTGTGCGAGATACCTACCACTCCCAGCCGGTAATGACTTCCACATGGGGCTGGACCTTGTGGACAAATCCCCTGTAACAATAGGAAATGTTCCTTGGTCTCTCATTGTGTCTGTCTTTGGGAAGGAGGAGAAGGCGTTGACGACAAGCCGAAGAGCTCTAATATTCCTCCCGGACAGCTGATTAATTCCATCCTCTGCATCCGCTCTGGACCATCCCGCCCCGCCCCGCGCCTTCTGCTTTTTATTGTTCTCTCCACCTGGCTCCCTCTGGCAGGGAAACCGATGGGATTTTGTGCCACGTGGAGCTCCAAATGGAAAACCCGGATAGCCGAGAGCCTCTGCTCCCCCCGCGGTCCAGGCCCAGTGGCTCTTGCTGGAGGAGGAGAAGCTGCACCTTCCTCGCAGCCAAGACCGAGCACTGGAACGGGGACGCAACATTCCTCCCCAGCACGTCTGCTCCCGCCTGGGAGAGACGAGACCCTGCCTTTTCCCACTCCTTCCCCCGCCGTGGGGATGGCTCCTCTCTTTGCAGATAGAGCCAGGCTCGCTTTCCCGCTCGGACCTTCTTCCCACACGTATGGGCACGTTCCTGCTTAGAAATGGTCCAGGCTCCTGCGGGGCTGTGCTCACCCTCGCCTTGAAAATTGCCCGCCCGTTGCGTGCTGCAAAGCCCCCCTTGCTCGTCCCTTCCCCTGCTCGTGTCGTTTGCTCACCCACGGAGTGACAGAGGGAGCGCTTGTGGCGGCTCCCACGCCCAGCTGCGGTCACACGTGCGCGCAGAGGCGCGCAGGTCTGCACACTCACTCGCACGCGTCCCCTCGCTCCTTCGCCACAGCCTGGTTCCGTCTCGAGTGCTTGCCGTTCCCTCGCCAGACGCACGCTCCAGCCTCGCTGCTCAGCTGTGATCCATGGAAAAGAGGGGGAGAAAGAGAGACAAGGGCATTTTGATTATGATTATGGAGTTGATTTATTAGAATCATTTTAAAACACAAAGCCATCTGTGTGCCTCTTCCCCATCCAAGATTTGTAAAAGACCAAACCATCCATCTGACCCCCAGCTCTCCCTCCCCTCCGCTTCCCCCGCCTCATCCTCGCCTTCCATTCTTCTCCATGGCTCTCTTGCCAAAACACTTGCCCATACTTAATTCTCCTCCCAGAGAGACAATGCTTTGCATTCTTGTATCGGAAGCCAAAAAAAAAAGACAATTCTATTCTGTCTCTGCGTTGCAGCTCGGTCTGCGAAGTTGCTTTCCCAAGAGTCTGTGTTTAAAACAGAAAGAGATAAAGGAAAAGACAAGTTGGTGCTGAAAGGTGCTGGAACATCATCGCGTGGGGGTAACGTTTTCATTCACTCCACATATCAAGCAGCCACTGGCAGGCTGTCCCCAGGCGGAGCGAGTGGGACTCGAGCCTGTTCCAAAGGGCTCACCTTTAGGGCGGAAAGACGCTCTTGGACTCCGTCTCCCATCCTTCCTTTGCTCCCTTTTGAGGGCCTTGGCTCAAGCCCCAGTTTTCGAAGGGTTGAGGTGCGCTGACAGATTCTCCGAGCGGGATGAGCCGGTGGCTGAAGTCCAGAGCAGGAGGAGAGCCGAGGTCCGAGTTTCCTGGAACCGCGTTGTGACAAGCAGGAAGAGGCTCAGCCCTCCTCTTCCTCACTGCTGTGCTTGATGCCGGTCCAGCCTCCCTGGAGCGCTGACATCAGAAGAGCTGTAATGATTTACACCTCTTGAGGATTTGCCTCTCCTAAGCCAAGTCTCTTCACCTCTCCATGCCTCCATTTTTTCCACATCTGTGATGCTTTAGGCATTTCTGTGGTCATCAGAAAAACTAAGCCAGTGTCACCAACTGGCAGTTAAGGATTTTGACATTATAATGCTGTCGTCCTTCTCGCGAGGTTGGAAGGTGGGGAGCAGATCTGGAGCTCTGGAGCTCCTGTCTTAGATGAAAGGAGAGCTAGAGTTGAGTATGAGCATGTGGTCCGTGTGAATTAGAAGTGGTCAAATGAAGTTCGGGATTACCTAATGCATGTTTAGCCTTTGCTTATTTACACATCAGGGAAGCATTTTCCTCAGTTTCAGCAGATTAATTTGTAGCCAGTGTGCCGCATTCAAAATCACAGTGATGGTGGGAGAAGGTCACGGGCGATGGCGATCGCAATCCTGAACAGCAGAGTTTTGACTTTGATTTTATTTGCATGTGCTTGGGTACAAACAAAACCTTTCTGGGTTTTGTAACTGTTCTTTTGAACTTCATCTTTCCATATAAATCTTATTTTTATGTTGTTAGTGGTTCCCATATGAGATCTGACATTTGTTATTTGATACTGGCAGAGGAGAATGAAACCTATTAGTGAAGGCTCATGGGTTCAACAGGATCCTAGGGAATAAGAGCAGGGCTCGTGAAAAGACCTGAGGATTTAGTGTCACTGTCATCCGCTTGGGCTCTTGAATCTCTTT
This sequence comes from Vanellus vanellus, assembly GCF_965231255.1. Classification (NCBI taxonomy): domain Eukaryota; kingdom Metazoa; phylum Chordata; class Aves; order Charadriiformes; family Charadriidae; genus Vanellus; species Vanellus vanellus. Next base: position 4,197,693 of record NC_138923.1, on the reverse strand, counting down.
ACTGACCCCTTTCTCTCCACAGAATTGTTTGTCTTCAGTTTCCCTGGTTCCAGGTGTATATTCATCGAAGCTGATGACTTATCCACTATGTTGTACACTAAATCACCCAAGTGCTGAGTGTCCTCCAGGACCTCTTCGCAATTCCCTTACGTCTGCTTAGAAAAGCTAGGCATAACCTCTTGCATTTCTTTTGCAAAGAGGGAAAAAGGAGTTTTACTTAAGAGCACAAAACTGCTGTGGTTTGTGTGGCACCTCTTTGCAACGTGGTCTCTCCAACTCCTCTTCAGGAAGGACACCTTATAGAAGAAGGACATTACTCAGCTGGCCTCAAATCTATCAGAATCCTAGGAAAAGGGTGGAAGCAGTGGTCTTCCAGGCCTAGAGCTGAATAACCCTGCTTAAACCAGCCATGACGAGGGTCTGACCAGCAGCCTCCCCAGAGCACCCACATCTGCACCGAAATACATGGCAATCGGACGTGGTACCTGGGGACATGGTTTAGAAGTGGTTTTGTCAGGTTAGGTTAATCGTTGGACTTGATGATCTTAAAGGTGCCTTCGAACCTCAACAATTCTGTGATTCTATGAGAAAGCCTCAAAGGTGATCCTCCAGTTTATGTATCCCCAAATGAGTGAGGACAGTGAACGGCTGTATCTCGCAGACTCTTCTTCTTGGATCGGAGTGCAAAGATCCTGGTTGCTCCATGAATACCGACCTAAGAAAGGGAATTTCCAGCCCATAGTCCCGATGCTCTCAGCTTCTCCCTTTTGATTTCTCTTGAACACGCCGTTCATCTCTGCTTCCCGTCCAACGCTGCTGTATCATGGTTTAAACAGCTGCCACGTCCCACCCTGGAGGCAGCTGTGTCTCGGGGCCGCCTGAGGAGCGCAGGGTTCCTCACCCCAATGCCGGTCCCACTGCCCGAGCGGGATGGGGCCATGGGGTGCAGGTCTGGCTGGAGGGACAGGGCAGGACCACGCCAGGCCATCGCCCCATCTTCCTTCACACTTTGCAGCCTTTTCTCCTCATTTTTTTTTTCCTTCCCCATTTTTTCTTTCTTTTTTTTTTTTTTCTTTCCATTGGTTGTTTGGATTAAGGGGCCTTAAAGGGGCCAGACATTTTTTGTGTTCTCTCATACCCTATAAATAACCGGCACCTCTCCAGTGCTCCAACTCCACCCTTCAGTTGCAGATTCCACTGTCTAGCTGCCACCACTCCGCATGGCCTTTCACACTCTTCCTTTCTATTTAATATGGAAATATTAGTAAAAAAACTCACTGTCACCAATTCTCCGAGAGGAGGAGGGGGGAAAGGGAGAGAGAGGTGGGAGGCGGGAGGGGAGGACACAACCAGCCAAAAAAAGTATCCGAAGGAATGTTCTTCTCCCTCCCAGGTTTACAGCAATGCCTTTCCATCCAGAGTCATCTGTTTTGTTTTCCTTCTCCCTCAGCCTGAAAGTGCTGCAGCATTATCATGTAATGTTGCTTAATGTGACCAAAGGCTTCGGCGAGTTGCCTCGCGGACCGCAAGCATAGCCCAAATTCCAAGGCAGCGATGCCTGCGGCGTCTGGTTAAAGCAGAGCACTTGCAGCTCTCTGTGTGTCCCATGAATGGTTGTTTGGGGTTTTGTGTTTTTCTTTTCTTCTCTTCTTTTCCCCTTTTTTTCTTTTTTTTTTTTTTTTTTTTTTTGCAAAGGGCAAGCCACCACCCCAAGTGCCGGGCAGGGATTTTGTAACCTCGTGGGCATATCGGGGAGGTATGCGTGGAATCTTTCAAGTGCTTGGTCAGTCCTCTGTGGTTTCCTTTGAGCAACTGCCCACCCGGCCAGCTCCCACCACCCCTTCCCAAGCCCCCTGACACGCAACTGGTTGCGCCATTCACACTGGATTTTCACATGACATTCGTCTCTTCTGGGTTTCTTTCTCTTCCTTCCTCCTGGCATGTTTCCCAATGCTGGTGAGGGATCGGAGGGTAGTAGTCCTAAAGACTGGAGTCGTCTGTTGAACCACCAAGCAGGGAGAGATACAAGACAAGTTCTTACCTACCAAGTGTCCCGATCCAATTTAGGGAGTGAGATGTAAGCCCCACTCGGTGCTAGATGGGGTTAAGAATTTGGGTGAGGGAAGTGGGATACTCTAGCAGATGAAGGTCTAACTTTTTGCTCTACCTGAGGTGCGATTCCATCAGTATTTTATAACATCTTGTGAATTTTTTTCTCACCAACTATCTCTGGGGCAGCGAACTCTTTTTATTCCCATTTTGGGAAGGTAGAGTTGAAGCACGCAGCCCCAGAGATAAGGGTTGGCTTGAGCATTGCTAATTGCCTAGGCTTTCCAGCCCGGTTGGTGCCCACTGGCCAGGGTGATGGGCTCTTAGTCTGTGGGTACAAGCTGCCATGTACCAATGTCCATGTGGCTCTGCAGGAGATGTGCTGGTGCATTGTGTTAGCTGTGGTTTTGATCAGAGTAGTTGAGACTACGTGGATGGAAATGTGGACCAGTGGGATGGCATCTTGCAGTCCTCCTTCCTGAAGCTCAGGTTGCGTCCACATTTCAGTTGGACTTTCTTGATGGTGTGTACGGTAGAAGAGTCTGACTAAGAAACCGGTGGTTTCCATGACAGTTTAGCTGTATCCTTAGCCTTGGACACATCTGCATTAATGTCGTCTGCCCAACCTGCACAGCCAGGCCCCCGCGGTCCTCAGTGGAGCTGCACAGGTTTCCTCTATGGGAAATCCCTCTCCCTTGTCTTCATTAGCGTTGTCTGAGGAATCACCATCAGGAGATAATCCCCTTACCTTTCTGGTGACTAAAGGAAGAACCTCACTAGATGCCTGGATTGGAGAGGGCTAAAGGGAGGTAAATCCCAGCCAAAGTGATTCATTTTGCAGCCCTGCTTTCTGCTTGCACGCCATGCCAGCGGGATTACCCGCCGAGCAAATGGCAGCATGTGATTACTGTTACCACTTGCAATTAAAAAAATTAATAGAAGAGAAACCCCAGTGCACTAAAACAAGCAAGGCAGCGAGGCCTGTTCATGCAGAATAGGTCATAATTTGCAAGATACTTCTATATCCCTTTGTTACTGGATTTTCTTATTTTATTCTATCTGGTTTTGCACTATAAGAGCTGAATCCTGCCCTGCAGAAGTCACTGATGTTCCCCAGTCTGTTTCAGCAGGAGACGGGTGAAGCCCTTTCATTCGGGCATTTCTCTGTGCGGTGAGATCTCTCTGCGCATTCATCTGTGGTGGTCTTACAGAGCCCTCTTCGACTCAGCATCATCTGCGGCCCCTGCCCGGCCCTCTGCCCTTTCCGCACTACCATTGCCTTCGTGCTTAATGCCCGCGTTGCCTCTCCCCGGGGCTGCAGCAGGCACCAGGCAGCTGGGAAGCGTTAAGCAATGTTTTTCAGTCCCTGAACAAGTAGTGATGAAGCCATGGGCTGCCTTTCGGCGGGGGCATGCTCACCCACCCTTCGGGAGGCATGCGGGAGGGATGTGTACGTGGTGTGGTCCAGTGCAGGAGCCGTGAGGGGCTGGAGCATCTCGGGGAACTCAGGAGAAGCCAAACGACCTCTCTGCGGAGTGAGCGCAAACTGCCGGCCTTGCAACACTGCCAATCTGAATGCAATTTCTAATGACAAAGCCGTGTCGTTAACGCAAGGACCACCCCGTCTGCCAAACGCCAAGTCCCTGCTCTGAACACTGGGGCTTCGCAACAAAAGTTGTAAGTTGGTTTGGGTTTTTGACACTTTTTTTTTTTTTTAAACTTGAGGAAAACTATATTTTTTCCTGAGCTGCCTTGTTGGAATTGGCTGGACTTGTTTTATCTGAAACTTTCCAAAAAAAATTCAGCCTGAGGCAGATACCCAGTGTGGAAAATTTCAACCCAAACAGTTAAAGTTTGGCAGTGTCGTAGGTGCTGAACATATGGAAAGTGCTGGGCCAGCGTGCTGAGGCCGTGCTACCTGCTCTGCTCCGCAAGGTGTTTTCACAGGCGTCCTCTTCTCGGGTAGCTGAGCCCAGAAGATCTGGCCTCACGCACCTCTATGGGGTGATGGGAGTCTGCATGCTAACCATCAAATCCCCGTTGATGGAGATCATCCTGCCCGGTCACCTTCATAGAGACGCTGCAGTGAGATGCACCTGCACCACACTGGGTCAGGGCAGGGCTGGTGTGGTTGGGATGGGTGGTGGGAAGGATGGCTGACTTCAGTGGGGAGAGGAATCCTGTCCCGCCTCTGGTCCCACTCAACAAATGAAGGTGACACCAGCTGCTGGCTGGCGGTGTTAACCCTTGAGAGCTCGCATCCGAGATGTGTGCTCATATCCCAGTTGCACCCGTATGTATCTGCTGTGCTGGCTTCTAGCGTGCCCACCACTCCACCCAAAAGGTGAGCAGTTGCTTTATGTTCCCTCCATGGCATCAGCATCAAACAGAGCCGTGGTTTTTGCCTGGTGCCCGAGTGGGACGGGCACTGGGGGGGGCGAGTGCCGGGGCACCCCGCTTCTGTGCAAGTGGCTTCCCAAAACCCTGTGCCCTTCCACCCCTGCCAGCCCCAAGGCTCCTCTTACTCTGCTCTTGCTCTTGGGTTCAGAAGGGAGTTTTTGAGCCTAGGGTTGGGTTTTATTGTTGTTGTTGTTTTTAAAGAAGCGTGCAGCCTTTTTGGGAAAGTGTTTAATCCTGTAAGATCCTGTTTAGATTTCTCAGTGGGGCAGCACGCATCGGGCATTTATTTCCCCCCAGTCTGCCGGTGGTGGGGCAGGAAGAGAAACACCCCTGTCTCCAAAAACCCAAACATAACCTGGAAGCAAGCACCAAGCCAAGCCTTCAGCTTTTCTTTTCCCTGCCCACCCGCGTGCTCGCGCAGAGGCACGCCGTCCCCATCACCTCCCTGGTGGCCACCAGGCATCCCGTCACCCGCCCCTGCCAGCCGCGTGGGGACGGCCACACGCACGGGATAATGTGCTACCACCAGACAACCTGAGTGATGACTTTTCTTAATTAATCTGGCTTTCCTTCCCCCTCCCTTCTTTTTTATTTCCGTCCCCAAAGTGTGGCAGAGAAGAGCAGACACTGGCGGATGTGTTGCGCAGGCAGGGTGACATCAGCTCCTCTCCTTTGGGACAGCGCTTTACAGTCCGCCTGAAATGTTTAGGGCCGGTTTTCATTAAAAGTGGCTTTTGAAAATGGGTAAGTAATAATTTGCTAAATCAGGCCTTGAACTACTCAATTTAACAAATTATTACTTTTTTTTCTTTTTGGGAAAAAAAAAAAAAAAAGGGAAACCCAGTTTAATGAAAAATGGCCAGGTTGGATCAGACTGGATACTGATTCCAGTTCGGTGTCACCACCGTCTTCATCATCATGGTTTAGTCATGTCCCTCCTTTACATGTTAATTAAACTGATGTGTCAGTAAGCGTTCTAAGTACAAACTTGGGTAGTGTTTGGGTTTTTGCTTTTGCAGAGCTGCTTTTGCAGCATTTGTTCAGTTTTCATTCAATGCATAAAATATGAAGGGAACAAGAAACTCATGCACATTGTATCATGTAATTAGACGAGTAACCAGATGTTAATTAATATATGAATATCGTTTTTATTTCCAATCGTCTGGCTGTGGTTTGAGCAAACCTATGTCCCCCAGCTGTTGCTACACGAGACACAGTCAGAGCAAAAACAGAGCCAGAGTTCAGCTGCTCTATTCCCAGAGCACAGACTATTACCCCCGCTGAAAGAGGAGATGCTTTTAGGATGTGCTGTCCCCAGACATGACACAGCAGTGTGACATTCTCCTTCTATCCAGCGGAGGGCATCAGGGGACACGCTCACAGCGGTGTACCTCCTGAGCCAGTCTGGGGAGGCAGCGTGCTCTGAAGCCCAGCGGAAATAGAAGCATGGAACCATTTAGGTTGGAAAAGACCTTTAAGATCATGGAATCCAACCGTAAACTTAAGATTGCCAAGTCCACCACTAAGCTATGTTTTTAAGTGCCACATGTACACATTGTTTAAAGACCTCCACCCAAGTCTTTCCTCCTGGACATCACAGTCCAGTAGGATTTCTTCTACCGAGCAGTAATTATTTATACACCAGCAAGGTGGTTCTTGGAGGAGTCCCTGGAGATTTTCAAAATTCAACTGAATAAAGCCGCGAGCAACCGTGCCCTGGCTTTGCAGTTAGCCCAGTTTTGAAGAGGTCAGACTGGAGACTTTCTGTGATTCTCTGGCAGCGAGGCAGGTACTGGGCCACCACATTCAGCCTTTCGCTATCAAAGGATTTTATTCTCCGTTTCAATGGGAAGACCCTTTCTAAGCTGATCCAAAAAACTACCTTTCCTTGTCCCCAGCTCTCATCCAGCGGCAACAAGTGGTTGTGCTGTGACCAGCCACTGCATCCAGGCGTTTCTCCTCCTCCTCCTTTGTTTCTATCTGAAGAGGTTCCTGCTAACAAAAGAGCTATTTTAATGTCCATCGTTAAGTTAATTTGCATTTTCTAGTATTAACATTCATTCCACTTGTATTAATATAGCCCTCGAGATCTTTTAATTTCTTTTGACTGATCCTCTGATCTCCCGTGCACCAATAATGCATTCCACTTCATCGGTGCGAAATTCATTGCTGTATTTCCAGTGAGGAATAAGGTTGATTACAAACCTGATTATTGAGGAACTCTGCTAGTTATAACTCAGTTCCCATCGCTCTCTTCTCAGCATAGCCTGTTTTCATTTGTCCATTATTCAGTTCCTTACCTACTGTATAATTCTTCTGCTAATTCCCATCTTTTCAAGCTTGCCTAATAATTACTCACGTTGTGTCATGACTAGTGCCTCTTGATACCCAGATAAATTAGATTGTACCGCACTTCTTGTGTCTAGGGAATGAACTGTCTCATTGAAGAAATACATCAGGTTTGTCTCACACAATTTACTAAACCTGGGATTGCAGTTTATTCTGCTTGTCTTCAAGTCATTAATGATTCCTTCATTTAAAAGAAAAAAAAATAAGAAGAGGGCTTTATAATGAGATCATTTTCTCTCTCAAAGCTACACCTGTGCCTTGAATATCAGCAAGGAAGGCCAAGCTACTCAACCTCTTTGACCCATCACATGGTCCATAGACGCATTGACTTTCTCAAGGCATCCCATCTTCTGCTAAGTCAAGATGAAAGCCCGTGACTTTCTCTAAATTGCCTGTGAACTCCCTGACACTCTCTCTTTGTCTCTGTTTTTCCTTCTCTCCCCCCTCCCCACCAGTAGCTGGCACAAGGAGGATAACAGTGGAATCTCCCACATTGCTGTGGTCTGAGCAGGTTTCCCTCACATTATGTCTAAATAAATATTAATAAGAAAGATGGAATAAGAGCTCATTGACAAAGTCGGCAAATATTTGCCTCTGCCTTCCCTTTCCAGCCACCTGGCTCCCGGAGGAAAGTTTTGCCCTTTCTCAGACCAAAGCATTCAGGAAATAAACACTCGGTTTATTTTCTTGAAGGAGGAGGAAAATCAAAATAGCATTATGGGGTCTGTAGCCCACAACTCACATCTTGCGTGGCTGGAAGCAATTTCAAACCACCAGTTTGAAGAATGGCTTTTATCTTTGCCTCCAAGTGACAAGTGATCACAGAACTGGCCAGGATGGGCTTGAATGATGTCCATGATTTCACCTTGATCACCTAGAGTGCACCCTTGGGGGGACTGTGTACCAATAAAGCTCCCAGAATAAAAGTCTTGAGTCTTCAAGCCAATCTTTGCACTTGAAAAATTGAAGCCTCAATTTTAACAGCAGCAGCGGGCAGAAGGAATAAAGAGAGAGAAAAGCAGGGACGGTAACGGTGCCAGCTCCCCGGGGGCCGCGGTTCAGGCAGCCGTAGCTGTGGTTGCTAGCGGAGACCCAGAGCATGGTCTTTGGAGACAAACTCCCTCCTGGGAGGTGGCTTTTGTGCAAGGCTGCTCCAGGACTTAAAGGAGGCAGGGGCACCCTGACTTAAGAAGATGACTTCAAGGGTCAACGCATTTTGCTTGCTAGGATTTGACTTACTGACAGCTGTGCTGGAGGGCAAGAAGACAAAGTTGAGGAGATGAAGGTCAGGCGGTTGTGTTGTTACAGAGCAGGTTTCCAGTTGGCCTTGGCTTTTTGGTGGGGCTTATTTTTGTTCCTGCTTTTTCTTTGGTTTCTGAATAGAAGAGGAGTTGGGGCTGCGGTAAATAAGCAGGGATGAGGAAAAACAAGTTGATGGGAGGTATGACAGTGAGTCAGGAAATGAAAATAAGTTAATTGTCACTCTGATTTCTCTGCTGGTTAATTGGATGCCTTCTGGGAGAGGAAAGCCCATCAGGGAATACATGGGGTTCAGGGCAGCAGATCCCATAAATCAAACAATTACTGCAAAAAGGCTTTTTCTGGAGAACCACAAAATCCAGCATCCAGGACATTTTCTGGGTATTTCTGTTGTCTTGCCTTCCCGCTCAGAGGAGCTGCACCACACCAAGCGTGGTTTAGAGCCAGGCTCTCGGCTGGCACAAGTTGTTCCATTCCCACTCGTGTCAGCGGAGCTGCTGTGGCATTTGTTGGCAGAGACTCCCACTGTGGCACTGACACAGGTCTCTGTGTCTCTGCTTCTGTTTCCTCTGAGGAAATGGTCTCTTGGTGTGGTCTTGCAGTGGTATGGCAGAAACTATACTTTAATCACTTACAGTTATTCTCTATGACAAAAGTACGGGACTGTACGAGATGCTCAGTTGAATTTAATAGCAAGCTGCTGGGGGAAACAAGCAGAAAAACGCCAGACACTCAAGAGAAGCCACCCTTTTCTGAGCAATGGTGGTGGCAATTTCTTAGTCAATAGTCATAAAGATCTCCTGCCTTCAGGTTATGGCCAAGTTCAAAGCCACTGACAGGCAGCTCAGAATGTTTATCAGGTTCCCCCTGTGCAGAGTTTGGGAGTGTTGTTGCGGAGTTTTTGGTCTGATGTGCACAGCTATTCACCCTGGAGACGCTTGGGAGTACCAGTGCTGCAGAGACGCCCATCAGAAATGGTAAGGTAGACCTCCTTGTGGACTGTTGAGGTTTGCTGTTGCTCATGAGCTCTCTGTGTATTTTTCCTGTGTGGAATTGGCTAATTGTTAACTACTGGTCAAGAGGACTCCATCTCCCCTGCCCACACTGGGTTAAAAGGCTGAAGAAGCAGAGGGACCTGAAGCAGACCCCATGTCTAACTGGGCAAATCGGTCAGCTCTGCCTCAGGGGAGACAAAGACAGGATGTGGTGGCTGGTTCTCAAGCAGCTGGAGTGGGCAGTTGAGGTTCAGGTAGCTCTTTGGCCTTGATGCCATCCACACGACTGGCCTCCGTGGTCCCAAGCAAAGGTGAAGGACATGGTTACACTGCAGAGGAGGAACTACCTCTCCAGCAGCTCAGTGCAGAGGCTGGCACGGGGCAAGATGTTTGCAACGCCCCATCAGGGGTGAGCCTAACCCACAGCTGCATGGAGGATTTTGGTGAGAGGGCTGCCTACCTTCCCCCAGAGGAACACCTGGTGGTGTTCACACCATAGGCCATCTTCTGACTTGAGTGGCCACCTTCAAGTTTTTTCTAATCACTGCCAGAAGAGAGCTGCCTTTCAGCCAGACGCGGGCTTGCCTGGCACCTGACTGTGGCAGCGTGGTAGCCGTGCTCCCCACAGCTGCTCCAGCCCAACCTCGTCTGCCTTCCTGCTGTGGGGCTTCGCTCCAGGTGCTCGCTGGGCAGAAAGCAGGCAAAAATTGTTCCTGGGATACCACGTGGTGGTGTTCCTTGGTCCTCCAAGGACGGAGCGGTGAATCCCGCCAACAAGACCAACAAGACCGAGTGCAAGGTCTTACATCTGGGTCGGGGCAATCCCAAGCACAAATCCAGGCTCAGTGGGGAATGGCGGGAGAGCAGCCCTGAGGAGAAGGACCTGGGTGTGCTGATTGACGAGAAGCTCAACATGAGCAGCAATGTGCCATCGCAGCCCAGAAGGCCAACCGTATCCTGGGCTGCATCAGAAGTGTGGCCAGCAGGGCACGGGGGGGGGATTCTGTCCCTCTGCTCCACTCTGGTGAGACCCCACCTGGAGTACTGCATCCAGCTCTGGAGTCCCCAACATAAGAAGGACATGAACCTGCTGGAGTGTGTCCAGAGGAGAGCCACAGAGATGATCTGAGGGCTGGAGCACCTCTCCTATGAGGAGAGGCTGAGAGAGCTGGGACTGTTCAGCCTGGAGAAGAGAAGGCTCCGGGGAGATCTTATTGCGGCCTTCCAGTGCCTAAAGGGGGCCTACAGGAGAGCTGGGGAGGGACTTTTTACTGGGGCATGTAACGATAGGATGAGGGGGAATGGCTTTAAACTGGAAGAGGGCAGGTTCAGATTGAACATGAGGAAGAAGTTTTTCCCTGTGAGGGTGGTGCGGCACTGGGACAGGTTGCCCAGAGAGGCTGTTGAGGCCCCATCCCTGGAGGTGTTCAAGGCCAGGCTGGACGTGGCCTTGGGCAACCTGGGCTGGTGGGAGGTGTCCCTGCCCATGGCAGGGGCGTTGGAACTCGATGATCTTCAAGGTCCTTTCCAGCCTAAACCATTCTATGATTCTATGATTCTAATTATTTATTACAAGGGAGGTTGCGGGAATCTGGAGCAGAAACTACTCCCCAGGCCAGCTAACTCACACCTAGGCACCCGGGCTGCTTTCAGAGCGAAGCACATGCCGGAGCAATCAGACCTGCTGCTGGGAGGCTCGCAAGAGTGGGACCCAGGCTATTTCATGCATATGTGTGTGAGTGTGTGTGTATATATATATTTCTATGTATAAAAAGTATGTGTGTGTGTGTGTATATTTTACTATGTTAAGCTATAAACTGTATGGGTTAGGTATGAATTAGAACCTTATAAAATGTGTTTACTCGTTCTGTGTAACTCAAAGCGGGGATTAAACAGTAGGAAAAACTGACCAGGAGAATTTTCCAAGCAGAAGTTTTACAGCTTTCATTGTGAACTTGAGAAGGAGGATTTTTTTTTTTTTTGTATTTAGGTTTTTTTCAGAGCAAGTTTCTTGTGTTTGAATTTTTATGGTTGTTAAATAAAAGGGGGGAACAGGACGGCTGAGGAGGAAAGATGAATGGGGGAATAGCAGGAGAGCATTCTGGCAGGCAGAGTTCTCCCCAGGCACCTGAGCCCCATCCTCCTCTCCATCTCTTCTGACAATGTACTTTCTGTGCCAGTGGCATCCAGGAGGGCCTCCCCATGGCATGCTGTGCTCCTAAGCAGGCCCTGCTTTTCTCATCTCCTTGAAGGCATCTTTTATGGGGAAAACAGAGTCCCATAATGCTGCCGAATTTAAAGGGAGTGGGTGCAGGAAAGAAGCAGTGGAAGCCGAGGCAGCAGGGAGGTGAGGCTCCGCTGAGCATCTCAGGCAGGGGAAGAAGAGAGGGAGGAGCAGGGAATGGGGATGGATTGAGGTCTTACAGCCTGTTTGCCCTCCTTCTCATAAAGCAAGGCTGGACGAAGCACCAAAGGAATAATTTCACCACTATCAAGTGAGTCATCCTGGGTCAGTTCCTGTTGCGTGGTGTTTGATAAAGAGCAAGGTGCATGCAACCCAGAACCATTAAATTTCCTATTTCCTCCCCTTCTTTGATACAACTTTCTGCACCCTCTTTTCAGTCTCTTCTGCCTTCTAGTTCTTGGTGCCTTGGTGAATCATCTCTGCCTTTAGGACTGGTGACCCGAGCGCACTTAGCAGAGCCTGACTCACTCTTCTCTACGTGTTATTTCCACAGCCTTAGGAAGGTTGAGTTTGGGTTGTTGGGGTTTGGGATGGTTTGGCTTTTTTTTTTTTTTTTTTTTTTTCCACTTCACTTTATGAACATTTTCCAGGGGACCAGGGGAAGGGAGGGGAGAAGAGAGACCTGAGAGAGTTCATTGTTTGGGTAATTTTACCTACTGCTAAATGTCAACATCCTAGGCTTGATGCATAGGGTAGGGAGTAGCGGGGCTTCTATTTCAGGCTTTGCAAGGGATGGGAGAGACTCACCTTATCTCTCTAACATGGCCTAAGCGATGTTTGGCTTCTATTTATGGATTTGAAGAAAGGAGGGAGGTGATAACCTCACCATACAAGCTTGGGGTTGGCTACCTGGCACTGGCTTCCCTCATCAGCACAGATCCTGGAACAGCCCTGGAATCCGTTTACCACTTGGCTTAATCCTGCTCTGCCCATTCTGGGAATCTGGCTTTTGTCGTCTGAGTGGTAAGACGTTGCACAGTTGCTGGTGATGACGTGTCTCCAACTAACCATCCTAGAGCGATCGGTGATCCTGGGGATGGGAAGCATGCCCAGAGACCTTGCTTTGCCAAGGACATCTGGGTGTCAAACAACTGTTCCCACCATAGACGGCTTTTGGTGAGGTGAGTTCCCAGGGGACATCGTCCATCAGAGCTGTCCTGGCTACTAACAACTCCCCTTTCCTGTCAATGCCAGGATTGATTTCTCTTGGTTTCTGGGAAATGCGACTTAAAATTCAGAGCAGAAGGTGTTCCTTCAATGCCAGCATCCTGCTGTGTGCTATGGCAGGTATCCTCAGCACCTGGAGTTTGCACCCTTGGAAAAAAGGGTTAATAGTCTTTCAGAGGTGAAAGCCAGCCATTAGTGGTTAGAGGTCTGGACTAGGGTTCTGTGTTTTATATATATATATATATATAATTTTCCTTTTGCCTGCTATCTTGAAAAAGTAATTTCCTTTCTTTGCATCCCTGCTCCTTTGCCTGACACCTCTTGTGACGCTGCAGCCTTCTGCGATGCAGGTGTGTGTTGTCACAGAGCTCGTGTCTTGGCTGAGGCATGTAAATGCTGCCACATCGTCAGAGGCATTAATGACCTTTGTGAAGTGCATTGAAATCTCTGGGTGTCAGGAGCCTTGTTACCGTGTGTTTTGTCCTCAGGGAAACAGAATCAGCTCAATTTAAGAAATGAGAGATTGTATTCTGTCCTTGTGAGAGGTGGGACCGTGCAGTGGTGCGGGAGATCCTGTCTCACCTTGTAGTCTGAGTGGAAAAGATGGAGTGATTGCTGATATGACGACGGGTGCTGAAGTAGACTCCTCACGGCCAAGAGATTCCCAGCTCTCTTTCTCTTCTTCACTGACTTGTGTCTTCTAATGAATCAAAACGGTGAAGAAAAATGTTAACTTCATTATAGAGAAATCAATGAGTGAATGACCATTAGCTGTGTTAAGAAAGCTGTTGTGAATATACTCTAGTAACCCAATAATTTGTTGTTCAAGAACTGGTGTCAACTCTCGCATACGTTAGTCCTGACCGAGTGGGTGTTTTCTAGCTTCTGAGTTTGGTAGATAATTGCTTCTTTTCTTAGTTTTATCCTTTGGCTTCTCTTGTGATACCTGCTTGGATAAATGGAGAGTTATGAGAAGAGGCACAGTCAAATGACATGCTTTCTAGTCTGAATCTGAGGTAACTGAACGTATCTACAAAAATATTTAGAATTCACTTTGTTTGCACAAGTTTTAACCTTGGTCTTGCAAGCATGTACATTAGTTTATCTGGCACATGAGTGTAATGGAACAACTCACATGAATAAAGTTAAACATGTGTAAATGTTTGCAAGATATGGGTCAATAAGTCTTTGGAAATCATAGCAAACCAACTCTCTATTTTCTTATGCAGTGGTATTCTCCTATCCGTCTTAGACAAGTGATCTGAAATATCTGTAATAATCATTATGGTGTAGTTGTTCCAAATAGCTCACAGCCAGGATGCAGAAACTCAGCTAGTGTAAATTGTTATTGTTCCATTGACTTCAAGGGAGCTACAGGAGATTTTATGAACTGAGGATCAGCCCCCACATTCTCAAATGTCCAAAAATGCATGTTAGGGCCAAATAAGAGGTCTGCTTCCATGCGGGTCTATCCATCAGGACCATTTTTTTTAAGTGTTCGTTGGCTAACGGGCTGCAGATCTGGCTGCAGTTATGCGTGCTGAGCCCTTCGGAATATACTGGTCCAAAGTCTTATCACTAATTCTCTGTGAGCGTCAGAATCGACACATACTGCCTCTATTTAGAATAAGTGGGACCAAAGAATAGTTTCTCTAAATTGGTTGCCACTAGAGGTAGTGATTTGGTTCACTTTCCAGCACTGAGCCATGAAGTGTAAGAAGGGACTGGGAGCAGGGTTAGGCAACGGTGGCAATATAGAAGAAATTGGCTGACCTAAGAAGTCCAAAAATTCCACTTTCCCAGTAAGTGGAAGGAGAACTGAAGCACGAATCAGCTGATAGCTTTTCAGCATAGGTTTAAAGTGATTTGTTTTGACAAATCACCCGAGATAATTGAGTTTTTAGTGATTACTTGCACGCTGAGTTTCTTTCTAGGAAATGTTCTTTCCCCTTCCTGCTGGTCTGGTATTTGCATACGGGTGTAAGGCTTGGTCTCCAGTGGGTGCAAGTCAGCCAGTGGGGTTCTGTGGGGCATTAAATTACTGGAGTATTTGGTCATAAAGAGCTGAAAATAAAGGTAAGAGACTGCTCAGTGGAGCTGGAAATGAAGGACCCGACCCTGCTGTTTGGCAGGTCTCCTCTGCCTTCTTCACAGACCATCATGTACTGGGCAGGTTAGGAAGTTTGTCTACTAGGCAAGTTTGTATGTCAGACGCTTTGTAGTTATATCAGCAGGGCCCACTTGGACTGGCCAGAATCACTGTGTCATTGACCTTTTGGGTTTAGTCATCTTAATCCTAGCAGATGGAACCTCCCAGTGCTCTGGACCAGTGGAGCCCAACTCCTTGGTGCCGTCTTTGCATCCAAAATTTGGGAGTAATTTTCGGACAGTAGCTCATTCCGCTAGGAACCACAAGAGTGCAGTAGCTTTGTGCATTTTTAAGAAGAAGGAGGTTATGATACAGGTCTTGTTGCCCCCTCTGAAGTATCCGACACATCAGTTCATGCTGTAGAAGGTTGGCTCTGGGGCTGTAGCAGTGCTGGTGGGATTCCTGGTGAACATAAGGATCCGTGCAGTCCCTGGATCTGCTACAAACTGCTGACTACAGGCCTTGGGGACCACCAAGTGGTCTGGACCATTGCTCCATTGTTTAGAAACCTCTAATTAAAAAGAAGCTAAAAATGAAAGGAAAGCAAGAATGAGGGTGGGAACTAGATCTGTGGTGATGAGAATGAGAACTAGATCTGTGGTGGTGGACAAAATCTTCTGCCAGATAAGAAGTGTCTGAGGACAAAGCTCACATCTTTGCTTTGTGTCTGCACAACGCCCAGCACAAATGGGTTCCCGCTTTGCCTCGAAATCAAGTAACTATTTTAACATGCTGCAGAGCCCAAAAGAAACACCAAGGGAATAGATGAATTCACTTGGACTCTCCACCATGCTAATGTGAATACGTGGCTTTGAGACTGGAACAGGCTCATGCCTGGATGGCTCCAAGCACAGCAGAGTCAGCTTGTGTCTGGCTGTGGTTGACCCTTAGCAACCCAGTGAACCCTGAGAAATACTGGAGGGCTCACAGCACAGAATGAAATGCATTAATTCTCACTCTCCTCCAGCAGCATACTGCCTTGGGAGAGATGGAGGAGGTGATGCGTTTTTACATGAGTTGAAGCAGTTTTTCTGAGGTCTAAGATATCAACTGTGAAAGAACTGTGATAAGCAGTCTGTGGAGAGCTCAGGTGAAAGAACACTGAGCCCTATTGATGACCCTAAAAGAAGAATACACTCATGATTAGCCTTGTGCATCATGTTTTTAGAACATTGCAGCTCATCCAAATTAAGACCATTTCCTTCTGTTTTACTGGCTGCTCTTGATAAGAACAGTGCAAGACAGCCCATCCTTTAGTTCCACATGGTTACTCCATACGCAGCAAGTTCTGGCCCTGGAGAGCACCAGCAAAGCCATTTGAGGGACTTTTGTGCCACTGTAATGCAACTTTTCCTCTTAGCTCAACTAAAGCATTGCTCCTTAAATTTAGCCATCTACAAATGCAGTCTTCCATCAGCAGAGGAACTTGGAAGCCCAGAGGAAGAAGAGCCCTTCATCATTATGTGTCTAGTAGCATACAGACAGACATACGAAGCAAGTTCCCCCAAAATTCATAACTCAGGCAAGGTGAAGTCATTCAGAGAAGTACTGCAATTTGCACCTCTGTACAAATTGACAAGTGAGGCACCAACTGTGCCTGGAGTTGCACAACATT
Source organism: Vanellus vanellus (assembly GCF_965231255.1). Classification (NCBI taxonomy): domain Eukaryota; kingdom Metazoa; phylum Chordata; class Aves; order Charadriiformes; family Charadriidae; genus Vanellus; species Vanellus vanellus. Next base: position 4,181,464 of record NC_138923.1, on the reverse strand, counting down.
ATCACTGGCTTTTCTGTTTCAGCCTAGACAGCCTCTGCCCAGCCAGAGGGATTCCTGATGGATGTCTCTTTGAGAAAAGTCACGAGAAAGAAATTGTTTCAGAGGCTGCAGGCTTTGGGGCCATGGGGCTTAGGCTCCTATCTGACACAAGAGGCTGGCATGCATGGATGCTCCCAGAATATGAGCAGAAGATTTTTTAGTAATAACTAGACCTTTTTATTTCTTTTATAATCTGGCAAGCCATGTAAGGAAGGAGGTTTTGACATCCTTCCACCAGGATCAGCGAGACAGACCATCTGCTGATGTAAATTGGAACAGCTCCGTCGCCTAAAGTTATGTTACACTAATTTAAATCAGCCCATCATCTCCAAGACAAACCACCTTTCGCTGCCTTCCCCCCCCCCCCCCCAAGCACCAGATCCGAAGCACATTAAACCGAGGTACAACCTGGTTGTGGAGGAACCACCCTGCAAGCCTGTGCTCCCCATCTACCCATCCAAAAACCTGGTCCAAGCCTTCTGCTCACAGCCCTCCTCTGAACCTCCCCTCCTCCTCCACAGAGCCCTGGAGGAAGAGGAGAGTGGGACAAGGAGCCCCAAAAGGTGACAATCTTGGAGGGCTGAGAATGCCATTTGTTTCCTCGTTTCAGGCACCAAAACCTGGCAAGAGCAAAGTGGAGTAAGGTCTCTTTTTCCATCTGCTTTGCTGGCATTGCTCCGGAGGTCACTGCCGGGGACGGAGGTCCTCGCTGGGCCCCATCTGCCTTCCCCGGGCTCCTTCGTTTATGCCCACTTGGGCCTCTGACATTCTACTCTGTTTTTCTTTCCTTGAAAATGGATCGGGAATTGGGAGCTGCTGTGCAGGAACGCGCCTGTTCCCCATTACAGCTCCACCGGGGCTGTAACACGATCGTGCCTGCTCCATACCCACACAGATATTTATTTATCCATACAGGCTTTCTCCTTGTTTTCATTAAGTTAGGCAGAAAAGGTTAATCTTTCTTCTGCTAAAGCTTCAAAACCAACCAAGCTAAATAAAATATGATTTCTTTCATTTCTTTTTTAAAGGACAGTCTCTCCCCCCCCCCCCCCCCCCCGCCCCTTAAGTACCAGAATGAGGTCACAGTCAGAGATGCCACAAGAGTAAATTGAAAACAGGTTGAAAAAAAGCAAAAGGGCGAAAGACGGAGAGAGAAAACCACAATCAGAAGAAAGTGACTGGTAACATCGCAGGGTTGGTTTGATCCAGTCTAGTAAAGAAGCTGTCAAGACAGAGACATTGGTGCTTCCTATTTTCCCCTTCATGCTCTTTCTAGGAATCTTGAAGGTGAATCACAGTAGGGAGGTCTCCTCTCTTCATTTCCGTTCTGGTTTGCACCACCTGGGTTTTGTGTGTGCTGCTCTCAGCACAGGGACACGGGCTGAAGGTGTGGGAAGCCCTGTGAGGGTCCCAGAGCTTCCTTTTGCTCCTCTAATCTCCTGGAGGTTCCTGGCCGCACTCTCTTGTTTAGTCTGGTTGAACTCAACGCCGTAACTCTTGTTGTCTTTGGTGGGATGGTTGATAGGTGATTCATCCTGCCTGCTGTCCGCAACTGCTGGGCGCTGGCACGGGTCGCAGTGGAAGGACTGAGGCAGACGAAGACTGTTGGATGCCGTGAACAAGTGGTCTGAGCCTGCTCCCATCCATTTTCGTTCCTCAGTCCCCATTCCTGCCCATCGGAGCCTCCTGCCACTAGAAGTGTGCTTGCTCCGGAGCAGATTGCCAGCTCAGCCTTGCAGACAGGCAACAGAGTCGGGGCTGTCCTCCTCCTCCAGACCAGACATCAAGTTGGGTTCCCAGGTGGCCGTCCTAGACCCATCACTGGTGGGTTGGCCCACATACCTTGGTGTGGCCAGACCTGGTGTGACCAGAAGTTTGCAAAGCTTCAGAAAATGGGGCTAACCCTCCTGCCAGCTCCAAGCGTGCGGTTCTTTTCTGCTGTTTTAGGGAGAGGTCTGACTCACCACAACACCAGAATCAGTCTAAGACACATGTTTACAAAACCAAACTCCACAGCTGTGTCTGCAGAAGAAGTCGAGGCAGTAGCGAGGGGTTGCACTGGAGAGAGAAGGAAAATGCCAGCTGGAGGGGGCCATATCTTCCCGAGAGTCATTAGTAGAGCAGAGATTGATTTTCGAAAGCTGCCTGGGGAACTGGGTGGTTTGGGGTAGACCAGTCCTGGGAAGGCAGTGGCATGGAAATGAGGCGGAGGAGAGTCATGCAGGGATTTGGTGTACAGTTGGGAGTATCAGCATCCCTTTGCTGAGCGTGATTGCTCCGTTACCTGTAGTCAGTGGGCAGCAGGTACCATCTTCTGCTCTGTGCACAGCACTTGCCATAGTGATGTTGAACTCTGGTTTGGATTTTTTGCTGCTGAGAAGTGAACGCAGGTGAGGCTTCCTCACAGGAGCTGATCATTTGTCCTTGATAACTGTAACAGCTTATTGCTTTATTTAGCGTGACATCAATTATTTATTACTATTAATGAAGGACACAGATGGCTGTCTGGTCAATAAAATATCTCCTACTCCACAGAGATGATCTACTTAGCTATCATTTACTCTGCAGAGAACCTTTGGATTCTTTCTGAAATTTAATAACGCGAGCAAAGATACTACAGCAATCTAGAAGGTTTGTGCTTCAGGGCTGCTTTGGGAGGCTGAAATCCTTCTTTATATTTGCTGGCGGGTTGTGTGAGAACACAAGTCCAGACGGGAAAGAGAAGCCCCTTTGCTTTCCATCACAAGCTACTTATCCATATAATCCCTTTTATAAAGTGATCAAACTCCTTCTTAAAAGATAGATGATTTGCCCTTCTCAGGAGTAGACCGTTCGTTCATATCCAATTTACTTTCTCTTGCCATTACTGCCCATTAGCCTAAATATTTATTTTCCATCTGAGTGCCTGCCCTGTTGATGTATTCACAGAGTCCTGTATTTCTGCTTGGCCTTTTTATGTCTCTGCTCACATGGTAAACTTGTGCTTTTGGTTATTTCCCTGTGAAACCTTCTCTCCTGCTTTCCCTGTGCCTTGTTCCTAAGCACAGATGAGCAATACTGTGCACTGAGCTCTCACCTTTGCCTTGTGCATTTAGGTCGGTGTTCCTCCATTGCTACAGCATCCCAAGACCACTTTGACTTTGTAGAGCAACATTAGTGGTCCATCATCCTCTTGCAATGCCAGCAAATGCATCTGTTTCCTTCGTTGCATTTCACTGATCTAGTGATGGTCCCAGTCTAAATCTAGGGAATAACTTGTTTTCTGGTCCTAGGGAAGGCTGAGGAAATTTCATTTCAGCTGCTCTCAGAGCACCACGGACTGAACAAAGAGAGACTTCTTGCGTGCATGTGAGATGAACAAAGAAAGTGGCCCTGTGCTCTGCTTCACCCAGGGGAGACCATGAGAGAGCAGCTCCCTGCGTTTGCTGTGGATTGACAGCTCTGGGTAGTCAGTTCATCCCTGGGGCATTCCTTACCCGACCCGCTGTTTGCCCCGTGGACTGTGCAGACTGGCACCACCAGCGATCTCACTGCTGCTGATACAGGTGCAGAAAGACTTCAGCTAGCATCTGTTCTGCTGTTTTCATAACAATCTCTTTGCTTTTGTTTGATTGTAACAGAGCCAACGAGAGGGGAAGGTTCCCCAGAGGCTCAGGATTGAACACAAAGCACCCTCTTGCTGTAGGGATTTTTTACTGCACGGGTTTGGGCTTGTGCCAAGGTGACACCGCACTGACAGACCCTGAGACCTTCGTTTCCTCCCGTGCAGGGGGACAGCAAACGCACTCCGCAACCTGGGCAGGTCTGATCGAACTCCGTGGCAAACCAGAGCGTTGTGTGATGCAGTCACCTCTGTGTTTTGGGGCATTTCTCACTGCCAGCCTGCTCCTCTGCCCTCAAAGCTACCCAAAAAGACCATAAAAGATGAGCATTCAGAAGTTAGTGGATGCCTGAAGGAGAGATATCGGTGCAATTTTAATACATGCTTTCATTCAGTGGTTGCACATAGAATCATAGAATCATAGAATGGTTTAGGTTGGAAAGGACCTTGAAGATCATCGAGTTCCAACCACCCGGAATAGGCAGGGACACCTCCCCCCAGCCCAGGTTGCCCAAGGCCACATCCAGCCTGGCCTTGAACACCTCCAGGGATGGGGCCTCAACAGCCTCTCTGGGCAACCTGTCCCAGTGCCGCACCACCCTCACAGGGAAAAACTTCTTCCTAATGTTCAATCTGAACCTGCCCTCTTCCAGTTTAAAGCCATTCCCCCTCGTCCTATTGCTACATGCCCCAGTAAAAAGTCCCTCCCCAGCTCTCCTGTAGGCCCCCTTTAGGGACTGGAAGGCCGCAATAAGATCTCCCCGGAGCCTTCTCTTCTCCAGGCTGAATAGCCCCAACTCTTTCAGCTCTCCTCATAGGAGAGGTGCTCCAGCCCTTGGATCATCCTCATGGCTCTCCTCTGGACACACTCCAGCAGGTCCATGTCCTTCTTATGTTGGGGACTCCAGAGCTGGATGCAGTACTCCAGGTGGGGTTTCCAGTCTCCTTCATGTCTGGTGCCACCCTCTGTAGTCCCTGTCTCAGCCCTGGGCTATTCTCTCCTGTCCCATCTCTTGTGCTCCCTGGCACAGATGTCCTGATCGATGCTCCCTATGTCCATGCACTGCCAGTCCAAATCTCCCCTTAGTCTTGCCCAGCTATTTTCTTTCCAGCCCCTCATTGGCATCCAGTCAACCCTGAGTTCTCCGGGGAAAGGTGCAAGATCCCACAGGAGGCACCCATGGGATGATCTGTCCCCTGTCCCCGCTGTGAAGTTTCCTCCTGCTCAGAAGTTGGTTGCTTGAGATCTGAAGAGGCTTAAAAGCTCTTGTTCTGGTTCAGCAGCACAATCTAGTCCTGCTTCGTCGTTATGTGTTTGTGATTCATCTGGTTTGTAAGTCACGGCAGTGTCTGTTCTTAATGACTTCTGGTGACAGGGAGTTCCCCAGTCCAGCCCGATGTTGTATGAAAAGGGATGGAAATGAAAGTTGGAAATGAGCAATAGGGTTTTGGTTGTTTGTTTAAATCATAAACCCAGAGCTACGGGGCTTGCTCAAGGCCATTCCGCGCTCATGACTTCCAAGCAATGATCCTACCGCTGCCAACCCAACCTGCCCGTTGAGCTGACTTGGGGTTTGGTACAGACCCAGTGCCGGGGACTGGATTAAACTACAGGGACCAGTGACAGCCGCCTGGAAAAAGTTTGGAAAGAACAAGTCGTGCTGGGAGCATTAAAATGAATAATTAAGACTTGGATTCCTTTAGGGAGGAAAAGAATTTATTGCTCCTCTTTTCTCTAGCTGAGGGGGACAGTTGTTGTGTGTTTTGAGACAAGACGCAAATGCGGTTTGGGGGGGGCCGGGGAGGAGGGGATTTTTTCTTCTACCTGGGTAATGCAGCCGCTCAGCGAGACGTTCGGGGCTGGTTACACCACTGGGTTATCTCTTACGGTCCGTACCACGAACCTAGACCCGTGCTTCATTTCAGTAGTCCTCAGTCATTTTTGCTTTTAGAAAAATAAAGGAAAGTGCTGAGAAGGGAATTCTCCTCTTCCCTCTGCTGCTGTGTCTCAACGTTTACACACGCACAAGGTACCCGGCACCGCCACCTGGGTCCCGGTTTGCTTCTACCGGCACAACTCCATCAGCTGCAGCAGCCCTTTCTCCCATTCCCATCAGTGGGAATGGGGGCACAACCAGAGCAGCTGCTCTGGGTTTTTTACTGCCGAGTACCTTGGGCTTTGAGCTACACTGATGCAAAAAGGGAATTGAACGCGATGAGCTCTAACTGATAGACAGCCTGCCCACTGCAAGGAGACAGGTTGCACTGCAGTGGATAATCAGGCCCAAAAAGCTTAATAAATGGAGCTTTTTCAGTTTCAGCTGGGTCGTGATCTAAGTGTTTAATAAGCTTTATAAACCAGAAGACCAAAAAAAAAAAGTTTTTCAGCATTTTTAATTATCTTTTTTTATTTTTTTCTTCGAAGGCTTGTAAAGGGGTGAGTGTTCTTCAGCACAGCTGAAGGAGCTCCAGCCAGAGGTCCAGGAGCCAGCAGAGTGCACATGAAAGGGAATGCAGAGCTACTGATTTTCATTGAATAAAATTAAAAAAAAACACATGAAAAAAACCCAGCACACTGAGAGCAATTCCATCCAAGCTCTAAAAATGTCTCCTTTCCTGACAATCTGACATAGCAGAAACACATTTCGCTGGGGCAGGTGGTTTTTGAAAAAGGCTGTGTCCCCTTTAAGAATTTGATTGCAATTAGGGCAGGAGAGCCCTATTTAGCCAGGCTTCCAGCTCTTCTGGGGACCTGGAGCCCATCCTGGAGTGGTGGTCTTGTATGTGGTGTTTGCAGTGAGTCCACATGTTCCTGGATGCTGTGTGAGCACACCCTTCCACTGTCTGAGCTGTGATTTAGCCATGGCTCTGATTTCTGCAGTGGGTCCCTGGTACTGCTGATGGCCCAGGTATATTTTTCTACTTCTGCTTTGTCCACAGGTGATGTTCTCCATAGAGACTTGGGGCCATTCCTGCCAGTCACAGCCACCTAGACTTTGTTGATTGTCTGTCCTGTGTAGAGGTGTTCCTACAGTGTGGTTATTTTTTTTAAATGGTCAGCAATAGTTTTGCACCTGTACTGATGTTTTGGTCTTGCTCATCTCTTTGCTCTCCAGGGGAATCCTTGAGCTTTGCAGATGATTTGCTTTCTGGCCTTGCAACCTCCTGTGTGGCAGCGGGTAGGAGCCACGGAGATGTCCCTGAAACCAGCCTCTACTCAGTCATTTTCAAGTGCCTGGAACCAGATGGTCTGTACAAGTAAGGAGAGGCGTGTGGGGAGGTGCTGGGGGCGAGGGGGGATCTCCAGTGCTATTATTTAATTGTTATTAACCTTTTTGGTTAGCACCGTGTTCCAACAGACACTGGAGAAATGGTGAGACTCTTCCTGTTGCTCTGAGTGTTCGGCTCAGCTAGTGAAATGGAAAACCAGTGTCTGCTGGTACAGCACGGGAGGCACTGGGCGTCTGTGGGAGACTCCACTGGGATAACTCACCTTCTCGGTACGCCGGGCTTCCAGACCCATGCCTGGTGGGACAGGGTTGTTTCTGGTGGGTGAACTGAGCTAATGTGGTCGGATTGAAGCAAGTTGCCAAATGCTTGGCGGACCAAAATAGTCAGATGTCAAAAGTGTGGTAGGTGTTGTTCATATAAGTTGCTGTTTGTATTAGCAGGACACATACAGCAGATCAGAGACACCAAATCCATCTGCGCGCCACGCCGTCTCTTCTGCAGGGGTGGCTGGCCACCCCTGTGCTGATCCTCTTGTTCACTTACTTGACACCCCTGAGATATCCGTTGAGCACACGGGATTGGATTTTGTGACTGAACCCGGTGGAGTAATTAGTGTCCAAAGCAAAAGGATAATTTCAGGATCTGAGTATTAACTTCCTCTTCGGTATGATTTGGAGAGGGTCTGGGCTCTTCAGCCTGGCTTGTGAGCCAGGGCATCCTCTGTCTTGGGAGGGATAGCAGGAGTCAGGAGAGTAAGAGAGGAAAAAAAGAGAAGAAAAAGGCAAGGAGGCGGAGGAGAGACAGAGTAAGCAAGAGAGAAACACCCAGGGCTTAATGTCAGAGTGACTGTAATAATTAAAACACATTTTGTAGTGAGTAATGAAACTTTTTATGGGACCACAAAAGCATTTAAAGCAAGAGCTGGCAAATGGTCTGTCAGCGAGAACTTTTAAAGATCTTGATTAATACTTTCCCTTTGCCTCCCCCTCTACCCCCCCAGTTAAGTATGTTGACAGCCTCCGAAGAAGGAGAAGCCTTTATTGCGCATCCCTTGAGCAGGGCGGTGTCCAGGAGCGGGTTCCAAGTGATACCTCTTGCCACTTAATAATTTTAAATGTTTTCCTGTTAAATACGTACGACACGTAAATATAATTATTAATATCTCTGGGAACTGGGCTGCCCTGACAAGGTGCCAGGGAGAGGCTGGAGCAACCGCAGAGCTTGCTAATAACCCGCCGCCCATAAAACCGGCCAGTTGTGAGCTCTCAGCCGTTTGGCTCACGGCTGCCAGGGGCACTGGGAGAGGGAAGAGCCGCTGGGTTTGATGGGGAGACTGCTGCCGAGGTGAACACGCGGAGCTGGGAGCCAGAAGGTCTGGCTCTTGGGCAGCCCGGGCTGCCAAATCATCTTCCCCATCTGCCGGGCAGGGATAATTGCACTCACCCATTGCTTTAGGGGCTCTGTGATCTAATTCCTGATGTCTGTAAAGAGCTGGGAGAGCCTTGGGTGGAAGGCGTAAAGCTTTGTCCAGGGTTTTGTCATGTCTTTGGTCGAAGACGGGCTTCTGCTTCGTGGTCGTGAGGCACATCGCCACGGAGGGGCTAAGCAGAGGTTGGCGATGCCCTGCGTCCTGGGGGGTGGCTGTGGGCAGCCCCTGCTCTCTGTGGGTGCCCCTGGGTGAGGGGTGAGGGACAGTAGCTTTTTTGTGGGGAGCCATGGCTGCAGGCAGCCAGCAGGCATCAATCCCCTGGCATCGGGGAGCTTTGGACCTCATCCTTCTGCAGGGACAGGCCCTGGGGTGGCGCACAGTGTTGGCTCCGTCCCTCAGCTAATGCTCAGCAGGGCTTGGCGCGCCGTTCCTAGGGCTGCGCACGCTTAAGCGCACATGTATGGACACATGTTCACGTTGGCACCTGTGGGGCATGGACCCACACTCCTGGGCATCCAAAAAACATGTGTGCGCGCACACTACAGCACACCCTCCTCAGCATCTGCCGCTGCATGCCCCAGGGCGCCTGCGTCGACTGATGCTCAACGCGTCTGCATGCACCGCCGTGGATGCATGTGTATCCACCACACACACACACACACACACACACACACACACACATTTGCTCCAACCTGGGACATAACCAGCGTTTGCTTGGCATCTCTGCATTCTTGGATACATAGGCACACACATTAAATATATTCCTCTTGTTCAGATGTCCATATAGTTGCAACGCAGCGTGAAGAAAGCCAGAACAGTGAAATGTGAGGCTAACACTCTGTTCTGAGCCTGCGCAGATGAACCAACAACAGAAACATGGGCACGAGGTCATTCCTTAAATTGAATTTCTTCCGCTTGTTTCATCTGTTTCTTTGGAAAAATAGCTATCTTGGAAGGCTCTGGCTTGGGCATAATCCTGATTATAGCAACTCGGCAGGGACCTGTGCTCTTCTGTAGGCTGTTAGGAGAGCACACAGTCTGCAGCATCAGAGCTCTTCAAAAGCAAATGCTTTTGCTTGTTCAGTAGTCTAAGGGTGTCACATAACCTGAGAGAAGGGACTGTGAGATCGTGGAGGTCTCTTCTGCTCTGTAAACGTGTCGGACATCCTGTCCTTTTTCTTCTGTAGTACCTACAGCAATTACACTCTGCTGTTGACCATTCTTTTGGAGTACTACCAGCCTGAGATCAAAGCTGGGTTTGAGTATGAAAAACAAAACCAAAAAATGCTCTACAAGCAAACAAATAAACAAAGTCTGATTGATTCCTCTGCTTTTGAGACTTCTGTAATTTCAAAACATAAACTAACAAAAGGAGAACTAATTTCTTTGTCCTTTGCAATTTCACTCTGAAGAAAGTATGTTGCCTGTCGGCCCTTTTTTTTTCCCCTGCGTGTAGTATGTTGGGATTGAGATGCTAGTCCCTGTGCAGAGGGTTTTTGGAGGGAAAGTAGTTCATGTCAACAAAGATGCGTGTGCTCCATATGCTCATGGACACTGCTGCTGGTCCGTCAGGCGTGGGTGCCTGTCGGGGGGGATTCATGCTGCAGTCATGTGAATGTGCTCGAGTGCACGTGCACAGGGACACTGAGGATGGTCCCTGAAGACTGTGAAGTTTGGTTTAAGCTCTTAAAAACCGAAAGTCTTACAATCCTTGCAAAATGCGTCACAGGAGAGGGAATGGTTCTCCCCCGAGGTCAGCTAGAGCAGAGCAGTCTGTCAGGCTTCCTCCTGGGTAGATCTGGAAGAGGATGGGGTGAGGAAGGCAGTGGGAGAGATGTCTATGTGTCTGTTAAGTGCTCGTCTTGCATGGACCAGCTGGTCCGGACAGCAGTTAATGCCAATCAGACTGATGGTTTGGGAGCTTGGGAGCACCACGCAGTGACAGGAAACTGGTGATGTACCAAGCGCCAGTCAAGAGAAGGAGCTCTGCCTTGTCTCAGAGGTCAAACTCAGCCTGAAGGAAGAGCTTACATTGCTCATGGCCCTTATATAGCTCAGCACCCTACAAACCCAACCGATCTCTTTGCTGTGGTGACAGGAGCTTCCCCTGTGCATCCCATAGCCTCCCTGAGCCTTCAGCCCAGCTCACCCACCTCGCTAGCTCATCCATCTCAGCTTCTCACCCCGTTGTTCCCTGAGTGCCTGGGGATGCCTCTTTGCTGAGCTGTACCTGATCGGCAGCTGGAAAGCGGCTTTGCCAGCCCAGCACGTTCGTTTCAGATACTTGGGGAGACACCAAGTATCCCTCAGCCAAAAAAGGGGAAATTTTGGAATGGGAAATGAAAACCCCCTCCAGTTCCTCAATGGATCTGCAGTGCAAACACACCAACTTCTTCCCTGCGCCACAGATACTATAATTATAGATTAGATTAAATCCCAATGTTTCACTTTATTTACATTCCTGACCTAGCCTATTCATTTCCGGTGTTTGTGCCAAGAATCAGCACTAAATTTACTGGAAATAATATGGAAGTCATCAGGATCCCTTCCAGAGCCTTTCCTTGGAGTGTGTTCATGTGCTGAGAAGGAGCCTCAAATTTGCATTCCCTTTGCTGGCTCAGATAGGGTTTCCCCAGGGTGATCCTGAACCAGCCCAAAGGCTCTGGGAGAACATGTTTCAGGAGTGCTGGAAAGGTGGAAAACCTTTCCTAGGGGATGAAGATGGGACACTGTCATCGGATGGAAGGGGATTCAGTTAGACCTCAGCATAACAACACAAGGCTCCCATCCACAGCCGAGACCCACCAAGACCTGCCCGGCCAACGTCACCCTGTGTAGGGTCTGGAGGGCATCGCCAGCATGGCCAGGCTTAGCCTCTGTCATCGCATGCTGGCTAACAGTGAACGTACTTTATTTTGGCGAGCCTAAGGAAAGAGGCAAAGGCATTGAGTAGGGGGAACCCATCATAGCACGGAGAGACAGCGACTGCAGTTCAGCAAGCTGAACGCGCTAAAGGAGCTGGCCCAGAACAAGGCTGATTAATGTTGACTGACCTCTGCCTTGTGCATAGCTGGGATGAAAAGTGGAATGGAAACCCTTGGTGCTCTAGAGTGTGCTAATGCTGGCAGCAGTCCGCTACTCCTTATGTGATCCTAATTGTTATTGTTGGTCTTCCATCAGGAAGACACGTGAACGAGCACTGGAGCAATCGGAGACAGATCCCAAATAGCTCAGTGGCATGGGTTAAAACGCATCTGTTACAGCCCTTGGCTGAGTCCCCTGCGTGCACAGGAGCTGTGCTGCTTCATTGAATCCACCTCTTCTGAAGTCGAGCAGTGTGTGGCTGTAGTTTCTTCTCAGGCATTGCTGGCTTGTGGAAGCTCAAACAAGGCAAGTCAGTAGTTGAACAAGTGTTTGCTAAATCCCAGGCCTGTGCTCCAAATGCAGGCTCGTCCTTCATCAGCAGTTCAGGGTTACTTCAGAACCAGGCTGCCCAAATGCTGGCTTGGATGTGGTTTTGCTGAAGTAAGTCCAGCACCGAGCTGACTGGGCCCATCTGGGCTACATGGAGGTCGCTACAGTGAAGGTGGATTGGCCCCATGAAAGACAGTCTGTACAGGGAGGTCAGGGGCTCAGCAGAAGGAGATAGTCTCTCTTTCTGCTGATATTAATGAAGTCCCGTGCATTGGGCTCTTGTTGAAGTTTCCAGCATTAGGAGAGAACACGTGTAGAAGCCATGGAAAAGATATTCACGCTTTCTTCATGGCCAGTCAAGGTGCTGGAGGCTCTTCCCAACTTTGCCATTTGCTCTACTGAGTGATTTAAGGAGATCACTTTTCTCACTTTCATCTTCATGTTTGCCTGTTCTCTTTATAAGCTCAGGTTTTAAGCTCACTCTCACTATCTCTGTGTACAGCCCGGCCTGTGTGACTCCGATCGGGGCCTCCAGGTGCTGCTGCAATATTCCTGTACCGACCATTTGCCATCACCCTTCTAAAAGTTGGGTTTGTGCCTGAGTCCTCATTCCAGATCCAGATCTGTCCCTGCCACCAGTATTCAGCCACCTGGGACAGATCAGGAGTCGGGAGGTACCTGTCCACTGACCTCAGTGGAATATTCTTCCCTAGTATCTGCCAAGCATGTGAGCATCTTCCTCCTTTTCACTGGAAAGACAAGGTTATCCTCCCCAAATTGTCTGTTTCTGCTCATATGTAATGCCACAAAGAGAACAGAAGAGCCTTTGTTGCCTCCCACGGCCAGCTCCTCCCCACCCCTTCCTCAGGATGTCCGGATTGAAATGCCATTCTGACGTTTTGTCCTAAAAACTCCCAGCATCCGAACGTCAAACCTGGCTGGGTCCAGACCCGTTCGCATTGCTCCTCTGGGGGTGGCTGGAGGAAGGCGGGCAGTGGGGGAGCGAGGAGGAGGAGGAGGAGCCATAGTATCATAGAATGGTTTGGGTTGGAAGGGACCTTGAAGATCGTCCAGTGCGCCCCCCCTGCCCTGGGCAGGGCCACCTCCCCCCAGCCCAGGTTGCTCCCAGCCCCGTCCAACCCGGCCTTGAACACCCCCAGGGATGGGGCAGCCACAGCTTCTCGGGGCAACCTGCGCCAGGGGCTCACCGCCCCCACAGCCAAGAATTTCTTCCTAATATCTAAACTAAATCTCCCCTCTTACAGGGTGGTATGGTCAGGTCATTGTGTAGGGTATCGCAGCTGCAGGAATGTATGAATATAGAATTCTTCCTGGAAATTGTAATGGGGTGGAGAGGAGGAGTTTGGCCTCTTCATCTGTTGGTAGACAAATGGACCTTTGCAATTCCACCTTTTCCCTATCACCAATCCCCTATCACCAACCCTTTACAGTTATGGACTTGGAGAGTATTCTTATTTCTGAGTGTGTAGAAACCTAATGCCACTGACGTAGCTGCATCCAAGTCTTATCTCATTGACTAATGGGAGAGCGAGCACAAAAGATGCGATACAAATATCAACACAGGCGCTGCTGGCTTTGATTTGCCTCTAAGCCAGCAAAGCTCCACTGCGCTACTGCGTTAGAGTCATTTGTTTTGTTCATCGGGTCTCCACGGCACAGAGCACCTTTTTCATGAAAACTGAGGGCTATGTTGATTTGATTCTTACAGTGGGGTTTGAACCCTCTCCTCTTCCAGGACACAGGGAATTCACTGCTTGGAGTGGGTGTTTCTTTTATCTTGTAGGGGGAAAATGGATCAGGAGAAGGGAAAATCAGTTTTGTTCTTGTTGGCCATGTCCTAGCGAGGGAAACTGAGGCAGGGAGAGGTGATGTGACGTGCCTGGAGCTCTTCGGTGGGCTGGAGCTGAGCAGCGCTGAGGGATGCCCTTGCTCACACTTCACATAAGCCCCACTTCAGAACAGCACTTAAGAGAATTGCTGTTTTGGTCAGGGGATTAAGCAATGCCACCTGCACAAAAGTAGGGTCTCCTCTTCCTAATTTCCTCACGCAGTCTGGGACCAAGGTACCTGAGGGGTCACGCCGAGGAAGCTGTGGCATGCCCTCGAAAACACTGCTGGCTGGCTCGGTGTCTCGCACTCTCCCTTCTCTCTCGTTCTCATTCTCAGTGTGTTGGAATAGTTGTTTTTTTTTTTCCCCAGCAAAGCCAATCTGGCAGGAAAATGACTTTTTTTTTTTTTTTTGCACAGTACTAGAGACAGCAGGCGATGCCACTTTGCCAGCTGGCGTTTCCCCTCTGTCGCCAGAGTGCAGAATGAAGTTCCCGCGCCGCGTCTCCATCCCGGGCGCTTAGCAGGAGCGATGCTGGCTGGCCTTGCGGGGGGCAGCACCGGGGCTTTGACACAAAGAGGCACTGTTACATCGCGGCTGCGGCTGCAGGTCCCGCTTGCAGTCTTGCCTGGGGTGCGCGCAGCCCAGAAAACAAGCTCTGCCCATGCCGATCCTGGAATTTAAATGATGGGCAAGCGTGACGCGGAGGCATCCAAGCGGGCTGCGTGCGAGCCAGCCCCAGGCAGATGCAGCACGGCCGCGTTCGCACGGCTGTCCCGTGGCTTTACACCTGCTCTGCCAAGGCGAGAGGAGAGCGAGGGGGTATCAGACGGGGTGCGAGCCTGGGCTGGCAGGATTGGAGCCAGTGCCTTAGATTCTGTGAACTAAAAGCATAATATATACCTTCAATAGAAAGGCCAACCTAGAATGAGAAAAAAAGAGGTAAATTTCAGTCTTAATATGGCGTTATGGCTATACTGCACCTCGCTGAAGAAGTTAACATGTCACTTCACCCATGTCCTTCTTTCCCCCTCTATATTAAACGATTTTCCAAAGTCCATTTCTCACCAGTATGGTCTCACATTTTTGAACAGCAGTAAGAGACTTCAGCGTCTGTGACAAACATCCCAGCTGTGTATGAAGATCTCTAACATACACTGAAAATGAGAGGATAAAGTGTTTAGAGCTGCACAGAGAAAAAAAATCCAGCTGGAACGCGAGTTCAGCACTAGCTGTTACTGCCTGAAGTTATCAGGAATATCCTTTTTGTGGTATACAATGAACTGCCTCACAGATCTCAGCAGATTTCTCAGCTGCGATAAAACGTAGGACATATGTTCAGTGATGAATCTGAGTCTGCATTTACTAGCAGATAGGTACAGTGCTGGCGAAGTTTTCCTGCTCAGGTCACTGTTCGGGTGATTGTCCCTCCGCTGTGCGTTCTTTTGTGGCTGGCTAGCTCGCGTACACCCCAGGCAGACTTTGTCTCTGCAAAATGACGGTTGCATTTGCCACGTGGGGGTTCATGCGTCACTAGCCAACACTTAGATGTTTGGATGGGAGGTTTCTGCCTCCCCCTTTGACTACTTCGCTGCACCCAGTAGCAGCTCACCCTGATGTTTGCAGGCAATTCAAGTTTTTAATAGGCTAATTCTAGCCTTACGGAGTGGCCGAAAGCAGCTATGCTGTATCCATAGATGTGCCCCAGGAAGGATGTGACAAGCCGCCCTGGTGCCCAGGTGTTCAGATACTGCCGCCCCCACCGGTCTTACCTGAAGCCATACCCACAGCCCATGGAGTAACTCAGCTCAGACAGATTCTGGATGGGGCTCCAGGTCCCAAAAGCTGAGATTCTGGGCCCAAAAGGTGATGCTGATCCAAATAAAAAGATAAGCCACAAACTGATCCTACCTGCCCATCTTTTCCTCCGCACTCTAGAGGTAAAGTTTGGATGCCATTACCTGCTAGATCTGTCCCAGTTCAGACCGGCAATGTGCGTATATCTCACATATGGCCTGCACGTCCACAAAACTAGTTAAACATTTTTTTTTTTGTTTCATTTTTCCAAAGGACACCTGCAGCACATCCCACTCCATCCTTTTCTTGTAACGACAACAGCACAGAGAGTCTCTCACCAGCCTTGTCTCCCAGAGAGCATTTTGTTATCTTCATTTTCCTTTTTTTTTTTTCTTTTTTTTTTTTTTTTTTATTTTAAATTCTTCTTTATTCTTTGGCTTGTGAGGAGCATTACATCTGTGAGCACCCACCTCTTGGTGGTGCCACACTGGATTTTATCAGCACGCAGCAGCCCCTCCAGCTCTGCCACCCCTTCTCCCCCTCAAGGACAAGGCTGTTTCCCAGCTGCAGGGAGTTTGTCACGGGGGAGCTGCATGGTGACAGAGCCCCTGCGCAGACGGTTGCTGAACTCAGCTGCTTTCCAGTAGATCTGGACTGACCTTTAACTTGTTCCTTGCATTTTGGGATTGTTTCCCCCCTGCAAGAGGAGTTTGCTTGTATTTTCCTGGTTTGAGGATACTGAGTGCATCTGGGCTTTTCTGTGCTGGTCCCATCTTCAGCGGTGTGGGAGGGAGGAGTTATTCCCCTAGACCTCAGGCAGCCTTGGCTTCAGGTGATGGAGCAGGAGCATAGTAGGGCATGGCTTGCAATTTCTCCACTGCAACTGCTGCTCCTTAACTCTTTTGCTTAAAAGTGAACTGGTCAGGAGTGCCCATGTGTTGGGACCTTTTTCAGTTGTATGTCCCGAGGCTTTAGAAATCCCTCAGCTTCACAAGTTCACAGCCCTCATTGCCCGTCTCAAGTTATGTTAGTGCTTAGGTGGCCAATCCCTGCTGCAGAACCCATGTTTGCAAGAGTAGCCAACAAATTCAGGCATCTCCATTTTGGGAGCATCATCTTCAAGGCTTCACTGGCAGAGCCACAGGTCCCGTTGGCTTCAGCTGAATTTGCACCAGAGTAGGTCAGTGTAAAATGGAGACTCTCAAGGTTAGCAAGTAACCTCAAAGTAGCTGCTTCTTCCTGAGTTTTCCCACCTGTAAAACAGACGTGTTACAACTGAGCGACAGCCTTCGCTAGGTTTCCTATACAGTGAGGAGAATGGCATAATAAAATGGGAGAGAAAGCCAAGAAGTAGCTGCTTGGTTGCAGAAGTGGCATCTACGTGGTGAGCTGGGACTTGCCGTGGTTGGTGCTCCCTGGGGGACCTACGGCCCACTTGGTCTCTGCTTGGTCTCCCCACTCTGATGCCACCTCGTACTGCCAAGGATACTTGCCTTGAGCACCTTCAGAGTGATTGCTCCCAACACACATGCCCTCATCACTCCTGGTCACCTCGCACACGGACTCACTTCCCTCATCAGGAACGAGATAAATTCGATTATACAGCAATATGGTTTCTGTTATGAAAAGGGGAAAGAAAATACCCTGGCTTTCACTGAAAACCTTCGGAGCCAAAGCTTATGTCATAATTTAAACGTTTCTAAAAAAAGAAGGAGGGTCTGAGGGTTGCGTTCTGTTCAGGGGATGGTGGATGGAGGGGGTGGTGGGGCAGGGTCCTGTCTTGACTGGACGAGCTGCTGGAGCTGGGTGCGGAGACCCGCTGCCCTGGCAGGAAGGGGTGCAAAGGGAGCCCCCATTCAGGGAGCTCGGTGCTGGCTCACTGGCAGACGTTTGCCCAAACACCCGGGGCCACCAGCCAGGCAGCTCAGTGGGGCGGGCTTGGGTGCTTACCTTGACTCAGCTCTGGGCTGCCGTACCCCCGAATCGGGGTCTGTTGCTTTCCTTCCATCTTTTCCCCTCTTGATTTCTGCTGGGAAAGCCGCAGGGCAGCGCACGGCAGCAGCAACCTGAGCAACCTCGGGAGCATGCCAGCCCCCGGCATCATTTTCTCCTTCCTTCTGAGCATCTCCCACCGCTCTGCAGCGATGGAAATAGCCCCAGCTCTTAATCTCATTGCACAACCCCAAACAGAAGGACCTGCCGCCGGGCTGGGATACTTTCATATTTTCTTTCTGTCTGGTTTGCATCATAGCAACATGTCAGTCTTCCAGCCTTTCTGTGACAGGGGATGGGGGGAGTACGCATCCTGCACACCAGAGGCTCTACTTGTGCCAGTTTCTCACATGTGGTGGGGGATGCTGGGGTGTCTCTGGGACCCCAGGCTGCTGGGGGAACCTCTCGGAAGCAGCACACTGAATCAAAACACTTCTTCAATGCCCTTTGACGTGTCACCACTGGGACAGGGAAAGGATTTTAAGCCATTGTGGCTGCCACAAGTTGTACTCTTGGCCCTACATCGCACCTCCCTTCTTTGCAGGAGCATCGGTCCTGCACAGGCAAGGATGGATGCACGTCCATCCTTGGGCGGCGTGTTCTCCAGTGGAGGCTGCTGTCTTAATAACAGCGTCTTCTTGCTTAATTGTGAGCTTAGTTGTCTCAGAGCGAGTCTGGGATGATGCCTGAAAGTCGCATCAGTGCATCTCTATGTATTATGCCGATAAAGTAGTCCGAGAAAGAAGCAAGGACTGTGTCTCATCCCAACCCTCTGTCTTGCCTGCCCAACTGGCCTCATCCCCATCAAGGCAGTATGTAGGGGACTGGTGGGGACCTGAAGCTGCCTGGGGTAATCTTATAAATCCAAACTTTGTGTCACTGCCACAGCTGTAACGTATTTACCCAAGTGACAGGCACCAGCACTACCAGTGTCACCCTCTCTGTCCTCTCTGCCTCTTGTGCTTCTCCCCTCTGGGTTTGGGGGGTTTGTTAGGTTCATGTACATTTTGCGGTGCTGCGTCCCCGTGGGTGCTGCCCTTTGTCAGTGCTGCACCTGAGATGTATAGAGATGTATGGATGAGGACCAGTGTGCATTTCTGTCCGTGGTGTTTACAGGTTTGGCTCTGGGGGGCTGGGACACCTCACTTTGCTGGAGGTCTTTCCCGTACCAGCAGCAGGAACGTACACCATCCCATAGTCCTTATCCCGTAGCCTGTCTGAGGCAAAATTGTGGCCAGATCCTGCCCTAAATAACCACTGGGTGTGCAGGTGTATTTTGAGATGTTTGATGAGGATGCCTGTGGCTGTGTGTGGGGAGCAGCGGGTGGTCATGGGGCTGGGTAGCCCTGTGCTCCGGCAGGCGAAGCAAACCCTTTACGGAGGGTTTTCCACCAAGGGCACTGCAGAGGATGGAATAGCCTAAATACTGCTGCAGCCCAGCGAAGCGCTGCACCTCGAGTTCCCCTTGGCAGTGTACCCCGTACCACGCTCCCCAGGCTTGCGGTGACATCCCTGTGGCTCTTCCGTCGCTTCTCCAAACCCGTCTGATGGCTGCTCCGGCAGAGCTGCCCCGGTGCAGCCCACCCCATGGCCTGCAGCCCACCCCATGGTGTGAAGCCCACGGCTCCCGAGCTCGTGCGGGCCACCTCCAGCTCTGGGCTCTGTCCCTGGCTTGTACCTGCGGCACTGCCACACGCTGAATTGTTTTCCAAGTGGAAACACGAGTGGAAGTATTAACTCCACAAGGGCCTTTCTGTGCAATGCACGGGGATTAAATATTTATGTTGGCGAAAAGCATGTAATAGGCAGCTCAAGATCAGAGATAGTGAAATTGAGGTGTGTGGAGCAAAGGGAGGGGGAGGCAGGGGGCTTGCAGGAGCAGAAGGGAGAGGGACCCAAGCGGGTTGCAGTATGTGGGCATGGGCGATTGATTTTGGTTTTATTAATCCCCCACCTGTCTGCAGGGGGGGCCCAGCCCCATCGCTGGGAGCTCTGCAGTGCGGGAGGGAGCGCGGAGATCAGCCATCGCCGTTCCCAGCGTGCACACCAGTGTCGGGCAGGAGTGATTGCCACCCGGGGGACTTTAACTTAGAGCCATCTGAAGTGAGGTGGGGCAGGGACTGTCCTGCAGAAGTTGCCTGAGCGGGGAGCAGCAAGGGATGAGACCCTCTCTGTGTCATCTGCAAACGATGTGCAATCCTTAATCATTAATAGCGCTGATGTAGGATCCCTCGCTCTTCCAGACCGCTGCAGTCAAGGTTATTTACCGGTGACTGTGGCTGAGCAAGCAGCAATGTGGTTTGGATTATATGGAGGGTTCCCGATCGGGTCAGGAGGATGCTCATCGCAGCACACCGAGCGGGGAAGGCCCATGCAAACCTCCGTGGTGGGTGTTAACGAGGTTTGCAAGGGTGGGCAGCAGCACTGGGTGAGGGGAGGGCACCGGGTGATGCAGGAGGAAGGACCTGCTCCGCCGCCGTGGGAGGAAATCAAGGAGCACATGCAACAGCAAAGGGCGCTGCTCTTTCTCAATTCATTATCTTTATGAGACAACAACATCTCTCTCTCCCCCCCCTCCCCAACAAATATCGCGGAAGGCGGCGCATGGGGGGTACAAGTCCCGCGCCGTGCTGTGGGACCGCGGCCAGTCGCAGAGCCTCCGGGGAGGTATGAAACGAGGCATGAATGGAGTGTTAGGAGAGAATGGAAACTCTCTACTGGCTCCCAGGCTGGCTCTCTTGCGGGGGGTCCCTTGCTCACGATGACAGCGCTGCCTCTCATAAACACGCATTTCCTCATCCCCGTTTGTTTCTCTCTCTTGTGCAATCTCTTGTACCAGACGGGATTGGGAGTGAGTCCCAATGGTACGTGAATGTGTTACAAAAATCCTTCCCACCCTGCCACCAACGAAGTACTGAGAATAACAACAGGGTTTAAAAGAAAAAAAAAAAAAGAGAAAGAAAAGAAAGATGGGGAGAGCCGGATGGATTTGCTACTGGCCATGAGTTATTATTCTGAATGTAAACTCAAGGGCATGGCCGTGCTGGTTGTTTGCAGCATCAACCAGCGCTCAGAAGCCCCTGCTCCGCTCGGTGCTGTGCATCCCTCTGGCAAAAAGAAGTTCCTTCCCCAGCTGTCTTTCCTGGGTGAAAAACATGGGACAAAAATAGGGGCAAAGTAACTTGGCGGAGATCACATAGTGCTCAAACCAAGAGACCGTCCCAGCTCCAGCCTGCCTGCCCAACGCCGTCCTCTCTGCTGGGTCGGTTCGCTCGGGACGTGTGAGCAGCAGAGCTGCTGCGCTGCTGCCAGCCCGGGGACATCGGCCAGGCTGCCCCTCTCAATCGACACCGAGAGGATAGAGCGCAATCGGGGTGAGGCGTGATGCTAAGGTGTAGGAGCAAGGGCAAGTCCCACCATCAAACACAGAAAGTCTCCTGGGCTGGTCGTAGAGGTTAGAAGGTCTCCTGGACCTGGGCTGGTGGAGCAGAGATGGAGGACCTGTGCGTTGCCTCAAGCTGCAGGGGAAAAGCTGCTGGGAGTGGCAATCCTTCCACGCAGAGGGAAAAGCAAAGGAAGAAACCTGTGGGGAGCGATGCCTCTGGAGCAGCATCTGCGGGAGAGCGGGGCTGGCTCCGCACCTCCGGCCGCTTGCAAGCGCGGCCACCGCAGTGCCGAGGAGCGCTCCCGAAACACGGGGCAGCGGGTCTCCGGTCCCGGCGGAGGCCTGCTGGGGGTAGCAGGGCTCTTGCCGAGGGCTGGTCGGCTGTATAGCCATCATTTCAATAAAGAAATGATTAAAAGGGGGCCGGGGGGGGGAGGGGGGGAGAGAGAAAAACCCAAAACATCTGTTTTACTTCAAATCAGGGAAGATTCCTTTGCTTGCAAGGAATGTGTAAATCACGCCGGGCTGGGAGATGTACATAACCCTGCCTGAAAGCTCCTCTGCACTTCAAACGAATTCTAACGTGCTTACTGGGATTTTGTTTTTATTATTTGTTTCGGACTCCCCCCCGCCACCTCCCCCAACTCGTCCTACCCTCCGCCCTCCCTTGTCTGCTGCCGGAGCTGTGAGAACCTCCCTCCTGCTGCCAGCCCCTCGCCCCATCCCCCCTCCATTCGGGGGGCAGCCAGCGGGCAGCGGCGACCGCAGACCTGGCCAGCGTCCTTCTGCCGGGGCTCGCTGGCACGCAGCATCCCCGCCTTGCCACCGTCCTGCCCCCCGGCACCACCCCCATGCCAAGGTTGCGGGGCCGTCGCAGGGACCCCATGGCTGCCCTTGCGGCTCCCGCAGCCCGGCGCGGGGTGCGGATGCCCCTCGCTCAGAGGCTGGCACATTTGGATGCTGCCGGGGATGCTGCGAGCGCCACTGCTCCCTTGTGTGCCGGTGTTGTCGTGCTTTGGTTTTGCTTTGTTTCGTGCGGAGGGTGAAGCGTGGGCTGGCCGGTGGTGCTGGGGACAAACCCAACGGAGACAGATAGAACGACGACCTCTGCTCATAGGGGTGCACGACCACCCGCCCTGTGCCAACTCCCTAAGGTGACTCGCCCGGCACCAGAGGGACCAGAGGACAGGCTCCTCTCCCTGTGGCCGGTGCAGCCCTTCGCCTTTCTTCTGAGGCTGTCGAGCAGGAGGCCGTATTGTGGTGCTTATATAAGAACAGTCAGCCATCAACTTGCTTGAGGTGGACCACCCACCACTCCTCAGATGACACTGTCTTTTGAAGTCGCTACCAGCCTGGGCTGGATTTCAACCAGCAGCCCAGATGGAAGCCAAGCCCCCAGGAGGATGAGAACAAGCCCTTCCAAGGGGATCTCCTGGGGGAGCAAACTGTGGAGTGTCTGGTTCTTGTTTAGAGCGACTGTGAGGTTGGGAGGGGCAAACGTTTCCCAATTTGCCAAGGGTCACAACCTTCCTCTCCCCCCATGTCCCCAGGGCCGGCGATGGCCAAGCTTTGCAGAGCGTTGGTAGGTTGAACGGTTGGTATGGTTAGCTGTGAACATTTCCATTGTGGAGCTCACTGCAGGGGTCCAGGGCCTCGCTCGTCTCTCCTTTCTCCCTGGCACAACCGGAGGAAGAGTTTGATTTATTCCCTCTCTCCTTCTGAGCAGCCTTCTCGTCTCCTGCAGCCGCAACCTCCCCGAGCCCTGCTGTCTCGTCATGGAGGAGGACAGCAGCCATCCCGGGAGCAGCCCAAGGAAGGTACTGGAGTGATGTGTGCCCACCCTGCAGGCAGGACTAACGCTTTCAGATGAGTCGGAAAACCACCCACCCATAGATCCGTGTGAAGAAGACAAGCAAAACCTCAGAGTAATGACTTAGCCCTGAACACGTAACCTACGCGGAGCCAGGGCTGGAGGCTTCGGGGTGTCTGTGGCTGAGGGAACGGGCTGGGTTGTCCCAGCGCTAAGAGGAGAGCAGAAGGTACTGCAGCGGGAAGGAGAGAGGATGCAGGTGCTGCCCAGGGGTACCCTGGCCCTGGGAGCAGAGTGGGTATTGGGGGGGGATTGTGGAGAGCTGGAGGGACTGATGGGTGTTGTGGTGCCTGTGTGAAGGCTGCGGCAGGATCTGAGGGACGTGTGGGACACACAGCCTGGGGAAAGCCCTCCTGGGCCGTGCTGCACCCAGGACAGCTCGATCCATCACCAGCTCTCACTAACGCTCTGCAGCTGGAGCGGGACCAGCCCCTGGGATGTGCAGCCTCGGGCACCAGTCTGAGCTGTGGCACGGAGGGAATTGTTCCAGCAGCACGGGAAGTCAGAGGCAATTCGTTTGACCTTTGTCCAAGGCCTTTGTTTGGGATCTCCTGGTGAGTCCCAGCAGAACAGGGACTCTGGCGCATGACAGACTGATTCAAGCTGCTTTTGCTTCTGTGGAGGCAAAAGCACCAGCCCATAGTGGCTCAGCACCACCTCCTTCTGGTTCTTCATTCCACCAAAGGACGTTAGGATTCACGTCCTGGGTGACCTGGGATCTTCTCTGGCCTTGCCTGGCAGAGGGGCAGACCACCTTGCCCCAAGCCCTGAGACAGGCCATGGTGATTGTGAAGAGCTGGGCCAGCTCTTGCTGCATCGCCTCTATAAGCACATCTCTGATTTTTCATCATCACAGCCAGAAGGATTGTAGAATCGTTATGGCTGGAAAAGACCTTCAGGATCAAGTCCAAGAGTTATCTAACTCTACCAGGCCCACTTCTAAACCATGTCCCAGGATGAAAGCAAGGACACAACTGCCAAGAAATATGGACCCTGAACACCCTCTATCCCTCCTCCCCAGAGCTGCTAATTCCACAGTGACCCTGCTTTTTCTGCCATCGTCCTGTTCCTGGAGTTCAGGGACCGTCTCTGTGGGACAACCTAAGGGTCTACTGGACATCTTCAAGCTAATAAAAGACCAAGACTTCCTGCTCCTTGGAGCGTGCCTAGGAGCTAGAGCCCCAGGGTTGCAACATGGGCTGTTTTCATGTTACCTGCTGTCAGGGAGGCATTTTTGGGTGTGCTGTCCTGCTGCCACGCCACAGAGCTGCTCTCAGCCACATCTCCTCTCCGTCAGAAACTTTGTGCAGTGCAGTGGCCCCTCTCTCCAGAGAAGATTGCTCTGCTCTTCCTTCATCAGTGGTGTAAAGCTGCTCCTGAAAGGATGTACTGGGGAAATAGAAACTTATCAAGGGCGACGGGGGGGACAGGGGGCACGGGTGGTGCTCTCAGCCCTGGGATGGTGAAGGCACCTTGGGGACACAGCAGCCAGGAGGGCTGCGCTGCCTGTGCTGCACCTTCTGGGTGAAACCGCGGCCCTGCTGAAACCGGTTGGCGTTTTCCCCTCATTTCCAGTGAAACACGTTTTTGCCGAAGGCAATCTTGGCACTGCCTCCTGCAAGGTGTCCGGCTGGCAAAGGGGCTCCTTGTGGGATCTTGGCGCTCCAACACAGGTAGCATTCAGGAGCAGGGCTCTAGGGAACAGAAGGTGGCCTGTGTATCAAGGCCCTCTTTCACAGCCATGGCGGTACTAGGAATCGCTGCTCTGGTGGGGTTTATTGACAGGGTTTCGAGGGAAATCTCAGGAAATTGAGATGTTGTGGCTGAGGCTGGGAGGGTGAACATCCTACCCGGGATTTCTCTAGCAGAGAGGCAGTGGATCCAGGCAGTAGCAAGAAATGGTCAGGATTTTTAATCCATTTCTTTCTTTCCCTTTCATCTTTTTTTTTGGATCTTGTCTGACAGGGATCTGAAGCAAAAAAAAAAAAAAAAAAAAAAAGAGGTTGATGAAGG
Organism: Vanellus vanellus; assembly: GCF_965231255.1. Classification (NCBI taxonomy): domain Eukaryota; kingdom Metazoa; phylum Chordata; class Aves; order Charadriiformes; family Charadriidae; genus Vanellus; species Vanellus vanellus. Next base: position 4,156,844 of record NC_138923.1, on the reverse strand, counting down.
GCTGTCAGGAGCGAGAGCTGAGTGAATCTGCGTGGTAGCTCAGCTCCGGCGTGCAGCGGGGAGTCGGGGGGACCAGTGCTCACACCTTGCCCACAGCAGGTTTTGGCTCTCCGTGGCCTCCTAGCTCAGAGACCGAGGGCAAGCCTAGGAGACCTGGAGCGGCATGGTAAGCTGCCCCGGTGCCGTGCGGAGGCAGCGTTTCAGTGCCGAAAATCTCGGGGCGGCATTTTCCCATCCCTCAGCTCTCGAGCTGATGAGACTCCAGCAGCGGTAACTCGTTCGTCCTACCTGGGGAACAACCGTGCGCGTAGACGTGCTCAGCAGTCTCCTACGAGCCTCTCCTCCCTCTTGTCATCTCCCCAGTGCCACCCCGCTGTCAGAGGCCAGCAGCCACTGCCTCAGACAGACCCAGGTGCCGGGTTGGAGGGCATCTGATACCACTTCAGCGTCTGTCTCTCGTCGTGCGGGGGTGTGTGGCAGCTGTGGGGTTTGCGGTACGTGCAGTGGGGGCTGCAGAACACCTCAACGAGCACAGCGGGGGGATGCCGTGACACCAAAGTGGCACTGTCCCACACTGCACCCCTGTAATGCAGCAGTGTTAAGGGGTCCTGCCCTCCTCCCTGGCAGCTCCCGTGAGGAGTACCACGCTCTCAGGTCAGTGGGTCTGAGCATGGACGTGGCATCAGCTACAGCTGAGGGTAACCTTGCAGCGCGGATAACCCTGGGTGGCTTTCCCGGGGTTGTCACAGAGCAGAGATGGACCCATGGCTGTGCAAGCTTGTCCCCGACCCCGCCGCTGCTCCGCCTGCCCTCCTGTCTGCAAAATCAGGTCTCCTCTGCCCTTTTCCAGAGGTCTCCTTGAACAAGCAGCCTCTTACTCTGCAGAGCAGCCTGTGTTCTCCCTCCTGCCAGGAGTAGCTTTGATGGGCACTGGTTTATACGCTTCCAAAAGGCATCAGACACCTGAAACACGTTGTGGCAGGTACATTTATTTCCTTCCATCTGACAACTGTGGTCTGGTATTGTTGGGAGGCATCTGTTGAAGGATAACGATTAGTCTCACACCATTTGCTGTCCTGGACGAAAAGGTGTGAAATGTGAGAACAGTTTACTGACAGCCTCGTGTGTGTGCCTAACGGCAAAGCTTCGGTACACTGACGTGGCACCAGCATCGCTGCTAACCTGTCCCTCCATCATGCTGATGGGAGTAGGGTCAGTTGTCACAGATGGTTAAAAGAAACCCAGTTATAAAAGGTAATTTTGGGGTGGTACAACTGTGAGGAGAGCTTTCTAAAAGATGGGGTTTTTTTTCAAGATGGCACTCTCCACTGTTTCCTTATTGAAGTATGTGGAAGTATTCCTCTCTGTGGAAAAGCAGAGCCAAAAATGATGGCGATGCAAAACTGAAGACGCCGGTCCTTTTGCAGAAGATGTACGATACGTGAGCAGCAGTTCTCTGAGTGGCGGTAGCAGGTTGGTGTCGCCTCCCTCAGTGCCTCTCCCCAGCGTGCAGCAGGCACCGAGCCCGCGGGCACAGCGCAGCCCCTTGTCCCCAGCCCTGCCGGGCTTCAAATGCCCTAACGGCACCGTCTGATTGCTGTAATGCTTGTGGTGGTGCCAGCCCTGGCGGAACAACACCAGGACGTCCACTGCTCCATAAACCGTAGCCAAATCCCAAACCTCCAGCAGGGCCGGTGGTAGGGAAGCCGCGTGGCCAGCCCCGTGCCAGGGTACCAGCCCGCCTCGCTGTCTGGCACCACGGGCATGAGCGATCCGCCTGAAGTGGGAGCCCAGCAAATAGACCAAGAAATCCTCTCTTTCCAAAAACCACTCCCTGCTCATTGTCTGCTTGGTATTTGCCGCAGAGACCAGGGGGTGGGGGGTGGAGGGGTGCGGGTGTTGTTCTCATTTACCTTTCTGAATTATTTCAAATCACAGAGTCACCAATAAGCTAAGCTGCATTCCTGTGGCTTGTGTGGACGGGCTGCTTTTTATTCGATTTGATTTCTTTTTAAATTGTAATGGTTTCTGAATTGGGAATGCTTGCACTAAACACCCCCACCCCCCCTTCCCGTGCTTGCCCAGGCTGCTGCTGGCCGGCAAGCCCCGCTCCTGCTCCGTGGCCATCAATGACAGCGGCTGGGAGGCTCGGCAGGAGATGTACGAGCCCAGGGTGTGGGGACAGGGGTGGGTGGGTGCCCTGTGGCCCCATGGACCACTCACACCCCATGGCATGCGGCTGGGGCTAAAACACTCACAGCTCCGCTCCACCCCGCAGCGCCTCTGGGCTCCCCCACCTTGCAAGAATAGTCGTTCAGGGAAGCTCTTTCTGTAAATTTATTGGTGTCTTTAGCAGCCAGGAGATGCTGAGGTGAAGGTCAGTTGCTGCTCACCAGACTGATGCTCTGCTGTGAGTATTGGGGCACAGAAATACCCGCACCATCTCAGCCTCCCCACCTCCGGTGAGCCCCTCACCTTGGTGTCTGTCACCTTGGGAGCTGAAGGCACTGAGACTGGGAGAGGACAGCGTTTGCTCGTGGGTCCCCCCAGCACAAGGGTGTGCGCGGTGCTGGGTGCGAGGAGGGTGTTCACACCCGCGTGTGTTCGTGGCACCATTCCTGGCCACTCCCCTCCGCACGTGCCCGAGTCCAGGCGCAGTCAAGCCGCGCTGGCCCCGGGACCCTTGTGCCCGGTCCCCGTGTTGAGATCACCAGGGAGGGGGGAGGCAGGGATTGCCAAGAGCTGGTCCACCGAGGGCTTTTAAACAGAGGCCTCCAAATTGTTTTTCAGCTGGAACAGGAAGCGAGCAGGGCTGGCAAAGCAGGGGTGTGATGTGCGTGTGTCAGCGCGCTGGACCAGCCTCGGCACGCACGGCGCTGGTTGCGTGTGAGCCCAGAGACCCCGGGCTGTGCGGAAGGCACGGGTAAGCCGTGACCGACCAAAGGGTGACGGCAGGACGTGTGCGTAACACCGAGGTGATGCGACCTCAGCCAGGTCAGGATTTGTGTTTTCGTGCTCAGCGTCACGGGTGGCGGTACCCACGCTGCCAGGGGAGAGCGAATCCATCGCACCACGTGTGTGACACCGGCCAGATCTGCCCTGTGCCGAGCTCCTGGAGCCAGCAGTAAAACAGAGTCTTGTGGCCACAGCAGCAACGCGCCAAGCCCGGGTTTATCAGCCAAGCTCAAACCGAGCCCTACTGGCAAGAGCATCTTCTGGTTGCACCACTTTGGAAAGCATGAGACCATTTTTCTGCACGATGCTGGACTCTGGAGCAGCGCCTCTGCCCCATCCCTCATTTACGTCCCCGTAGCACTGCCCAGGTTTGCCACACAGCCGTTGCTTTCAGATGCAGCCAGCTACTCATCGGCACCCGATTAATTTGGCATGGGTGTTTGGCAGCTGCAGGAGTGCTTATTGGACTCCTTATTGGACCCTTTTCTTTGCAGCCCAGGCAGCTCGTTTGTGGTACGGCATCTCATTGAGCAGCTGCAGAAGCCCAAAGGCTTCAGGAAGAGCAGGGCACAAGACAGATCAGAAATGTGTGTGGTATCGCTGTAGGATATAAAGAAATCAGCCGCTGAGCTAAGGAAGGTCAGATGCAGAAGTCCTTGTCTCCCTTCCCGCAAATAAGGATCATGAGCAAAGCACTCAAACATCATGAGCATCATGAGAGGGAGTTAAAAAAACATGAGCCGATGTTGTTGTCTATAAATAAATAACACGTTCTGGGGTTTCATTCTCAGCCTTACGGTTTTGTGCCTTTAGAATCTTGTATTTTGGGTTCTTTTTCCCTCTGCATTGAGCAAGGATAGAAACATATTGTTCTGGTTTTTAATTTTTTCAAATGCGATTGACAAACTTCCACAATCATTGGATTCCAGGAACCGAAGCTTTAACACCCCCCTCCGCTTTCTCTTCCTCCCCCAAGAAGCATCTTGAGCCTAGTGATAAAATCCAGGCTTCAGCCAGCGTTGGGTGGGGTATCTACGAGGAAGGTGGTGTTGACATTTCCTGAGGCCACGTGTTAATTGCTTTCTATCTCTCTCTAAAAGTCCCAGTAGGATTGATTTTAGTAGTAAACATTTAAGCGGCATTACTTTATAGGACTTCATACGCTGTGTTTTGCTGCAGCGGTGGCAGCGTTTCCAGGCATGGAGGGGCTCATCTCTGCCAAGAGCGTATGTGCTTCCAGTGGTGAAATGCTCTTTGGAACCACTTTGAGCAAAATATATCTTAGTATTTCTAGAAAAGCAAGTGTTCGTGTGTGATTTTACTGAGGGCACAGGTGAAAAAGGTGATCAGCTGCGAGGCAGTAGCAGGTAGCCCCAAGCTCCTTTGGAAAGCACAGGGAGAACAGGAGAAAACATCACGGGGAAAGTTTATTGCTAAACAAAACACCTCCAGGTTAGGAAGGAGGCTCTGCCAGGTCGTAGCTACCATATGGCATTCCAGGTTGTCTGAAATGGTTTTGTGCACTGGGTGGGAGGTCTGGGACCTTTTCGTTTCTGGGTTTGACTTTACCCCAGAGATTCTCTGCCTTGGGCAAAATGCTCAGAACCACTTTGGCCTCTTTATTTTTTTTTTATTTTTTTTTTCCCTTAAATTATCAGGGTTGGCATAATCAGGTGCAGCTCCAGTGGGGATGCTGCCTGTTTTGGTCCTTAGCCCAAAACGCTGTGTGTAGATGTAAGTATGGCAGGAGACTCTCCACGTAGCGTTGCAAAGCTGGACTCCAGCCCACCACGTGCTCTGTGTAGCTCCCTGCCTCAGTCATACTCACTTCGTTTTTCCCCGTATTTGCCATGCAGACCTCCCCATCCCTCCCATGCGGTGGTGGTCCCTCTCCTCCTGCAGCCCTCTTTGTGCCCTGTTGGGTCCCAGGCTGGTCCCATCCCTGCTGGTGGCTCCTCGCCTGCATCTGCTGGAGGTTGCTCTTGGACGTGGTGAGCAGGAGCTGCCTGGTAATGCCGGGTTTATGCTGAGCTGCACATCTTTGCACTCTCTTCTCTTAATTGTCTATTTCCGGGAATAAAGGAAAAAACTAAACCCCAGCACTCTGTGCAGTGCCATTAGCCGTGGCACTGCACGCAAAAAGTGTTTTGCTGCAGAGAGGCTGGGTGGTCAAGTGGTTTGAGAACAAGGTTGGAAACCATCATCTTCCGAGTTTCCAAACTGTTCATGTCAATGAGCCTCTCCGGGGTGTGATGCTTCACCCTGTATGTCTCTGTTTACTATCGATAAAACAGAGCTATTAATACTGCTGTGCTTCAGGGTAATCTCTTGGACCATAATTAGTGTTAAAACCCTCTGAGATCACTTGTTGGAAGGAGCTGGAGAGGTGCAGTGGGCTGCGTACTGCCGGGGCTGCCAGCTTCCACCAGAGCTGAGTTTAGTGGTGCTGATTCCAAAACATCTCATTCAGATTGAATGGAAATGAAAAACTTTCCTCCAAGATTTTTGAAAGAGGACTGGTTTTAGGTGAGGTAAAGCAGTTTGTTTTGGGTTTTTTTTTCTCAAAAAAGCATTTTTGACCAGACCAAAATCACTTTGATTCTGATGTTTTTCCATTTATGTTTTGATTTTTTTTTTCATACATCTTCTGAAAAAAATTATGAAGTGAAGGGCTTGTTTGTTGATGTATTTTTTAACCCAGGCCTGACCACTACAGATGCTCTTGCTCTTGGCAGCTGAGTGACTTTGTTCCTGTGTGTGCTGGGCAGAGGGGAAGAGTGCAGCCAAAGAGCCAACGCAGGTCTCTAACATCGCCCAAAGGGCTGGATGTGCTTTAACACCCTGCCAAGCAGAGATGCTCCCTCCTGACCCTACTGGCCATGGAATAGGTGATGTGGGCACTAATTGCCAAATATCACAATTGTGTTTTGATGAAAGTCTGCCATTTTTCAAGGGAAGTGCTCTGGCACTGATGGCCTCGGAGCTAATGGAGCCTTACTGACTGAGCCGCTACGGGCAGAGCAGAGGTTACGCATTAGCTCTGCTCACCCATTTAAAAAAGAAAACACAACAACACAGCCGCTGTGGCTAAGCGAGTGACCCCGGGATGGGGATGGAGATCACCTCGCAGCAGTAACCCGCTTGTTAAACCCTCTCACCACTTGTTGTGCTTACGCTGATGAGCAGAAGAGCATTGCCTACTGCTGAGCTCCTGGACGGGCAGCGGGTCTCCTGGGGTCTCTGCCCGGCTCTCCTGCTGCGGAGTTCCTCGTCTCGCTGGGGCTCAGGTCCCCCCACCCAACACTGGGTGCCTCTGTTGCTGTTGCTTTCTGGACGTGGAAAGAGGGGGATTCATGCTGCCAAGGTGCAGAGACACGTACCTTACCTGCTCCCAGCAGGAGACTCCTTACTTGCCCTGAACCCCTCGTCTCTTGACGGGGGGAGGCGGGATGGTGGCACCGCTGGGATGGGATGCAAAGCCCTGAAGTTAGAGTCCTGCCCTGAATTCTGTATTACCCTATTGCTCTGTTGCTGTCCCTTAATTATAGCGGGAGAACAGCCTGTGTGTGGTACTTGTGAAGTTGCACAGTTGCGGACGTCCTTCCCGAGATGCTCCCACTCTGAGCAACGTTCCCTGTAAATTAAGGAAAATGATGTCATGCCAAAGAATTAAATAGCATCGCCTTGGGTGAGCTCAGCGTGTGCGTCCCCTGCATGCCCCAGCTTTGTGAAAATGGGAGTTGTCCCAACACACAAGTGAGTTCCTTGGCAGTCTGCTGGCATCCTTTCAGACAGCAAGTATTGTTAAGGAACTAACGCTAATTGCTCGGAGAGAATATGTCCCGTGCTGGGAATTGCTACCGTGCAAATGTCAAACTCTTATCAGCCACATGTGGGGTGCACAGGGCCGGCAGGGAGGAGAGAGGGGGGCTGGCGGTGCTCGTGCGGGAGGTGAGGAATGGGGAGGCATTGCTTCTGTCCCTGTTAAGGATGCTAAGGAGTTCGGACCATTCCTTAAGTAAACATACCCCAGGGTCTCAATCCCATCTAAGCTTCAGCTGCTTTTATGCACTCGCTTGCAAGAGCTGCTCGGTTTTACCTTAGGATAAGGAGAGGGGCTGTGTTATTTCTCAGGACCTGGGTACCGCGCCGCCAGGCATCTCAGACCTCCGAGGGGCTCAAGCCAGCTCCTGCATTTTGTCAAAGCCAGCTCGAGTTGCCATGCCTGGCTCGGAGTGAATAAATATGAACCGATGCCTTTTGGGAGAGCGGACAGAAGATTGTCGCCCCTGCTGCGAAGAAGCATTCTCATTTTGGAGCTTTGATATTCTGACCAGGGCTCTGAGCTCAGCATCCCGGGACATCCCATGCAGCCGCAGCCTGTTTATTCAATGTTTCATCCGGCACAAAAGCCATATTTTACTGTCAGATGCTCTCCATTAGCTTCAAGTGTGAAATTATCATTCCCGCCCTTTAACCAACCCCACCCTGGTGAGGAAACGAGGGAGAAAACAACCTCAAGGGCCATTTGCAGGATGTGTACGAGCTGTCGCTTGTCAGCACAGAGCCCGCTTAGGGCAGGAATTACTGCTCTGCTCTCAGGAGGGCCGGAGAGGAGCCCGGCTTGCAAACGCCGCAGCGTTACGTTTGCGTCGGTGCCTGGCAAAGCAGCCCCAGAGATGTTTGCATCCTTTCGCAGTCAGGCGGCTGCAGGGTACGGCCCCACAAAGCTCCCAGGGACGGCCAGGGGAGAGGAAACGCAGCTCTGCAGATGCTGCGTGGGGACGCGGTGGCCTGTCCCCATGGCCCTGGCTCCTTTCCCTCGGTGCTCTCCTGGTCTAAGCCCGAGATCATCTCACGTCTCCTTGAGATGCCAAATCTGGCTGATAGGAGCCTGGACCACATTTTCCTTTCTCTTGTGAAGGCTGGTTCCCATAACAACCTGGTGGTGTGGGACTGAGGGATAAAGACATTATTTTCCTTTTCCTTCCTGCCTTCCAGATTTACCCTCTACGCAGTGGATACGCGAGGGAGACACTCAGAGCTGAGCACGGTCACCCTGAGGACAGCCTGCCCGCTGGTAGATGACAGCAAGGCAGAAGGTCAGTGTTGAGGTGCCTCGTTTTCCACAACAGAAGACATTTCCTGCAAATGTTGCTTTTTCTCTATTTATTGTACTCCCGCAACCCCCTCCAGTCCCTCCTCTCCCAGTGTGAAGGCTCCTGCAAATTCACCCACGGGCACAGGGACGTTAATCTGGGGAGGGGTGACAAATTGCAAGTGTCCAGTAGCAAAGTCCCGTCGGCTGGGCAGCTGGTGGCTCCCGCGGTCCCGTGCCATGCAGCACCACGGCATCCTTCCCCGTACATGGCCGTGGGAGCCGATGACGTGCGTTTGACACACATCCCCTGGAAAAAGAGTGATCTCCTTTTGCAGAAGCGAGAGAGGCTGTGCCGGGGCAGTGAGCTGTGCGGGACACTGGCAGCTCCGGATGTTTAAAAGGATGCTGGTGGCAGCTGGTTCGGTTCTGAAACAGAAACGCCGGTAAAAGCCCAACCACTTCTGCACATTTGCATTTTCCAGTTTTGAAACCAGTCCCATTTGTTCTCACTCCCAAAGCGCTTTGCTGCTTTTAAATTTAAAAAGATTCCTCTAGATGAACGGCGGGTTACCTGTTTTCTTTCTGGTTTGCTTTCCATTTTGAAAAGCACACCAAAGAGAGTTTTCATTAATGCTTTGCTTCATGTTATTGCTAAACGTTCCCAGTAAAAATGAGCAAACGGGAGACTAAATTAAAAGAAGGAATGGGATTTTGTGCGTTTTTCATTTCCAAAAAGAGATCCTTTTCTACAGCAGAGATGCACCCTCTTGTTTAATACAGCTGAGCTGCTGTAGTAGATACCCCCAACGATGATGTACCACATTGTTATCAACAGTGTCATATTCTCCTACCCTTCAGCATCATCACTGTGAGACTGCGTTTGGTTTGGTGAATGAGGGAAGAGCTTGCCTGCCCCACCTGGGAGGGTAAGGCTGCGTCGGCCTGTGCTGGCAGCCCTCCTCCTCTCCTTCTCCCGTTCCTTCATGGGGTACTGTTGGAGTCTTTGGGGCTGTTCCACTCGTGCAGAGCACTGGCTGCAGGATTAGCCTGAGGAATTGCAAAATGCTCCCCAGGTCACTCAACCCTGCTGCAGGTGGCCTGGATGCCATCCCAGATGCCCGCCCCTCCTGCCAGCCCTGCCAAGGGCTTCGCTCCTCCTCCTCCTCCTCCTTCTCCTCCTCCTCCTCCTCCTTCTCCTCTTCCTCCTCCTCCTCCTGTGTTTGCGCCTTCTGGTGGTTTGTTAATTCTGTCCCCCTGCTCCTTTCCAGAGATAGCTGACAAAATCTACAACCTCTACAACGGCTACACCAGTGGGAAGGAGCAGCAGACGGCCTATAACACGCTGATGGAGGTCTCCGCTTCCATGCTCTTCCGAGTCCAGCACCACTACAACTCCCACTACGAGAAGTTTGGAGACTTTGTCTGGCGCAGTGAGGACGAGCTGGGACCCAGGTATCTGTCCCTTCCCTGCGTTCCCCCCTGCCCCGCCGCCTGCAGCACCCCTCTGCTGGGCCACGGTGGAACTGAACCTCATTGCCTTCTCCTCGTAGCAGAGAGAAGTTCCCCTCTGGTGTTCACCAAACTGTCCTGCCATCCCCTGGGTCTGCCAGGTCCCAGTTGGTCTTTGGATAAATGTTTATGGGACATCTAGCAGCTGGGTGGTCTTTGGATGAATGCTCGTGGGACGTCTCGCAGCCAGCCTGAGCCGGGCGGGCGGTACCGCAGATGAGCTGTGTTGGAAAAACTTTGGGGGTGAGGGGCAAAGGGTGTAAAGTCGGCCTGGGACATAGTGACGGATGCCAATGGGTGCACAGCACCTCAGCTGTTGCTTATATGCAGCTTTATGCTGGAAATATTTTCTCTTTACTATACATTTGATGCTCTGAGGAGGGCTGGGAGGGGATTGTTCCTGGGAGTATAAAGAGCAACCTTTCCGGAGGGACTGCATCTGCAAACCCCCAGCGTACAGTGAAAGGGGTGATGAGACTCTGAGAGATCACAGCTCAGGAATAACAGGTCCATGGACTACACTGCGTCCAGGGGACTGGCAGCATCCCGGTGGTGTCCCTGCAAAGGCCAGATGGCCACCCTTGGGAAACACTCCGCAAGAAATGCTCAGAAGTAGACATATCCATCTGAATATCTTAAGATCTCTTATAGGATTCAAATAGCCTTGACCTGCTTTGAAGCTTTTAGAGACAAGGTTCATCCAGCATCCTCGTCTAACATGTTGCTCTCTGAGACGCTGAAGCAGAGGAAGGTGGAGAAACAGGGTCTTGCAGTCCATGAATAATTGGAAAAGATTTTCCTTCACTCCCTCCTGCTCCTATCTGCTTGTTGGACATGGCTGAGGATCTGTCTGTAATACCAGGATGACAGCTCCTTGCAACAGTTTACACCCCTCCTGGACGTAAATCCAAGCTGGCCTGGGGCTTGCCCTTCTCCAGAGGTGACCTTGGTCACAGTTTCTTTGGTAGTTCATTAGCATCTGGCACAGAGCCACTCTCTTCCTTCCCACTGCCCTCCTCCTTCTTTGATGACACTGCAGACTTGTTTGTCCTTTTCAGTTGCTCCTCTCTATAAATCCCTGGGAACCACCAGCCTCTTCTTACACATCCTTATTTCCTCTGTTACTTGAGACCCAACGCATTTATTGAAGGATGCTATCTAGCCTGATACCTACATCAAGCCATGAGATTTGCAAGGTGACATTTGTATTGCCCGACTCTGTAGCACGCTACATCTGGAGTCAGCGGTCGATTCGACTGCTGTCTGTCCTCCTCGCCGAGCCAGATGAGCTCCTAGCAGCGCTCGTATGCCCCGGTTCTGTACTTGAGAAATAGGTGACTTACAGCCAAGGAGAAGCATCTATAAATGCCGTGGCAGCTGGTGCCAGGCTCTTGACAAGAGCGAAGCTCTGCCGTCCAGCCCCGCTTCTCGGGGAGCTTGGGCAGAAACGGAGGCACTGACGTAGCGGGAGGCGAGTGAGGCTTTGCCAAGGGAGGCCATCTCCTAACGCGATTTTAATTGACGGACTGTTCTTCTTCCCAGGGGGACATTCATTTTCGTACCTTGAAATGTTTATCAGATGAGCCTCAGCTTCACAGTAAATGTTCGCTCATAAAACTGAGCGACAAGAGGGAAGTTGATTGCCTCTGTGTAATAAATACATCACAGTGGAGTCCTCGTGAGCCCAGTTTCCATGAAAGCCACAGGTTACTGCAAACAGCTGCTTGCGAGAAGACACACTGACAGCCAGATGTCCCAACCAGACGGTTTACATTAAGGAGACATTAAAAACTTAGCTCATAGGTGGCCCTAAACCAGGACTTTCTGTGGTCAGCAGCATCTTGGCACCTGGCTTGCCTCATCCTGCTCGTCTCCTTTAGCAACAACAACCCCTTTCCTGCTCCCCCCATTCCTCTTACAGACACCAAGCGAATCTCACAGAGTTAATTTGTTCCAACAAAACAGAAGAATCTGTCTAAACCGGTGAAGGTTTAATGCTACTGTGCATTCAGACCTTTGGATCTGTGCAGCCAGAGTGCTTCCCAACACAGCAACGGGGAGATTTCTCTGGTATATTCTCTTACTGTATTTTCGGGACAATTCTTTTGACCACTGCAAACAGGGCTTGGCTTTTAGGAGGAGGCGGGACAAAAGTTAAAATCTTCCTTCCATGCCCCTACTTGTGGCTACCGGCGACAACGGGGTCAGGATGTGGCACCAGCCCAGGGCTCGCAGCGTCTCCTTTGCTGAGCGCCTAGGGACGGCCGCGGGAGACGCGGTGCATCTCCAGAGCAGCTGCCTTCTGGTACCGAGGGGGAATGCAATGTACTGATGGGAGGCTGTGATAAGAGGCCATCGAGTCCCGGACTCATTGTCCTTTCAGATGAAGGTCTGACAGACCCAGGTCAGTTCTCAGTAGAGTGGAAAAATCTGAATTGATGACCAAATAGCCCCATATGGGAACACAGCAGCCAGGCAGCCACCCTCTCCCCGCAGCGGTCCTGGGAAGCTCATCCTTCCCTCCAGCCCAGGTATCATTGCTTCTTTATGCTGGTTCTCTCTCCTTTAGCACCTTCCTCCTAGGTGAGATAGGGCAGTGTTTCTCTGGCTCTGGATACGTTTTCATCCCACACCAGCCACACGGGTGAGTGATCACTGTCCCCTGCGCAGCTTGGGGACAAACACCCCTGCAGGAGCACACCCAGGGCTGGGCAGAGCAGGAGGGAACGTGTCTCCTGCTCTTGGGCATGTCCTTGCAGAGCTGGGGCTGGCAACCAGGGACCTAGGTGCCCTGTGCTTTGTGCAATCACTGCACCGCACTCCCTCGCGCTGGGGCTGCTGGTTCACGCACGAGCCAAAGTGCCCTGGCAGCAGCCACCCATCCCGCTCCCCTTTCCTCTCCCCCACCATTCCGCAAGGTACCACAGCCGTGTAGAGCCATCACTATTTTTAAATCCCCCTCTTCATCATTTATGACTGTGGCTGTGACCTCCGAAATCCGTCACTTAGATGGAGACCAGAATCAGGCCCTGGCTGGCTCCAACTTAAAACAACTGCCCCTGCGGTGGGCACGTGGCCAGTGGGAAGGCACTGCTGGCTCGTGCCAATGTGAGGGCACCCCCGCCCGGACTATGGGGTGAGGGGGAAGGGGTTTGTTTCATCCTTTTGGGGGCTGAGAGCTCGGGGTATGGCCACAGGCAGCCATGAGAGTGACTCCCCCCTTGCTCGCTCCCCTGCCGTCCTCTCCCGATTCCTGCCCTTTAATAAGGTAATAAATTACTGCTGCTGGCAGGGATGAGGTTGGTCAGCATTTAGGAAGATTTCATTTCCAGTATTTGAAAAGGTGGTCGTTCTGACCCGACAGCCCTCCGCAGGGAGCACTTGGGTAATACCCAGGGCTTGATTTATGGTGTTAAATTGGCAGCCCAAGAACTGCTCCTGTAATTTATTACCCAGCCTTCACCAGAAAGCCTCTCTCTCTTTCTCACCCCTCCCCTCACCCGCTCTGTCTCTCTTTCTCCCTTTTTTTTTTTTTTAAGAGGGAACAGCTGACAGCCGAAAGCTAAATCTAACATTTACACATGACTTCATTACCCCACTAAAATAAATGACTCAAAGTGGTGAAACTCATCAAAACTGGGGCTTTGGCACTGGACATGGAAAGCGAGGGGCCTGGTTCCCTCCCTCCACATCACCCTGTCTTCTCCTTGACTGCGGTGCAGTGTGTTTTCAGCATCCTCATAGGGCCAACTCATGGTGTGCTGCTTCCCACCCTTAAACATCGATCCTTTCCTGGGACTGACTGCGACAAGCACAACTCAGATGCAGGAGGTGTATGGAGACCAGCTCCATGAGGAGCATGGCACATGGGACATCAGCAGGTCTGGATGGGTTGACTCCTGGACTTCTCGCCACCTCGAGCTGCTCCTCACACATAGGAATGTTTGCCTGAATAAGAGTCCTGAGTATGTATCAGGAAGCAAGGACAACATGGTGATTTTTAGCAAAATCCAGAAGATCATGGAAGTATGGTGTGGCAAGTAGTGAAAATGGGAAGGTAGAGAAGGCCAAGGAAAACGGTGGCAAAGGAGTGAGTAGGTTGTGCGAGGGAGAAGTGAGAGGTCGGTGAAGAAAGCTACAGAGAGGGGAAAGGCGAAATGGTGAGAAGGGAGGAGAGGAAGAGAAGATCTTGGCTGGGAGGCATGTGTAGGTATGTGCTGGGGAGTCCACCCCTTGCCCAGGTTAGGGCCAAGTCTTGGTTACCCACCGCTGGGCTGCTGGAAGGCTGGTCATGGCCACTTATTGTCACTCCCCTCTTGCTATGGCTGAGAAAGCTGGAGTGGGAACCAATCTGAGGGAAACTCCATAGGTTGCTTGGTTGGCCTTTGGATGGACAACTTCCCCATGTTGGCCACGTGGACACCTGCGCCAGCACAAGCAGATGGGCAGGGACAAGCTGGGGAAGGGGCAATACCCGCTTTTGGCAGTAGAGGTGATTTATGATAAATAAGGGTGACCATGGGGCTATGGCCTTAGAGAGCTGATAGTTATCATTTTTGAGGAGGAAGGTGTTCTGGCTAACACTCTCATCCCGAGCACTGTCAGCTCACATAAAAGTCTGTCCTATGAGCTGACCGTGGGCCCTGTGCTTGCTTCAACCTTCCATGAAAAAAACAGGGAGAATCAGCTTAGATGTTAAGAAACAATTTCTCAGCGTTAGGATGAGTGAGCACTGGAAGAGTTGCCAACTCTTGGCTCTAAGAGCAGTTTCGACAGATATTCATCAGGGCAGGTTGATCCCAGCAAGGAAGTGGCACAGATGATGCCTTGTGGTCCCTTCCTGCACAAGTGACTGTGATTTGCTGAAGTTCGTTAACCGTAGTGACAGTCACTACAGACTTTGATTTGCTGCTGAGCTTAGCTTTAATCAATCCGCCTGTACTGAAAACATCTAATGCCATCGTAGAATTTCATAACTTCTTAGTGGCAGGTGTCCAGCAGCGAAGGATCTGTTCTTGGCAGTGTGTCAGGTCTTGACGTGCCAGGGGAGCACCAGATGCTGTAGAGGTCAGGTGGATGCTATGGAGAGTAGAGGTGTTCTGTCAGAGCTGGGCACAGCTCAGCCCATGACATCATTATTGTATATGTGTGTATAGCTAACGAATAGCCTAGTCAGGCTCGTCTTTAGAGATTAAATCGATACATGGATACCATGTAGTGTTGTCCAAGAAGTGCTAGCTCCCTTTGCTCTTCCCTTCCCCTGGAAAGCCGACCCTGAGCCCATCACCCCTGGGGAGGAGCGGGGAAGTTTTCCGCCTGCAGCCCTGGAGAAGCAGTGGTTTCCTACAGCCTTTCATCCAGTGTTCCCGCTCCGGAGGGAGAGGTCTGTAGCCAGCTGGGGATGCCAGGATGCCCTCTTGCCTCCTGCCACCGTCTCTACCCTCTGCACTGGCGCTGGGAGGGCTCTGGCTGGCCCTTCCCGGTGTCCCATCCCCGGGTGCCTGCGGGTGTGCGGCCCCATCGGGCTCCCGGCTCTGCCCCCCCCGGCTGGGAGCTCACAGCCCGGGCTGCAACACCGCTCAGCTTTCCTAATCAAATAATCCCCATGTTTATGCCTCGCTGACTGACAGCGCTGCCCCTGACATATCATTATCGGGAATTTACATTCCTGCAGGAACTGCGAAATCCCTTAGCCCCAAATACAGAGCTTTCCTGTGGCACCAGAGGGAGAGGAAATAATCTGTGATCTTGAGACTTTCAGACCACTGAAGTAAAACCTCTTCCCCTCCCTTTGTTTGATTTAGCACTTTACAGACTCCCACAAGGGGATTCTTGGGTTCTTACGGGTTTATTTTGTTTTGTCTTAATGTGTTGTGCTTTTATTCCGTGCTCTTCTAGTGTCAGTCCTTTTGGGCCATTTGCCTCCCGGAGATTTGGGAAAACAGGGACGGGAGGGCTGTGCGCGTCAGCCGGGCGCAGGAAGGTGCTGGGGGTCTCAGCAGGCTGCGTGGGGGCCAGCACGTGCGCTAGAGCCTGCCAGGAGCACGTGGCGGTGGTGGTGACCATCTAGCCAGGGGCAGACAGTGTCCCCAGGGCACCCGAGCTGCTCTAGTGGGTCAGACCTGAGGTCCCTCCAGCCCTGTTTACCCAGTGCTGTGAAGTAGTAGATATACCCAGGACTTTTGGGCAAAACAGAACCTCTGTCCACCTGAAACAGGAAAGACATAGTCTTAGGCAACAGGTCTTGTCAGTTCTTGTCGCAAGACAGAGCCGGTGGTGGAACACCGGAGTCCTCTCTCCCAGTCTCCTCTTTGCATTGCCCACCCTGCTCTGTCTCCATCTCTGTTTGTCCCCTCCAGGAAGGCACACCTGATCCTGAGGAGGCTGGAGAAGGTCAGCAGCCACTGCTCGACCCTGCTACGCAGTGCCTACATCCAGAGCCGCACCGAGACCATGCCCTACTTGTTCTGCCGCAGCGAAGAGGTCCGGCCACCTGGCATGGTCTGGTACAGCATCCTAAAGGACACCAAAGTAACGTGCGAGGAGAAGATGGTCTCCATGCTGCGCAACACGTACGGGGAGTCCAAGGGGCGGTGAGGGACGGTGCGGGCCTGGAGCTGTGGGAGGCAAAGGGACTCCGAGGAGTCGAGGACTCGTGATGTGCTGAGTGGCTGGTGGGGTTCGGGGTCGGGTGGTGTTCGGAGGGGGTGGAAGGGGACAGCGAGGCCAAACAGGACTTTCTCACGCAGACAGCAGAGAAACAAGAAATCAGCAAGTTGGACTTTAATTTCTTTTCCTTTTTTTTTTTTTTTTAATTTTTCAAGAGGAAAAAAAAAAAAAAGAAATTACCTAATTTGACTCAGCATAAAAGCCTCTACTTTTTAATCTTTTCTTACTGAATTTCCTGGACTACACGCTCCAAAACCCTGGGAGGAGGAGATACCCGCTCGAGGCTAGGGCCAGGCAGAGGGGAGCTGCTGGGCACAGGGTGACCCCCTCCCTGCCTGCCCTGCCTGCTCTGCCGCCGGGCAGGAGCTGTGAGGCGAGGGGCCCCGGTGCCGTGGTGGCCGAGGACGCCGGGAGGAGGTGGCGTGGGCGGCCGGTGACACCGCGCTGCCAGCGAAGGTCCCGGAGGGGGATGCCAGGCAGGTGCGAGGATGCTGCAGGCAAGCTGGGCTTTTGTACCACTCCGAGTCGACGGACCAGCTCCGTGCGCAGCCTTCGTTCGCAAGGCTCCCGGCAGCTTGTTCTGTGCATTAAAGATTCATATTAAGTCCATCTTCGCTGCCTCCTTGGTGTTTCTCGCCGCCGCTTGGGCGTTCGTAGGGTTTCACGACCGGAGAGCGCGTCGCCGATGGCTGTCCCCACGCTGGGACGTGGTTGAGATGTGGGGCCGTATCTGGAAACCGGCGCCGACCCCAAGAGCTGGACACGCGGAGAGGAGGGGAAAGTGCAGCCTCTTTGCGTAGGGTCCTCTCCCTCCCCGACACCCAGCTCGGCCACCGGCCGTGGTGGGAGCTGGAGACGTGTGGGAAAGCCCAAGAAGGAAGCCAGGGGCTAAAAAGACATGGAGAATCTGGTTTCTTTTACTGTCAGATGTGGGTTAGGCTGGCCCGGGATCCCTGTGGGTAATGGATTTCTCAGCCTGGTAGCCAAACCAGAAAGTGCAGGAGGGTGAGAGGGGAAAAAAAACCCAACCCAACAAAAATCAGATCAGCTCAAAGCTGTTGCTTTTTCTTTTTAAAGCAAAACAATGAACCTGAAGGGGGAAAAGGGAACAGTGTGGGTTGAATGAATCAGTTCAGTCAGCCCAAAGCAAATAGTTTTGTTTAGTTTTTTTCAGGTTATTTAACCCTTTAATATCAAAGCAAACAAGCAGGAGGTGAATTTCAAAATGAAAATGTTTTGAAACCAAACAAAGGCACAGGATTTTGTGTGGAGGAAGTTCAGCCAGCGACTGTTTGTCTTCTTGAGCTAAACCTATTTGCCTGATTTGCACCCACTCAAATAATTCTGATCCTTTCATCCAAACTGCTCTTCTTCCCCCTCCCCCTCACACCCCCCTCTTTGGTTATGTCTCTTCATTTGTGGTGAGCTACATTGCTGTGGCACATTCAGAAGGCCTTCAGTACCTGCTCAAGGTCCCAATGGAGTTCACAGAAAACTTTGCCTTGATGTAGGAGTCCGTGGAGCAAGTGCCAAAGCGTTGCGGGTTGCCTGAGGTCTTAATTTTTAAAAGTTAAATCCCTTTTTCTGATGGAGAGGACAGTGACACTGAGGGGTCTGGGCTATGGCCGCTGTGTCACCGAGGTTTGTGCAGCACCAAGCACGGGGGCCATGGAGGGACCACGATGCCATGTGTGTTAAATGCCCGTTAACCATCCCTTTGCCCTTCGGAAGTGGCCATGGAGTTCGGTTGTGGGGATGAAGATGACCGTGACTTGCTGCAGACCAATGTAGACACTGCATTTGCTTGGCTGGAGCACTCAGCACCCGTCCAGCACCCCATGCACCAGCCAGGACTGAAGCGCCGGAGTGCACAGATCCTGCACCTCGCAAACCAGGAGACGCCGGGGCGGGAGGAGGTGAGGCAGTATTTGTCCAGCTTTGCTATTGTGTAAAACACAACACAGCAAAAGCCTTGAAGTGCAGATGTGCGGGTGCCCTGGCCGGTGCCGGGTGTTTCTGACACCACAGTTTTACACTGAGCTGCTCATTTCGTGTGGTGCCACACCACAGTAGATCATAGAATCATAGAATGGTGTAGGTCATCGAGTAGACCATCCAGTGCCACCCCCCTGCCCTGGGCAGGGACACTTCCCACCAGACCAGATTGCTCCAAGCCCCGTCCAACCTGGCCTTGAGCACCTCCAGGGATGGGGCAGCCACAGCTTCTCTGGTCAACCTGGGCCAGTGCTTTAACACCCTCAAAGTGAAAAATGTCTTCCTAATGTTTAATCTAAACCTGCCCTCTTCCAGTTTAAAGCCATTCCCCTTCATCGTATTGCTACATGCCCTTGGAAAAAGTCCCTCCCCAGCTCTCCTGGAGCCCCTTTAGGGACTGGAAGGCCGCAATAAGATCTCCCCGGAGCCTTCTCTTCTCCAGGCTGAACAGCCCCAACTGCCTCATCCTGTCCTTATAGGAGAGGTGCTCCAGCCCTCGGATCATCCTCATGGCCTCCTCTGGACACGCTCCAGCAGGTCCATGTCCTTCTGATGTTGGGGACTCCAGAGCTGGATGCAGTACTCCAGGTGGGGTCTCACCGGAGTGGAGTAGAGGGGCAGAATCACCTCCCTCGATGCACTGCTGCGGGGGAGAAAAACCCCAAACCTCTCTTTGGAGCCAATGAAGGAGGTTGACCGGGACTGATCCTCCTCTCCCAGCAGCTGCAGAGCAGAAAGGTCCCCCCGGACACTCAGCAGGACACAGCACACGCCAGGACTTCGGGGGCCGGCAGCAGCCGCGCAAAGCCCGGCTGGTCCCAGCGCGACGACGTGTTGCTGCTGGGCGCACCTCCACATGCTTTGAAGCCGTCTTGTTTTCTCAAGGCTTTGGCCCGCAGCCGTGCCTTTCCCTGTATTTTACAAACATGGTGTTTTATTTTGTTTTTGTTTGTTTTTGCTCCGAGATGATTCATTTCTCTTGAAAGCCCCGTGCGGTGTGTGCTGCGATGGGGAGCAGCTCTGCGGTTTCACTGCAGGCGAGAACCGGTGTCGACCGACCCGACGGACAAATTGCTTGTGCTTTCTGTAACGTCGCTGACGGGACTGGAGGTGGCATTAGGTGTGCCGGGGCTAATGCTAGTCGTGGGATTCCTGACCATCACGAGTGTGGTGCTAGGCGCTAGGAATGGGAGATGCCAGCCAAAATACGGGGCGACTGGCTGGTTGCCCTTCAGCACGTTTTTCTCCGCTCTGATACAGTGAGTTCCCCCACAGTGGTATTTTGTGCCCATGAGATACCCATCCCGGCAGCCCCCCCTCAGCAGAGCTCGAGGGGAAGGGGCAAAGCCCACAACGCGGGGCTGTTTTGCTGCAGGCGGTGGTGGAAAGGAGACCTTCCACTCCGGTAGCCCTCACTTCTGCTGGGAAGAGCGGAGCAGCACGAGGACGGGCTGGCTGTCCCCCGGCTCCGTGCCACAGCTGCATCCGCGGCAGAGACCGGAGCTTTAATTCTCACTGCTTACCTTGGAAGGCTGCTGAAGAGCTTCGCTTCGCATCCTTGGTGAGGCCGGCTGTTGCGTACGGGTGCGTATACAGAGCGAGTTGTGTGTGAGCCTGTGTTAATATGTACACAGCAGGTGGAAGAGTCTAGACTCCCGGGCAGGAAGGCTGCGGGGTTTGACGGCTGTTAACCCGTGGAGAAGCGCACCTAGCGCTCCGATCAAAGCCAGAAGAGCCTCTGGCCGGTGATGCTACCCGGCACAGCGTACCCAAGCCAAACAAAACCGAGGAATTCGTCGAGGTTACACATCCTCAGGCGCACAGCTGAAAAGAAGGGTCTGTATTTTCTCCCTGGAAACTTTGGAGAATGTAACCCTCTGGCTTTCAAGATAAACAGTTGTAGTCACAGCCCAGCAACGCTGGTAGATGGACCCGTGCCCCGTGGTGTGCACACACGCGCACCCCCTCACCATTCCTCTGGCTCCCGTAGGGAAAGGGCATCCTCGCTCCAAAGCACGTTGCTGCTGCCCCAGGAGCTGACTCCTCTGGCCAACCCGTATCCCGATGTTGCTCATCAGAGCAGGGGCCAGCGCTATCCTGGGTGGGGAAAGCACTGAGGGGTGAATGAATATGAAAAGCCAGTGGGGAGAGGAGCAAAAAGATGCCACCATCCAGGTTTACTAGATAAACTACCCACAGCCATTGGCAAAGCTGAAATGGTTTGCCTGATGGCACGAAGCAGGGAAGGGTACCCTGGCGTTGATGGCTCCTGGGTAGAGCCACCAGCTTTAGGAAGAGTTCAGGTCAAAAGGAGTGACCTCCTCCACGTGCCTTTGCAGGGAGTGCACGTGCAGGTGATGGCATCAATAGCGCGGTCACGGGTGCACCCACTGCTCCCTGCGCAGCCTGGCCATGCTCCCACCGCCCGTGCACCCCCAGCACCCCTTGAACCCCAGCTCGGCACTGGGAGGTGGTTTCTCTGCAGAGGCTGCTCACTCTTCACCCTACGTTTGTTCACACTTCTCCTTTTAACAAACACATTCACTGCCACTTTCAAGCAGCCCTTGAACGCCCCAGCGGGCACGCACCTTTCTTAAGGGCACCCCAAATCTACCATTTGTTGGGCAGCTCGGAGCTGGTGACAGCCGCAGGACCCCTCCCAGGGCTGCATGGGGCTGTCCCCTCCTGAGGAGCAGAGCGGCCCTGAACAATCCCCATTGTCCCCACGGCCATTGTTTCCCACCGCCCTCGTCCCCGCCGGGCGGCAGCTGGCACGGCGCACAGAGGGGCCGATTGTTTGGGTCGCTGTGCCGCTGGTGACACACCGCTTGGGGACAGCTTCTTCCCACGGCAAAGGCCTCCGGAGTCAAGTGCCGCGTTTGCTCCTTTATTTATTTGTTTGGTTTCTGCTTTTCCTCTTTTTTCTTTTTGTTTTTTTTTTTTTTCTTAAATTTTTGCTTGGTTGGCTGAGGCTCTGCCGAGGCAGGGGAAGAAGCCGAGGCAGTGCCACAGGCTGCGCAGCACGGGCTGCCCGGGTCCTCCTCCGTCCTCCCCAGGGCAGCCAGGGATGGACGACCCACGCTTAGCCACGACAATGCCCTGCGATGTGACGGACGCCTCGGTGGCCTGCCAGCCCGCATCTCGTCGCGCTGGGAGGATGGAACTGCACGTTGTTGCTGCTGGGCCAGAGGCAGGGTTAGTTCTGCAGGAGCTGAGCGGCACAAATGATGTGAATTCGTTTGTGCACTGAAAGATGCAAAGGAAAAGATTCCTGTTTGTTTGTTTATTTGTTTGTTTGTTTTTATCGGCACACTTGCCCTGGCTGCCTCCCCCAGTGTTGGTGGCTGTGACATCCCAAGCACAAATCCAGGCTCGGCGGGGAATGGCTGGAGAGCAGCCCTGAGGAGAAGGACCTGGGGGTGCTGATTGACGAGAAGCTCAACATGAGCAGCAATGTGCCATCGCAGCCCAGAAGGCCAACTGTATCATGGGCTGCATCAGAAGAAGTGGGGCCAGCAGGTCAAGGGAGGGGATTCTGCCCCTCTACTCCACTCTGGTGAGACCCCACCTGGAGTACTGCATCCAGCTCTGGAGTCCCCAACATCAGAAGGACATGAACCTGCTGGAGCGTGTCCAGAGGAGAGCCACGAGGATGATCCGAGGGCTGGAGCACGTCTCCTATGAGGAGAGGCTGAGAGAGCTGGGACTGTTCAGCCCAGAGAAGAGAAGGCTCCGGGGAGATCTTATTGCAGCCTTCCAGTCCCTAAAGGGGGCCTACAGGAGAGCTGGGGAGGGACTTTTTACTGGGCCATGTAGTTATAGGATGAGGGGGAATGGCTTCAAACTGGAAGAGGGCAGGTTCAGATTGAACATGAGGAAGAAGTTTTTCCCTGTGAGGGTGGTGCGGCACTGGGACAGGTTGCCCCGAGAGGTTGTTGAGGCCCCATCCCTGGAGGTATTCAAGGCCAGGCTGGACGTGGCCTTGGGCAACCTGGGCTGGTAGGAGGTGTCCCTGCCCAGGGCAGGGGGGTTGGAACTCGATGATCTTCAAGGTCCTTTCCAGCCTAAACCATTCTATGATTCTATGATTCTATGACATTAAGCCGTGGCTCATGGTCTCACCATGAGGGGTGGCAGGGACATGTCTTGGGCAGCTTTGGCCCTGCGAGTGCCGTCTGCAGTGCTGGGCTGGGGCGGGTGAGGATGTGCCCAAAGCGCTCAGTGACTCCAGGCACTGGGAGCTGCAAAGGCTTTGAGAAGCAGTTGGAGTTAGCATGGAGTGCTTCAGCTTCGGCATTTCGCATGGTGCTGCGGGGGTCAGGAGGCTTTAAATGGTTGGATGGACACTTTGAGCATTGCAGTGTTAATAAAGTGTGCAGTAAAAAGGATTCCCTTTCCCTTCCCTGCTCCTGCCCACCCTCCCGTCTCTCCAAGCCCGTTTAGCGTGGAGCCTTCACATCTCACGGAAACACAGCGGGGTAAGGCCTTGGGAAAGACCGTGAGATTTTGAAAAGAACCTGCTTATTTTGTGAGTGTCTGTGCTACAAGGTGAGTGCCCAAAGGCAGAGCTGGGCTTTGAAGTTCAGCCAGAACCATCTCCCTATATTTCAACTCTTTCATCAAAAGTGCCAACGAGCCTGAAGCATAAGTCTGTTCATCCCTGCGGACTGGGTGATGATAAAGAGAAGCAGCAGCAAGCTTAGATATGGGGCTCTTAGATGTCTTTAAAATACTATGATGAGTGGGGGAGTGATTTATAAATGGGTTAAATTGGCAGGCAACATCTTAAGAGCAGGGTGGGGAGGGGGCAGCTAGGTGTGACCACGCTGCTGTTTGGACCAGTTCTTCATTCATTATAACTAAAGTGATCAAGAAGTTGTGAATAACATTTAATGTATCTGCAAAAAAATATTGATTTTGTAAAAGCTGTTTTTAACCGCTAACGATCCTCCCCAGGCCCGAGAGAAGTCAGCCAAAAGATTCTCAAGACCTTTAAAACTGTTTTGACACAGTATTGCCTCACTCGCACTTAAAAAAAATTTAAGACCCTGGCCCTTTGGCTGCATTTTATCAGAGAACTTAGGCCAGTTGTTGACTTGAACGATGTAGGCAGCGGTTATTCCAATTCAGGGCAGAGGGAAATTCTGGGGCCATTGTAGTGTTGTGGTAGTTCATGAGCAGCAAAAAGGAGAATTCTGGCCTGGGAACTGCTCCTTTTTCTTCACCTCCCAGGTGTGTGCCTGAGGGACTGAGACACTGAGGAAGTGGGATGAACAAGTCCAGGAAAAGATAGTGGTGGACCACAAAGTGTTTGCTCTGTGTGTGTGTGTGTGTGTGTGTGTGTGTGTGCGCGTGTGCACATCTGTATGAGCACATGGGCACACATCTGCCGGTGTACGCACCTGAACATTCATTTGGTCTTCAGATCCCCTTGCTTACGTGGAAAGAAGTTTTCTTTTATACTTGTGAGTAGTTTCCTTCTTATTCCAGTCTTACTACAGAAGTTTTTTTTAAGCCTCTGTGTCCTTTTGTCCAAATTGTTCAAAGTCGCTAACAGCTTCATTTTCCCATTATGACAATTACCAACGCCGTATTTGTTCAAGACGCTGTGGCTTTCAGCTGGGAGAGGACTTTGCTGTATGAATTCAGAGCAATTTGCCCCACTTTCGTATATAATTAATGCAGTCAGCTCCTTTTGATTTAATGCAGCCAACAGGAACCACGTCTGGTGTCACAAGCGCCTCGCAGTCACTTCAGCACGTGGGCCGGTCTGGGTGACTTTGAGTGTGTCATGGGCCTCCCTGGGCTGGCCACCACACACAAGGGGATGGCATCGCTGCTACAGTTGCGCCGCTGCTGCATTCGCCTTCCTTGCTACGTCTCAGCCAGATTTAACATTTACTGGTGGCCACCAGTCCTATTGCCACCTCGCAGGACAGTGGCTTCAGACCTTGCTCAACACGTGTATTGATTATATTTTTCCTCTCCCGCTCTTCAGCGATTGATTTCCAGACAGGCGTGTAAACTGGACATAGAAACTGTTGTTTTGATTGTGGGTTTCAATGGATCGTGCAGGGGTGGGTGCGCACGCGGGAGGGGACCGGAGCTGCAATAGCTCAGCAAACGCAGCCCGGTGCAGCCGGAGCGGGCTGCCCGCTGGTCCCTGCCCTGGCGGGATGCTCCCGTCTTCAGGTCCTTGTTAATGCTTAATAGATGGTTCAACACACAGGCGATTGATTTGTATATTGCTATAGACACAAACCATTTAATACATTGTTTATGGGCCTTTTTATCTACAGTATGTTCTATTGATAGGGCTGTCTGTCATGCGCTTATACTCTATTAATAATGCATTGACTGTGGAGGAGGATGGTATAGAAAACATGATGCACTCTCGTTCGTGCTCCTTCTGTCTCACTCTCCCGGCTCAATATGTTGCAGTGGATTTTGACAGTTAAAATGCAAAACATTTTTATTGACTCACTTACACCAGTGTAAAAAAAATACATTTATTCTCACCCTTCATTCTATTGCCTCCAAACACCCCATGGAATGTGTGGTGGTGAATTAATTTATTGTGCAGTCCACAGGCCATTTATGCACTATAGTATTACTGGCAGGCTTTTAAAGGGAGCCAAGGTGGTACCAGCCCGTACCGTAACTACGTCAGGATGGCATTATAGCCATGCCCATTATACAGTGGGCATTATAGCCCAATGCTGACTAAAGCAGATGCAAAGAGAAATGTGTAACAGGGAACGCATAGCCCGTATTTAACGCTCCTGCCCCCAGGCACCCCCTCCTTGTCCTCACCCCATGCTCCCAGCCTCCCTGTCTTATCAGGGCTTTCCTGGGGAGTTAAATCATTAATGAGTTTGGGAGTTAACCGGGTTGAAAATGACTCGTTAGGATCAGGGGTCAATAACTGTCAGGGCTAAATGGCACCTATCCCGACTGCGTGGGCGGCCTCAACGTTTGGAGAGGTCGATGCTGAATCAATTCACGTTTGGAAGCTGAATCAATACAGATTTCTCAGTACAATGGCATCGAGTCCCTTTCCTTGCCTGCCAGAGCAGGCTCTGAGTGGGCAGCGGGGGGTTCCTGCCCCACAGCCCCGGCGGGGGGGTCCCCCTGGGGCAGCAAGGGGGCGGGGGAAGCACCGGCGCCACGGGGCAGGACCAGCGCGGCTGGGACCAAGCTGGGGGGCAAAGCCTCAGAGGAAGGAAAATCTGCAAAGCTGGTGGGCCAGAACGGGGCCAACGGACTTTACCGTTAATGATTATCAAGTTAATTGCCCGGGGAAGCTGCCCTCGGCAGGGGGCAGGTGGGCTGCACAAGCTGTGCCCGGGGCTGTTGTAGGCTTTGGCAGAGCTGCAGCCCCTCCGGCCCCTCTCCCTGCCCACGAACACCGGCCCTGGCAAGAAAAAGCCACACTTCTGGTAATGAAGGACCAAAAGTTTCTGAATCCCGTTCAGGTTATGTCGCGCATTAGCAAGAACCAACAGCCCTGTGGTTTGAGTTCCCCCCGCTTCCCCCCCTTTCCTTTTGGACCAGAGACGTGTCCATCCCTGTGCCAACCAAAACGATGCTAAAGGGTTGCAGAGCCTCATTCTCCAGGAGGAGGAAGATGTGCATCTTCACTGCAGGTGAGCCAGCCCTCAGCAGGGCTCTGGACTGGGACAGGCTGTAACGCTGCACAGTGGTGTGGGTGTGTGTGTGTGTGTGTGCGCGCGTGTGTGCGCGCGTGCCCAGGGCACGGGGCTTTATCATCACCAGACGCGCACTAGCTCAGCGCACATACCTTACACGGCTGGCGTGGGCGGACTGTAAGCCCAGCTATCTCTTGCCCACTGGAGACTGCCTTATCTTTAACTGCATGTTTTCTTGTGTGTCCCAAGGCTTTGTGCATCGGCACGTTCTCCTCTGAGGCTGCACGGAGCTTTCAGCCTTCCTTCCCACTTGGGTAATACCCTTGAGTCGAGGCAAATTCCCATCGGGACTCATTTTCTGGATGACCACGTTATGTATTTGGTGGAGAGGGTGAGCCAGAGACCACAGACATCTTTAAAAAAAGCATCATCCAACCTTCATTTGAAGGTTGAAGCATCTCTCACACCAAAACCTACACTGGGCACCAGGCTGTCCCGAGTGAAGAAGAACCTTGGCAGAATCAAACCCGCCGGAGGTGAAACGGGCTCTCAGGCTGACACACGGCTCTGGTCGGCTCTGCCTCCCTCCACCCACCACAGCCCTCTCCCATCGGGGCTCTGTCAAAGCACCGCGATTTTCACCAGCTCTGCCCAAAACCGAAGCGCCGGAGCTCAGCAGGAGCACGCGGACAGGGTGGCCCCTGCAGCTGTGCAGCCAGATGTGGGACCCCGCAGCCGCACTCCCCGCCCCGGGGTACCCGGTGATGCTCGGGGCCGGCTCGACCGAAAGCAAAGGAGACGTGGCAAGAGCAAGCGGTCCAGTTCAGAACTCTTTAATACAAGCTTATATTGTTTGTGTTTCTGATTCTCTGTTCTCCCAACATCTGGGGACATTGACCCTCATATGTGTGTGAGCATGTGTATGAAGATATATACAAAATCACACAGTTAAATATTTAAGCATACAAGGTATTATATATTTATATAATATAGAACTTTAGGGTATAGGAATCAACAATGGCAAAATATTTCTGATGAATCTGACATAACTTTTTTTGAGTGAAACATGACCTGTTTTTGAAAGACCAGAGGAATTTGTTGTTTATTAAAAGAAAGAGAAAAACCTGTATAAAGAAATTCTGTGAAAATGATTTAAAAAACCTCATGAACCAAAAAAAGGACAACTGTTAAAAACTGTATTGAAAAAAAAAAATAAATTAGATGAACAATTGTGTAAATATAAATTAAAAAAAGATGACAATCTTAATAAATAAGCTTTACTATTTACATCTTTATATATTGCTTGGAGACTTAAATTAGATCCGTTAAAAACAAACGAACGCAAAATAAAACCCAAAATCGGAGCAGCAAACGTACAGGCGTGAGGTACAGAATTAAGGGTTGAACTGTATTTTGCTTGTTTCTTTTTTTTTTTTTCTTTTCTCTTTTATACAGTAGACCAGTAGAACTCTTGTGAAAATAGATCCTCAGCACTTCATTGGAGTATTGGTTGACGTGGCTTCCAAAAGGTGCCAAGAAAGATTCCATAATAATAATAATAATAACCATAATAATCATAATAATTATAACAATAATAAAAAGATACAATATGATACATAAATATGGAAGAGCAGTTGGTAATATGAATACATTTTTCTCTAGACGAGATCACAGTTTTATTTGTAAATATTACACTGATATATATATATAATATTACACATATAATATTATATATATATCATATATATATTTATATATATATTTATATATATAGTACGGCTCAATCCTGCTCCCAGTGAAGTCAACAACAACAACAAAAACCCTCGTTGACTTGATGGGAGCAAAATTCAGCCTATCATCTGCAGACAGGTAAGTAATTACAGAGGCCGTACAATGCAAACTCCGCAATGGTTCCAATTCCCTCTTTAATTGCTGGTGAAATGTTTCGTTAAAGCCCTGGTTCTTTGCACTCAGAAGATGGAAACTGGTGGCTGAATCGTGGCCTCACCAAATGAATGAAAAACCAAAAGACCAAACCAGAATGGGAACCAAAGACAACTTGGACTCATTAGTTCCTCATCGCGACCTAACAGGACTACCACCACCAAGTAGCACCAAGACTCCTCTCACCTGACACCTGAAGCCAGCCCAAGCCCTTGTTTCTGGCCTCAGAGGAAGCGATTATTATTCTTAATGAATCTCAGATGGGCAGATCAGGCGAAAAGGGGGAAAATTCAGTTTGCCAAACTACGACAGCAACAAAACGTTAAGCCCCACTTTGCTCCTGCTAAAACGACCGGGGGTTTTGAACACCGGTTCCCCGGGTGGCAGGAACAGCCCAACACCAACCCCCTATTGCCCAAATTGACCGTAGCTCCAAGGAAATACATCTTGGGCCACCTGGACCTGCTCCTGCTGATGTCTTGGTCATGCTCCCACTGAACTGAGGGCTCAACGTCCTCCAGCGGAAAGGGGACCGTCCCCGGGGCTCCAGTGCACGCAACGCACGAGGTCAGCTGGAGGCGCAGGCACTTCCACCTCCCCGGCAGAGAGATGCCTTTCCCCAGAGGATGGGATGACATGGAAGAAACGCAAAGCAAATCCGCTTGGTTGCACCACTGAGACCAAAATGGGGCCCACAACCATGAAGATTTCAAGAGAGCATCTAAGCCGGGCATACGGTCCTCTCCCAGTGATGCGAACATGCCCATTAACTCACGCTGGGGCATCCAGGGATCGGGCAGGGGAGGGCAAGATGCTGCCGAAAGGCTGGGAATTTCCACGGCGTCCAAAAAAGTTCAAAGGCCAAATCACCAGCTCTGAAACCTCTTTGAGCATCCCAGCCTCGGCTGAATCCCATCCCCTCCTGTCTTCTAGCATGGCCTCAAATGGGAACGCCGGGCTGGAGCGTGGGAAGGGGCTGGTCGGCATCCCGCTTCCCACTCGCGGGAATCCCCTGTCTGCTCACATAGCAGCTTTCTCCTCCCCCCCCCTCCCCCCCCCTCCCCCCCCCCCCAGTCTCTCGCAGCTCTTGGGGATTCAGACTGTGCAGTGCTTCCGAGTGCAGTAATTCGAGCACAGTGAAATACTGGTTAAATGCGTATGTACAGTTGGATAATGTAAAAATAAGCACAAATACACACTTAAAAAAATAATCTGGAAAAACAAAATAATAATAAACTCCGCCCCCCTCCCCCCACAAACAACAATATACCAGGGAAAAAAATACCTTAGCCTTAGTTCCTGGACTTAGCACAAAGCACAAGGAAAACAAAACCAGACAATGTTATAAAACCTCACGGTACTTCTAGGGAAATCTACACTTAAGTATCTAGCTCTCTACTCAGCTGGCAGAATCAGTGTTTTCCTTTCAAACACACAAAAATAGGCTTTGCTCTTCTTGGATTTGGATTATGCGGGTTTTCTTTTCTCCTTTTTTTTTTGTGGTTTAATTTTTCTTTTCTTCCTCTCTGTAAAGCCTCTCTTGGTGTTATTTTTTTCCCCCACTTGAATCAGTTGCAGCAAGAAACTTTTGTTGGCTATTGGATTCTCTTTTTTTCTCTCTCTTTTTTTTTTTCTTTTTCCCTTTTTTTTTTTTTTTTCTTAAACACAGGTAAAACCTAGAACAAACCGACAGTTACAACCAAGTGACACCGAAACCGGAAGGGAGGTAGCTGGAACCCGACTCCAAGAGTCCTCTGGTGCCATCCTCCTTTCTCAGCCTGGGGGAGTGGGGGGACAGCGGAAGATGCAAGAAAAGCAGGAGGACACCAGCTCAGCCCGTCTGCCGGAGGTGGGGAGGGAGAGGGGTAGCAGCTGATAGGAGTTTCCCACCCCACCGTGCACCATTCACCGCTTTCTGCTCCAGCTTTCCCCCCCGTTGGCCACGGACGCCGCCCATAGCCAGGAGGCTGGCTGGTGGCCCCAGGTAGGGTGCAGCCTTGGCTCACTATCTGTGACAGAGAAGATCTTGGCACTAATGTGACCTGGACTTTACGAGCAGCTAAATTTCATCAGCATGGGCACCCTCTCCTGTTCTCCCAAGCTTCTTGTTTGATGTTGTCCTATGCCACTGGCTTGGTGGGGTGGAGATGGTGGGTGACGTCCCTTTCGCCTCCTGCCCAATGGCCATCACAATCATGGAAGGTCTTCCCTAGGGACGCCACTGGGCATTCAAGGCCCTTACAGTGGCAAATGCTGCAAGGCTGTCCTAGCTGGCCTTCCCCCAGCCTGGGGGCGCTGGGGACAGGAGCTGGGCAGGTGTCCATGTCCCACAGCTCCCCTCTGCACCCCCTGGGAGCACGGTACAGCACCTGAAACACAAAGGGCAAAGCTTTGCCCCAGTGCAATCTTTTCCCAATAGAAAAAAAGGAAAAAAAAGCCATTGGGTTTAACATGACCCAGAGCAGCACTTCTGCTCCCGGTTCTGTCAGCCCTGTTGGAGGAAACGGACAGTGCCAACATGGCAGCTGGAAAAAAAATAACTGAATAGCAGCATGGAAAGCCTGCCTGTGGGAAAGGGATTTGGGTCTCCCACGGACTGCAGGAGTGAAGCTGAGGTGTGAGGCTGTGCTGGCAAGAGGCCACTGTCTCCCTTGAGCTGAGAAGGACTCCAACTCAGTGACCAGAGCCTGGTCCTGGCCAGGCAGAGGAGCTTGGCTCAGTGACCTGAGCCTCTGGAAGCCCACCAAAGCAAGTGGCAATAATGCTTATACAGACCTGTCTCTCCTGGGCAATGTCCTAGGTGGGAAAAGCAGGTGGAAGATCTCCATGCTGAGCTGCAGAACTGAGAAGGGGATTTTGCAAACTGAGCTGCCACCAGGAGGCATGTGGGACCTGAACTGGGGCTCCCTGCTAGGGCGAAACCCAGCTGGGGTGGAGGGGGGACATCATGCCAAGATGCCTCAGTCATTGAGGACATGATGCGTTGGCAGTCTCAAAGGCTTTTGAGGTTGTCGGCTCTTCTGATGGGCTGGATGGCACATGAGCAAACTGCCAACACACAAGGGGAGTACAAAGGGACCTGAAGGAAGCATCTTTTTCATAACTATTTCCTTCCATTGTTAATTAGGTGGCATGGGGCAAAAGTGGAAGTTTTGCCCAGGCCCAGTTTTTGCCAATGCTCTCTACGCTGGAGGACGTTCAGCCTAACTCCACAGAAGGACTGCACCTCCCTTTCCTGTGCCCACCCGCACAGTGGGGACAGAGCCATCTGCTCAGCTCCCATGGACAGGCCTTCTCCAGGAACACCTAGGAGCTTCACAACAGAGAGTTCCTCACCTTCTTAAGACAATCACCTCTCCAGGCCTCTAAATTTTCATTCTTGAGATTCATCTCTGATTTATTCCGACAGAAACAACCCCAACAATGGGTGACAAGAGCCTGGCTCCTTGCACCTACAACTCTGTCAATTTTCCATTTCTAGTTCTCCTGCCCATTTTATACCCATCTCCGTGAGTCAAATGATCTCCATTTTATCCTTCTCCAGTGCCTAAATGTTCAACCAAGCAGGAGCAGGTAAAAACCTTTCCAACCTGTCTCTACCCAGTAGATTGTACAAGTCAGGAGAGTCCCAAGGAACAGCCTTAACACTTGGAAGGATGCTTTTTTGGATGTGTGCTCTTCCTAGAAGGAGCCTGAAGCAGCAGGAGACAAGCCCAAGCCGCACTGGGGTTTCCATGGGATGGGTCGTAGCAGCAGCACTAGATGCACTGGGCACCTCAATGACTCAACGTGATGAACCCTAAGACGAAATGAGTCCCCGGGGATCTGGAACGATATGTGCCCCCTTGGGCTGAAAGAGGAGGATGGAGCTGTACAACAGGGAAGTATGAGGTCTGCTGCAGCTAATGCCCTTCCTTCTGGAAGATTACAAGCAGCGGAGCTCCTGGTCTATCAAAGGTGTCCAACTCACTGGCCTGGCAGCTTAATACTGACAAATATGGCCAAAATTCTAATACTGTTTCCTGTGGTCCCTTCCCCATATCACGTGCCTCCTCCTCCTCTTCCCTTCTCCTGAGAAAACAGGAGCATGAAGCGGTTGTCAGATATATACCACTGTTAAGAGGGGGGTAGAGAACTACTTGGCTGGGTGGAGACCAG
This sequence comes from Vanellus vanellus, assembly GCF_965231255.1. Taxonomy (NCBI): domain Eukaryota; kingdom Metazoa; phylum Chordata; class Aves; order Charadriiformes; family Charadriidae; genus Vanellus; species Vanellus vanellus. The sequence goes on along the minus strand of NC_138923.1, from coordinate 4,124,864 downwards.
AAAGCAGATTCCTTTGGCTGGCTGGTGTCCTGTTTTCTTGCCCCAATGCTGAGGAAGAGACCAGAGGGTTTGAAAGGCAGGTTGTAGGTAAGCTTTAAGGCAGACTGTTTGGTTGCATGGAGTTGTTTTTCACCCTGTCCAGACACAGTAAAGAAACGAGTTGTATGGGACATAGCAGCAGGAGTAGCAGCAGCAGACATGCTCAAATGACAAGTGCGGGCGCCAGTTACCCTCTCTGCTCCTCAGAAGCAATCATCCGCTTTCCTCGATGCCAGTCCTTAGACTCCCCATTCCCTGACTCCCCCATGGGACCACCTGCCCACCCGGCAGCCCTGCAGCTTCCAGGCAGGCTACAAGGGGGCTTTCTGTTGGCTTTTTGAGGGCAGGGGGAGAAGGAGGAGCTGTACAGAAAGGCCACTGCAGTCTGCTGAGCTCCCTGGCTGGAAGCAGTGTTCCTGTGAGGAGCAGATGCATCCCACGTCTCGAGCTGGCTAGGCGTCTGGCAAGTCACTTGCCAAGAGGCACAGCCCTGTGGAGATCCCACCCCAATCTCAGTGCCCCGAGCATGCGATACCTTGGCATTCAGCATCAGAAAAGGCTCAGCTTGGAGTCCTCCAAGAGCACAGCCTCTTCCATGAACGGTCTGAGTTGTGAGTGCTGGAGAGGGGAAAGTGTTTTTCCGTTGATCATAATCTCTCACTCTTTCTCTCTTTCTCTACTTATTTCTATAAATATGTGTACATAAATAGCTTGTTTCTCGCCTTGAATCTAGATATGAACTGTTCAAATTAGGTGGGCATAACATGCTGTTTTGATACACGAAAATCTTCTCGACTTGACTCTTGGTTGTTTGTTTCTTGTCATCACTATTTAAGATATAGTTAATACATAAACCCCTACTTTGAGTTCTCCTTGGACAAAAATTAAAGGCAGACTGGTTGAATTCTAAGGGTCCCTGGTGCAGAAATGCCATCCAGTTGAGCAGCTAAATGTTAAAAACGATACCAAAAGGGATGTGGTGTCTCTCCTAGCCTGCCTTGAGCAATGTGGTCCTCCATTCCACGTCACTTGGCATTACCCAAGACTGAAGCCACGGAGGTCTTTCTGATTGTGTTCTTGGGCGTTGGGGTCCCGGCAAGCACACTCTCCTTGTAGGTCACAGGACATAGGGAAGGGAGTAACCTGGGGAAGGAAACCAAAGACACAAAGACATGAAGGAGGGAACACACTTACAGCACGCTGGAGAACAAACAAGACCTCTGGAGTGGTTCAGAGATCAGTTGCAGTCTTCAGCTGTGTTATTCTTCTTCTGTGATTTATTTTAGTGCTGAGCTGGTGGTGCACTGAGGCCCCAGGTGAGCTACCTGTCCATAAGAAAGGCTGTGAAAAATGTAAAGAAGGACCTGTTCAATTCATGCAGCTACTGGTCAGCAGATACTCCCTTAACAGTTCGTATCAAGCACATGAACATAGCTGGCTGGGGAGACATGTACTTCTCAGGCAACTCTGGGGCTTTTTGGGGTACTTACCATGATGCTTAGATCCCATTACGCTGCCAACCTCTTCTGAAAAGCTGTCATTACCCCAAAAGGCTACAAACACTAAATGACAGCAAAGTTACAAAACCCTCATCTCCCATGACCAACTCAAACGCTCACCAAACACAACTGGGTCCAGCAGGTCCCAACTCCAGCCTCCCTGTAGCACTCCTACACCCCTCCAGCTTCAGGGTTTTGGTTTTACTTCTGGACCACAATCTCCCCTCTGTAGGGTACCATTCTGCAGTAGGGGCCTATGGCTTGGGTGCTGCTGCCGTGCATTAAGTCCATTTGTGCACTTAATTAGGAATGCTCTTGGTTTCAATTCCTCGGGGCAGGAACTGAACCAAACACGACCAAGCAGGTCACCAGGAGAGAGACTTCTCTAAATACCCGTTGTGTTTAAGGTCAAGAGATGCAGCTAACGGGCACTGAGGAACAGCAAAGGAATGCAAGTAAGAGACTGCTACGTGCATGATCTGTCATCTGTCCACGATCTCTCTGGAGAAGCGTGGGAAGGAGCTGAAACAATAGCCTGCAGTGCCTGGCTAGCGGAAGTTGATTTTGGCCTATTGCATCACGGTATTTACATGAAGAAAGACGGGTGGCGGTGGAACAGCGTCTTGCTTGCCCTGAAGTGAATTCCCAAGAATTTCTCCCATCTGCACAGACTGAGCAAATGACCTCATTCCCCTCCTTTACACTCCTTCCGAGACAGTGCCACAACCTGTTCAAACGTTGCCGGCGCAGGCTGCACACGCGCGCTCCGTCTGCTTCCCTCGGCTTTGCTGCCACATGTTTGCTCTCTCTTTCATAAACACTTTTCTCCGGGCTATGAAGCCTGGGTCTGCCTGTTCCCTATGTATCAGCAACAGCACATCTAGGAATGTGGACCAAGCACTGTGCGTGAACACAAAGCTGTCATTTCCACCTAGAACTTCCACACGTGTCCTTGCACGTCCATCTCCAGCATGCCTTTCTCCTGACGCACACAAGAACGGGATGGAGGGGTGTGGATCTTTATTTCACAACTGGAGAGCCTAAGGCAGGGACATGCTGACAGAGACATTAAATAGCCAACGCTCATCACCAAATCGGGGTTTAGAGAGTCCCCTCCCCTTGCATTTGACTTCATTCCCAGAAGACCTGACGTTCCAGGTAGAATAGCGTGATGACTCTTCATCAAGCCATGGCCTTGCTGACTTACGAGCTGAATAACCAACCAGCAAATAATCTGAATCTACAATTGTGCAAATGTGGAGGCTGCAAAGAGAAGAAAGAGTCCAAAAAGTTAAAAGCAATCAATTCAAATAATTGGAAACTAAAGAAGTTTATAAACTGCAGAAAACAATAGGAGCTTAAGGGTCACTGGATCCAACAGAAGCCAGCCAGAGCAGGACTGTCTCATATCACAGCATTACAAATATTCTTAGATAGGAAAACAGAGACGTCTGCAAACAATGGGGTTTGGGGAGGAGGCTGAGGAGGGATTGTTTAATGACTGAATTAAAATACTGGAAAGGAAAAAAGACAAGACACATGAAGAAAAAGTTGACTTTTTGTGTCCATTGTAGAAGAAAACATTTTGGTTTTGATGATCTGCTACAGTTCAAGTCTGACCTTTCCCTCCAAGACATACAAATAAAAAAGACTATTTCAGAGCAAAAGTTGTGTTTTGAAAGAAAACCTTATTTCACTTACAAAATGCTCACACAAAACATTTAAATATGTCTGGAGTTTTCCCCTATCTTTATTTTTTATCCTGAATCATTCAGTTCAATCTGAATTTGGCAATGATTTTGACTTTAAGAATCCTCCCTGTTGTACAACAAAGCTACTGGTTGGAGGCGAGACCTGGGAACCTGATTCTTTCATTTGTCTTGATCAAGCTTTTTCCTCTCCCTGGCCTGGATTCACTGCGTTTGCCTGTAACAGTCTAACAAAGGTGCTTAAGTAGCCCCTGCATTTAAAGGAGAGAGATGGGCTCACACAGAAGGTGGATACACATTTTGCATCGAACACGGGACAACCACACACCCAACTCGGGCGTTTCAGTGAAGCGGTTGAAACGAGCTGTGACACCCTACTGCACTTTGTCTCTGCTGCTGTCCATGCATAAGTGGGACAGTGAAACTTGCTTCAGGCATGGAGATTCCATCAACGCTACCATTTCACTCATGGGAACATCAGAGCCAAGAGAAAAAGCCCCGTGTGACTGTGCCTCCAAACTACCAGCTCATGTTGCCCTAACCCACTCTGTGGACTGTGGCCTTAGGAACCCAAACTGGCATGAGTTTGATGTTGCCTTGAAGTGATCTACCTTCTTCATTCCCTCTTCTCCCATTCCTCCTTGTGAGTCCTTCGTCTTCCCTTTTGCTTTCTTACAGGTCACTGTAAGAGTGTGCTCAGCACTGGAGCAACCTGAACACGAGGTGCACGCAAGAGACTAGATCGCTACTACATTGCAGCCAATTTCTGGGAGAGGGAGCCACTGGAGAAGAAACGTCTTGCTGTGTGTTGTCCTCTAGAAGCCCACTGGTCTCCTAACAGCGGTCATGGACAAAAGGGCAGAAGCTTTCCCTCTGGGGCAGAGCTGTGGCCCCACGAGTAGACAGTTTTGTGGCTCTGCAGCAGTCACAGCAGTGGGTAGCCTGAGCATAAGAGGGTTTCTTCCTGATCAGATTAGCCTTATTCACTTTATGTCCCTTACAGAGGTTTTTTATGCAATTTGATTTTTACAGTGCTATTGTCCAGATAGATTAATTGTTTTGTCTTATGGCAGTGAGCTCCAGAGATCAGTTTTCTATTATGTGAAAAGGCAGAGGTTTCTATGGGTAATGAGCACATCCACAGTCATATTAGACAAGACAAAATTCTCCAAACACTTTGCAATAACACAGGGTTTCCACTTTAAACAACATCTACAACAAATACACATTTGAGTTCCCCAAGGACCTGATTTCCATAGGTATTTGGGGAGTCAAACCCACACATAGCATCTACTGGGATTATCACAAGTACCCAACTCAGATAAGCCATAAAACCCCTAAGAAAGAAGGACTGTCTTTTGCCTTGGGCTCGTACAGCGACAGCCCTCTGGAGTACAGAGCCATGAATAAAGCTGTTGGATGTGCTAGAAATAATAAATGCTGAACCTTTTTCTGGATGATAGCCCATTTAGGTGTGGAGCCCAGATATACATACTCCAAGATTAACTGCTTCTTTTCTTTTTAAATAGGTCTGTGAAAGCCCAGCTCATTAACAGAATATATGACCTGCACTGAAATTTCCAGATACACCCATTGTAAAGCCAGTATTAAAGAATCAGCTCTTCTTCCTTCCACCTGCCAAGTCCTGCATCCACCCTACATCCATCTCCCCTTGTAGGAAACCTGGCTAATATCTAGGAGGGCAGGGAGAAAAAGCTAAAAATTAAGCTGGCTCGGTCATTTGATGAAGTAGTGCAGGATATTGACTCCTCAGACTAACTAAAATAGGTTGAAAAAGGCACAACTGAAGAACACAGCTCCGCACGCCTACACGCCCCCCCTACACACACATATCTCCGGGAAATGATCCAGAACAGAGCCACGGTGTGGATCCACAGCACTTCAGGGGAATGTGGGTCACACCTGAACTGCACCAGACCACAGGCTATCTATCCAGCCCAGAAGGCCAACTGTATCCTGCCGTGCATCAGAAGTGTGGCCAGCAGGTCAAGGGAGGTGATTTTGCCCCTCTACTCCACTCTGGTGAAACCCCACCTGGAGTACTCCATCCAGCTCTGAAGTCCCCAACATAAGAAGGACATGGACCTGCTGGAGCGTGTCCAGAGGAGAGCCACAAAGATGATCTGAGGGCTGGAGCACCTCTCCTATAAGGACAGGCTGAGGGAGTTGGGGCTGTTCAGCCTGGAGAAGAGAAGGCTCCGGGGAGATCTTATTGCGGCCTTCCAGTCCCTAAAAGGGCTCCAGAAGAGCTGGGGAGGGACTTTTTCCAAGGGCATGTAGTGATGGGACAAGGGGGAATGGCTTCAAACTGGAAGAGGGGAGATTTAGATTAAATATTAGGAAGAAATTTTTCACTTTGAGGATGGTAAGGCACTTGAACAGGTTGCCCAGAGAAGTTGTGGAGGCCCCATCCCTGGAGGTGTTTAAGGCCAGGTTGGCTTGGAGCAACCTGGTCTGGTGGGAGGTGTCCCTGCAGGGGGTTGGTACTCAATGATTTTCAAGGTCCCTTCCAACTTTTCAAGGTCCCACTCCATGATTCCATGATTCTATCATCTTCAAGAGAAAACAGACACAACCTAAATCACATCTGTCACCCCAGGAGCGTGCACTGCATGACACACCATGCTCTGAACCAAAAGGAGGAATTGCAGCAGGCGTAGGCTTATGGTCTGGGCAGGAGGCTAGCATGGACATCTGGGGTGTAACGCACAGGAGATCTGAGAGACCTCCACCTCGACCAACTCACCACCCATGCTGCACAGCATATGAACCCATACTGCCATTCTCCACAAAGGGATGGGAGCTCAAAGCGTCCTCTCCCATTAGGTCATGAGACCTTGGATAAAACCCAAGCTGCCTCTTGGAAGCAGGGTGGCATTTGTCCCTGATGCCACGCTCCTGACTGTGGGAACAAAGACAACGATACCACAAACCAGTGCAGAACTGGGATCTCGGTCGTGAAACGAGTGAGAGGCCACAACTCCTCGCTACATGGCACCTATCTAAAGAGGCTGGTGACATCCCAAGACAGACCCCCGCTGAGAAAGGCCAGTCTACAGGGAACTGGTGGGAATGTTGACAGGAGAAATCCCAGACAGGTAGAGGGAGGGATGGGAAACAGCTCTGCAAAGGGCCGGAGCTCATCCCTCACACAGGCTCATATCGGGCTGACCCGGCTGTACCTCCCATCCAGCGCCCTTTGGGGGGGGCACAGCAGCACCGGGGCGGGCAGAACCAGGCCTGGGGAAGGGCCCGGCTTGGAGGCGGGTGGGAAAGCAGGGGAGGAGGGCTGCAAAGTGTTGGGAAACAGCCTGTTGTTAGATTTCAGCCTTGAAGTGTTTGCGAAATCTCCCAGACAAGCCTAACTGGAACGGGGAAGGCGGCGCTGCAGACAGAGCCGCTGCGGGCGAGCGCGGCCTGTCGAGATAAGCGCGGCCGGCCGTGCTGAGAGCCGCGGCCCCGCGCCTCCGAGACCCTCGCAGCTCAAACGCCGGGGAGTATTCTGTTCCCTGACAAGGCCCTTGTGGGACAAAAAACACATCTTGTAAGGGTCTTCTCAGTTGTTTTCGGCATTGAGGTCACCGGGGCTGTTTTGAGATAACGGGAGAAGAGCGAGCCCCCTTTTAACTCCGGGGGCTGGTATGCAGGTTCACACCTAGGGCACCGCTCCAGAGGGCCTGGGAAAGGCGAAGCTCGCAGGAAACCTCCTCTCTGTGCAGCACATACAGCTCTAAAAGTTTGAATTGTCATTAACTGCCCCGCCATAAAACAGGCTTTCCTCCATCGGAGCCAGCCAGCCCGGTGTAGCATGACACAGCTCCACTAAACCCAACAGATGCTCCTCTCCCTCCGTCGGGTATAAATTGGGAGCAGCCTCACCAGAACCGGGGGAAGCAGGATGGCCCAAAGCCAGCGGGGATCCCTGGGAAAGCCCTGCCCGCACGTATCCCCACCGGCCCACCGAGCCGAGCGGAGCGGAGCCGAGCGGAGGGAGCCCGTTTGCCAAACCACACCGAGCTCACTTGCTCAGCAATCAGCTGCGCTTCCTACCCTCGTGCTACCGATTGTGCAAACATGAATGTAATTAGTCTAAATAATCACCAAAGATTTAATAGGAGCCAGACCACCCAGAGGCCAAATAGCTGGCGGTGGAGCAGGGAAGGTTTGTTCGCCGGTTTTTGTAACACTTGCTAATGAAGTGAGGTCGGATAGCAAAGCAAACACCCTCCACTAGCACGTCCCCTGGGAACGCTGCATGTTGTGGGAAGCCCCACGTCCCTTGAAGCCAAGAACGTTCTCTCAGGACAGGCAACATGTGCTACTACCATCACTGCTTTTAATTTACCGCCGCCTGGAAAGCCTCTCTCAACGATTATGAAACCAAGAGCCCCAGAATAAGCTCCCACCCCAACCAACCATGACTGAAAACGCTCCTCACGTGGCAAACAGCGAGCTGCTCAGGCTGCGACCCACGGCTCATGGGTGAGCGAGTTCCCCCGCACGCCCGGGTGACCCAGCGCGCTTGGAGCACGCGGCAGCGCTCAGCCGCTTCCAGAGGCATGAAGCAACACTCCGCATTGTAGCCTGCCTTCCTCCGCGCTCACCCACCATTCATTGTATCTCGCCCGCTAATTACAGAGCTGACAAACACACCCAAGCTGGGGACATTCAAGTCGTTGGGAGCAGCATCGCGGCAGGAACATCAATTCTGGATAAGCAGAATTTCCTCAGCCAGGGAGGTCACTCAGACGGCTAATTGTGCGAACTGCTTCAAACCCACGTTCTGCCAACGGAGCAGGACCCGACATTCCCTGAGGCAGGTCTGAGGTGCAGTTAGAGAGCTGGGAGAAGACACCTATTTCTCCAAAATACCGCAAAGTTGTTACTTCTGTTTTCGTAGGGGTAAGAGTGCAGCAGACCCCCCCTTTCCGGGGAGACAGGGACAGCCTTTGGAAATCCCTGCTGGAGCCAGCAGCAGCCCCTCAGTTCAAAGCTCCTTTCTTTAGGCCTTGAATTCTCGGCCACAAAGTCTCTGAAGAGGTTTTGATAACTTGCCTATCTTTTAGATAAGCAAAGCTTTGGATGAATCCCACACAGTCCTCTATCTACTGCAAGTCCTCATTTGTTTTCCGCCGAGGCACTTGCTGGTTTTCCTCTCCAAGGTGTTGGACAGAAATGTCAAGAGGCTGAAGGGGCGGCATTCGAGATGGGAATTTTTGCCAGGATGATTTTTCTTTTTCTTTTCTAAGTGCTATGGGGCAAAGCCGTTGAGGGAAAACCCAAGTGATAACTGAATGAGATGGGGTTTTCTCACGGGAGCAGTAGGTTTACTCCTTATGTGATGAAAAGGAAAGGCAGAGAGGAAAGACAGATGACAGGTTGCCCTTTCAAACGGTTTACGTTGCGGGAATTTTAAAACGGCAAATTTTATTTAAATTTGCAGGGACAGGGTTGCGGGGTCTACAGCTAAGCAAATCTGCGAACGGAGCCTCAAGAGAGAGACATTTCGGATTTCTGCAAGGCCTTTCTAGACAGCCTTGTCCAGGGAAAACTTGTAAAAGGGAAGGGGAAGAGAAAAGGAGCGAAGGAGAACAGTGACTGGAGAGAAGACTTCCTGAAACAAATCAGAAAGAAAGAGCCATAGCCTCTCTCCCTGCAGCATCGCATGCCCCAGGCGTTTCTCACAGGCAGCCACCAGCCCAGAGACAGCCAGTTATGCCCAGGTTATTTATTTTTCTCACTTTGGCAGAGTCACGTATTTACTGTTTTAAAAAAGAGCATCTTCTTTTATCTGCGGCAGGATACAAAGCAAGAAGCAGCTTCCTAGAGCAGCCAGGCAGAAGGGAGCTGGCAACCTGTGCTGGGTCAGGAGGGTAGGAAGATTAAAAGGAGATGGGATTTTGCTTTGTCCTTCACGGAAGACTTTATCCCCTCCAGATACACAACAGAAGCTTTCCCTCCCTCGGAGGTTGGCCGGCAATGGCCTTCCTGTCTCTGAAAGCTGCTGCTGGGTCACGCACAGGGCAAGCCGCGAGCAGCGCAGCCCCGTCCTCTGCCCCAGCGGCAACCGCTGCCGCCGGCCCCCCGCTCCCCGGCACCCCAACCTGCCCGGGGCTGCCCCGTCGGGCGCCGCAGCACGCGCGGCGCTGCGTCCTTGGGTGGCACTCATCCCCACGCCAGCCCTGGCTTCTTGCCTGCTGCAGGGGGGACGCTGAGCAATTAGCGCACAACAAATAATTAAGCTGATGAATGTCGCTTTCTCCCGCTTGCTGACTGCAGTTGCCTCGAATTTATGCCCAGAATATGACTGCGTTTATTCGTTGCCGTTTGTAGCATTCAAAAGAGGTCTTTAATGATTTCTTTTAAGCTCTCTAGCCTGATTGTGAATAGTGTGGGGCAAATACTCATTATTTCCTATCTAAGCGGCAGCGCTGATTAGTCAGCGGTTGGTCAGATAAGTCACACCGCTCTGTTCCGCTCTCGCTGCAGAAATGCACAAGGTCGTTTGCTGCTAATGCTCAAATGCAAAGGCAAAATGTGGCCTAAGCAAATGCTGCATGGAAGTCTCTTGTGCATTTTCAGGGCAACAAAAAAGTCTCACGTTAAGTAAGAGGGCTCAGAATTAAAGTGAATATGGGTTGAATAATTTTGCTTTCATGTAGCCTGGTTCGCAGCACTGTGTGCAGCTGAAATTGCTTTTGGGAGGGTAGTGGGATTGCAGTGAAACTGAAGTCTTGACAGTTTGCGGACATTAAAGATCTGAAGCCAGCTCTTACTTGACTGTTAACTCCTGAATCTTCACATGATGCAATGTTAATCTTCAGCCCTTTCCTAAAATAATGTGCGGAGTTGCTATGTTCTGTTAAATGTGAACCATGTGTCACCTCAGCAATGGCTGCAACGGTGAAAAGATGATAAATCTAAAGCTTGTAAAATGTCCTGTGACATTTTGGGAGAAAAACAGGTGTTGCATAAATGTTAGACATTTATGGGTAAACTTGCAGGGGCTTTAAAAGACTGACACATCTGCCACATAGTATGTAACCCTGAAAGAAAAGGAGCAAAGCAGGCTCTTTCATGTGTCTCGCTCTTTCTACAACTGTATGAAAATACATCCTCATCTGGTATTGGAATTAACAGAGCTGGACTTGCCCCTCCCTATGTCTCCTCCAGGTTTTTGGCTTTTACACCCAATGTGTATTTTAAAACTGTGCCTTTTTAAGTAGGTGGCAAACTGTGCTGGAAGGATTTGGTATGTGGAGTATTTTTATTCAGCTCCCTTTTCTCTCACCTTTCATTGTTTTTCCCTTTGGAATATCTCCTGTAACGCTCCACTCATAAACCTCTTCAAAGGGAAGGCTCTATTTGAACAGCCTTGCCTGAAATCTGGTCCCAGTCAAAGGCCTCAGACGGGAAAATAACTCGCAGAGCCGAGACCCGCGGCCCCACGGCTGCTGCCGCAGGTGTCGGCAGCCGCTTTGCAGGCAGGGAGAGGTGCTGCCTGCCGCCTCTTTGCCTTTGACGCCGCAGCCCCGCCGGCTGCGTTATTAGTCCCCCCTTTACCCTATAAATGTAATAAAGTGGGACTTAGCGTCTTGCTTTTGGCACGGAAGGTCCAAGGAGAAGGTGGTTTTCTCACTCCTCCTGAGTGCCTTGTTCAGCCCCTGGGATGCTGTTGGTGTTTTGGGGGAGAGGAGAGGCTTTTGGAAGCTGAATGCCTGCCGAGGAAGCCATGGGGTCTGCGGTTCAGCCCTCGAACTGTGTGATGTCTAGGATGGGGGTTTCTAAAGAACAAACTAGGGCAAGTCTAATTCCCCCGGTCACAAAGATACAGCTCCCAGTGAAGTCAGTGGAAGCAGACTTCTCTTCAAAATGCTTCAGAACCTCCCTCTCCATGGGGGAAATGCATCAGGCGTGCGACCAGCTGCCCATCTCTGAACCACCTGCCCTTTGCGTCGGGCAGTTTTAGCACAGAAACCAGTAACTGACTGGGCTACAAAGCGCTTTCCCCCTCCTGGGTGGTCACTTCGTTTCTGGGTGGCAGCGAAGCAGCAGATATTTTGAGCGTGACTCGCCTGGCTGGTAAGTGCTCACGACTCTGTGCAGATCCCACTCTGTCTCAACTCCCTGCCCAGCAATAAATTCTGCTCCCAAACCTTAATCCTACCCCTCTCCCCCTCAATTCGGCACTCACATCCCTTGTGTTTCAGTCCTGTCCTCACTCCATCAATAAGTTGTGCCCTTAGCTCCTGTCCCGATAGTGCTGGTTTGGGTCGGTCCCCTCTTGGCCACCTCACTTCCATTCCTCTGGCGCCTCTTGGGATTTTTCATCCCCTCCTCTCAAGCCCGGAGGCAGTGAGATAAAGTTTCCCAGGCAGGCTGTTGTAGGAGGAGAATACCTGCGCCATGCTGAGCTACCGGGCACTTCCAGCTCTGCCCTCCCAGCAGAGGCCAACAAGCAAGCTGTGCCTGCCCTTGGGCCGCTCCTCCCAAGGAGGTGGAAAATCAGCCAGAAATTAGAATCTCTTCTTGGAGACACACTGAAGATGAGCCGCTGCCTCTCACCCCGCTCCTCTCTGCAGCGGTCGTTGCAGCAGGGAGCCCAGTACGGGCTCTCCATGCCCTGCTCCACCTCTGGGGACCAGAGGAGCTCACCTGCCCCTGCTTCCCTTCCAGCATGTGGCCCGCAGGGAGAATTGCAAAAGTAACACAGCAATACAGGGGGAAATTTGTCCAAAAAAGCACAGTTAGGAAAACTACCTCTTCCCCCACCTCCTACACAGCTGAGAAATGAACTCCTTCCACTTGCCAAGACATGTCCACTTCCCTTCCCCAATGTTCCCAGACGGGCCAGAGACAGCTCGCAGTGCTGTTCTGGTAAGAGATCGTTGGCTGAACCAAGGAAAAGGCGGCTCCAGCCAAGGCTGTTTTAGAAAGGACTGTTCCCTGCAGAGAGGTCTTCAGTGCCTCAGCTGCGGCAGAGAGAACCTTCTTCCTTGGACGGGTGAAATGGGTGATGCCATATGCTGAGCACAAGCTCCCTCTCTCTGTTCTCAAGTTTTGTTATTTATTAATATATATCAGATACTTAACATAGATGGGTTTTCTTCATTCTGATCTACGCTCAAATCTTGAAGACAAGCTAGAAATCTCACACGGCAGAGGCTAAAATTTCCTTTCCTTTCTTTGGGAAAAAAGTTCAGACTCAATCCTGGTTAGAAACATATGAAATGTTGTACTGCTTCAAACTGCAAGCTCCGTCGCTCACCTCCTGTCTCTAACAGTGGCCGGAAATGGGTGTTAAAGAAGCACACAAAAAGGGGCTGTGTGGAGAGATCCTTCCCCTGGTTCAAGCAGTCGATGGTTTAGATATTCCTGAGCCAGAAACTGCATCCAGATCACAGTGCTCAATAGCCACCGACGGAGCTAACCTCCACGAATATGCCTATTCTCTTTTTGACTTCAAATATATTTTTGTTCTTAATAATACCTTCTGGCAATACATCCTATCATTCAAACACACACTGTGCGAATAAGCACTTCCATTCACTGGTTTGGATCCTGCTTCCAGGTAATTACCATGTCACCCCTTCATTGCTGTGTGATAAGACACAGTGGATTTTATTTTCCCAAGCATCCTCCCTGCATTAAATAATGTTTTTATAAATCTCCGCACTAACCATGCCCACTGTCTCTTTGCAGGATTTGCAGGTGCTGATCTATGTGGTGTCTGTGCAGAAGGTATTTCACATCTCTCTCAGCCCTGCTGCCCTGCTCCGCACCTCTCTCTGTCCCGCTCTGTCCCTTTGGAGATGGCATGGGCGGTGAGCCACGCACACGTGGGTGAACACGCATCAAATAGGGACCTACAATGATGCTTTTGTTTTGCTCTCTGTTCTTTTCCTAATGACTCCCAACCTTTAAGAGTGTTGAGGGTGGATACCAGGACGGGCAAATATACCTTTCTCAGTGTTTCTGTGTGAAGGTCTCCTGAGCAGTAGGCGCAGCTTTTCTGATGAACATGCCTCGGGGTTTTGGAGGGAGCCAGCCTTTGCCTCTAGAGAAGCTAGGGTTTATTTACAATAAGAATTAACGAACGCCTCGGACTACTACTTGCACAGATCTAAGGCAGCTTATGATGGGAAACGCATGTGCATATCAAAAGAGGACTTAAAAATGAACCAACAACAACTCAGTGCCTATGGTGAGCTGATGCCTGGACTGAAGGTCCTTCTGAGACTTTGGACCTTCCCTATTCCAGCAAAAATAATTTTTTTTTCCAGGCACAAAGGAGCACTCACCAAGGAATTCCCAGTGAAAAGAGGAAGCGGCATCCCTACCTTTTTGGTCTTGACTGTTGAGGCACAGCAGTCCCCACCATCATAGTTGCAGAAGGCGCGGTTGTTGATGGAGTCACAGTAGTTGTCCCCCATGAAAGGCTGAAAAAGGCAAAAGCAGGAAAAGATTGAAAATATGGACATGGATAAAACCTGTAACAATATGTCAGAAGGAAGACATGGACACTTGAAGGAGCTGTGTAGTTTGTAACATTACTAACTGCCCTGAAAAGTAAGAGATAATTATTCCCCTCTCCCTTCAAAGCAGACAGAAATAAAAGGACACTAGAAGGAAGGGAAATGAGCCCTTGTTGGCTTTTCACATCCCACATAAGATGATGCTCCAGGAATATTAATTTGACTAGGCCCAGAGACAGCATCAAGGCATCTAAAACTGTGGCACCTTTTGATAATTTTAAGCTAACCTTCCAAAACTATGTGGGATAAGAAGGAGGTTACGTATAGCAGCAAAATCGGCTTGCTTTTAATAGCTGTACTTTCCACCACAGTTCTCCTAACTATGCAACAAGTGTCAGCAATGAGGGCACAAAACATATCACAGAGAGAAATGGAAAGGGTCTGAGCTCAGCACAGGGACCGCGAGCTCTCGTTCCCCGACCAGCAGCGACTGCGTGTGACCTTGTCCACGACACATAATCTCCCTCCACTCCACAGCTCAGATCTGGGATAATGGCAATTATTCAGAGGAACGTTGTAGAGTGCTATTAAGTAAAATTCATCAATCACCTTGAAAAAGAAAATGTGGTCACTAGTCTGTGCAATGTGATCACTAGTCCATGTGCTGCACAGGACCTGAATAATAATCACCTCTCTGAAGAAAAGGCTCGAAGTCTGGTTTTTCATTAAGTGTTGGAGCCCTCTTGGCCAGCAAGCACAAAAATCTTTCTTGGAAGTCAAAAATGTGCCTGATGCTGAAAAAGGCCCGTGCCAGGTATGAGAAACCCAGGCAGCACGGAAAGCTCAGAAAAAATGGACACTCAGCAGAGAGCGCAGTCATATCTCTGTAACACTTCTTACACGCACAGGCTCATGGGGCCATTCCCATTTTATCTGCTCTTTGGAAAATTCATTTATTCTGCACTGTGAAAAATACACCAGGGACTTTCCTACACGAAGGCATCATCGCAGAGCGGGTGGGGAGGCATGTGGAGGTTTCCTGGGAGGATTTTGCAGCAATTGCAGTACCGGAGTCTCCCTGATGATCGACACCTGACCGTGCTCTCCCCAGAGCGAGCCATGGCCACGCTCATCAGTGTTGAGATGGACACTGCGGAGTGGCGCAGACGCTGGATTCTACTGATGATGTTTTGCCAAATTTAAGTATTTCTATCAGAGTATAGGAAATCCAGGCAATGATGGCAATATCGGACCAGAGCAGGGCTACCGGGAGGTGACCCACTCATTGCGTGGCACTTGTTTAGCTACATGCAAATACTACAAATGCTGACAAGAAACCAGAGTTGCAGGGTGAGGCTCCTACCCCTGTAAACTGCCTTGACTCCATTGGCTTCCACAGAGATTAACTTATTTATACAGGCAAAGACTTTGACTTGCAACTGCCCTTCCAATTTAATTAATATGCTAAGACTTAAAAGGCAATCATCTATAAGTAGACGGAGAGATATTTTTTTATGCCAATCTGGTCATGTTCAAAAACGTGAACTTTGCCCAACCTCCCAAGACATTTTGTAGGCTTCTCCGTGTTTCCCTTGTATTGCCCGGCTCAAGAAAGGCTCGCCTGTCATTCCCCATGCCTATGCCTGTATTCTACCCCTATAAACACTGGAAACTCAGTAAAAGAAACTTGTGGAAAAATTTGCCATTCACTCGCTCTGGCACAGAGTAGGCAAGTCAGTCTTTTGGAGGAGAAGAATGGGACAAAGAGCACCTATTCTGATTTGGTACCACTATCCTCATGTCCCAAGGGAGACCTTGGAGGCCTGGCTGTGGAGGGTGAGGTCTCTAGAGGTCTTCATGCATATCTTAGTGCTCCTGTAATTTTGGAGGACTACATGGGTAGTCCAGAGGGACCAGTTTTCTACTGAAACACCTAAGGTAGCCGCCGCGAAGTACGGGGCTGACTCATAAACCTCTATTCCTGCCACTAGGGAGCGACAAAAAATCACATTGCAGCAGTAGTCTGGGTTACCTCTGTGATCACCAAGCGCAAAATAATGCCCCGCTTACAGCCTTCTATTCAGGGAATCCTCCCTAATGCCAAGGATATTAATACATTAGGGATTGTATCAGCTTAACGGGCCAGTATTATTGGCCTACTGGCTTATTAGCCCCAGTTTCCATAGTTTTGAAAAAAGGCTTGGTGAAGATGCTGTTTCTTCTTAAATCTTAATGTCAGAGAACAAGCACTGACCCATTCGTGGATCCTGGAAGCATCATGCTCTAAAAATGATGCTAGAGGCCATTATCAATTGTCTGGGCAAAGCCTTCCGAGATGATAGATTGCGATGCAGTGACACTGCTGAATGAATGATGAAAAGAAGAAAGTTCCTATTGATGCAGAGGGGTCTGGCAATTAACAATGATGGAAGGGAAGAAAATGCTGAGAAAAAGCATGTCAGTAATAATGGCTTCTGGTAAATTATTACATCATTGCAAAGTTTGCCTCAGTAACAACTGTCCTTAAACAGCAGGAGAATGGGTACCCAATGGTGCATCAGCACCTGAATGGCATTTCTTAATGGTCGCGGGATGTTATTTTAGCTCTCTTTGGAGAATAGGGGCGCCCAGCCAGCCTGCATGAATGTAATGCGTGAGATGGCTTATGACATTCAAAGCACTGACAGCAGAATGCTTTTCATTTAGGGAACAACTAGACAGAAACTATTACATTGTTGGAGAGTTATTACCCTCTTGGGCTCAACATTTGTATGCGAAGGAAACCTGTCTTTCACTTCAAGACAAATCACGTCGCACAGCAATGTGGTCTAGGGTTTCGTGTCAGATTTAGGAGTTCTGTGCCATGTTCTGCCACTCCGGGCAAATAACTTCAGTGCGCTTGTAAAATTGGGTTACTGGGTGCTGAGAGTGCAGTCAGCGCTGCAGAAAGTCAGGAGATGAGGGGTCAAGACACAGCTCTTCCACTGCCCGTCCACGTATCCAAAGCAGCCATCTATCCCTCTGCCTGTGAGCTACCTCATTTCTAAAATGGGCATGAAGCTTCCCGGCCTTACAGAGGCGCCAGAAGGATGAACTTCTTGACATGGCTGAGATACTCAAGGGCTGGCCTGATGGAAACCGCATGAGCACCATGACCCAGAGAGAGAGGTGCTCCAGCCCTGTGTAACCACTGGAAGCATCTTAAGACTTCTCAGACTTTTCAAAGACTGTTGCCAGCAGAAACAATGTCCTTCAAAATAATTGTTGTTTTTTTTTTTTTCAAACAACACACAAGACTGTAAAAATGTATTACAGATGAATACATCTTTTTTTTTTTTTCTGGTTCAGACAGTTGTGCACAGTGGAGGGATGTGCGAATTGCTCACTGTCCGGCTGTGCTGTTCGCCCAGTGGTTTCACTTCTGCCTCTGTTGGGATAGGATAAGCAGGGCAAAAGCCTGTTTGCCCCACTTGAAAAACAGCATTTACAACCCAGGTAACTGCAGTGACTGTTACCGTAACATTTAGGAGAGCAAGCACGGACCACCTGAGCTACCCCGAAAGCTCACCTCGCAGCCTTTGACACAATGAATCAGGGAAGGGTGAGGGTACCACTTGAGCCCCGCCGTGCAGACAACGCTCTGAAGAGGAGAAGAAAAAAAAAAAAAACACAACACAAAACAGGTTAAGACAAAGAAATCAGTGTACAGAAAGTCAGCGTGCTGGCTCCTATGGCTCTCCTGTACTTAACCAATGAAGTTCAGTTCCTAACACCTCTTGTGTTCTCAGGACCTGGCTGTCCTCCAGGTATTTACAAGAAGTGTTGGACTTGACACTTGCAATAACAGAACATTTGAGATTAAAATAATATTTAAGGTTCTCCTGAAATGTCATGTCCAATATTTCACTCATGGTGGGGGAACACGGCAGGGAAAGGCAAAGGCACAGGTCCACTGTCTTGCTCTTGGGTAGCGGGGAGACATTTTAGGAATTAATTGGGGGATTTCTTTGGTCCTGCAAAACGTTGTTCTCTTTTGCTACCCATCGTATCTGAGCTTCTTGAAGATGCTAAAGGTGGACTTGAAGGTACTTTTTTGCACCATCCTTTAGACCTTAAATGGAAGCACCTCCCACTACATGCCATCAGAATAACCCCCAGAAAGGACAGCATCGACTAATATGTTATATGAGCTTCATAATAATGTCTGTATTTATAATAAATTCTGGAGTGCCTACTTTGGGGTAAAAGTGATGATGAGCCTCCTCAATGATGACACACCCAGGGTAGCCATTGTTTGCTGTAGACATGGAAACTTAGATTTTAAGAGTGGTTGAAAAGTTTGGCCAGTCAGTGGAGATGGTAGTTCAATACCACGGAGGTCTAGGTGGTACGACTGCCATCCATTCACCAGGACATCAGGCACAGCGTTCATTTTTGGGTTGTCATCCATGGATGAAACACTACAAAGTCCAGTTGGGCAAAATGAACATAGAATCGTTATGGCTGGAAAAGACCTTTAAGATCATCAAGTCCAACCATTATCTAACTCTACCAGGCCCACACGTAGGCACTTGCCCAAGGGCAGGGGTCGGGGTTGGAGGGAGGCCTGGGGAAGGAAGGGATTAACATTTGGGAAGACCTGACGCACGAGCCATCCCTTCCCCTGTTTATTTGAGGGCTAATTTAATCCATCTGCAAGGGAACCTCAGCATGTTTTTACAGTTTCTGTCATTTGAGGCTTACCTGGCGTGTGCTAGAAAAAGGACTTTTATACTATCTGACTTGGGCTGTTTATCTTTCCGATGCTCTCGGATTTTCCACTATTAGTCAAGCCCGGCTTGCCCCACCTGCCTCGCAACAGGGCCCGTCTGTGTGAGCGGAGAAGCGGCCGGGCGAGGGGGGGGGACGTTGTTTATCCCCCGGGAGGAGGGAGGCTGCAAGGTGCGGGGGCCCTGCGGTGTCACACATTCCCCCAGAGCACTCTTGACAGACAGCTGGAGATTTCCAGGCTGTTGCCTGCCACAATGTGATGGTGAGATGTTTTAATTTTTTTTTTTTTTTCCCCTCTTCTGTTTATTGCACTTCTGAGGGAAAAGAAAGGAAACTTTTCTAGGTTTCAAAATAAACAAGGGCAGTCAAGAGACTGGGAGGGGGAAGAGTAAAGGAAGCAGTTCAAGAGCGTATGAACCCAACAATTAAACCAAAGTAGAAAAACTCAGGCATTTGCCTCCCGTAGCCAAGGCCAGCCAGACAATAAGTAGAAGCAGCGCACTTCCAAAGAGCATCTCACATTCCCCTGGTAAGAAGCAGCAATATTTACAAAACCTCTCGATACTGTGAATGTGTGTGAGCACGTGGAGCTGACAAAAGGAGCTGAACAGCTCTGAAACAGGCTTTTAAGAAAGGAGGTTTCCAAGTGAGAGAAGTCCCTTGCAGAAGATGCACTGACTACTTTCCAGGTATTAAAAACGCAGCACCCTCCCTTAGAGGAAGGGATGGAAGGTGAAGTCTCTGCTAGGACAGTGCTCTCCTCTCGCTCAAGGTCATCTCAATCCCAAGGGCTGCACCGCCTCCGGGGAAAGGGAGTGCAGCCCCCGGCCGCTCTCCGTAGCGCAGGAAAGCCAGCCGCCCTTGTGCTAGACCGATCACTGGGTCAGCGGGACGCCCACATTGCTCTTGAGCAGCACCTGCCCATGACTTAGTCCCAGTTCCTTCGTCCTCTCCTGAGATGATACCTTGCTAGGCTAGCGGAGACCATCAGCTACTCCAGCTGAATTCAATCCTTCTGCCATTCACGGAGCTGGAAGCAGAGTATGTTCAGGAAAGGGCCCTTGGCCACGGCCCTGACTTGGTCTTCCTAACCCCAAATTCCCACCACCCAGCCTGTTTGTACCCTCAAGCTGCTGCTGTGGGGTGCGTGGTGCAGCAGGACAGGAGAGGGGCTGTTCACAGAGGGAGCACCTGGGCTGGAAAATTAAGAAACTGGGGATGTTCCAGGTTGTTGGGCATCATTCCTGCCTCTTGCAGTGCTACCAGGCACAAAGGTGCCATAGGGCAACTGAGATAAACAAATGTATAAAAAGCAAGCAAGGAAGGATATGGGATATATGGGATACACTGCGGGATGTGACCAGGATCTGATGGCATCAGTGCGCGCGAAAAGGAAGGGGGACTTACAGGGCCAACAAAGGATGCAGTAAGAGGTGGATGGAAGGACCACATGCGACACCCGCCAGGCGGTGCACGGGGATAATGCCCATCTGGCCACTGCCTCTGTGAGCCCCATCCCTTCCCTGTGCCGCCACATGCTCCGAGCCGCTGCGGTGACATATGCCGCCCTCATGGCCCCGGCTCCCCTCGTCCATCAGCTCCTGCGGCACAGCTGCCCTCCCGCGCGGGCCGCGCTGCGCAGCCGGGCGCATTGACTTTGGTCCTGTCCCCATCCCAGAAATGCCATCCAGCTCCAGCTGCGGTTTGGTGGCTGTGACTCCATCTGCTGCGAAGGGAGAGGAAGCCGGGACGCACTCCCACAGTAGGTAACAAAGAGCCAAGAAAGCAAATCAAGCTGTCATTTTCTCCTTGTGAGGGAAGACCTAGTGCCTCCGGTCACGCGCTTCCCTCCCATGGTGGGACTAACACAATGATGTCAACCATTTGCGGGCTGCGGAGGGGATTAGGTTTCCCCAGGAGAGGTGGGTGGAGAGCTCTCCTCCACCTTAGATGGGTCGAGTGTCCCCCAGGGCTAAAGCCCAGGGACTGGCATTTACCGGTCTCAGCTAACTCTCTCCTCAGGCACTAAACGAACATGCCAATTAACCGTGGGCTTAATGCCGCGGTGGTGAGGGGATCGGCCGCTGCTGCCGAAGGAGGGGAGACACGGCGCTTTGGGGCTGTTTTCTCTGTAGCCACAGACGGGGTGGGAAGTCCTGCCTCCCCGGGCGCCGAGCCCCCGCACTGCAGTAAGTCACTCCACTGCTCCGTGACTCAGTTTCCCCACCTGCAAAATGAGCTCACGGAAAGAGGAGAGAGGAAGGAAGAAGGAAAACTGCAAAGCTTAAATGAATGGGGGAGTATTTAAGGAGAATTCCCCTTAATGACTTCTGGACATCCAAAATCCCAGGGCTTGCAATGCCTACAGGAAAACACGACGCCAGCGGTGGGGCAGCGTCCCAGGCGTGCGGAGGGGCCACGGCCACACTCAGCCCCACTGGTAGCCAGAGTCAGGGCATGCCGACCCTTTCAAGGCTATCCTGCGCTTGCACGTGTTTGCACAGCATTTGGCCCATTCCCGCTCAGCACAAAGGCAAGGACCCAAATTCAGACAACCTCAGAAATTAGGTGTCCGCCCTGTTTCTCTGCAGTCAAGGGGAAAGAGCTGTCAAGCCATCTTTCTGAGACATTTCACTTTTTTTTCTCTCCACTGCCCACATCGTCAGCCTCGGCAGCTCTATCTATAGGTGTCTTCCACAGCTCGCTGCCCCTTACCCGCGCACGGTAAATGGGAAATTGTGCGAAAAGCGATGGTGGCTCCCAACACGGTCCGCTGCAGAACAACAGACACACAGAAGATTTCAGGTGATTTCCCCCCCCCCCCCCCCCCCCCCCCCCGCCGAAAATACTGATTTGGAAGACACTGCCAACTTGCACTGATTTCAGCAAACTGTTTCAGACCCAACAAAGCGACTCAGCCTAAACCAGTTGTGAAAAACACAGTAACATTTAGGCATTATTCAAAATGAAATATCTGTTGTTGTTGTTCCTTTGAGAGGACACTTAATTTCTAAGTTTTGGTTTTTTTTTTTTTTTTCATTTTCATTAAACAAAAAGTTTTAAAAAATCCTTGGAAATGAAATGCCAAGTTATGTTCAAACCAACATGTTTTTTTCTCCAATTTTTTGGTTCACCAAAAATCACAGCAACAAAAAAGTCCCTTTGATTAGGAGAAAACTTTTTTTTTTTTTTATTTGACAGAACTTCCAGCGAACCAAAAAATCAAGTGATTTGCACAGCTCTGCTCTGAACAACCCTCAGAGGAGGGACGGCTCCCCCTTCCCACTTTGCTTCCATAATATCTGTTGCTTGAGCAGCCACACACAAATCCTTTCTATTTTTTTTCCCGGCTCTCCCTTTGTTTTATCTGCTCCTGTGCTCTCAAAGGTAAACTGCAGAGATCGCTCCTGCCTTTATCTGCTTCTCATCCTGCACTCATTTGTACATTATTTGTGCCTGAAATTAAGTAACTAAAAGTGTTTCCTTTGCGTCATTCAAGTACTTTGAGATCCACAAAGCCTCGCCGTGTAAATGCAACCAGCTGCTCCCTTTACTCGTATGGCACAACAGCAAGCTGTCACTGACCGTAATTAGAGACACATATTATTAATGATATATAACACATTGCCATGGGGACCTTCCCCAAAGGCATCCCAGTCCCTTCTCTCCAGGGTCTCCCCGGTCCCACCAGCAGCAGCGTTTCCCCCAGCGGCACCCCGCGAGGCACCGCTCCCTGTGGGTGACATCCCCTTATCTGGAGAGTTGAATAAGATGGATGTTTTACAGCTACCAAAAAAAAAGCCCCTCCGGCGTGTCTCGGCAGCATCCCGCTCGTCTCCTAAAGGCTCCCCTCCATCTCCCGACACAAGTTTTCAAGCCCAAATCTCACCCTCTAGTTACAAAGTGTTTGTGGCGTCGAACCCGTATCTGTTCACAGCCTAAAGCTCTTGCAAGATCCATCAGGGCAAAAAAGGTCTTATTTACCAGTGTACTCTTGGAAACCATGATTTCTCCTCCATCCCTCACTCCCCTCATCTCCCCCTTTACTACTATATGTTTTCCCTGCTGCCTAATGAGCCCTCCAGAGACCTGCAGGTATAAAACTCGTTACAGCTCCCTCTGTGTACCCGCATCAATAAACGAAGGAGCACAGCAGAGAACGGGAGGGAAGCTGTCACTTTATTTCACCATGAATTACAAACCCACTTTAAAGCCTAGCACTCGGGAAAGGGCCAGCGAGAAATCGCCCCTAACACAGAGACAGGGGGTTTCTTTATGTTTCATGCCAGAAACTTGGCAAAGCCGAGGCTTAGGCAGTAATATCATCTCCGTGTCTGGAGTGAATGGGAAGCTGGGAAGGACACTGACAGCTTGTCGTATTCCCTGGACTTAGGTCCCCCACCCCTTTCCAGGATTTATTCTATTGCTCCGTGTGAAATAGTGAAGTATAAAGCGGCGGAGATTTTTGGAGCGGCTCGCTATCCACAGCCAAGGCCAGATTTCAAAACCCCCAAACCCACGGTACGTATTTAGCCATGTAGAGAAGCAAATAAACTGTCAGAGCTGCTCAGGACATGCTGGGGCTGCGTTGGCTGCTTGTTCTCCTTCTAAATGGAGTTCAAGAGTGTAAAACGGACTCCTGCAAAGCCAGGGCCAAGTTTGGAAAAGCCAACAGTGTTAGCTCAAGCACCAGCAGCAGCCGGCAGCCCGGTGACATGCGACATGCCGGCGTCTTCCGACCGGCACTTGGGCACGTCCGGATAAACGCCTACACCCGCTGAAACACCGCATAGGCACAAGCGCCCGGTCACACACATTTCTAGGCAGGAGGGCGCAGTTGTGTAGATGGCACGAGGGTTTTCAGAAAGAGGGAGATGAGTGATGAGTGCGTCTCCCACCGGTACCCAAGCGCAGGCACGAAGCCAAGCGGCGCCTGCACGTGTGTGCAGGGGCGAGCGTGCGCGCGAGGTGCTGTACGCGGCACGTCCCCCGCCGCACAGACCGCCGCGGGTGTGCGCTGGAGGGTGCACAGGAGAGAGTGCCGTGAGCGGTTAATGCTGCCTGTGCGTTTGCAGCGGGCAGGAGGAAGAAGTGGTGACCTCTGGAAGGGGCTGTGCTGAGCCGGCATCTCTCGCATGCGGGCGAAGGGGCGGGGGGAGGACTCAGCCAGCTCTGCCGGTTCGGGAAATGAAATACCCTCTGTATCAGCTGCTTTTGTCATCCAAAAGCAGTGCAGAAAAAATCCAGCCCTGCCACCCAAAGAATGCAAAATACTGAATAGGAGGAAGAAAATAAAACCGGGCCAGTGCCCTTTCTCTCACTGTCCATCGCATCTTCCTGTGTAACGAATCGTGTTTCCAGATCAGACCCACTGTGGGTGCTGGGTGGATCTGAGCGCACCGATGTGGGGCCTTTACCTTGAACTAACTTTCACCGGTAAATCGCAAGAGAGAAAGCAACTTGGAGAGAAAGCCACCACGTTACCAGAACAACATGCAAAGACACGACAAAAATGAGGAATTCTTTTCTAAAGGGCAGAATTCCCCGGGTATTCGCCTCATTGAATGAACCCCGGGTAACGCCGTTCACTCACTGCACATGAACATGCAACAAGGGTTGTAGTTAGTGAAACCGTCAGGCACTGACCTTCACTCTTTGCGGGTTCATCCAGTGCTGGATGTCTTGCACAGTCTCGTTCACGCGCAGGAGGATGGGCTCGTGACTGTGATCCAGACATGAGGTGGTACACTCCGCGCCTGCACGGAACACAGAGAGGATAAAGCTAAAGCATAAAGCAAGCAGCTTCTGACCCTTTCAGCATCCTTCCAGCTGAAGGACAGGATTAGGGCTCGTTTTTCCTAAATTGCAATTAGCAGTCAACCGTAACTATCACATATCTTCTAGCCGCACTTAAAATGCTGAGTACAACCCTGCACCTCAGCAGGAGATCGTGGGGGTGGCGGATATTCCAGGGCCTTTTTGTACGAGCTGCATATCTAGGTATTTCTCTGGCTATTCACTCCAAGAAGGGGGTCAGGTTTTGCGCTTTCAGATCATCAAGAAAACGCGAAGGTTTTTCCACTTCAACTGCTCTTTCAAGCAATGGGCCTGATTAAGCAGAGGCTGTAGAACTCATCTCACCTATGACATGACAAAAACCTACCGTTTGATCTGTCAAATTTACAGACCTTCAATAATAATCTTTCGGAGGGTGACCAAACCTAATGATATTGCAGACGGGCTATCACCTAAGTCCCACAGTTGGTGAGATGTATGTAGAGAGGTAATGATGGCTTTGTTCACACATAAACCTGCTTTTTCTCTGATTAACTGTCATGCCCAGTGGGAATCCTGTCCTTTCTTTATTAAAACATGCTGTGATACTCTGCAGCAATATCCCAGAGCCCTGTGGTGACACAACCGTAAGCCCTAGCGTGTTGGACCATTACCATTTCCCCCCTGGAAAATCACTCTTGAATGGCACAGCTGCTGCAAACATGTCATTAGGATTTCTGCACTCCAATCAGCGCTGGGGGAGGAATTAATCTCCACACTGGTTTGGAGAGCTGAACCTTTGGCTCAACGCACACCTCAGCCTGGAAGGGCAGATTAGGTGTCTGAGGAATTACCGAAGGTGTGTGGGATTCATAGTGACCACGACTGGATGCTATTATTTTCTCCACCTGCTTCTGCCTTTTCACGTACTCCCACACGGAGGAGTCGGCGGAAGCAGAGCAGACCCGTGTTTTTGAGCCAACAAGACGGGGAGCGCTTGGGCTTTGTTTTGCTTTCCCAGCGCCCGTGGTAGCGGCTCCGTGGGACCTGCTGGATGAGGCCCGTTGACACCAGCCCCGTTGCGTGTGAGTGGAAGGAGAGTGCCTTCTCGGAGGGACATCCATCAGGCTTCCAAAACCATAAAGAAGAGAAGAAAATCCCAACAACCTGATCCCAAAAAGTGGTGCTGGGTGAGCCTAACAAAGTGTGTGGTATGTCTCCATCTGCTGAGGACAAGAGCCAACGGCCGCTGTGCCCTCGCCGAGCTCTTCCTCCCTCTCCAGCTAGAGCTGCACTCTCGTGGAGGATCTGACCCAGGAGTCCCTCGCCTCCATGACAGCTGCGTGGTCCCAGCCCAGGAGCGGGCCCACCGGACCTTGCATCTGGGATGGGCAGGGCTGGGAGAGGGCCGAGGCGCCCGCTGCGGGGGCAGCTGCAGACCCTCCTGCTGGCAGCACCGAGATGCTCCTCTCCGAACCAGGAATCGGTATTTCTCTCCTTGCAAAAATCTGGCCGGCCGCGGGATGTAACCTCGTCTCAAGGGTAAAACGCCTCGCCACATTAAGAGTCGCTGCAGCTCGCTCGCCGCTCGCTCTCCCGCGCGCCGCCACGCCATTTACGCTTACGGAAAGGAGCGGGTCGGAATTGTTTTGATATATGATCTGTAATTGGCATCATTACAGAGCGGTGATCTCATCCAGGTCGTGTTCTCCTCCCCGGGGAGGGAACACAAGGAGGCTCGTGGTCCCTCGCATGGCTGCGATATAATGAGGGAGCCGCGCAACGAGGAAATTTCTCCAAGTTCAAAGGGATGGGGCGGAGGGAGGAGGGGGTGGCAGGGGCTGGCAGCGGGGCTGCAGGAAGGGGCCTCGCAGGTCTGCGCGGGCTGCAGCCAGTGCAGCTCCTCCTGCAGCCCTTACAGCGGGGAGACCTCAAAAGCAGGGATTGAAAATACAATACAGCGTGTACAGTTCCGCGCGGAGTCTATCCCTCCCTCTGCCTGGGTGACACAGAGCAAAGCTGAGCGCGGGAAGCGCCCCAATGCTCATCACCCCCTGGAGAGTGACCAGGCACCCAAGAAAGAAGGGGGAAAACTTGGCAAAGCTGAGGCTTAGGCAGTAATATCATCTCCGTGTCTGGAGTGAATGGGAAGCTGGGAAGGACACTGACAGCTTGTCGTATTCCCTGGACTTAGGTCCCCCACCCCTTTCCAGGATTTATTCTATTCCTCTGTGTGAAACAGTGAAGTATAAAGTGGCGGAGACTTTTGGAGCGGCTCGTTATCCACAGCCAAGGCTTACAACAGCTCCTAAACAACCATCGTACCAAAGGGGATGCTCAGCTGGTGTCATATTCTTTCAGGAGAGACCTGAACTGTCCTGGTGCTGCACTTCCCTGCCAGGTTCCTGCCTTTCCGCCTCTGGGGGGGTCTGCGTGCGCGGATGGTTGAAGGAGAGGGACATTACAGAAGTGTAAGAGCAAACGCAGGTACAATCTCTCCCTATATTTCGAGGACTGGACGTGTCTCTGGCATAATCTGCCACACTGGCTGCCCACTGAAACCAGCCGGCCAAAAAGGGACACGATGAAACTGGAAGCGCTGCAAGGAGCAGGCGCTCAGAGCACGTTTCGTGATGCTTGGCCTCTCAAACCTTCATGTTTCCTAAAAGCAGTTCCCCGAAAAGCCTCCTGTAGCAGCCTCTCACTCAGGCAAACAGGTCCACGAGGAGAAAGTGACTTCAAGGACTGCAGGCTCCTTCCTTCCTCCCTCACATTCCCATCCTCTTCCTCGTCTCCCGTCCCACCCGCTCCCCGCTCCCGTCTGAGCTGCGTCCCCCCACGGCAGACGGCCGGGGCTGATGCTCACAAACCTATGCCGTAGCCGCCGGCGCACTGCAGCTTCAGGTGGCTGTTGAGCTGCGTGGGCAGTGCGCACTGGCCCTGCATCTCCCTGCAGAGATGAAAGGAGCCGCTCCAGGTGCCATCCTTCCGGCAGTGAATCACGTTGCTTCCACGGCCCTGGGAATGAGAGAAGGAGATAACGAGGATGGTCACAAAAACAACGGCAAGGACAGGCTGAGCGGGGAGAAACGGGCAGAGCTGAGCTGGGAGCAAAGTTCTGCTGGAGCTGGAGGAGCCGCCGGTTGGGACTGCCAGCCCCGGGGGCAAGGAGAAGTCTTCCAAAGAATAAAAAGAATGAAACCTGCCTTGCATACAAACACACTGTGTGCAACGCAATGTCTTTACAAGGCCCTTGCAAGGTCTCTTCCTTAAAATAAACCCACTCCGGTTGCGATAAAGGTGCATTCACCCCATTTGTCTTCTTTCTTGTTGTTGAGAGGTTTGTGTTGAATGCAGACAACCTTTTCCCTCTTCCCATTTTCTAACTAGTTGCATCATCTTTGTCTCGAAAAAGGAAGAATCCCCAATGGCCATCGGAAGGAGGAAGGAGAGCAGGGATGCTTAGCAGGGCAGAACGTGCTCTTTAGAGCTTGGCTGCCTTGAGTGACAGCGAGCGAAGAGGCTGAGACAGACACGCACGGAGGCAGGTGGAAAGGAGAAAAAAAAAAACCTCTGGTGTGAGAATGGGCAAGGAATAGAATATGACATTTCTCTTATAGAAAAGATTCTCTGTATGATACTGAAGAATGAATACCAAAGTCCGAGGGGAAATATCATGCCCTTTAGAAACAACAAAGGAGTGCACAGGCAATCTTTTGTCAGATCTATCCTCATGGCATTGGGGATTTCTGCGCAAGCTGTTCTGCAGGATCCGCGAGTCTAACTGCCATGGGGTAATGGGGGACATTCAACAGGAGGATGTCTGGTGTGGCCGGGCTCCAAACCTCCCGCCGGGGGCCGTGCTGGGTGGGGGAACCATGCAGGATCTCTGCTTCTCCTCGCCCGTTTTACATGCCAGGCACGTTGCCTGCAATCAACGCACCTTGCTCTCGGAGATTGCGCTGGATATCTTTGGGGATCCTTTACTGTGCTGTCTATGCTGGGCTCTCAGCAAGGCTGCCGAACTTTTCTTACGAGCTCTTCCCCACGACCCACACCCGTTCTTGCACAGCACAAGCCCCTGGTACTGGCGTGAAAAATTGCGCAGCCTTCAGTGTTAGTCTTGTCCTTAATATCCTAATGCTTTCTTTGCTCAGCTTTGTTGATGAACACGATGCAAAGTGAGATGCAAAGTGGTCTTATCAGCAGACTACTGCGTGGGACCTGCTTCCCCTTCTCTAGACATCTGGCCATTGCCAGAAGTAATAAGCAAATCATATGAAAGGATAATGGACCAGATGGACTCAGGGTGTGATCCAGCTTGGTGACTCTCACCTAAGGGCCAGTTTGGCAGAGACTGATTAATTTAGATCTGACTGTTCATATGATTTGTGCACAATATTCAGAAATGGAAGACCCTTGCTCTGGGTGCCAGGGGAGGTACCTGCTTAAATGACCATTACGTTCCTGGTGATTAAGAGATGCCATATGTACAGCTGAGTAATGATCTTTCAGCGTGGTGACAAATTCAGGAAGAGATCGCTAAGTGATAATTGAGCGCAATTTGCTGTTTTAGCAAGTGTGGTGCGCTTCCATTGCAATTTGCATGCCAGGGTTCAAACATGATTTTTAAAGGTGAGCCACAAAACCTGATTTATGTTCCTGGAGCTGACTCTGCCCAAGGGTACTACTGTATCGTTTCTGCAACATACTCAGAGATCCCAGGATATCCATTGCTATAGTAACATACTGTCCATCACTCCCTGACCTGCAAAATCTCCTGTGAAAATCCCCGCTGGGTTTCTTGCTTGGATGCAACGTGCATTATCACCTTATATAGCTGAGAGAGACTTAGTGGGGTTTAATCCTTAAATAATTAACACCTCTCAAGTGGTTCTGGCTTGTACCATGAGTCCTCCCTCTTCTTCTGTAGTCTATTTTCTGGGATATCTGGAAATACCTTTCTCTGCAAATCCCTTTCTCAAGATGTTATCTGCTCCTTTGCTCAAGGTGCTTTCGCAGCTGGACAGTCACTACACTCTTCCTTACAGTGAATAGAGACACAGCTGTATCTCTCACTTTCCAGAGCTCACTTCATTATTGCTGTAACCCCGACTCCACTGCTTGCTCCTCTTCACGTCCAGCTCATTTAAAAGCAAACACGATGCCGTTATACCAGTTCTCATTACCCCGGTGGCCCCAGTTTCCCTGCGTGTCAGCGATGGTACACGTCTTCAGCCCTGCTGACCACCCTGAGCAAGTGGTAGATGCACAAAGCCACAGACGCCGTACCCCAGAGCTCCCACCCAAACTGCACCCCCGTGTGCAACTTCTCATTTCACAAGGCTCGTAGCCTCATGTGAGTCTTATACAAGGAAACCTTTTCCAGATGCCCTGATACAAAACTCTGCCTGTGGTCCCCATGAAGAGGGTGGGCCAGCCTGGCAGGGAATGGGGACAGCAATTGGCTTTTAACGTTTGGAGCAGGTATCAGAGGTGTCTTTCAGATCACTGGCCCTAGGGCAGCGTTGGTCCCTTTTTAATATGTCCTCAGAATCTGGAATGATATTAAAAAGCCTTTGACAGAGCACTCTGCTCTCTGCAGTGCGTGTAGTAGCAGCAGCTTCTACATCCCCACTTTCTCTTCCCAAGCGTATTAAGCAGCAGCAGCACTTCTGGGAGAAGTTACTTATCTTACAAACTATAATTACCTTTGCTGAGGAAAACTAAGCATTTCAAACAAGATACCGAAGGCCAGACCTTCCCGTATCAGTGAACACAGCTCCTGGGAAGTCAAAGGCAACATGCTGATTTATGCCAGATGAGGATCTGACCCCTAATGCCAAATGACACCTTCACAGCCAGAAAAACATGAAAGGTTAGAGACAGTTCACCTGAATAGTTGCAATCCCTATCAAGTTAAATTATCATATGGCAAACATACATATAATGATAATGAGAAAAAGAACTGGGGAGAAAAGCAAGGTAAAATGAAATGAACAACCAGGACAAGAGCAAGTAACTCATACCCTACTTACTTTCATTCATTACTCCTTATTTTCTAGCTACATCATAAAGACACTGAGGCAGATTTTTCAGCCACTTATTGTCCGGAAACAGCAAGTTACTCACTGCTGGTCCTCTAGGGGTAATAGTTAATACCATTACTACTATCCTAAAAATAATATTTCCAGGCTCTTTGCAGTAGTTTCCTCCCTCTACTTTAATGATGTATTTCCCTTCTCCATTTCCCTGTCTCTGGTCTCAGAAGAGCTCAATGGCACTCAGCCCCTCCAAGATCAGGGCCCTTAGGGAGCATATGATAAAACCATGCTTGTATGGGCTGAGATAATTCGGGTAAGAGAGACTCACCGACTGATTGTCATCATCTTCGCACTTGATCCGGCATTCGCTGTTGAACTGGAAACCGTTGGAGCACTGGTAGAGCCCATGAAACTTGGAAGGTGGAGGGTCACAGGTAACGGGCACGCAAGCGCCCGGCAGCCACGTGCCGTCTTGCGTGCACTGGATCTTAAATGCTCGCCTTTTTGTGCAGAAAAAAACAAGACCATTTAGTGAGTGGCTGAGTCAGCTAAGAGCCCCCACAGCCTCTGAGCTCTGCTAGCAGGTTGCAGGGGATGGGTGTGCTTGAGCTTTTAACACTCGGGGAACAAGTCGTGAATCTGCGTCATGAGGTCTCTGAGCAAAAATAACAATTATTTGCAAAGCCAACATTGAGCTGCCCAGCCTAAACTCCTCTTTTGGCCTTGGACACGTCTCCTAAAAACTCAACTTCCCACGTTTGTGGGCTGTGGTTGGTTTGAAGTGGGTTTGTGCAGAGTCAGAAGTGTACGATAGCACTAACCCTTTCCTGCAGAGTTTCAAAGGGGACTCCCCAGGCTGCATATCAAAGGGGTATTTCTAAGGTAAGGTCTGTTTTTTGAGCACTGGTTAGGATTTTCAAGGAAGCCTAAGTGAGCTAGGTGCCTAAATCCCCTTGAAACCGCACAACTATCTGCATGAAGGAGTTGCTCAGTGATATTCATTACAGCACATAGAGTCTGTTATAAACAGCCCATCCCTTTCCCAAGATCAGTTTAACTCATGGCTCTCTGAATCATGCCGCCTGCACGGCATTACTTTCACGTACTTTCTTGCTCTTCTGGAGGATCCGGGGACATGGTAACCTGGTTTGCATTTGTACTTGCAAAACGAGCCCACTTTGTGCTTATCTTCTCGGCAACGAGTAGTCTGGAGATCCGCATTGGGGACGATGGATGGTGCTCGACACATCAGCTCACACAGGGCCTCCGGAAAGGACCACAGCCCATCCTCCATGCAGGTCAAGTTGCTGTTGTTTCCTGAGAAGAGCAGTGAGCAAAGTTAACAACATTCAGCAGGAATATTTTTTTTCAAAATGTCGTTACACCCATAATACACCAAAAGCCACCTCAGCTGGTTTGACAAATTCAACTGTGGATGTCCTATGCATTTTCTCTTTCTAGATGATGGCATTAAATCATTAAGGACTGTTTTCAGATGACAGGCAGACAGTGCTTATTTCAGGAAATGCTATAGCATAGGGAAAGCCACACTGGCTTTGTAATCTTTTGTATTTCTCTTACTTATTTTGTTCTTCTCTCAAAGGAAGCTTGGTTCATACATCAACCCCCTCCTCTCCAAAGTCATGGCATTAACAGAGGGTTTGGTGCCATTACATTCTTCATTCTGCTTCTGTGTTATATCTCTTCCCTGAATCTGTCTTTTTTTTTTTTTTTTCCCCGATTTTGAGCCTTTTGGAGCAGCATCTGTTAGCATTAGAGTCACTACTCCAGCACAATGAGGAGCCATTCTCAGCTGGGGACTCTCAGTCCTTGGGGACTAGTGTGATAAATACGATTCATAATACTCATTAGAGACCCATTTTCCTTAGGAAGCTTTCTTGGCCAGCACCTCAAAGGTAAAAGGTACAATAGATCTATTTGCCTCTGCTATGACCTACTTGACTTCAGAAGGTTAAGCTAAAAGTAGCCTAGTCTCAGTGTATTTTACATTCTTTGTTATTTTATGCTGTATGTTGAAAAGGAATAAGCTTTTCCTAAGAAACAAAGCACAGCTATGAGCCACTAACCCTTCAAAAATCCCTAATACTCTATTGAAATCCCCAAGCATTGCTGCAGGAACTCTTCTCAACCCACAAGGCATATTTTCAACAGTACGCCAACTTCGGAGTTATCCAAAATAATACTGACAAACTGCTAACCCCAGAGCAATGCCATCGCTCCGAGAGGGAAGGAAGAGAGCCGGGGCATGAGGCTGGAATTCAGAGAAGAAGAAAACAAAAGGCTCTGGAGGGCTCAGGAAGGTATGTGGAGGAGCCCTCCTGCCCTACCCACAAAGATAAGAGAAGCCACGTTAAATCAGCCCTGGCTTTCTCTCTGCCCTCCCCAACTGCAGATGATTGCAGAGGTATTTTGTGCAGAAGGGAGCTCTTTTCTAGAGCACCAGCATGCTCCTCTGCTCTGAGTCATGCAGCAGCTCTGCAGACCAGCCGTGGTGATATCATACTTGCCACTGCAAAGTGATAAGCTGTGACATTACCAACAGTGGCTGTCATGACGTCAGTGATTGAATTAGGCATGAGTCACTCGAACGCCGTTCTCCAGAAGCTTAGTGGCAACATCTATTAGTCATCACTGATGGCTGTACACCAAATGGTGCCTTTACCTCACAGAGCTTCTGGACAAAAGTGAAGTGCTACGCACCACAGCTGCACCCCCTGACCTGGGGGTTGGTTATCATCCCTCCAGTGACCCCCACCCGAGTCATCAGCTGAAGCTCATGCTGGTCATGATGAATACCACCATCTTCGCTGCCCCCTTAAAAACATTCCAGGCATTTTCAATGAAAACACATCTCTTGTTGAAGATGACCCTCTAGCGCATGAACAAAGAAAGGGAATTCTTTGACAAAAAACTGTGTGTTGGCTGTTTGTGGTTACCCTCCTAAGTCAGAGTTAAAAGAATTAAGCAATTTGGTTATACATGAAGAAATCAACGTATCCTTTCACTGAAATGAAGAATACTTCCCGTGCCTCACCCAAGGTTTGCAATGAATCCTTGCAGAAAAGGTGATACTACATGTACAAAAAAAGCTTATACAGCATTTTTACCCGAGTTGACAACAGCAGTTAAGATTACTCCACTGCAAGATGACACATTAATTTGGCTCTAATGTTCCTTCAAATTAACAATGAGATCCTTCCTTGTTTCCTGAGGATCAGATCAAAAAGGGTAATGTGCCAGTGAGCAGAAGAGTTGATGGTGCTGAGATGATGGGGATGCTGGCAGAAAAGCAGCAGGGAAAAAGATGGGTGAGAAAAGGAAAGAAGGCAGCAGAGTGTGTTATTTTTAAGAAAAAGATAATGTACAAAGTCCCAAACAAGAGGAGGAGAGAAAGGTCAGAGGTAGAGCAAGATGAGTGTGGAGAAGGAGAGAGGTGATGGGTGGATTAGGAAAAACAGTGATGGGGGACTGTGCCCCTGGGACATGGGACTTTTCAATCTTCTGCCTTTCCAAATACATGGAGGAGGCATGGAAAGGAGACAGACACAGAAAACAGAGAAGACATGGGAAAGAAGATGAGAGAGTTCAATTTGATTTATCCCCATGACTTTACCATGTTTTGGTTGTATGGAAGCAATATTCACTGTCATTACTGCCTGGCCAGCCATGATCAAGGAAAGGTCAAAGGAAGGTAATAGAGAGATGCAAAGGAACTTAACTTCTAACATAAATAAACCTTCCCATAGAGTCTCATAATTCTTCATACTTAAAATATCATGAATAATTCTAAAACAACAGCAACAGTAACATATATTACTAGGAACAGTCTGTGTTAGTTGTGCAGCTATCCCCAGGTCTCCGCACAGACACTGTCCAATACCTTTCAGAAGAGCAGGAGGTCGGCAAGTGAAGGAGCATTTCTTGCCAAAGGTGGTCCCCTCGCTGCAGTTGAAGGTGGCAGGGTAGACGTGGTACTGGTCTGGGACACCGCAGTCCACGGGCTCGCAGGTCACCTGCTTGTTCCACTTCCCATCCGCGCAGGTCATGGTGATGCTGGACTCCGTCTGGAAAAAGACACACGCCTACAGCCTCCACAGCCAGTGAGGGAGAGATCAAAACCATTTCAAGCCTAGTAACAGCCATTATTTTGGCTCACAAGTTAAGCAAAGCTGGGCCTGGTCACTACCATCATCATTTGGACAGCAGGTGTTAAAACCAGTAAGGTCCCACAAGAAACAGTGTCAGAGAACCATGATGTATTTCCATCACCTCTGGGGTGACACACCAAAGTGCTTCAATACAAAGAGTGGAGCACTACAAATAATCTGAACTCTTGTCTGCATCGCCTCCCGAGATGAGCCGGACGCCTGCTGCTCTGCCCTGTGGGCAGAAAGGAGTGGGCAGGGCTGAGCTGTCTGGAGCTGACGGCTACCCCCGATCCCTGTCACCTCTGCAGTGACACAGCCGCTCCAAGGGGACCCCCGTGTGCTTCTGAGCAGTCGAACTCACTCTTGGGTTGGAAGTAAGCGGCAACCTGACATGAACCCATTTGGGACTCCCATCCGAGGCTCTCCCAAGAGGTGTCAGTCACCCTCGGACTGGTACCACGGGAGGTGGCCTGGGCCATGTCAACCTCGTGTTCAGATACTGACAGCTGCTGCTGTGGCTTCTACTGTCAGAGTGCCCCGCGGCTCCGAATGAAATCAGGGCCCTGCTGCCCTGGCACCGGGGGCATGCACGC
This sequence comes from Vanellus vanellus, assembly GCF_965231255.1. NCBI lineage: Eukaryota > Metazoa > Chordata > Aves > Charadriiformes > Charadriidae > Vanellus > Vanellus vanellus. Next base: position 4,089,770 of record NC_138923.1, on the reverse strand, counting down.
CTGAGAGACAGACTTTTTCCTGGAGGAGTTTGCAATGGACAGACCCAAGCGCATCCTGCCCATACGTTCACTTGGCACTTGAGAGGTCGAACACAGAGTCAGTGCCCGTGCTCTGACTTCCCCGATGTCACTCTACCGTCACAGCTACACCGAAGCTACCCTTCTATGGATTTGAGGAATAATCCAAACAATGCAGCAGATTGAAATCCTGAAGTGTTAGGGAGAGAGAAATAAAAGGGAGGAGGTAAAGGAGCCATCTGTCCAAAGCTAAGATGAAGAATTTACTGGGTGACCAAAGGACAAACAGATGTTGGCAAAGAGAAGAGAATAAACAATATATCCACTTTCTAATTAAAAAGGGAAAAATTTTAAAAACTTGAAGTGAAGAATCTTTAAGTAGGACTCTTCCCTCCATGCCAGAATAAAGAAAGGGACAGAGGAAAAAGAAATGTGAGAAACCCAAACAGGAAAAGGGGAAGATACCAGCGAGGAATCTGACCAAGCCGTACAGCAGCGCTCCTCTGCCTCCAGGGAATATTTTATTCAGGGCTGGTGCGCTCACAGGAGATCTGCACCGCCGACCATTGATCTGGGTTTATAAAAGGAAGGGGAATTTTTCTAGCACACATCAAAGGGACCTGGATTCCCTTTTTGCAAAAACACCCTAATGGTTTCAGCAGAAGTTCAGACCTGTCTCCCTTTGATATATGGTTGCATTCAGAATGGAAAAAGCAGTCCCAGAGCTGAGAAACTGGACACTTCCCAAGTGGGCACAAAACCCCTTTTCTAGACCGTAGAGTTTATTTAAACAGGGAGCACTGATGATGGAAAAAAATGACTTTTCTACAAATTTAGAGTAGCACATTCTGGGATTCTCAGACCGCTCAGGTGAAGTGACACTCTGTTCTCATTCCCAATCATTTTGCTCCTCAGTGGCTATTAATTCTGCCTTTGTTGCTTATCAGATTATCTGCTCCATTAAAAAGTATATGCATATTCTGTAGAGAGCTGATGAATGAAGATGCCTGTGCTTCCAGGAAGCTGCGGCGTGATGGCCACAGGAGAAGGGATGATACAGCGTATTTCCACGCCTTCACAACACATACACGCAGCAGCATCACCACCACACCTGCACTCCAGGCTGGGCTGCTCCAGCATTCTGCAAAGCCTCCGTTTCTCTTACCAGATGCTATCATCAAATAACAGCCCGGCACCATGGCTGCTGGGCACCTCGACAGCAGGACGGTAAACATAAAATCGAGCTACTGGTGTCAGGGGCTATCCAAAAGTTATGGAAAGGACGTGGGTCTTGCACTGTATCTTTCTGGATCCACGCCGAGCACAAGGAAGTTCTGTCAGTGATAGGAGATTCAACTCAAAGAATTCAGTTATTAGTGTTGGTGTGATCCAGTTTAGGAATGAATGATTGCTCCTACGAGCTGATACCGGCGGCTGAGACACAGTATGGTGCACAAGGGAGTTTCTCTAATGACAGGGTTCTACATCACATGTAGCTCTACATAAATAAACAGTGCAAATTCAGAATCTGGATAAAAATAAAACAGAAGCAGTATCTGTGTATGACAGTCACACCTTACAGGAAATGGGCAAGAACATTTTGCCCGAGCTAACGCTTGGGGGGGTATTTCAGCTGCCGCCGTGGTCTTTGTTAGCAGAAAGTTGCAGGACAGTACAGCCGCTGGAAATGCAGCGCGCCTGGGGTCACCCCTCCGGGGAAGGGATCTCTCGTTAGAGCCATACTACCACTGCACTTTATTTCTGCCCCTGTTCTAGACCTTTACGTGGAAAAAAAAAAAAAAAAAACCAACAAAAATTAGTCTCTCCAAGTTTTCATCTGTTTTTTTCCCCATGGAACTTTCCCAACAAAACCATTAGCCAAATCTGGAAGAGTCACCTCCTGCCAGACCCGTATGGCTTTTCCTCTCCCCGGCGCACCAGCGAGGCCATTCCTACACAGAGAAGCCGTGCCCACGTGGGTAAGACCCGGGCTGCTCAGCTTCTCCCGGCAATTTGTTCCACGATCTGCACGATGGAAGCTGAGGTTTTCAAGGTCAGACATAATAATGGCAGATTTTAAAGCGTGTCTATCACGCCACCACTTCAAGCAAGAGGAGCACGCGCATGTCTGCAGCAGAACGTAACAGAGAACATTCCCCGCAATGGAGGCAAAGACCAGTGCTTTGATTGAAAGCACAGAGGACAACCCTACCGTGGAAAGTACTGCAGATGGCACCCACCAGCTTTCAGCTTCTCCCTCTTGCAAGGTCCCAGCCGAAGGTGGACGGCTGCGGTGCGCGGGGGCAGGAGGACCCCAGGCTGCGGAGCAGGAGCTCGGCTCCCCCCAGCGCCACGCCGCACCTCGCCGGGGGGGGGGGGGTGCGGAATTCCTCTCGACTCAGCCTGAGCGGTGCTGCCTTCGGACCCAGCACTGGGTCTTTGTGGCAGCATCTGCGTCTGCCTTTGCAGATCTCCCACCCGGAGCCTGAGCAGGCACGTGCCTGTTTCGCCTGTCTGATCTGACAAGGTCACCCAGCTCACAGCACTCCATACCAAGCGCTTGGCTTTCTCATCTGGTTTATTAGCTGTCACTTTGGGCGCTTTGGGCTGCTTTGACTGGCATCACAGCAACCGCTTCCCTTCACGTCCTGCCTTCCAAAAGAGGCTTACGCAAGGAGGGAGGGCGGGCGAAGAGAAAAGAGGGGAAAAAACAGGGCCTCCAAAGATACAGTGCGCGGTACAGTGAAGAGGATGCACACTTAAACAAATCCGGTGCCAGAAAGATTTGTTTCTTGGGACTTTGAACAGCTTGGGAGAATCTGTGTCTCCTTCCTGCTGCCCAAGATCCCAGCCGGTTCCTTCTTCAAGCGATGCTTCACGTGTGAAGTTTCCTCTCCTTAAAAATGAACAGCTGTGCCCTCCCCTCTAAGTATTCTTCCACTTCTGCCCACTACTGTGTCTCTAATTGAACCCACATGAGCCGCGCTTTCTTTTCCTGGCATGATTGATGATGCCTTTGCACAACATTAGGGAGCTGCTGGGTTTTAAATAACACCTCTTGACCAGAGCAGCAGTGGTGGTAGCTTCAAGGAGAGATGACAACAAGTAACTGAATGAGCGGGGCTTTCAGCGAAGGACAAGGGGGAGGAACGCAGCGAAAGACAAAGGGGGAGAGGAGAAGAAAGAGCTACGGAGTTGTCGGGGGGGGGTGGTGGGAAGAAACCAGCGGAAAACGAAAACATCCCGAGATCTTCTTTGTGAGAAAGATACATGAAAGATTTTGCTCCATCACTACGCAAACCATTTTTGTTGTTGTTGTTGTTGCCGAGTTCTCAAGTGAGGATAAGAGAGAGCCCAAGAGTCTGTAAACAGCTCAGCTTATTTTTTTTTTTTTTCAAACGGCAGTTTCTACTGCACATAGTGCTGACGGTTTTAGGATTTGGTGATTTTATGGAGTTTTAACAGAATTTGGGAACGGGAGCTTCTCCGAGTGTGGAGATGAATGAACTTTTTGCCCTAAGACTGATTAAAATGGTGGCTTCAGAAGACACAGAGGCCAGAAAGTGCAGAAACTCTTACGAAGATTTTCAAAGACCCCTTAGATGTAAAAGATTGATTTGAAATGTGACTTGTGCTCTTACATCTCTGAGGTGCTTTTAAAAATTTTGCTTTTAATTTTCTGTTCACCCTTTTTTTCTGCCTTTCAGTGAAATACGGAAGACAAACGCGGTTCCGATGCTAAACCAAGGTGTTTCCACTGCTCCGTCGATCATCTTCATCAGCATGCAGTGGTCATGGGCCACCGATGTTCAGTCTGCTCTTTGAGACATTGCACCTCACCTCAGGCTCCTTCCTACCCAAGAGTGTGAAACATTGGCACGTGCAAAGCTGCTTTCCTTCCTCCTCTTCCTCGTGCAGCCCTCCCCACTGTCAGCTAAATGAGAAAAAAATAGCTCTAAACCCTGAAATCAGTCAATCAAGCCAAACGTCCAACTAAATGACAAGAGTGAAACAACCAACAGCTTTGTGCCAGGTTCCTCAATCGCGGCAGAAAGTCCCTCTGACCACAGATAACAACTCACATGCCCTATCTCATCTCCAATTCCTTGTGATCGGAAGAGGAGCTGAAGCTGGGAAGCAATTGTGGAAGGAGCACAATGTGATTCAATACAACACAATACAAGGAATCCAAACCACAGATTCGGGACTTTCTCGGATAATTCATTTCTTGCCTACATGTTCCACAAGTTCTGGCTTGAAGCACCTGACACAAAGAAATAAAACAAGACCATACCGAAAGAAACTGTCCGTTCCTTTTCAACAGATCTCCAAAGCACACGAATAAACTTTTAAAGTATGTGTTTAATGTGCTTAGCTGAACATGGATATCTTTAAGATGCTCCACTCCTTCCCTGATTTGAACAGTGAACGCACAGCACTGAGCCAAACAAAGCCATTGGCCTCAGGGGTTTTATCAGTGGAAAAAAGACGATGAAGTGCAATAGTAGACCAGGGCGAGAGGAAGCGTGTTGTAATAGGCAGTGAATCACGTTAGCTAAGGGTGCTAAAATCCTCCGCTCCTGTCATATGAGTCTGATCAAGGCTCTGAAACCAAACTTCTCAGAGCAAAACCATATACAGTTGGCTGAGTCTCCCCGAAAGGTACGTTTTGCGTTTAAATAACACAGCGCTGGCGAAACATGTTTAGGCTGTTTTATTTGGTTTGGGATTCCTGCGTGCTCAATGTACAGATCCCTTCCAACTATTTCCTGGTTCAGCCATTCAGGCTCGTTTGAGAACGTGTTTTGTGTTCTGTAAAAATGCTCAGCTGGAGCTGGGGTTCTGGTGCTGATGCCAATTAGGATGGAAGAGGCCCAGCTCGCGGGGTCCTGTATTTGTTTTGTAATTGAGTTGAAAGGGCTGACTCATTCCCCTCCGCTCTGTCTCCCCCCTCCGCGAGCTGATGAAGAACGCAGTATTTCCCAAATACGCGGCAGGCTGTGAGCGCGGCTGCCTGCCCCCGGCCCTCCCCGGCCCCGCACGCGTTGTGCCGCCCCGACAACACGCGAGAAGGTGCCGATGGGGGCAACCACCCCCCACGCCGCGCTCGCGGGATCGGGCAGCATTAGAGATGAGAGCACAAAGCGGGGTGCCTGCCCTGTACCCACATATCCCGTGCGCCCGGCTCCCAGCGGCGCGCCAAGGCTGGGCCACGCTGCACATACACCTTCTCCGCCTCCCCCAGCACAAAGGACCCGCGGTTTTTTAGTGTTTAAAGAAATTGATAGTTTTCCTCACTCCCCCACTCACTGGACTGGAACGCTGCAAAGGAGTTATGACACTGTTAGCCTCAACCCACGGAATACAAATGAGATATTTTGCCCAGAAACTGGTTGTGCAAAAAAAACCCAAACACCCCACCCCCAAAAAAACCAACCCAAGAAACACTGTTTGGCTGAGTAGAGCCAGTGAGATCAGAGAAGGCCTGAACACGTATTTAAACCTTTTGGGTTGAAAACATCTATATTTGGGGAACATCTGAGATTTGGTCACTGTCAGTACCTCGTCCTACAGCCCCAGACGGCTCCCATTCTGATGGGAAGTACTTGGATAAGGCCTCGTCCCCAGGCCGGGCTGAGATTTTGGGGTTTAGGCTAGGTTATTTCTCAATTTCTCCACATCTGTTTGCTCATCCCTGCCTTGTGGGTCATACAAAACCCACAGAACAAACCTGGCTCTTGCTGAGATCATCGTCTCGCTGGACTTGCAAAATGTAGCCCGTCTTGCAGCTCACGTTGCACTGGGCACCGTTGTACCACCCGCCGCCGGCGCAGTTCAGCAGCGCGTTCTCGATCTCCAGCTTTTGGCAGTCGGTGGCTTCGCAGGAGTAGTGGACACAGCTAAGTGGGAGACAAGAAGTGGTATTTTTATTCAATTCAATTCACTCCACAAGAGCGAGCGTGTCTGACTATCAAACTCATCACTTGTCAGGCAGCAGGCACACAGACTGCATACCAAACCCGACTCGGCGAAGGGCTCCTCACCAATGAGCGCACCCTCTAGTTATGTCTTCCGAAGGACAGGGACAGTAGTAAAGGTGATGACAATAAAAGCAAATTACAGGTTGTGTGGCAAAAGGGAAGAGCCTGCCAATTCTGCAGAATTACTTTCTCTTCTGCAACATTTGACTGCACTGTGGCCTTCTTACTCCTGTACCAACATCCATCCATCCATCCATCCATCCATCCATCCATCACATGAGAGCGCTCTCCCTCCAAGCGCAGTCCTTACGTCCCATCCAATTTTAAATCTCTGCTCTACACCGCTAGTGAAAAGTGTGCGTGTGTGTACATGTGAGGAGGGGTTTCTGTGATAAGACGCTCTTATCTTTGAGAAACTCGATTGAAATCAACACATTCATTTTATTCCACTTCACGAGGAACACTAAACATCAGCTGTGTAGCTGTGTTGATAAGCTCTTATCAAGCTCAGCCGCGTGCTGTCATTTCAGATCTCTCCAGTTGCTGTCCTGCCATCCATAAAATGTTTCCCTGGATAGAAACTGTCTGCTCTCCCCACAGTAAATTATTGTAACTGTTAGCACAACTTGTAAAAAGAGGGTTTTGTTTTATTTTCGTATACACAGAGATGTCTGGCTGACACAAAATCTTTCACCATCTCTGACGACGTTAGTCAAACATTATAGGACATGTTCAAATGTGAGTATGGGGCAGTCCCTCAGCTAAAGGGCAATGAAAACGCTGAGAGTCTTAAAGCACGAGGGTAGATTTAGACTAGATATAAGGAAGACATTTTTTAGAGTGAGGGTGGTGAGACACTGGCCCAGGTTGCGCAGAGAGGTGGTGGATGCCCCATCCCTGGAAATATTCAAGCTCAGGTTGGACGGGGCTCTGAGCAACCTGATCCAGTTGAAGCTGTCCCAGCTCGTGGCAGGGGCACTGGACTAGGTGGTCTTTAAAGGTCCCTTCAAACCCAAACCATTCTATGATTCTATGTGCAAAGACATTTTGCTGGATGAGAGACACAATTTCTGGGGATAAGGATTCCTACAAGGTGATATGACTCTGCTGAAAATTAAAATTAATTTAAATTAAATACAGTTAAATTAATTCTGAAAAACCTTGACTTATTTCACCACCTACGTGGGTAGGGAAGAGCCTGAAACACAGAAAATTACAGAAAATTACAGAAAGAAGGGAAAGCAATGCATCAATACACATATTTTGAAATGGATTACAGGCAAGCTATTCCCGTCTCCTAGAAAAAGGGTTAACAGCCAGCAAAACGCCATCCACTTTAGTAAGCACAGGACTTAGCATGTACATGGTGTTTTGCTGTGTTCAAAGCATTGTGCAGACATTATCTAATTAATTTTCATGACACCCCTGTGAGACACCTGGGCTGGTATTGTTATCCCCATGTTACTGATAGAGAAGCACATCTGCACATGTCTCTACTGAGCTCTAGATCAGATTAGACGACAGTATTATGTACCTCCACAACTCATTTCTCTGTCCCGGACTAGTGCTATATGGGAAGTGCCCGCTGCTTGTAATTTAAGGTTGCTCGTTCAGTGACGGCCCTTCCCTGGAGCGCGATGAGCCATAAACAATTTCTACATTCAGAAAGATCTTATTTCCTCATTGTGCACAAAGTATTGCCGTTGACAGGACCGAGGAAGGAGAATTCCACCTCTCTGTTGGCCAACTCCATGCCCTTGGATGCAGCAAACAGCACCCCGTCTATCAGCACTACAACTGTGACACTCGTTACTGCTGCAGGACGGGCGCTCCGCTGCCAGAGCTGGCCTACACCGAGTGATCCTGCCTTCAGGAGGACCCACCCCCTCCCACACCAAGGGTTTCACGCATGTTTTCCAGTCACCGCAACTCAAAGCCTGACAGACAAATTTAAACTGGCATCGATTTCACTTTGCACGGATCAATAACGCTACGGATGAGAGGGTGGAAGAACAAGTGGACAGTATATCCCAGTGCCCAGGGGGTCTCCTCTCGCAGAGAAATGAGGTGAGGAGAACAGCTATGTGCAATTGTCTTACAAATGCCCAACATGAATCACCCAGGAGCGTGAACCACAGACCACAGACGTACTGCGGCTGCCCGAGCGGAGCAGCACCTTACTGTTGACCTCACAGCACTGCCAGTTGACCAAGTCACCAATTAACATTAGCAAGAGTGTCTGAACATGGATGTTGAGTGAGAGTGTAAATGATGACGGACGTCTTGTCAAAGCCTCCCTAGGTGTCCCAGTTCCATGTACCCATGAAGGCAAACCGTCGGTTCTCCCCCCTCCGTGTTTCAGACGCTGAGGCTGCAATAGGAGTTCCTCCCGTGCCAGGGCTCCAGTGACGAGGAAGTTGACTCAGTGAGGAAAAAGCGAGCACCATTGCCAAGCCATTCTCAGAAGTACATACTGAGAACCTTGACTGCCCATTGCAAAACTCCCGCAAAATCTGAAAGCCGTTTTGCACTAAAGTCGGAAAAATAAAATAATAGCAGACCTATTTCATTTAATATCTTACGCGAATCAATGTGCTACACATCACTGCAGCACTGAATTCAGCCTTGAATGGCTTCAGAGGGAATGATGAGCCTAAGAAAACCTTTGCAATTTGCACAAAGGGAAATCTGGAGGAACGTCACCGCAGTAAGTGGCATCGCTTTTCATTTTCATCAATGTAAAGGAGAAAAAGAATCTGGTTTCTTGAGTTCATATCAGGACACCAGATGAGCAAGCCTGGGCTTAAAAGTCCTACAGAACTGAAACGCCACAGACAAAGGCATTAAGAAACACTTATTGTGATGTTCTTCTTTCTGTTTACAAGTCCCCTTGTGGTCTTCTTAAATGGCCAGGGAACATTTTTAGCCACCCCCTCCAGGCTCCAGATTATGCCTCGGTTAGCAGATCATCTGGGCAGCTCGCTCTGTCTGTAACTCTATATGAATGACTTCAGTGACAAACAATACAACCATTCACTTTTTGTAAAAAAACAACCACTGCCACCAAATGTTTCCAATTTAAATATTTCTGGTTCTCTAGCTACTGGTTCCAATTTGGTATCAGCTACTGTCAGCCGTAAATCCCAATGAATTTTGAAGTCACGATCCTGAATTGAGTTCTGCAAATGCAGAATTAAGAAGAAGAAATTAATATCTCCAAGTAGGAAGTTTAGACAAAGAACCCAACACATCCATATTACAGAATTGTGGGTTACAGAAGCTCTTAGCACGGGTACTGCCATTTAACAGCGGTTAATCATCACATGCTCCAGAAACTATGCATTCCTTGGGAAAGAAACAATATAGAGTATCTGAGAATGAAATCCTGGCATGGGACAGCTTATCCCATACTCTTGCAACCAAAATAGGGTGACTTCATCAAAACCACCTATTTCAAATCATCCCTGGTCTATCCTGCCTCCCCAAATGCACCTGGGAATTCCTTGCCAGAGGATGAGCTGGTCTCGACAAAAGCTACGCCAGGGACCCAAGGACCACTCTAATAATGTACTGATAGGCATGTAATGAACAAGTGTCGGTGCCTGGGATATTCCCTGCCCGTGTTTATTTTACCAAGTCCACCTCAGGATTCACCTGCTCCTGTTTTCGTGCCGGCAGCGTAGGATTTCCTAAAGCCACGTTTTCACACCAAGCTGAGTGCAAGGAGCAGTGGGTTTCTTGCACACTTTCCGCTGTCCGCAGCGTGTTAAAAATATAGACTAAGGCAGACCGTTTCGATGCCATAAAAAGCTCCGAAGTGAGTTAGTTTCACATGTAGGCTGAAGTTCTGAGCCAGTTTTTACTTTATTCAAATCCATTCTGCCCATCCCTAATCTAAATGAGCTCAGTCATTAGCCTCTAAATCTTTATTTCTCTGTGCCAATATTGGCCCCAATTCAGCAAGGCACTTAAAGATGTGCTTAACTTTAAAAGCACGGTTAAGTCCCACTGATAGATTTGACTACAGGGGGATGTAAGCAAATAGCTAAGGGCTTTGCTAAATTGGGGTCTTAGTGACACAATCCTAGAAACATTTGTATTTTAACATGTTTATAGAGAATTCTAACAATTAAGTGGAGCTCTTCCTTCCTCACATAAAAGCAATCCAGGACTTCCTCTTTCAAAAAGCTTACAGCAGCCAAACTTTCTTTTCCTAACCCTGGGGTCAAGCACTTTTCCAAGAAGTCATCTTAACACAGTGCCCTAATTATTTCTTTCCTTCGTGATAGCTCTGACACATATACATGCAGAGGTGAGCATAAAACCTCATGGTATACGCTTGTTATGAGAAGAGTCACAACATTATCTATCGTACATAGGAAAAATTTCCTTTTCCACCGTTCAAGCCAGCCTGGGCTGCAGATCCGAAGCACTTTGGTTTTGTTCTATGCCACCATACATACAACTCACACAGAGGTAACCTTCTGAGGGTGTTTCTAACACATTTACCCTTACAGTGGGTTCATCTTCTCCTCTGTAGAGATTCCCCTAAAGGCAAGAGCAGGTTCTCTCTCTCTCTAATCCAAAGATATATGCACCATATTGAAAAGCAAAGGCGGCATTCCTTGTTGTAGAAATAAGAAAGTATGAACTGCAAAGAAGAAGGTATCATCTTCTTCAGTCTTCAGCTAAAACACATTGGCCTCCTCGTACTAACACAACGTCTCAAAGAACACCCACCCCAGTCCTCAGGGCTCGATGGGGGCTGGTGAACCTGTGCTGACTGTGCCACGGGAAGACGGAGGAAGCCCCTTCCTCTTAAGTGTTTGCCTTCAAATCTGGTCCATGAGAGCTACCAAAGAGTAGCATCACCCATGGTCCCTTCGGCGATCTCACTGCCATACCGTTGGGCCTGACTCCGATAACGATCACAACAAAACCTTAATTCACACTGCTAGGGTGAGGAATGCGGCTAAACCCAGAGATTTACAGAAAACACTTGATCCAACCCCAGGATCAAGTTGTGGGGGAAGGAGAGGCACGAGCCAGCACGTCCCCTCCGCTGTCCCCACCACTGGCAGGACAACACTCTCCCTGGGGACTGGCTGTGCCTTCGGCCCGCCTGCACCCCGTTGTGTGAGATATCCCTGCCTGGGGGGGGGCATCTTGAGCCCATAAGGCTCTGAAAGCCCCTTGGCCGTGCCAGCCTGGCCGCGGGGCCGTGTGCCCGGGCGTTAGCAGCCCCGCGGGTCTCCCCGCCGCAGCCCGTCCAGGCAAAACAAAGCAAACGCATCGCCTTCCACTTTAATAAAAGCCAAATGATGCCGTTTGCCAATTACCAAAATGGGGCGAAGGTTAAAAACCCATTGAATTATAACACATGTCACGGACCAAAGCTTCTATGATTAACAGTTCTGTGAGAAATTCATTAATTTCACCAGAAGCAAACTGACAGAGATTGCGCTTAATGACAGAACGCAGGGCAGGGGAACGGCAGCTGAATCGGGAAAGAGAAAGCTGCATTAAATCACAAAAAAAAAGGAGACGAGGAGACCCTTTTCTTCCACCCTCCCCCTTATAAAAAGGAAAAAAATAACTGGAGTTATAAAGGGCGGTTGCATTTGTTCTGCTGCCGAAGATTTATCTTCATCAATTCTTGTTGGGGAAGCTGACAGCAGGAGAGAAGGAGACAAAGCGAAGAGCTGGAGCGGGCTACGTCTCCCTGGGGCTTGTGTGGGGCAGCAAAGGCGAAGCTCGGAGGAGGACGGCTCTCCGCAGAGGCCGGGGCGAGGACAGGCGGTGGCGGAGCGGCCAGGAGTGGGGTTTGGTCCCCAGTGCCGGTCCTCCCTGGCTGCCAAACGCCCAGATGTGCACGCTAACGGAGGAAGGTAAACCCCAAATCTCCCCTGCGGAAGCAATTTTGCAGCCCTAACGGTGAATTTGGACCAAGGTTTAACCAAACAAAGCAAAGGAAAATCTTTTTGCCACACCAACTGGAAAGCACGAGGAGCTGCACAACATGGGAGAGCATGGGCAGCCGGAGCCCGCGCCAGGGGAGGGGAGGCTTGTCTTCGTTATAAGCCTGGAGTTAATGGCGGATATGAAAGCTGGAAACTCCTGAAATCCACAATTCTGACAGCTGAATTGGGGCGTCTACCTGGGTTTTCACACCTCCTGCCTGCAGTCGCCAGGAGAGGAGCAAATGGCACCCGGTGGGACGGAGGAGGGGACAGGTCTCATGAGTGGGAAAAGCAGCACTTCACAAGGACTGCCTCGCCGGGGACGGCAGACCCCCCCAGCTGGTGTCTCCTGCACCCTAAAAAGGACAAAAACCTGATTTCTGAGGAAGCTCTGCCAAAGGCAGCCCCAACACACCAGGCTTTCTCGCTGCTCGAGTGGCTGCGGGGTGGGAAATCACACCTCTGCATCCGCACACCCCATTTCACCGTCCTCTCCACGAGGCCAAAGAGGAAATAATAAAAGTCTAATAATTTGAGCTATAAAGCGCAAGAGAAGAACTAACTGGGCCATTCTATCTGGTCTAAGGATGCAACGTGAAAATAAAGCGTGTCGCTTTTACAGCACATCTCCAGCAGTGAGGTAAACTTCTGCTGAAAACAAAAAAGAGCCTGTGGTCAGCTGCAGCAGAAAAAACAACAACTGGAAAAATACAACCGGAAAGTACAGAGGATTTTTTTTTTCAAACCCTCCATAAATGTCTTCAGAAGGATAGAACGGATTTTGAAAAGAGCTAACAATGACTGAAGACAACCACCTATAAAGTTCGATGGGACTTCTTCTCTTCTAAAATATTAACTGTAATACATATTTTAAGAGAGAAGAGTGAGTGTGTGTTTTATTTTCGGTTATTAAGTTGTCACTAACCCATGGGAGTGATCCACTCACCCTCAAAATAAGAGCTGTGTTAACTTTTAAGGGCCAATATATTTCTTTTCCCTCACTTATTTAAAGTCTGCACCCTTGCCTAGAAGTGCCTGTATCTGGCTGTAAATCCTCTCCAAACAAAATAATTCTCCTTAAAGAGAGAGAAATAATCTCTCTTGTAGAGAGAAGCCAAAAAGCAGGCAAAAATATCCATGTTTACCTAAGGAAAATGAAAGCGGTACAATTGATGCTTACACGTAGGAAGGAAAGTTCCTTTAAAGATCAAATAAATATTTTAAAAATCATATTAGGCATATGCAACCAGTGGGGAAAGGGGAGAAGGGAAGGATGGGCAGTGTGGGACTGGTGCTCAAAGAGGGTCTTGATGGGGAAACCGTGAGCATGAGAGGCAGAAAACCCACATCCAGCTTCTGAACTGGTTGAGAATAAATTTTAAAAATCCCTCTCTTCCTATGTTCTTCCTGGATTGGGTAAAATAACGGAGGAAAAAGATGGCTGGGGACAGCAAAGGCATCACCTATTCCTGGCCACACAGCTTAACGCACAACTTTCTCTACATCTTGGATACCTGAACTGCTTGGAGTTTCTTGTTCAGAAGAAGAAAGCGTATATGGTCACCTAAAACGATCCCACCACAAGGCAAATGGGAGATTTTCCATTATAGCACTGTCATCAATGGGGAAAATCCCACTGGTTTCAACTGGCTTTAGATCAGGGCCTTATTTCAGGGAGTTTCTAGTTCCTTGGCTGACATGGGAAACTTTATGATCAATCCCGTGTTGTAACCCGCAAGACCTAAAACGTTACCCTGAACGCGCGAGGCTCTGAGGGAAGTTTCTGAGAGCGAGGGGCTGAGATGGTTCAGTGCATCGCGAAAAGAAAACAATGCCAAAAAAAAAAAAAAAAGAAGAAAAAGAAGAGGCAAACGGCGGGTGCTTCTTCTTCAGGAGATTTCTAAAGGTTAGTTTGCCGGGCTGCAGAGGCGCACTGAAGCTTTGCCTAAGGGGAATGCATTTTTTATTAAGGAAATAACTTTCTAAACACAGAGCACTTCTAATTTCATAAGTGAACAAATGCTTCAATTCCTACTGAAAACTTGAGAGGGAGGAATGTGGTCCTGCGTCTCAGCCCTCTCGAGCTCCCTGTTGCTTCTCACCATCTCCTTCCAGTGGGTCTTTCTCGCTCTTTTTCTGTCCCGCTTCTGCATTGGGATTTGGCCAAACTTCCACAACTAGACTCCTCATCTGAAACCTGATCCTGCTGTCTTTGGGCCTCTGCATTTATACAACCTATTGCACAGAATGATCAGACTCCTTGAATCTAGGTCAGAACACACTGACTGGATTGATTTAGCTATAGATATGCGCCTTTCTTGGTTTTTTTTATCTTATTTTCCCTTCCCTCTCCCCCTTCTCACCCTCCTGCCTTTCCTGGAATAAAAGCAGCTCCTAAAACCAAGCCAGAACATTATCAAAAAACCTGACAGCTTGCTTAGGAGGCTGAGCAGAGGTTTGCTGGGATATGCAACTTGTTTTACTATTGCTGCTGCTACGGTATGACGACTGCTCACAACTTTGAATTCACAAAGGAAAAAAAAAAAAATGATTCTTTCAAGGGTTTTGCTAAATTCTCCCCTCTTCTTTTCACTGCCTCGCTGAAAGGATCCATGAAGCTGCCGCACCAGAGGCCACGAAAGGTCACAATCTCTGTGGGATGCTGTAAAGCAGAGGCTGCGAGGGGTTGGTGGTGATCTATTGATGTGTCTGTAATAACAACAAGAATAAAACGGTAGCCATAAACCTTTCATCCTGGGGGGTCCCACAGAGCTTTTCAGAATGTGGGCCGGATCCGGAGAGGTACTGAGGGCCCTCACGCAGCCCTAAAAGCACCACGACTGCCGGTGGCCAAGCACCCGCCGCACGGGGCCAAGCACCTTGCAGGATCCGGCCCTGCCGGGGCACAAGCATCACTTTGTCTCCGCGCAACCGCTTCCGTGGGAGGTCCCTGTAGCACTTCAGCAGCACAAAGCGGTTTAGATTGAAGCCGGTGTGTGAGTGGCGAAAACGACACCGTCCTGGGGAATGTACGGAGAGTTAACTGGCCCCAATTCCAAGCTTGGAATAAAGGAGGGAGGAGAAAGGAAGAGGAAATAATTCACTAACAGTATCCCATGCGGGTTAAATGTCCCATCCATCCTGATCAATGAGAACACTGCCGGTTTTTTACCAGCGACACAAAAGGGTCAGCAGGGTTCAGCTGCGGTGCCCCTCCTGCCTCCTCTTAACCCCCGGCGCAGGCGGCGGCGCGGGGGCGGTGGGTGGCGAGGCCGAAGGACGCAAGCTGACAGGCTCACCTCTGCTCCGCCGGGCTGTAGGTCTGTCCTCGCTGGCAGCTGCTGATGGTGATGGGGTCGAAGTTGTGGAAGGAACGCAGGGCCACCCCGGAGATGGCCACAAACTGGGAGCTGAAGCTAATGAGGACAGCCTGGGTGTGATAAAAAGGGTGACTGAGGTCATGGATGACGGGGATAATCAGGGGATTGTTCCTGCAGCTCAGGACGTGGACACCTGCCAGAGGAGAGACAAGATCAGAGGAAGGGTCAGACTTAACACAATCGCTTCCCGAAGCCGTGGGCACTTCAGAAGCATTTCACCCATAGGAACGGCCCTATAGAGCTGAAAAGTTACGGTAAGCTGCCTGGAGGGGCTTCCCAAATCGCTCCGGAGAGCTTAGCAGAGAAGTATATCCCTCCAGACAGCTGAAGAAAGGCGGCCATTCTCTCCGCAAGCGCGGCAGGCTCTCAGGGCCGTTTCTTTAGACCACAGCTACGTTTCTATTGTGCCCCGTTAAATCAGGAGCAACCATCACGGAGGAAGCGGAGTCGCACTATTGTAAAACCGGTCTGAGAGGACAGTCGGAGCCTTTATACCGCACATCAAATGGTGCCGGCAGGCTGGGTGGCTTTGTGCACCACGGGCAGGGCACCAGTGCCTTTTTTATAGCTGTGCATGTCATTAGCACTCAGCGTAAAACTTTTTTTGCATGAGCTTTACACTAAATGTGCCCAGTTTTGATATTTTTTTGATGGTTTTCAGCCTTAGGGTATCTTGTTCTTTGCTAAAAAAGGCAAAGATGGTCCTGGAGAGAGAAATGAGGGTGATGGACCCACTGAGGATTTTAGAGGTGATTTAATTTGAGAAGAAAATAATTGTGTCTTGGGAAAATAAAAGTGTTTGAAGAGGTTGAGGTGTACAGAAGCACTGGAGAGGTGACGAGGAGACGTCTTAATCCCTCTTCTTCAGCAGAGAAGGCACTCTGTGATAGTCGGGAAGAAATTCCCACTTTCGAGTAGAGACAACCTGAATTCAAATGGGCCAAATCCATCTCAGAGGTAACTCAAAGGACAGACAGCTGTCGGCTGCCCTCAAAATTCATTAATTGAGATTCCCGGGCTGACGGCTGCCTGCAAAGCCCTGCCTCCGCGGCTCCGTGGCATCGCTCCGAGGAGCAGCTTGGCCCCAGCTCCATTCGCTTCACTGGAGCTCCCCCAGCAACGGCTTTGGCCCAGGCCCTTTGGCTACCCCGATACACTTACGAATTTGAAAATAAAATAAATTCTATTTGCATGTTTAACTGGCTCGGGGATTTCTATTATTTTTTTTTTCCAGTTCAGGTTTCTTGACTCAAAAGGGAAGGAATAAAAAAGTTTTCATTTTTCTCCTTAGAAAGTGATTTCCTGTGAATTAAGACAGACTTCTGACCACTCTCTTTAAACAGTTATCTCCCACCCTGTACTTTAAAAAAATCTTCCTGTAATAAAAAAATAAAATAAAATAAAAAAGCAAACCTCGCTTTGTTTTGGTCTTTACCTGACCCTGAAATAACCTCCCTGTCTATTTGCCTCCCACAGGTCTTTTGATATCAGCTCCTTGTGGAACGGTGCACGTTTCTCACTTACAAACAGGTGCAGTTAATACTCGAAATCCCGGGTTCCCAAATTCCTTGGAAGTTTCTGCCTTCTCTGATGGAACGCCAAGAAAGACCTTATGGTATGAGGCTGTTTATTCACTTCAATTTCATTCCTTGCACTCAGGTGCTGTCCACAACAAAACAGACCCTCGGAGCTGTGCTGCAGTTGCTGGTGCTTTCTGACCCAGACGAGGTAAACGGGGCTGAACAGGTCACGTGCATTTAATTAACCTGCCTTCATACGCAAAAACCCACTCAAGATAGCCCAGGTGCCCACAGCAGGGGAATTAGAGCCATCTCCAGGCTCGCCCCCGTCTCTGCATCCACCTATTCCACGCTCAACAGCTCTTGCAAAGTTCCCAGCGGCTGAACCCCAGCGTCTACAAGGGCTCTGCACTAACAGCGTGGAGGCGTTTGGCATCCCAACCTCTCCATCTCCTACCGAGACTCAGAAGCAGCTTCTCATTATCTTCCGGGAGTCCACACGGTAAAAACGCGCTCTGATCAAGGTGGGAAACTGCACTTCTGGCCAGACTGCAGTTTGCTCATGGGAGTGTCTTTAGCACACCGGGGACCGATCAAGCTTTAATTTATTGCTACTTCCTTTTGGACGTGCTTTTAGTTTGCCACTGACTTCTGCTTAAGGCTGGCTGACCGTCTGCAGTCAATCCTGCACCCAGAGCATGCCAAAGTTTGCATCTCAGCTGCAGTTCCTAGCTTGCCATGGTGATAATTCAAACACACCGAATACGATATCCAGGAAAAGGACTTAATGCTGCACCCAGAACTCAGACAAAACAGGGACTGGGAGCTCTGCCTGAGTGAGAACTGCTGGGTAACCTACCTACACCTCTCCTCTGCTCCAGGCCAGCCTCTTCTGAAAGGGTCAGAGGGGCTTTTCCACGGTGAAGGCAGCATTTCAGCTGTGAAGATCTCCAGGCATCAGTCTGAGCCATGCCAAACTCATGTTGCAACTTCAGCGAGGATTTCAAAACCTAACCCTTGGTTTCCTCTTTGCTCCTCTTTCTTGTTCTCTTTCTCTCACAGTCTGTCTGTCTGTCTCTATAAAATGTCGCAGGAAGTATTTGTTGGCATGCCAGTGTCTCCATCATTTATTTCTCAGAGGGAAAGAGCTATGTGCCACTGTTTTGCGAAAGAAGGAGGATAAGACGAAGCCCAGGGCTCGGCCAAGCAGGGAACTATCCTGACTCAACCTGCACAACCTGCTATGAGTTTCGGTTCGTTCTCGGACAACAGACACCACGCACACTTCCTTTCTTTTCCTCCACACCCCACCAAATTCTCTATTACTCTGCAGAGTCATCCAACACCTGGCACTTGTGTGTGTCCCTACTCCTTCTCATCACTGGTAGGAAGTTCATTTGAGTTTCAGCTTGTCAAAATTGCAGAGTTACGGTAAAACAGAAAGCTGGGGGAAGGGGGTTATGTTTCCTTAAAGACTGCTCTCGGGACGACATGGCCAGCTTTCTTCCCAGTGGAAAAAAGGGCAGGGGACAGCTGGAAAGGGATTGTGCAAGTCCTATCCTGACACAGAGTTGGGAGCTAGGGTGAGCTCCTTGGTCCTGGAGCTTAAATGAAGCCAGAATCCAGTCACCAGACACAACTTCCCCTGGTTCAGGAACCTGTGCCCGGGGTAGAGGCAAAACCGGTCTACGCTGGTGCTTCAGCCCAAGTGGCACGTCCACAACCTCTGTCGAAAGCATCTGCAAGCAGCCCACAAGGGCCCTGGGGTTAGGCCCTCACCGAACTTTGCACGGAAAATTTTAGCCATTAAATAGCTGCGGAACCCCCCCTGCAAGCAGGACTACACCTCGCGAAGCAGAAGCGTTTGCTGCGCCAGCGGGGGCAGGTCCCCCTCTCCCTGCCCCCAGTGCTCCACCTCTATCACTGTCAATGTCTCTCCAGGGAGGTGCTGTGCGTGAAGCATTGACGTAGTGCTTATTTTAATGACTAAAGAGGAACTAATCGCTTCTGAACACATAGTGAACAGGTATGGAGAAATGTCTGTATAAAATTATGCATCATTTTCAATAAACTCTAGTGAAACTCAGGTCTTGGAGCATTAAGCAAGCACTTTTTTTCGTCTGATCCTGGAAAAACTGAGCAGGAGTATTGGTCAATTTGTGAATGAACAGATTAAGCGAGCAATAAGGAGGGAGTTGAATAAAATACAGTCTTACCAAGATCATGGCTTTGCTCTTTGGTGTCAAACAGCTGCACCCCGATGGTCTCCTGCTTCTGATCCAGGTAATAGGTCCCATCAGTGACCAAGTGAACTAGGACCGCTGCAGCGACCATAGGCTGGGAAAAATAAGCCTGGGAAAACAAAAGCCCCACAAAGGCTGAGGTGGAGAACTGTGGTGGGCTTTTAAAAAAACCCCCAAGAGTCAGCCCAGGACTTTTAAAATAACAATTCCCGTCCCAGGTCACACAGAAGTCTTCTCTTACAATCTCTCCTACACAAACTAGATAAACTCGAGGCAAACAGCCCTGCAGCTGGAGGCTGTAACCTCTCAGAAATTCAATAGCCTCGTCACAGGAGGGGACTTCACCATTGACTCTCCAGACAGTGCTCAGAGGCTTTGTTTTGATATTTTGCGCTAAACATACTTCAAAGAAAGGAGCAGCTTGGCCCGGGGAAGGCTGTCCCATGATATTTTGCCTGTTGGAGATACGTCGCACAGGCAGGCAAAGAGGAGACTTCTGAGGGACACGTGCACTTCCTACCTTCAGCCAGAAAACAGTCTGCGTCATGTGGGAGTACTGGAAGTTGGCCGTGCAGGGATACCAGGCATACTGAGAGACACCATCGTTCAAGTCAATCACCTTAGTTCGACACGTCTGTGGGAGAAAAAAGAAACACCAAAACAGATGTAGATGACAGTAAGGAAGGATTACGACTGTTTAAAGTGGGGAAGAAAGTCCAGGTGCGCTGCTATAATACACAGTAATGACGTTCCTAAATACCATGAGGTTATTCACAAGTTGAGTTTCCACCTCAATAAGAAAAATTGAAACACGAAAAGGAGCTAAAGACTCAGAGCAGCTGGATGGCCGCCAACAGTTTCCTCCTAATTTGGTACGAGGGCTTTGACAGCATTCAGAGCAACTTTGCTTCCACCCAAATGGACCACCCCTCTTCCCACTGGAGTCAAAGGGATGATCACTTCCAAACATACCAACTCAGAGCACAGACAGCCTGCAGATGCTCTCCACAGTACTCGAGCAATGTCCTATTTAAACCTGCGTGTTACTGTAACCCCAGGGAAGCCACAGATGGTCATGTAAACTTGGAAGCAAGTGCAGCCAGGAAAGGCCTGTCTCTACAACCCAATTTAAGCAAACTAGTTTCTTGTTTCGTTCACTGGTTTCTGTAAGTGGAATCACCCTCTTCCTACACCTACAGCACTTTCCATGGCAGGCGGCAGTGGGATTATAAGCGAACTGCTCTTTTCAATAAAGAACACGTAGATGAATCCCAAGTGCTGGCATGGATGAGAAGCTCAAAGAAGAAAATGCTCAAATTTAAGTACCAGAGAGCCTTGCAGTGCCATCAGTGTTAAAGACGTGAAAATGAAGCTGCAAGAAATGGCAGGATTTACCCTGAAACCACACTGCTCAGTAGAGCTGCTTCAAGAAAGAAGCATGCATGACCAGAGCCTTCATTCCCCCGACAAACCTGAGCTAGGAAATGCCCACCATGCAAAAGGCTACAACCGCGTTAGAAGGCTGCTCCCAGCTGAGGCTCTCGGGGCATGCGAAGGGTACCTGTTAAGGTTCGCAACACTTCGGTGAACTCAGTGACTGTCATTCAGAGTCACGGGGATAGAGGGAATTCCTTGTGGCCACGCGGTATAGGGGCAATGGAGCTACGAATGCGACCCAAGAGACCAAACCATCTCCAGCAGTCGTGCTAGCCACGGGACAGCCTAGGGCTCGTCACGCAGACCACCTGCGCTAGGTGCTAACCGGAGCCGTGTACTCCTGGGGACAGTATTAGATTTCGTTCCAAGACCAGAGCCTGAACTGAGCAATCAGGTGGTGACGTGCTGTCAGTAAAGCTGCTCCCATAAGCAATTTCCCTGATTATTAAAACAAAGAGAAAAGTCTGAAGCAAAACAAGAGAATTAACAGAGATGTTTTTAACCATTCAAAATCCTATGCCCACTCGGTAGCTCTGCGTGGAACTGCCCTGTGGGTCTCGGCAGACAAAGTCTGGGCAATGCAAAGAGAGCGCGGGATGCCTGGGAAGGAGAAACCAGATTGGCTAAAAGTGAGGTAATCACCTCTATAATCTGCGTCCCTCAAGATCCAGCACAGAGGAATCCATGGGCAAAACATAAATCAGCTTTAATGGGCTGGAAGAAGATTTTTAGTTTATTTATTTTTTAAAACAACTGGGACCAAGCTTCATTGAGGCTAGCCAGTGGATAGTGTTACATTTTACAGCAGAGCAAGGCTTTACATAAACTATCTTTGGCATTTGAAATCCAGGCCAGCAATTCGACATGTACCATTTCGCAATGCTCCCTTCTTGCATTTTCAGCAGCCTGTCTCTTGTTGGGAGCATGGTTTTTATTTTAATACCTCTCCAGCTAGGGAATTTATTTTACCCACATCTGCAATTTATATGGTCAGAGAGCTCTTTGACATGAACAAAGGTCTCATTACTTTTATATGATTTTGTTCTCATTCTTATATGTCCTCCTGCTCTGTTGGTCCAAAAAGGTGGTTGAAAGAAACAAAAGTACTGACGTTTGGTGCATTTTAAGTGCCACTTAATGGATGAGTGAAAACCTGTATTAAGAAATCACCCAGACCTTCACTGAGAGTTTGAATCAAACCCAAAATAAACCCCTGCTGAGGTGGGTTGGAAATGTCTGATAACTTTTAAATGCCTTGTTTGATTTGTGTGCGTGTGTGAACTCCAGCACTTTCTGCTTCTGCCTGAGAATATTAGCAAAAATCTTCACATTGCATAAAGAGCCTGTGGTCGGGACATGTGCAGCTGAGGTGTGCGGGCTCGGTCGACTGGTCTGGTTTGAACATGTTAGATAAGCTTCCTCCTGCTGAGGCTGATCCATCGCCACTCAGACAAGTGTTTCAAAGCCCTGCTGGGGTAAAAAGTTCCTTTAGGAGAAGAGTATAATTGAGAAGTGTGGGAGAAGTCTAACAGACACAACATTAGGAATGGCTCAAGAGCCTCTTCTACTCTAGCTGCTCTCTTGTCTACTCTGCTAATGGCAAAAAAAGTTCTTTAAGATTTTGTAATAACGATCTGATCAGATAAACAGTCCCTATCACCTACAGACTCCACCACCTCAATAGGCTCTAACGCACGTGGTAAATACATCCCCTTTTCAATTCTACCCAGTTATTGAGTGTCGCACCACAACTGCAAAGTCTGAGAACCATTTGCTGGGAGAGTCTTTCACACCTCTGCTTTTAAGGCATCCCTAGGAAATGACAGCAGCGTGAAGGCACTTATTACTGCAGTACCATCGCTTTTAAGCTTCCAAGTTCCAATGGCCTGGAAGGCAGAGCATCAACTCCCCTCGTGGCTACAAATTCATAGGAATTCATGCTTATGAGAAATAAATTATTTCCTAACAGCCTCCAGTTTGCTACAGTGATGCAAAACAGCAGCTAAAGCACCTGACAGCTGTGCAGGGAAGAAGGGAGAGATGTACTTTTCATTTCAGGGTGTTACCAGACACTAAAGTATTTGCTTTGAAGAATGACGGCATCACGCAGGACTCAAAACTGTGCTCACTGGGGCTCATCCAGGTTCTCAGACCCACACAGCAAGTGGGATCCGCAGGAGCTTAGTATCTGCTCCAAAGTATTTGGGGACTATTTGTGTCTACTTACTGGAAGCCCATGTCATACCCCTCCCTAGGAAGCTGCTTTCAATTAAAAGAGCTGATGTCTGTTCCTCTCGGAGGTTCTAATCCAGCTCGTCTCCCACCCACACGTTCTGTACACAAACATCGAGAGACAGAATGAACAAGGCCAGAGAGCACTGTGGGATCTTCCCACCAGAGGGAATGCCTGGAGGATTCCCTTTGACTGATTTATACAACCTCTTGTCAATCACAGGGACAACATGTTCTTCAAACCGCCTCTCCTGTTTCCCTTCTTTTACTCGAGGGGACCGAGGAATGTGTCAGCAGAAAGGGAAAAGTGATATATCGGGAGCGCGTAGTTCGTTGCCACATCTAAAACGCATTTACTATTGCAATCAACTCCATTTCCTCATAACGTTTTCCTTCAAAGTAATATGGGACAATTTGCTGAAGAGCAAATTTTGGAAGGCCCCCTCGTGAATGATTCCCAGCCATCCCATGACTCCGGGCAATGCTAAGTTGTGCTGATGGGGTCCTGTTCCAGACGAACTACAGCTTGAGGATCGCTGATCCTGTGGACCGGGCACCAGAATAGGTCTCAACCTGACTGTGCCCAGTGCATGGCCCCAGTACAATGTTCTGGGCAGCACTGGGCTCCTCCGGGCCTGAAGCCCCCATCTGTAAGACCAGGATGATATTCCCTCACGCCACACGGGTATCTCGAGGGTAAAAGCCATTAGCCACAAAAAGGTGCTCAGATGTTACAAAGAGGAGGGGCGAATGAGCACGCACACATGTGAAGGATATTCCTCCCCACGGGAGTGGGTTAAACACAACCAGATGCCATCCCGCTCCGTCCTTCCCATCGAGCAAGCACAGCCAGACACCACAGGCTTTGCATTCACTGGTGGTTCTCATCTCTCACATTGTAACATCAAAATAATTCTAAGCGCAGAGAGGCCAAGCTGCCACGTAAACGCGGCTGCTGCCCCGCTCAGCTCTGGCATAGGGCTGACGCCGCGGTCGGAGTGGCCGTGCCCGTCTGCATGCCCACGGGCGGCTGTAAACAGAGCAAATCTCCAGTGCGCGGATCTGTCTGCTCCCCAAATCCCATCTGTCATCCCGTGGTGGGGCTTCCTTCAGACCGTATCTTCAAGCCAAGTATGGCTGTGAAAAGCCATGGCGAGCACTTGTCCATCAGGCAGTAGGGAGCAAGCTCCTTCTGGGGGAGGAGGGTGGAAGCGGTTATCGCACCCCAACCGTGAGGCTCTCTACTGGGGACCATGCTGCTGCCGCTTCTGCACCGAGACAGACAACGCTGAGGGCTTCTGGGCCGAAACGGGCTATACCCTGTCCCATTTACAAAACAGCAACCACAGAACAAGCAGGTCTGGGATCTAATGGTAAAACCCACAGCACCATCTATTTGTGGAGCACACAACGTCCCAAGTGAGGTCGTGCAAGTGCACGGAAATACTCACGGACTGATATGAAACCTGTGGAGGCAAAAACAGGACATGGTCTGTTGGTTGAAGATCCAGCTAAAGAACAGATTTCCACCATAACACTGAAAGCTAATTAATCTACAATTTTTAGCCGACTGCTCTGCAGAATGTTATTTCTATTTAACTCAACACACGCCAGAGAATCCCAACCATGACATAAGCAGCACTTTAACACATCTCTTACAAATGAAAACTTTCTCTCTCCATTGCCAGACATGGGGTCTGGCAGTCACCCAGACCTTTTATTCTTCAATGTTATTGTTCTTGCAGACCTAAGGTTAATCTTACCCAAGGATGAGAAACTATGGTGCAGTTGCTAAATATCAGAAAGGTTCCTGCTTGTTTATTGCCCAATATTATAAGGCAGCTTGACTGCCACATGGACACCACCCAGTTTGCCGACTGTAGCACAGACCTCCAATCTGTTCTGAAAGCTGTTGCACTGCTCTTCTCATTTAGGCTGGGAATTGGGCTGGAGTTACAGACAAAATGAAATTGCCCACATTAGTGAGCGCTGAACCATTAAAAAGGGCATCATTTGCGTTCCAACAAACACCTCAAAAATCAGCCAATTTCTATGATCATTTCAAACCTCAGGAGCCCCCAGAGCTCAGACAGGAATTGTACGCACAGCCTCACTCAAGGGACATCAGAAATTCTGCTCTGGGTTTGCTTCTAGATTCTGGTCAGAAATGCTTCAGTGTCTTTACTGGATTTGTCCTGTCAGAAGGTGGGAGTCAACAGTTGCCTGCCCAACTATGAAAGTCAGCATTGGGTCATTTCAGGTTGGCTTCTAAAACTTAAGGAAAGCATTCAGAGCCGCTGCTTCCAAACTGGTACATATATTACATTTTTATGGGCACTAACAATGAGTTTAAAATGCCCCGATGTGTAAAAATAAAACCAAAACCCAAACCCGAGATTCAGCAGCACAGGCTGTAAGCATAAGATGATGACAGAAAGTTGTGTCCTCCCTCTTTCAGTAGCCTTCTTACCTTCTCGTCTGCTGCTTCTTCCTCAGCAGCAACTTTCCCTTACCCCTGATGCTCATAAACTGCAGCTTCTACTCCAAACCTCTCCTTGTCCTCTGTGTCTGCTCACACAGTTTTCCTGAGTTTCATGCTCTTCGTCTGCTTTTCCCTGTTTTCATTGGGGTACTTAAAGATCTGATGGCAAAAGATGAAAAACGGCAGCGCGTCCTGCTCCGGGACAAAGGCACACAGGCAGGTGATCAACAGTAAAGCTTTATCAACTGGAAGCTGATAAAACTTCTGGGGTCACACACTGATGCTATATTACTCCCAGATTCAGTTGGCTCAGAAGTAAGAGGAAATCTCATCTGTCAATTTTACCCGTGTAATGAAGAACAGGATTTGGCTGTGGGATTGGGAAGCAGATTACGTCTCCTGCAGGATGAAATAAAGCCCCGTTGCCAGTTGCTACGTCCACTCTCAGCACAGCCACTTCCCCTTTGACCCTGGAGCAGCCCATGGTGTCCGGACCTTGCCGCCAGCGTTCAATTAGCGTGTTCCTACAGCCCCCGTTTTCAGCTGAAGGTTGGGCTGGATTTTTTAGTAATTGGAAAGTGACCTTTATGGGTATGAAAACACCGCAGCTGGTATGACATGGCATCAATAGTTCGCTCGCAGTGTGACATGATGATCAATTCCTCTACTTTACAATAAAAATGATAGTGCTTATTTCCAAAGGGAAATTTCCTCGGGCAGAGTTTTGGATGTAACACTGGGCTGTGCTTCAGAAGTGAGTGGGAGATACAAGGGCTATTTTGTTTTGTCATCTAAGTTGGTTTAGTTTCAGGAAAGCGAATAGGAGCTACAGGGATTTCCACTAGATGATGGCCCAGATTGCATGTGCATTCAATGTGTGTTATTAACTTTAGCTTTCTCAAAAAATGCAGTTATTCCACTTCCAAAGAGTCTGCATGAACAATATATTTCAATTTTTAAATCATGCAGACCTGCATTCTTTGAGCTTTCTTTGAATTTCTGTTATCTCCAGATTCAAAGCAAACTTCATTTAAAACTGGTGAGTTCAAATACAAATCACATAAAACCATAAACTTCACATGGTATACCTGAAAAAACTGTAAATCAGTTCTGACTGGCCCTATCCCAAACCCACATCGGCTTTGACATCCAGCCAGGTGTAATCAAAATATCTAGGATGGACCTGTGGAAAAAACTATATGAAGTTTTGATTTTACAACAAAACCCTAACCAGATGATTTTTGCACGGTTCAAAGGATCGCCCCAAAGACATCAGTTGAGCCGGGGCCAGAAACTACAGAAAAAGAGTGAGAAAAAGAAGAAATAATTACGCTAGTGGGATTTAATAATCAACTTTTGCACAAGCCCACAAGTAAACACCAGCATTCGGAGCTCATGGTTGCAATTTGTACTTGCCCCTGCTTCTTCTGCCATTCAGCACCGCACGCCGAAAGGATGCGAAAGCAAACGATGGCTCCAAGTGCACAGCAACGCAGAACACAGTCTCATGTGAAGCACATGAAAGCGTAACTGAGCAATTTGCCATGTGCTCCTGTTTATCCACATCAGATGTTTGCTATTTCTTCAACACAGCGGTAGGACAAAGACGCTGCTCTCAAACAACAGCATCTTCCACCCCAGCACTGCCAGGAGCTTTCCGAGGAGGCAAAATTCTTAGAATTAGCCCTGAATCACATTCTGCTATCACGTTCAAACTCACAAATACATCTACCAGTAGAAACAGCTGCCGAATGCAACCCGCTAGACAGACAGCATAAAGCAACAGTGCCCAAACAACACCTTATACCTTCAGTTTTGCAAACATCAGCCTCATTAAAGCTAAAAGACATTTTCAATCCGCAGCAAAAGCTCCTGTCTACAACTTCCACGTTGCTGCTCACCAAAGTGTGAAGGCATTATAGACTGATAAGTGCTTTCACAGACTGTATATCCATCCACTGGAGAGCGAGGTTAAACAAATACAGTAGCCAGAACATTATTGTTGGCTGCGCACTCGGGTTCCCGAACTGCCTGTCTCTAACTTGAACCGGCGAGGTCCACTACAGCGAAGCTCGCACAGAACTGCGGGCCAAGGCTGGCCGTGGGGGTGCTGCGGCTAAGGAAAACAATCCCATCCCATAAGCTTTTACCGCTGATGAGTAGAGCAAAAGCTTCTTTTTTTTTTTTTCCCCCCTTTGACTGGAGCGTTTCATTTGGGAGGAGCTGGCATCAGAAAATCACACTGTCAAAGGCACAATGTGTGCCGTGCGTTAGGAGGACCTTAAATATATTTTTATTGTTATATTAGTGGATCCAACTCACTGGATTCATTGTAGTTTTGCTGCTTTGGCACTCCAGCAAGGCAAAGCAGGATTGGGCTTGTTACAATCCACTTGGTAACATCCCCTCCTTCCTTCCCAAAGCCGGTCCTATAAGTGTGCTTGGACAAAGAAAGCACACGGCTTGTTAGAGAAAGCCCCAAAGCAACAACAACAAATCCCTAAAGAACTTCAGCTCAATGAGGAGTTCTCCATCAGAATAACACACTGGCTGAGGTGGATAGAGATGCTTAGAAGCACTCGGGCAACACTTCTGATAGAAAGAGAAACAAATAGGGAAAAAAAATAAAGCCACATCTTTTTTAGCTATCAAGGAGAAAAAAAAAACCCACGATGCTTTCGTTTCCAGCACGGTAGGAGTAGACCCTAAAAGTCCCTGTACCAAACGCCACCTCCCCTGAAGCGCCCCAAGCGCACACGGGGCACAGGAGCAGCTTCCACGAGATGTGAGACAACGCAGGTGCTACCACGAGCTCTGAAGATCGCTCGCTAAGCTTCGCCTGCGGCTGAAGCAAACAGCCGTGCAGTGGTTAATGTCAGCTCTGACCACATGATCGCATTCAGGAAAGGTCAAAAGAGTGATTTTTCATTTAAAAACATCTGTGTGTTTAAAGAACAAAACTTTCTCATGTGCAGAAAACCAGGGGTTTCCAGCGCTTTTATTTCCAGAGTTAAAGTCATGCTTTTCAGCTTTGTTTAGGGTTACGGACCATGTAAACACGCTGTGTAAACCACACGCAACCCTCATCACACGGCGCTTCCGCATGCAAGGATAATTGGGGGTGCAAATCTCTCTCTCCCTGGCTCCTTTTCCCTCTCCAAGCAGCTCAGCTTCCCACTCCGCACTCCCAGCGAGCCGGCCAGACACCCCCTTCTTCTCCTTCCCTATATGAAGACGTACACATGCCTCTAATCCTAAGGGTACGAGTCTGCTTGGGGCTGTCAACAGGCCTTAATTGGATACATCCAGGGAGATGATGCATTGGGAAGAGGCCCTGAATTTAACAGCGAGAGGGAAGGCTGCGGCCGGGCTCCCGGGGAGTGCGGCAGGGGCAGCCCGGAGGAGAGCCACCATGAGCCGTCCTGGGGAGACGACTATGGTTACACCCCCGCTCTCAAAGCCTTTCCGTTTCCCATCCAACTAGTCGGCACTACGCCGGCGTGCATTAATTAAGATTAAACCCTGCGGCTTGTTTTTCTTAATACCTGAAGGCACGGCTTGTGGTATGCAAATTGGAAGGTTCCCCCTTGCTTCGCCGGGCTTTTCCCACTGAAACTGCAGAGTAACGAAACCACCGCCATGCAAACGATTCCTCTGAATGAGTTGCACCATCCAGGGAGAGTCCGTAGAGCAGCAGCCGGTCGCTTCCTCCAGCCCACGTACATCTGCACCCAAGCAAAGGTTTGGCTGCAGGTGTCTGGGGAAGCCCGTCGCTTCCCTCTAACCTCCTAACAGCCCTGGTTGCTCCAACAAATCTCAAACTCCAACAAATTAAGCCAAAAGATCACTTGAAGCCTTTCATCCTTGACGTCCCAGGCTAGTAGGGGAGCTCACAGAAACTCCCAGCTGCTCCCTGAAGAAATTACCGTGGGGACTGAATTATGAGCATCATCTGTGGGAGGAAGCTCATGGCTCCTTCAGCCTCACTGCATCCCGGGAGCAGGCTCCGGGAGGACAGACCGAAACACAGGGGATAGAGGAAATCACGGCTGCTCAGTCTCATCCTTTCCCACCACAAACTAGCACTGGGAAACAGTTAAATTTCCATACAGTGAGGCTTTCCTCTTCCAGCAGGTAAAGGTCACAGTGTAAACGCAGTGCAGTGCACCAGAACAGATCTGCTCTGCCAGAAGGGCAGAGTTTCCAAAGATATGTGGTTGGAGAAAGTTGGAAAGAAGGTCATCTCTGCCCTGTGCTTCAGCTTCTCCTCTCTACAAAGAGGCCTGTCTTCTCTGAGGGTGACGATGCAAAGGTTAATTACCAAAAACTGGGAAAGCAAGATCCACTGCCCAAAGTGCTAAGTGTAAGAATTTTGGTCCAATGACCAAAATGGATAAGCAGAACTTGATGTTCTCCTGAAAGGAGGGCTTCCCCCAGCGTGTAGGTACATGTGCCGGCAGATAATAGCACCGATCATGCAAATAACCATTTACTGGCACTAATTACAGTTTGCAGCCGGACCCTGAGGCTACGGTGGAAACCCAGGCCTGGGGGAGCCCACTTACCAGACGGGTGAATCATGTCTTCTTATCAGATTCACCAATGTAGTCACCTCAGAGGAACAGTGATCCTCCAACTTTACAGGCAGTATTTCCAAAAATGAGCACAGATTTGGGGTTCCTTGACAGTTATGGCTCCGACTAAGGCGGCAAGACTCAGGAGAGCTTTAGAGCAGCTCAAGAGTTGATCCAAGTGGTCCTCAGTTTTGTTTGTGTTCTTGTTGAAGCAGATACTTATTTGCAGGTGGGGACAGAGGGATTGACTCAAGAGACCTTCAGGACTCTGCTGGGTAAGCACCATCCTCCAAAAACCATGCCTTTTAGAGACATCTCAAGATGAAGACCCTAAAATTGACTGGCATTCAAAATACGAGGTCTCTTATGACAATGTGGGCTAAAATGCCTGAAGTACTCCGCACAAGTACTGCAGACAATCCTTCATTTAAAAGAAAAAATAAATTCTCCGCTC
This sequence comes from Vanellus vanellus, assembly GCF_965231255.1. Taxonomy (NCBI): domain Eukaryota; kingdom Metazoa; phylum Chordata; class Aves; order Charadriiformes; family Charadriidae; genus Vanellus; species Vanellus vanellus. The sequence continues at coordinate 4,059,489 of NC_138923.1, read as the reverse complement.
CTGGCATGAGAAAGTTTACTTTCAGGCTTAAAGAAATGATCGTGTGGTTTTGGGGATGGCATTCCGTTCTGCTGAAGAATAGCACCCTGCCTGCCTGTATATCTGTGGCTTTGTAGCTGCGTTACAATCCTGGAGAGCTCTGTTTACATATTTTACATGTTTTCTTGTGCAGAACATGAAACCAAATTATATAGTAAAGGCCATTACGGCTTCGCTCTCGCACCCTTTTCCGTCCTCTCCTTCCGATCACTTGTTTTAATTCCATCCAAAATAATCGACTGGGTATTTTTAACTGCGCTTGATTGCCCGGCAATGCTTCAGGCAGGTTCATTTGCTGTTGCACAGGGAAATCATGCAAAAGCTGGTGAAGCTACATGCCAGGGGGGTAGGGAGAAGAGGGCCGGGGCGGGGGTGGGATGAGAAATGCCGAGAACCCTTCATGCATGAACAAAGCAGACGTGTCGATGCATTTATGCAAAAATCATTCTGCTCTGAATGGAGAGGGACCCAAGACAAACAACCCGGATGGGATGCAGGAGAGCTATCCCACGCTCATGGCTGGACATGCTCTGCATCTAAAGGCTTGTGAGCAGCGACAGCAGACGGAGAGACTGGCAGGTTGAGGGGCAAGGGCCGAGGAGGGGGGTCTCCTTTCAGAAGAGTGCATGCTAACGAGCACCGCCGCTGCCGTGGGGTCCGGCTTTCCAGCTCGCTGACGCCGGGGGGTCCAAGCTGTTTCCTCTTACCGCGTGTAATCTGGGTGGGTGGCTGGGTGTACAGCAGATATTATCATAAAATGGTGAGTTACTTCCTAAAGAAGCACATAATCCGTATTATTATCCAAGACAATATTCCTTTCTTGCCTTTCTTCTCGCCTCTAGCAACAACAAATGGCATGGAATTCGGCTCTCATTTCATTAGTGGTAAATGTGTCCTGGTCCTAGGAAGATGGGACCAATTTCCGGCACCTGAGGATTTTTGGTTTGACCTTCATCTCTGAAAAGGTCAGACTGAACCTCTCTGAGACTACTGATGGCTGCTTTGCTCTCTGCATCATCCTTTGTTTCTTTTATCTATTTTCTCTACAGTACACAAAGGGAACACAGTGTACCAGCCCCTGGTACTCACTGTTCTGTTTCCCTTAGATGACTTGCATATGTGCTCTTGAAAAATTATTCTAAAAACTAAGGGGGGAGGGGAGTGGAAAGAAAAAAATATCCCTTGAGTGTTTGGCAAAATTGCTTGGAATCTCCTCTGACATCTCATTGTGTTCTCTCTGTCCTCCCCTTACACAAATCAGCCAGAGGCTACGACATCAGCCGTGGGGTCTGCTGGTTTACTACTGCCAGGAGCGGAGGAACACTGGGAGACGTGGGGATGGAGGGGTGAGAGGGAGGGAATCACCGTCCGTCCTAGCAGGGAGCAGGCAGCCAGGTGATGGGCAGCATCCCCTTTTCTCCAGCCAGCTCTGGATTGACTGTAAGGGTAATGCTCTTTCTTAGCCATCTCTCGGCCACTGAGTCGTCTTCAAGCCAGCCCTACCTAGAAATCCAATTTCTCGTTTTATTTTGCTTCAGAGACCTCCTCAGAACACTGAGATCATTCCTGAGCGGGAGCCGTGGCACTGATGTTAGCACACATCTTTGTAGCATCCCTCAACTCGGTGTGGACCCTTCACGTGGACCACCTCCTCCAACGAGGGAAAGCAGCAATGCAAACATGCGAATAAGGACCAGTGGAGTTCCTTTGGCAAAAAGGTTGCAAAATCCAGCTTTGCCACCAAGACAGGTGGGAAACAAGGTTTCTAGCCATTAAAGCAAGGAGTTGGTGGGACAGTGTTCCAGTCCTTTTGTACTGGGAATGAACAGCCAAACTGTGCTGGGATAAAGACTGATTAATTCATAAATGGGATGATGTGAGGTGGCTGACAGAGCTAAAATGCAGATTTAATGACCCCAAACCCCTTCCAGGTCTCTGCTCTCAGGCAGCGACTCTCAGCAGGTCCCGAACCGTGTTCCTTTTATCCAAGATATGAACATTTCCCTTTTGAGACGTCCTGAACTTCCTAGTCCTGAGGAGGTCTAGGCTCAATAATGCCCAGCGCCTGCCTGAAGGATACTGAGGTTTAATCCTCAAACAGTAGCTTTACCTTTCTGGGCTCTGGTTTCCACCTCTATTAAATGGGACAGAAACCAAGCAGCGTGGCTGTGATAAGGCTTAATTAATCCCTGTATGTTGAAAAAAACATGAAAAATATCATCACTTAAGCCAAGGAAGGAGCCTGCATTTGCCTGATGGTCAGGGCCAGGCTCATGATGCAATTCTCCAGCCTTCAGGCAAAAGACCAAATTGGCCAGTCTGTAGTATCCGGGGGAAGGCTGAAATAAAGACAGAGTTTTGGACCCTCTTGAACTAACTTTAGACTTGGAGACTCCGTAACCTAAGATGAAGCCTTTTGGTGGATCAGCCTGTACTGGAAATGAGCTCAGATGCATACAGCAAACCTACGTTCCTCTTGCGACAGCCTGCGCACAGTGTCCAGTTCATCTTTTTCCAGAACTGGTCTCCGATCACTCATGGTTCCTCCATTAATGGTTTTTCTTAGTGGGATTCTGCCCTCATCCTCCAGAGATTAGCGGTTCAAAGCCTGGCTCGGCCATAAATAACAAAGACATTTGCAAAGCAAATCATCTTATTAAAAATGGGGATTTTTTTATCCCTCCAACCACAACAAAACTCTTACCGTTGAAGAGCAACAGGACTTGGCTGTGAATTGGGAAGTTCAAAAAGGGCCACTTGCAGAGCCGACAGACAGACACCCTCCCTCTTCTCAGCAAGATCACCCCAAAGGGAAGGAATGGCTTCTCCATTAAAAGTTGCAGGTTTCCGCTCTTCCCACTCCTGTTCAAGATTACTCTATTTGTTGGCTTTGCTGGATCTTTGGGGAATTATCTTCAGCGTTATATTTATTAGACAGAATAAAACTGTGTGGCAGAGAACTTCATCATCTTTCTCTTCAATTTTCTTACGGTATTTTCTTACCACTCTTGGAGCCCTTGCTCTACCATGTCATTTCTTCTAGTATTCAGATTATTTTTGTGCTCCTGTCTTCTCCTTTTGTGGGCAACTTCAGACATACTGCAATTCTAGACATCTTTCTGCTGCTGGTGGAAGAATAGGTTAGTTGCACTGAGTATGGATGAGTGCAATTGTGGGAACTGTAATGGGGGCAGGAGGGGGCCTCTCTTTGTGGGAAAGATGTAATAAGAATCCTCTTCCACAACTTCTTACTCCATAGCAGCCCCTGTGGGGTACCCAGAGGAGAACAGGGTGTGTTCGTCAGTCCGGGAATGAAAACGAATCCCAGGATCTGTCTGTGCCCAACAGCCTTGGGAAAAAGTCCCCTTTCGGTTAACTGTGCCTGAGCTACACGCTTTTTTTCTGTACAGGGGAAAAAGCAAGCTCAAACAATGGCATAGGGAGAAGAAAAAAAATAGAATAGAATCATAGAACAGTTTGGGTTTGAAGGTTTAAAGATCACCTAGTCCAGTGCCCCTGCCACGAGCAGGGACAGCTTCAACTGGATCAGGTTGCTCAGAGCCCCGTCCAACCTGAGCTTGAATATTTCCAGGGATGGGGCATCCACCACCTCTCTGGGCAACCTGGGCTAGTGTCTCACCACTCTCACTGCAAAAAACTTTTTCTTTATGCCTAGTCTAAATCTACCCTCTTTTTGTTTAAAGCCATTACCCCTTGTCCTATCGCAACAGGCCCTACCAGAAAGTTTGTCCCCATCTTTCTTATAAGTGCCCTTTAAGTACTGAAAGGCCACAATAAGGTCTCCCCGGAGCCTTCTCTTCCCCAGGCTGAAAAACCCTAACTCCCTCAGCCTGTCCTCACAACAGAGATGCTCCAGCCCTTAGTTCATCTTTGTGGCCTCCTCTAGACTTGCTCCAACAGGTCCATGTCTTTCCTGTGCTGAGGCTCCAGAGCTGGATGCAGTACTCCAGGTGGGGTCTCCCCAGAGTGGAGCAGAGGGGCAGAAACCCCTCCCTCGCCCTGCTGGCCACACTTCTGATGCAGCCCAGGATGCGGTTGGCTTTCTGAGGTGCCAGCACACATTGCCGGCTCACACTCAGCTTTTCATCCACCAGTACCCTCAAGTCCTTCTTGACAGGACTGCTTTCAATCCCTTCATCCCCCAGCCTGTATTGATACTGGGGGTTGCCCCAACCCATCTGCAGGATCCTGCACTTGGCCTTGTTGAACCTCATGAGGTTCACAGGGCCCCACTTCTTGAGCTTGTACAGGTCCCTCTGGATTGCATCCCGTCCCTCAGGTGTGTAAACCGTACCACTCAGCTTGGTGTCGTCCGCAAACTTGCTGAGGGTGCACTCAATCCCACTGTCTATGTCACTGATGAAGACACCAAACGGTACTGGTCCCAGTATGGACCCCTGGGGGACACCACTCATCACAGATCTCCATCTGGACATTGAGCTGTTGACCACTATCCTCTGGATGCAACCCTCCAACCAATTTCTCATCCACCAAACAGTCTACCCATCAAATCCGTACCTCTCTAATTTAGAGAAAAGGATGTTGTAGGGGACTGTGTTAAAGGCCTTAGAGAAGTCCAGCTAGATCCGTTGCTCTTCCCTTGTCCACTGATGTAGTTGCTCCATCACAGAAGGCCACTAGGCTGGTCAGGCAGGACCTGCCCTTAGTGAAGCCATGCTGGCTGTCCGAATCACCTCCTCATCCTCCCTGTGCCTTAGCAGAGCTTCTAGGGGATCTGTTCCATGATCTTCCCAGGCACAGAGTTATATATGTAACCGTATATTTGTGGCTACTCGCTCAAAACAACTTCTGCACAACTGGGAGGAAATGCAATGAAAGACATATAGCCACCAGGGGACTGGCCCTCTAAATCACCAATGCACACACCAACTTCCAAGTCTTGAGCACCCATTGCTGTGACAGGTCACAACAAGGTCAGCAATAAGCCACCTAAAGATCCATTAGTCCCTTCTTAAAATTCTCTATTATAAAGGCCCAAAAGGAAACTCAGATGAATCAGTTTTCCAGTGCCACCAGCACGGGGATAGGAGAAATGGCATCTCCAGCTCCTGCGGTTGGTGTGCACCCATCTGCCTCTGCTCCTCTCGCCCAAGCCACGGAGCAACCCTCCTGAAACAGGCCTGTCAGAGGCTTCCTCCAAAGGCACATCTGTATAGAAAACACATTTTAGTGAAATATTCAAATCCTTCCTGCTCAGTACAACCTACTCTAGAAAGAGAGAGTAATATATAAGCTAATGCTCTCACCCAGTGTAAACTGTGATAAAAACAAAATTGGTGTGCAATAAGAGCATGGAGATTGAGTCGACTAAGGCCATTGCAAGACCCTGGATTCTTGAACCCTCCAGGACAGCCAACCTTTTACAGTGACCTAATCCACACTGCAAGTTCCTGCTTAAAAGTCCTCACTGATGCAGCCTCACCAGTGATGATACAATGGGGATTGTCAGGGCAGACCACAAGTTGGCTTTTTAAACTCATGTCTTGTCAAGCCCAGGTGACTTAACTTGGCATCAGGAGGCCATGCCCTACCCCCTCCTGCTGGTAATGAGGAGGTTGACCCTAGTTGGGTACAAACCAGTCAGGGAAATAAGTCTCTTGGGACTTCCAATAGAGAAAAAATTGCAGCTATTCACAAAAGAGATGAGCCGAAGCACCCTTTGTCTGTCTGTTTATGCCTACTGGATCTCTCCTTCAGCTAGTATGAATCTGCCCAGTGCTACTGCCTTTTTGTAGCCTTTGCCAGCACACACCAGCTGATGACTTAATGCTAGCATCAATAATCTTTAGCACAAGAAAGGCCCCGAGAAATAAACAGTGCTGTAGAAAACCGCACACAACCAGTACATCAACACTGATAATATTTCACAGACGGCGAATGGCAAGGAGAGGCTGTTTACAAACTCACAGCGAGAGCGGTAGGGAAAAGAGCAGCCCAAGAATAAGCAAAGCCCATCTTGCCGAATTCCTCCTGCAGTTTGACAACAGGTACCGAGCAGCATCTGCTTCAAGATCTGCGGAGGGCGCCAGATTAGAAATCAAACCGTAAAAATACCCTGCATCAGTGCTCGCATTGCTCTGCTGGTGCAATGTTGCTGACTGGTCCCCTTTGGCTCTAAATATGATGCTGTCAGTACTGAGAATATTTCTTAATCAGCACTGAAGAGTGGCTGCCAGGAAAGTAGAAGTGGCTGTCTATCAGTCTTGCTTCTGCAGAAAGAGCGATTGTTTAAAGGGGGGGGCTGTTTGACCTTTGCATTTTTCAAATGTGTATCTCTTCGCCAAGACTGTGTCATTCTTTGTAAGCATTTTGTTGTTCAAAACAAACCTTATACTGTGAACTTTTTTTTGCCTCCCTTAGCATGTTGCCATTCAGCAGCCTCATACTAACAAGTGAGGAACCAGCAAGTAAGATCCATCTCAAAATAACAAGCAAGCGTGGGCACCCTACTTCTAAGGAACAACCAACTCTGCGGAAACGGGCAATGTCTAAGGTGAACTCACCAAACAGGTGTGGGATGGTCAATTGGCAGAAGCAACCCTACAATAATAAGAGTGTTCTCTGGCTTGTGCTCATAAACAATCCTCCAAGAGCAAACAAGTGCCCGCAGGCAGATAATACTGAGAAATACCCCAAAACCGAACCAGCCTGCGATGCCTACTCCTCAGAAACAGCCTGGGCAAAACTATGACAGTCATGAGGAGAAACAGGTGTTGAGATACCTAAGGACGGGAAACATTTTAAATCAGGAAGGACACGCTTAAAATGCTTTAAAGCACCTTAAGGGCGCTGGGGCAATTATAAGAAACAGGGATGGCTAACAAACAGGCAGCCTATGTATTCTGTATATTGCCGTGCACCGCACTCAAACATATCTTTCATGGCATTCTTGATGAGAAGCCAACACAAATGCCACTCTGATTAATCAGGAAACTACCCAGCAACAACACGAAAAGTTTGCACAACGCCAGCAAGCACACAACCTACTCTGAAAGATATCTGGGTGAGGAAAGGTGCTCCTTTCATCAATACAAAACACCCCCAAGGCTCAATGCTTGTGCAGATAATGAAGCCAAACATGTTTACACACCAGTGATCATTACACGCAGTGATTAGAGGAGATCTGAGGTTAATTTTCATCTCTGCTAGCTAACAGACTGATGACCTGCTGCCCCATCTAACCTCTCCGAAGTGACAAGTCAGGTGCTTTCACGAGCCGAGGAGGCTCTCTTGTTCCTGGGGAAAACAAAGACTTTCTCAACATATATGATTAAAAAGGTCAATGAACCCCATGCACTCAAACTGGTGTAATGGGACCAGCTGAGCTAAAGCAAAAATTCCTTTTGCTGGAAGTAAATAGCACACTGTTATCTCCCCAGGGGCCAGGCAATAACAGGAGGCATGTTCCCATTCACTCTGCCAGTGTGCGATATGCTGGTGCTCTGCCTATAAATACAACAGCTTCTTTTTTTCCTCCCCCCCCTTTTTTTTTTTTAACAAGGCTGTGACAACTTCATCTCATCTGGGTACAACAGACATGCCTGCGTTGTGGCTACACAGCAGGGCGTTCTGCTGCGTGCACTCGTGGCGGTGTTTCTTCCACCGCAGGCCCATATGTCACCTACTGCACGGCGCGACTGGGCTTCCACCAGCGCGTTAGGAGAAAACCAGGGCAGCTCTGCGTAGCGGCTGCACGGGGACGGAGTGCTTGGGGACATCCACGTAAAGCAGCACCTGAACTGCAGATGGTGGGCTTTGGACCGTGCTACAGCCCAGGGAGCTCCAACGAGAAAGAAGTTACGGAGGCACTGGTAGGGGTCCAGAGGAAAGTTCCTTTTACAGTGTGAAATAATAAATGAGACCATGACAAAAAGGCAATGCTGGGCTCGGGATTCTGTCTTGGTACTATGCCAGCTAAGCACGCTTTGTGCATTTAAAACTGACCTGGTCATTAATTTGTTACAGACTTGTGCAATGTGAACAAGGCCAAGTCTCTTGGATAAAGACATTTTCTCTCGCAAGCCAACTGGAAATGCTTTGCGTTTACTATTCGCGGAGAAATCTGCTGGTCATATCTGTGACACGGCGTTCCTCTCGGCACTGCCCACTCAAGACACCTCCCAGATAATTAGACTGTAAGAACAACTTTGCTGCATCAAACCAGAAGTCCACCTAGTCCACTGCTCTGTCTCTAGCAAGGGACAACGGTGGATGCTGATGAAGGAATATATGAAGCAGCTCTTCTATACGATGATCCTTTCCCTGCTGTATCCACTGAAAACCCAACAATAAGCACTACGGGCTTTCCCGAGTCAGTGGGTTGCCTCTGGACTGTTGCATCTGCATCGTGTACAGCTCTGTTTTCCAGGAATTCTGTCTTTCTGAACTCATTTGGATCTAATTATCTCAGGGAGACAAAATGTAAAGTTATGGTAACTGGAGCTATTTACGCTATGAAGAAGATATGTAAGAAGCGGGTTAAAGCTAATGAATGGCTTCGCGAATGGATGGGACCTTTCTCAGAACAGAACGATAGGGTGCTTTTATGAAACTAGGAGACAGAAAACACAAAACTATTAAAAAAGAAAGAATACCCTTTTGTATTATTCGGCATTAGCCTTCAGAGTTCATTGCCACAAGATAGTACTAGCGGCAGAGAGCCTGTCTAGGCTTTTAGGTGATGAAAGTTAGTCGAGATGACTCCTACAAAGTAGGTAACTCCTACACTTCATTCAGTTTACTGAATAAAGCAGGCCAAGACTTCAGCCAGTTTTTAGTTGGATGATCGGAAATGAATTTCAACTTATCACTACTAACCAGGCTCAGAAAGAGGAAAAGTGCTGTCAGGAGCTTCCTTGGTGAAGTGGTGAGTTACCAGGCAGGGGTAACATCACACACGAACACTGACCATGTAGCTACGCTCGTGAACGTTGCTCCTTGCTGGACTTGGCTTCGCAAGAGAGGAAATGGAGTATGCCTTTCCTTACCTGGGTTGCTGCCGGCTGACCGATGACCACCCATCCGGGACACTGCTGGTCACTGTGATGTGAGACGGAGACATTGGAAGCCCACTGATCGAGGAAGCCTTTGGGAGTGTAAACGCCACAGTCTTTGATGCTGGTCATTCGCTCAAATTCCTCACATACTCCATCACCGTCATGGAAATAGCACCTGCTGGGTTCATCTGCCAGGAGAAAGCAGAGAAGAGAAATCGCAAAGGACTGGCTACACGTCAGCAATTTAGTTGCTAGGACCTGTTAATATCTGTGGTTGTGTATCTGCTGGACCAGGTCCCTGGGAAGTGAAAGCATTGGTCACTTCTAGGCAACAGCAAGGTGATTTTAAGAAAGCCAAGCAAGAACAGTCAACTTTTGTACTGGGCATCTCCCCCAGAATATTTCATAATGTAAGGGATTTTCTGCTTATTTTCATTTCTCTCCATTTAAAAGCATGGAAACAGAAGAAAGCGGGGATAGAAAATACATAGAGAGACAATGTGGGTGTTGGCATAATTCCACCAACTTGGATGGAAAAACGCCAACAGAGGGTCTGGTCTACAATATTTCCCTTTTTGTTTTTAAAAGATATCTGCAAAACAACAACAACAACAACAACAGCAACTGTGAATTTCGGGATTGCAAAACCTGCCAAGTTCACAGTTGTAGTGACCAAAGGGCCAAGCAGATCTGTTTATCCAAAGAGCAGATACAGTACACGCAGTGTGAGGGGAAGCTTCCCACATACACGCATAGCTTCAACCAACACGACTCCGATTTGACCTGAAAGGATCAAAAGCAGCAGGAGACTTTATTATCCTTGTCCATTTATTCTGTGGCTTCTCTAATGAGACTGCCAACAAAGATGCCAAATTTTTGAGGTTGTTTCTGTAACATTGGCCCATTAAAAACTGAACTGAGATCCATCTACTCTTTTCAAACAGACTGCATAGCAATAATGACTTTCAGTCATTAGAGTACTCTGTGAAATGGAAACCTTTGACCTGTTGGTATCCTATTTTGTATTGTATTATCATTGCCAGTCCCCAGAGGTATCCAGTTCTGACAGCCTGTTGTATTTTTGTCTGGCAAATAAGCCTGCTGAAAAAACGGTAGGAAATTAGCCAGAGCTGCTAGCTGGACCGATGGAAACGATCCCTAAGGAGAGTCCTGTCGGTAGCATTGGACTATCTCAAGCTAGGTGTCAGAAAATCCAACGGCTGCTCAATTTTGAGCTACTTCCAAACTACTAAATCCCCTGTTTATTTTTCCTCCTAGTTTACACAGTGAAATACCATCACGAGCCAGAAAAAAATAAGTTTATTGCAATTCAATTATTTAATGACTTTCACTCCTTTTCCCCTCCCTTCTTCCCAATTCCCCGTGCAAACTTCCAGGTCCTTAAGAGAGTGTGAGTTTGAAAGAATGGAGAAGTCTACCAGGGAAGAACATCGTTATGGTTTCATTTCACCACGACCTCTGCGGCCAACTTGTGTACGTGGATGAGTGTGGGGAACTGTGTATTTGCTGGGCCAGTACTCTGAGCTGGCGAAAAGGAGCCAGCACGAATCTGGAAGCCATTCAGCGGTATGAGTGCAGCGATTATTCCCGGGGTGGCCAAACTTCTTGACCCTACATGTCACATCTTAAAATCTTCATATGGCCGGGAGCCACCAAACATATACCACACACCTCGAGGAGCTGGGAGGAGGAGCGCTTGGGAGAGTGCTTCACAGACAAAAGATGACAATGGCTCCCCGGGGTGTCCCATTACTCGGGTGGATGTGCAGATGGGCCCTAAGGCAACCCAGCAGTGCTGGCCCCAGCGGCCCCACTGCCTTGCCTCCTCCCACGGCCGGATTGCCCAACAGCCCCGATGCCAGCAGAGCCCTGCTGCTCCTCATCTGATAGTCACCCAGCCGGGAACTGGTCATGAACCCTACGTGCCCCGAGAGCCCCAGTTCGGACATCCCTGTAACATACCTTGTTTCTCTGCAGGGATTACTAATGCCGGCACAGTGCTACACCAGCGCGGCTCCCTCGCCCCTGGGAGAGACACGCTCGAGGAAGGGGCAGAGCCAGCGTGTAACTGGGACAGGCGTGGAGACAAGCTCTTGGTTCCCTCACCTTATCCTTCTGCATCTCTCGTTCCGCTCCTCTCTCTGTAGAGAGGTACCAAAGCGTGGGCAAGCTCTCTGCTGAGCCCAGGAACAGCGGGATAAAGCGACGCGGCTCGCTCGCCTCAGAGAACTATGTCCCAGTTTGAGCGACAGTCTCAGCAGAAATCTCTGAGAAATATTCAGCTCTGGGAAGACTGTGGTCAGCAATCGAAAATCCTCAAAAACAAATCCCAAACACATGAAAATATGTATTTTTGGAAAAAGACTTTCCTTGTTGTTTTATGAAAAGGAGCTTATTTCTGTAAAAAGGGGGAAAAAAAAAAAAAAAAAAAGAAAAGACCTACCATATTAAAAAGACCCAACCTTCAGCCTATAAACACATGCACAGTCAGATATGCACTTACAGTGAAGCACCGGCACCCAAATGCATCCTGCTCCACACCCACGCCGACGGAAACACTGACACACAAACACATGTACGCTCTCTTTACACATCCCCAGTGCCGCCGCCCCACTGGTGCAGACTCATACCCAGAAACTCACAGCCCAGTTTTAGGCGCGTGTGTTTAGGCAGTGTTTCCCCAGCCTTCCTGAAGCACTGACTTATTTTCGCGACAGGCACTGAAGTAAGCACAACATTTATATAGCAGCATACTCCTGCACTGGCTCCAAATGTTCCCTCCTAATGCGATGATAAACGTAATGGGCTTCTGATAAGATCATGTATTTGGGATAAAAGAATACTCAAGACCTACTCCAATCCGATGACTTAATTCATACTCACATGGATGGGAAGGCAGCCTGTGACTTGCTGTGATCCAGGCCAGTGTGTGATCCTAACAGAGGCTAATTTGTTCCTGATTATGCTTAAGACCCCAATAAATCTGTCTGCTCGGAGTCTGCAAAACCCGAGGGAGGAACCGAATGGAGAGACTGAGATGTCTGAATTAAATGGAGACTGCCTAAATGATTAACAAAGTCTTACTGAACTGCACCGTCATGCGCCTTTCTGCCGTGCCGCTCCTGGAGTGCGGCAGCTCCCTGCCCTCCGTGGCAGCACCGCAGCACCCTGCCCTCCATGGCAGCACCGCAGCATCATGCCTTCCATGGCAGCGCCGCAGCACCCTGCCCTCCATGGCAGCGCCGCAGCACCCTGCCCTCCATGGCAGCACCGCAGCACCCTGCCCTCCATGGCAGCACCGCAGCATCATGCCTTCCATGGCAGCACCGCAGCACCCTGCCCTCCATGGCAGCACCGCAGCATCATGCCTTCCATGGCAGCACCGCAGCACCCTGCCCTCCATGGCAGCACCGCAGCATCATGCCTTCCATGGCAGCGCCGCAGCACCCTGCCCTCCATGGCAGCGCCGCAGCACCCTGCCCTCCATGGCAGCGCCGCAGCACCCTGCCCTCCATGGCAGCACCGCAGCACCCTGCCCTCCATGGCAGCACCGCAGCACCCTGCCCTCCATGGCAGCACCGCAGCATCATGCCTTCCATGGCAGCACCGCAGCACCCTGCCCTCCATGGCAGCACCGCAGCATCATGCCTTCCATGGCAGCACCGCAGCACCCTGCCCTCCATGGCAGCACCGCAGCATCATGCCCTCCATGGCAGCGCCGCAGCATCATGCCCTCCATGGCAGCACCGCAGCATCATGCCCTCCATGGCAGCGCCGCAGCACCCTGCCCTCCATGGCAGCACCGCAGCATCATGCCCTCCATGGCAGCACCGCAGCACCCTGCCCTCCATCACAGCACCGCTGCTCCCTGCCCTCCATCGCAGCGCAGGTTCGCTGGTGGGATGGCACCTTGCACAGAGGCTGAGAGATTCGGTACCCACTCGCTTTTGTGTGCTTTGAAAAACGACGGGGGAAAGTGGCTTTGCAACCCAAGTTTCATTTTAAGGAAGACCTGCAAGTCCTACTACTGACACGCCGCCCCGAAGCGTGCAACGCCATGCTCCGAGGGGAGCGCTGGTGAGAGGAGGGGAAGACTTTTCTTGCCCGTGAGCTTCCTCCTGCTGGGTGATGGCAAAAAGAGGGTCTTTTTTGAATCCTTCCCAGACACTGGTGAGGGGGCTGATGGAGGGCATCAACCTACAACAGCCAAATGTGGCGCATCACTGGGTGGGGTGCCGAAAAGAAGCAGAGGTTCTCCCTTCCAGCAGCAGCTCTGACTCCTGATCCTTCCTGCGATCTTGGATGCTCGGCAGGTTACACGTTAGGCTTTACATTTTCATGAGCAAAGTGAAGAACGACCAGATTGTTTCTTCCTACGATTGCCCTCACAAAATAAAAACTAACAGGCTTCTTCCCTTTCCACAGTGGTGTGAACACAGCTCAGTTAAATCAGTAGAGTCCTACAGGCTCAAAGCCGGGGAGGGCAGTGTCAGGAGCGGTATATTTCTAGGAAGCAGTAGCTAACATCTTTATTTCCATAATGGTGCAAAATGCCTTTTCCGCTCTCCTCTCAACTACTGTGACATGAAATGCATCCAGGGCCTCGGTAATGTGAGCTAAATTTTGTCTCCGCAGAGATTTATAGGCTCCCAAGACCTGGTGAAGGTCATAGCGATGCATTGGTCACATATGGCGTGCAGCATGGACTACGGTCCTCAACACCGTGGACTTCTCACTTCAAAGCTGAATCTGATTTGAAGGAGATATGGAAGAAGGGAACACGAAGGAAATCTGATTTGTCCTCAAGGAAAAATGCATTCAAAAAATTAAAAAGCCGTTGCCTGGAAATCCAGCTTCAATCTAGAACAGTAAAATGTCTGCAGGCGTAGCACCTGGCAGCAGGAGACAGCGTCTCTGGGGGACTGACAACAGATGCTGACGGATCCTGAGCTGAACTCGTGGAACACGTATTCATTCAGGCAGCCCAAGCTCCTTTTCCATGACAAAGTTCTTACTGAAGGCACAAAAATGTTGGGGTCAAACCAAAGTCCCTCTCTTGCCCTTGCTTTGGGAAAAGGCAGTCTCTGGTTCAGCGAAGGTTTCTGTGACGTCTGGGAATCCCTGAAAGCTCTGTGGCAGCCGTCAACCCGGAGAAGGGGAATTTGTTGGGGAAACAGACTGGAAAGCCGTGGTCTGCTTACTATCGCAGCTGGGCTTCAAGATCCAGAACGATCTTGGGGCTCTTGTGTGTTGCACCAGAAAATGACACAAACTCCATTTCTCTTTGCTTCTTCAGCTGTCCAAGCGCAGCAGCAAAAGGCAGCCTTTTGTATCGAAACACAACCCCCTCCTCTGGGGTTCAGAAATGAAAGGATGAACGAGGTAAGGCAGAGGATTTAGGGAGCACCTGGGAAGCGCCTGCCAGACCGGGTCTGGATGAGCAGGTACTCCCCATCACAGTCACCTGCTCAGAGCCAGGTTAGAAAATCACCGCTGAAATGAATGAAATCTGGTAGAGAACAGGAAGCAGACATGCAGGATATACACTTATCTGTGATAGGCAGCCTTCCACCTCATCAAAAAAAAAAAAAAAAAAAAAAAAAGAGAGAGAGAGAGAGATAAAGAGATCCAATTCAGAGCAGAGGGCTCATCCTCCAACGAGGCTTTTCGTGTCCGAGCCGCATGGTCAAAGTGCTGGGGACAGACACTCGGGGCGGCTTCCTGTTTTCAGCTACAACCCAGTGATTGGCATCGGCATAGTCTTCTTTTGTGCAATAACTACTATTTTTTTAAAAGGCCAGACCAAAAAAAAAAAAAAAAAAAAAGAGTATTTTTAAGCTCAGCTGTTTGCTTAGGGATGTTTCCAACTATAACAACCTCATGCCACATAACTATTTGTCCGAGAAAAAAAAAAAAAGAAAGAAAAAAAGGGGGGGACAAAAATGCAGAAGCATTGTCTCAGAGTAACAAATTCTTGGAACGGAGCAAGCTTTGCATTTTAACCCCTGGAAGGTCTGTCCAGAGGCGCGCAGGCCTTTTCGGCCACGGCGAGGACCACATCACAGCCTCACCGAAGTCAGCGACTTCTGCAGGAGCATGATTTTACCACCGCGTCACTGAATCGGCACCTCCAGCACCGCTGTTTGCATTCACAGATGAGAAGAAACGTATCCAGAGGTTTCTATCACAAAAGGAGAAACAATTCCACTGCAGATCACATGAACCCGGCGGCTGAGCGATCGCAGAACCTGCTCCATTTATTTCTATGGGAGTTTCACCTTTGGCTTCAGTGGGAAGAGAGTGAATAACATGGCCTGCTTCCAGGATATCTGCTAATCTCTTCTTTAATATTGAAGGAGCCAGAGACAGAGATATTTCCTGCTACAGTAAAATATTCGAGAGTTATTTTCCTTCCTGGATATGCTGATTTGAAAAGAGGAAAATCATTACACAGAGCTTGGGCAGACCTTTCCGAATAAAGTCGCATATCAATAAATTGTGACGTTTTCCTTCAATGAAATAAAACAGACACCTTGGAAATGAAGGCAACGCCGGTGTTGCAATCTACTGCGGAACATCCAGGGGCCTCCGCGCAGGAGGCTTTTTTCTGTACAATATGACAATCGCGTCTGAGCATCTCCTGAACCGAGCAGGCGGGCATAATGCATTTGCGGAGCGCGGCTCCCTGGTAATTCAGCTGCTCCGTGGAAATACATTCCTGGGCTTGTTCTTTGTCTGGCGTGACGCGGCTCATCGGTATGATATAGCGGTCGGCGCACAATAATTATGCAATTGATCTGCGTGCTGCAGACAGATACAATTACAACTCCCCGGCAGAGCCCGGCATGGAAATTTGATATTTCACCTCCAAGAACACGAGCCTCTGTCACTAAAGCGAAAGGATATTTTCCATCGCTGGCAGTGGTAGTCAGACCTTATCTGCTCTGCGGCTAGCCAACAGGAGCCAACGCGGCCGTCCCCCCGTCCCGGCAATCAGGCGTGTTATAAACGCACGACAACACGCGCCCTCTTCCCAACTAATCTCCTTTCCCTCCCTGGGTGGGAAAATAAATCAGAAAAGCCGTGCGGAGAAAATTTCAATATTCCCTCAGACTTACAGGGGTTTATCAGCTAAAATCGGAGACCGCTTGACTGAAAAGTCTCGAGGCTTCTGCCACACAAGGCAGACACCGCTACGGCCCCCTTACAGCCCTTCTGGACCCCCGGCCCCCGCGCTTGGGAGGCTGGGAAGGAACCCCAGAGAAAAATCCCAGTGGTGCCATTCCCCGAGGAAAACAAACTGCTTGTTTGTGCGTGTGGTCGGCTGGTATCGCAAAGGAAGGTCTTGTGCTCAGCATCACCTTCTAAGCACCGCGAGCTGCTGTTGAGTCACAGAGGATGCTCTAAGGAGGGAAGCACGCCCGGCCGTGGAAGCCTCTCTGATCCACGGAGAGTAATGCGCGAGGGATGCAACAAGCAAAGGAGTCATTCTTCTGTCGGGCTCTCATTGGAGCTGTGTCCTAAAAACCAAAGCTGGATTGAGCTGGGCTGGAGTCACTGGCCTAGGGAAAAATGCAGGCAAATACCACTCCAGCCCACATTCTCCCCCACAAAAAAGCATCTGTCCTTTGTGTTTCGCTGCCTGAGATGCCTGCGCTCCCCGCTCTGCGGCTCAGCTGGCCCTGCTAAGATTGCGCTATTAACGATGACAGTCTGAAAATCACTTTAAGAGACTTTATGACGATGCTGTGATTACTAACTTGCCAAATGAGTGCTTAGACATTTCAGAACATGTAGCCACACTCCCATGAGCTGCAGGAAACAGCTTCAAAGTATTTGCCTTAAGCTGAAGGACTCACACAAATATCATCCGAATAGCCCCGCTCGGTAAATTCATTGCTATTTGCTACGAAATTCGCCTCGAGAACCTCAGCTTCTTTATCAACAGCAATTCTCTTTCCCAAGCTCCTTGCTCCATGCTTTAGTCTTATTGCTGCCCTGTGAGGTGCCGAGTCTCTCTTGCAAGGTGGCTGGGTTTCTCCCGTGCCGTTGTTCTCCTGAAAGCCCTCGGCGGGGTCAGCCAAGGCCTATTTAACGTGGGTGAAAGGAGGCGAAACCACCATTAGCTGCTGTGTGGGGCCGCGGCTTCGGCAGTCAAAGCCGTGTTCCTGTGCCGGGGTATGAGGAAGGGAGGGGGAGAGGATGGGAGCGCGGCGCGCTCGCAAAGCATGCCCGCAATGAATATGGATGGTCATCCATCAATTTATTTTAAGCACATTACTCCTCTGTCAGAAAGGGGGAAAAAAGGAAAAAGAAAGAAAGGAAAGAAAAGACATATAAAATTAGGTTTGTGTCACTCATTTAACACTGCAATTTCCCTAGAGGATTATGCACCAAACAGAGATAGCAAGCTCATGAATATTAATCATTTCCCTGAATGCAATGCAGCCCGCCAAACAATAAGATTAGGAGAAAGTGCTATGCTTAATTTATGGATAATGGGAGAGGTAAAGGATAGAGCTCCCACAAAGGTAAGGCTCACAGCTGGAGGGAGAGGCCGAGGAGGAGGAGGAGGAGGAGGCGGACAGATCCAGATTTGTAAGGCAGCAAAAAAACACTTGAGGCCAAGCAGGGGCGAAAGACAAGGTGTTTAAGGACCATTGGCAAATTAAAATCATACCTCTCCCTGAACAACCACTGGCGACTAATGCTTCAAGCATGCCACAAACTGGTGGCAAATTCAAGAGCTAGATATACTTATTTTCTCTTTTCCTCTACTCTGTGCCTCTTCTTTGTATTTTACATCCCCGAGGCCCCGATGCAACAAACCACGGAGACGTGTCTCTAACCTGAAACATCCGCATTCTTCAGCGGGACCACTCGCACGTGGACGTCAGCGGGAGCGCTGCCCTGTTTTGCTGTGAAAAGGCTTTAGCGGAGAGTCCCTTATAAGCAACATAGATAAAGTGTAGCAATAATAACCCAAATAAGATGCGACTGCAAACCCCGTAAATTACCCGGCAAACTTAAGGGTAGATAGAAGTTCTCGAGCTACTTCCCAGCTGTGTTTCAATGTGTCTATCAGCCTTTACTCATCTCTTTTCATATTACCTTCTCTCCCCCTCCCTTCTTTTTTATTGATCTCTGCATCTTTTGTATTACATCCTTCTCTTTCTTCAGCACCGGCGAGCTAAATCAATGCATAATGCACATCACACTCAACAAAAGGAATGCAAATGAAAGCAGCGCTCTTTTTCAATGTCCGTACATATATCTCGACGCATGTGTACACCGTTGGTGTGCGGGAGAGCGCGTACCGAGGAGGAGGTGCTCAGCTGCTTGTTAGACACCCATTTCTCAACGCTCCGGTGGGAACGGATCAAGTCCTAAAAAGCTCTGGGTTCCCACAACTGCAAATCGTAACTCTTATGACTGGGGCCTGTTTTACACACGACACATCGGCTTGGACTTGGCCAAGATCCGCGGTAATCGCAAAAATCAGTTATCCCGGGAGTAATCAAGAGCAAGGTGAAAGAAAAGCAGCCAAGAGGTAGGAGAGGGGAGCATCAGTCACAGCGGACACGACTTTGACTCGCCCGTCTCCCACAAATCAAAAGGCAAAGTGAAACTTCCCCCGCGGGACCAAATTCTGTGCGGAGGAGATAAAATATGCAAAAGCCGCTACGCAAAAAAAGGGGGGGGGGAGGGGAGGGGGTGTTAAAAAAAAAAAGTAGAGATGATAAATTTCAGGATGGGGAAGGGAGAGTGTACCGCAGAACTTAAAAAAGGCGCACTGCCAGATGCTTTCATTAATTAATTAATTAATCTCACTGTCGCTCTTCAGCACGTTGCAGGAAGAAAACGCTATTAATCTTATCTGTTTTCTGTTACTCGGCTTTGTGTTCGGCGAAGGCCAGGACAGCCTGACAGTAAGACCACACAGTCTTCTCCCCTGCCTCCCTCCTTCCTTCCCCCGCGCCCCTCCTCCCGGGGCACAGCAGATTGATCCACTCTTATCTGATTAGAGAGGAAAGGAGGAGGGAAAACAAAACCGAGAAACCAAAAGGAAAAAAAGGGTCTAATTTTATTACAGGCACTAGCGCAAAGTGTCTTGAGAGCCTTGTGCCATGTATTCAAAGGGAAGTAGGACCAATTAAAAAAACCTCATAACCCTCATGATCCTAAAAGGCAAAGGGAGCAAGAGAGGCCGAGGGACACCTGCAAAGAGGCTGCCTCCGTCCTTGGAGACAGCCAGAACACGGCCCTGAGCAACATGCTCCAAATTTGAAGCGAGATCTAACTTTGAAGTTGGCCCTCCTTGGACCAGAGACCCCTTCCAACCTAAACGATGCTGTGATTCATGGCTCTAAATCTAAAGCTTGATGGTGTTTGTGGGCTCGGGTGTGTTTCTCTTCTACCAAGTGAGGCGAGTCGCGTGGTCTCTGCTTCAGAAGGAAGAAGCCCACTCGGGCTTCGCTATCAAAGCTCCTGCTATGGACACCCCCCCACCCCCCCGACACCCCTTCAGCCCTGCCTTCGCAAACAAAACGTTTAGTGATTATTTTCAGCCCCGTGGGACCCAATCCTGCAGACAATTTGTCGCAAGCGCTGCATTCACTGTTGCGGTTACATTTGCTGAAGTCTAAAGAATGCCTTGTGGTAGTTCCGAAACATGCCTGGAAGGAAGCATTCCCCAGATCAAACCCTGAGGCCCCCAATTCAGCAAAGCCTCCGAACATGTGTTTGAGGCTCTCTGAATTCTTCAGTGAAGGGGAGCGATTCCCGGGGCTCTAAAGAGCTACATAACACAACGAGAACATCACTGCAAAAATAACACTGTCTGAAATAATTACTTGTTGTCCTACAGGATTATAACATGTGTTAGCCTTGTAAACATGGAAATAAATTACACTTCTTGTTTTGTGCTCCTCAAAGAGGGACCCAAGCATTCTGTATTTTCCAAGAAAATTCCCCACCAGTCTCAAAGACGTCTTTTGTTTGGCTAAAGGCAGAGGATCCGGTCTTGATATTATTAGATTATGGAGAACGCTGAATTTCTGCTCTTTTTAATTGTTATTTATTAGATAATACGTACAGCCACAGCTGATATGTACAGCCACTTGCTTCCTCGACTTCTTTATGTTTTCTGGTGAGATTTTAATGCTTGGTATGTTAAAACAGAATACAAGTCAGCACCATTCATCCGTCTGAAAGCTTAGCCAGCAATTTCCCTTTTGCTCTTAACGTCCTAATTCTTGGGGGTGCAGCTCCCGTAAAAGCCAACAGGGCTTGTTTCACTGGTGTTACCTTCTCTGAACCTTTCCGAGGGACTCGATGAAGGCAGCGCTTGCCCCAAAACGCCCGCAGCCGATCCACCCTCGCAGACCCTGCGTGCACACAGAGGCCGTCACCGCCACAATTGTAAAGGCACACAAGAAACCCTTTTCTGAGGTCTGGGTCCACGCACCTTTCCACTGATTCAGTTCATTTGATTCACCTAAGTGAACCCCCACATTCAGTATTTCGTGAACGACTGAATTTGATTTCATTCGCTTTTGTAATCCAGGACCTGTGCAAAAACACGAACTTCCAAAGCCCATGACAACCAACCAACCTCTTACCTCTGGAATTCCCCTTTCCCTTTCAACACAGGCAAATCTGAAAAACCACTTCCTATGTAAGGGCGTAGAAAAATCTGTGTCTGTGTTTTAGTTGCTTCATTTTCTAATCATATCTCTGTCAGACAGGCTTTTTCCATGCTCTTAACCAGCCCTGCTGCTGACACCAGAGAGGAAGATGTACACAGGCTCCAGCGCTCACCTGGCAGGACACCGCAGTGCGGCCCAAGGCTTGGGACTCCCCGCTCTTAGTCCTGTCCATGGACTTACTTGGAGCATGATGCAGTTCCTGCCCAGCCCACACAATCCCGTTTCCTTGAGAACCAGTGTAGACAGGACCCGGGTCGTGTCCTAACGTAACACTGGGAAGTGGTCTACTTTGGTCCAGACCTGGACCAAGGAGCTCTGACCTGCTGCCGAGCAGGGCGACACAGATGCAGTCATACAGCTCCAACCCAAACCCTTGCTGGAACCGGCCTCGCATTATGCCTGAGTTTTGGAGAACCCAAAACATTTACATAAGTGTTTATCTCACTTTCAAAATATTATGACTAATATCTTCCAGTGCTGGAGGCTCAAAGGCAGCAAGGAACTTCAAACACAAATGTAACTTCAAGACCACCAATTAGCCTCAACCATAAACACGCTCAGATTTCAATAGAGCAATTTACATATGCAAATATGTAAATAAGTACATCGCCAAATCAGGCCTCAAGTCCCACAGCCTGGGATGCTGAAGTAAAAACGTAGCCATTACGACGAGACAAGCAGTCTTCAGCTCACCACCCATGGAAACATGGTCCCTGCGAGGTCCTTTATATGCTGCTCCAGGCACAAAAGATAATTGTCCATTTGCCAAAGAGAGTAAATTTCAGTCTCGCCAACGTTAACTTATCTGCTTAGGACTGATGCCCTGAGCTGAAGGCATGGGATCACTAGATGGGACAACGTATTTGCTTGGTCAGTCCAGATAAGGAATCTCATAAAATCTCTTGAGGAAAAGCTGACCCTTTGTAACCATTAACTTGGGTTTCAGAAGCTCTGCATGTTTCATCCTTCCCCAGACCTCACTGAGCCCCGTTTGGGAAATGCAACCCTGCAACGCAGGGCTACCCCACAGAAGGAGCAACATAAATCGGTCTCCTTTTCCCTCCTCTGCCCCCAGCATTCCTAGAGAGCTTAATAAATATGTAAAGCTCACAACTGCAGCCCTGCTATCCCCGATAGCTCGAGCATCTTCCGGCCATTGTGCTTACAGGTTTTGCTAATCAGAGCAAACCAGGCTTGCAAATGAAATCTGATTAAGTAGTTTTCACCTCTGAAAAAGGGGATTAGCTGGACCTTTGATCCTCAGATATTGATTTGCAACTCAAAGGAGGTGTGACCTCAGCTGGACTTGCTTCTGGTCTCAGTCCCTTCCCCTTTCACTCCTCCTCCTGTTTACCAGAAAAAATCAGTTCATGTCTTCTCACGTAGCCAGATCTAAAGCCTATTGAAGCCACTGGAAAACCACCCACTGACTTCAATGGGCTTCGGATCAGTCCCACAATGGCTGACTTAGCCCTAAGTCCCAGGCTGTTTCAAAGCCAGCAGAACCAATTTCCCATCCAAATGACCAGAAGCTGGGAAGATATGTTCGCCTTTCAAACCTACAAATTCCACCTTTTTTTCTCTCTTCCATGACAACTCTTCAGCTAGAAATGCTGAAAATACTGTTGATTTTTTCCTTACGCTCTACGTAGAGCTACTGCCCACCGTGAGTGGAAGGGCCAGACTTACCGATGCAATTAAAGGATAACTCCTGCAGGCAGAATAGGGAGCAGCCATCACCGTTGATCTTATTCATATCATCGCATTCTTCCCCCAAGTCTCTGTAGGCAGGGCACACACAGGCAAAAAGGAGTCAGATGGCAAATGGCATCACCCCAACAATCGCCGCAACCCCTCTGCAGAACCCCAAAGCCCCGAGATCCAGTACGGCGGGGCTTTGTGTGCTGACCCTTAAAATCCCTCTCCCCTTCTCCTCCAGCCCTGACTTTCATCATTGCTGGTTCACAAGCTTGCCTGGCCATCTCTCTCCTGCACATGTGGATACCGCTCGCTGTTCTCTGATGAGGATATGAGCAACTTCCTTCATAGCTGGTGTGGCTGCAACTCAGCAGGTGGGGAAAAAGAGAACAGGAACCTCCAAAACTCTTTGTATTAAATCTGGAAGGGCCAGACTGTGACCCCAGCATGGGAATAACGAGGCAGAAAGCCTGGCGCTGGCCCACTCCAGGTGACAGCACTCGGAGGAGAGCGGTCCACAGTGAGCAGGTGGTGTCGGGGACAGGGTCCTGCCTTGCGCCAGCCCGCATGGCCGCAGCGGCGTGTGGGGAGAAGAGTGCGAACCAGATGAGAAAGGGGCTGCCACAGCTGCAAATGGGGCCACAACCAACCAAGCTGTGTCACAGTCTGGTTCCTGCTCGCTCCTGAGGCAGCTCAGCTATTGTTCGACGCTTGCTGCAAAGCCACAAGTGATGTTTGAGGAATGTGCAAACATAACAGTAGGAGAAAAGTTATGGAAAGCAAAATTAATCTGTCTTTCTCCACCTCTCTCTCCAAGACTGCCCTGGATTCATATGTCGTTTGATTGTTCTCTTTGATTTCCCTCCCTATTGGGCCTCATCCTGCAAATACTTGCTGCCAGGTGTATCATCTGACAGAGCTGTACTATGTGATTGCTGATCAGCATTATTTCAAGAAAATAATACTGGCTGGATTAAGCACTTGCTTGTTGTTGCTTCCATAGTTTAAATAATTAAATTATCTAATGCCAGGAAGCTTTGAAGCAGGTGGCCTTCAGGGCCAACATAGTAAAAGAAGAAACCCGAACATCGCTGTGAATGATTGTTTTACATTCTCAGTGGTCTGGGGCTTGGCAGCCGGCGAGAGGGAGGAGCTGATTGAGAACGGGCGATTCCCAGCGCTCTCCCCTTTGAGTTCAAATCTGTCACCTCCAAACACATCCCAGCTCCGCTGGTCAGGCAAACCAGAGGCTGCAGCAGGAACCCGGCCCACCACGCGGCAGGGGTTCTACCCTCTCCGCCGGCTGCCAGGCACAGGGGACTCCACCTGCAAGGACAGCACCAAAGGCTGCCTGAATTCTTCCAGCACTTGCTTCAGCTCCATATAGGAAATGTCATATACATGTATAAAGATACGGATACACCAACAAACAGCACAAACAGCATATTGCGTGCTTTCACATCGATCCCGCTGTCTGGACTCCATTATCTGTATCTCTGTCTGTATCTACTGGTGCCAGGATAGCAGGGCCTAAGTTCCAATTAAATGTCATCATCCTGGTAATCATCAAGCACATGAGTCATTATCTACAGATGAGAGCCGGCCTAAACTAAGGAGACATCAGAGGTCATCAACTCCTTTCTAGTCTCAGATTCTGGCTGAGGAGATGTGCTCAGATTTATCTGTTTGCTCACTCCAAGACTTACGTTTGGATAATCCCGTCTCCACAGTATCCACTTCCAGAGATATACACGAGCGCGGGGGAAGGCTCGCTCTCCTCCGTCCCGGAAACAATGATGACCTGGTATGTGTACGTGGTCCTATCGCTCAGTTCCCTGCAAGACAAAAAATATTAAGTGATCGGTACAACAAAGGCAGTAGAAAAGGGCAGAGAAGAAAGTACTGAAATGGGGGTTAGCTGCCAAAAAAAGCAAGTTTTAGTTCAATCAGGTCCTCAGAATATTCCTACCTCATCTTGATGGGCTTAATTTTTGGTTGGGTGTCTTTTACTTGTGAGCGCAATCAGCGCTACCTACGTCCACACTTGATTTATGCCCAACCCTGAAAGAGGCGCAACTCTTGACTATTTGACAGCTAAACTGTTTGCTGCTGACCACAGTTTGGTGCGCTGCTGCTTACATCTATACCCGCTGGAGAGACGGCATTGCGCTGACGCCATGGCAGAGTATCATTCCTCACCACGTGCAGCGGGATATGGTCGGAGCATCACCGACAGTGACAGTGCTGCAGCACTTGAGAAACCAGCCCTGCGCTCCTCTGGGCTCACCCATGGATGCTCCTGCTCCATCCCTCCCCGGCAGGGACGGCGTTACCTGCAAGTTTGGGGCATAGCTCATTTAAGGAACTTAAAATACCCTGTAAACGCTGATTACTTCCCGAACAGCCCTGAGCTCAACCCAACTGCAGCTGGAGCCGGTGGGAATTTGCCTATTGATTTAAGACAGAGTTGGAGTGGGGATGTTTCAGGGAGAGATAAATAAATTATCCACTTTGCATATGGGTATTAAAATAGTAGAGTTAAAAAGAAGGTTTCTTCCTCTCCAGGAGAGCACAAAAAATAGGACCCATACCACAGCACGGGATTGCAGTATTAGCATCGAAATATTCACAGAAAGAATTAGCAAACTATTACATATTTATGCAAAGCCATAATTACCTAAATCCTGTGCATCTGTAAATGAGCAATAATTTTTTATATGCAATACAGAAATAATATAAGCCTAATATAAATGTTTAGCTCTTTTACAATGTCTTTTACATTATCAGAACGCAAAACGTTCCACAAAGAAACTCATTACCATTATCCTCATTGTGCCGATTTGTAAAGCCACGGAGCGGCGAAGGCAAAAGGATTTGCTCGAAGTCATCAATCAGGCTAATTGCAGAGCCCATAACGCAACCCAGCTCCTTCCTAACCCACGCCAGTCCTCTACTTACTACGCTCATATTGCCCCAATTACTGGCAGTAATATACCTGCCTTGTTGTCACAGGAACTTGGTCAAAAATCATGTATTAATGAAGTGTGTTCTACGAAGAGATCTGTCTGCTACACAGAGCAACAAGGCCATTGAAGTAGGTATCAATGGACCGTAGTTACCCAAATCTTCAAGTTCGCGAAATAAGTATCTCCTTACAACATTCATTAAATTAACAAGCATGACTTAAAACTCCAATATCACACATTCTGTTTTACAACAAAGCCGTTTCTCATGGACACCGTGCCTGCAAAATAACTGTCACTGGAAGAACTGCATGAGGACACCACTGGGATTTCACTCTTTGGTACCACACTTGAAGTGGGGAGGGAAACTCCGTGGGACGAAAACACAACGCAGCCGGCTTCCCCGTTGCTTCGTCACCTGATTCCTGTGGGCAACAGCCTGTAGCTCCTCTTAGCTACATTTCAGAGTTCATGTGGCACAAACAGTGAATTAATTCACCTACAGATTGGAGAGACATCTACCCAGATATTGGTAAGAGTGTTTATTCAATTAAAGTGAAAAATTGCAAATTTCTGCCTTGGGACCTGTATAAAAAAAAAAAAAAAAGAAAGAAAAAAGTAATAGGAAGTAACTTAAGTGGCCAAACACACACTGATGGTTTCCTCTAGATTTCATTCCCGGAAAATCCACTCATTAAGACAGGAAGTTTCTGATATATACTGATGAAATCAAGGCAGAGGGAAGCTTTGATTATTAAAGAGCAGTTATTTCTCAAGTTCTTTCTCAAAACCATTTGTAAAATATTTAAGATTAACAAGTATACTTGCAGAAATGTGGATTTTGTCACTGGGGATCTGCTAACCACAAAAAAGTTCAATTCTTAGAAAAGACTGTTAACAAATGAACAGCTTGGGCAGCTATAACAGCTACAAAATAAATAAATCCACGCTGCTTTCTGATGTGCCGAGATCATAAGCGCGAGTGAAAAATAGGAGTCTCCAGATTCTGATTTTTTTCTGTGATTTCCACCACCAGCTACAGGTGACGGGGAGGGATTGGGCTAAGAGCAGAAAGTGTGCCTCGGCAGCGTGTTGCAGCGTGGGGGAGTGTTTGTGTCTGCTTGTGTGCACATGTAAGCAAACGGAAAACAGGAAAAGTTCACATTTGTTTATGTACAGGGCGGGAAGTTGGCAGAACATAATGGAAGAAGGCATAGTACTAAATTAAGCACGGGAGAGAATATGGTGTTTTTGAATTATTAGGTGACTGGAGATGAATGTGTATGTGGGTGAATAAGACAGAAAACTGGACACGAAAGTTATTAGGTGGGGAGAACCCCGGTGTATTTAACGGTATGGATTGTGAATGCAAAACTGCGTATGGGGAGAGACACCGCGGACGTCGGAGAAGGGTGACCGCTGGCTTCGTGGCGGTGGGTTTTGGTCTAATCCTGTCACCTGCTACACACTGGCAAGAGGAGATTCCCAACTGCAGCCTGCTGCTCAAAAATGGAAAGCTTCTGGAAAAGTGGTACGTCCTAATGGGCACATGATCCTATAGTTTAGTGACAGGGGGGAAAAAAGGTCATTTCTTCCTAAAATAGGTGGTGAGCAAAATACCTGACTTCTTACACATCCATTTAGGTATTTGCACCGCCTGTCATCCCTTACTTCGGTGCAGCTTGGGTACAAAATAGCTATTAAGTTATTTATGCTCACAATACCCCATGAGCTATGAACATAATATCCATGTCTTAGGTTAAAACACAGAGAAAGGGCAGAGAAATGCCTGGAGACATACGGTTCCTGTAACGCAACGCCAGGACCAGGGGCGAGCTCTCCAGTCCCACACCGCAGCCACGGGGCCAATCCTCCCCATCCTCACCTCGCCTCCCCTTTCGGACAGCCCAGCGAGAGCGACCTGGAGACTCACAACCTTCCCCGCGCTGGGGACGGCAGAGAAGCCCCGGGCTGTCACAAAGCCCCAGGCTGTCACCCCCAGGGCAGCACCGACAAACCAGCTACGCCCAAAGGAGATCAGGAATGGGAGCCCGTGTGCTCCAGAGGTGTTCTCCAGCGTCACGCAATCAGGGCCGGAGATGTGCCTCGACTGAAGCACCAGAAAGCCTCCTTAGAAACTCAAAACTCAAGCCATCACGCTTTCAGCTCACCCCGGCTCGATGCAACTCATGGCAAAAACCTGATTGCAGCCGACTGTCTGGATGTGGCGTTTCACAAGTCTCAACAACTGGAACTTGAGATACTTCTGTCCTCCTGAACTGTTAAATATATCATATCGGCAGCAACCGAGAGCTTTAGCATTCCTTCACAGTACCCAGATTTCGGAAAAATACAGCTGCTAAAAGGATGGTATGTGCAATACTTTGAGCAGTAATCCAGTACCATAGTGAGGGAGGGAGGCAGGAACGCAGGAACAAGGGGGAAAAAAAAACCTAAAAAAAGGATTTATTCTCTCCTATTTAGTTATGGGGCACCAAGGTCGATATTACAGACTGTATCTGGAGATGTTGGCAAGACAAGCTCAGCTCGGAGTGGTGATAAAAGTGAGATTTTTGACCATTTATTTTCTCTCCTGCCTTGCCTCAGAGCTGGTGGCACACTCCCAGCAATAACGTGCTCTTCCCGCTCTGCTGTCAGGCAGGTCCGACGCATGCCGGCTTCATACGATGCTACTTAAGGAAGTGAGACCGAAGAACATCTTTAACATTAAGGATGTGAACAAACACTCCTTTAAATTTATATCTATGGTCTTTTAATGACCTTTTCGAGAACTGAGTAAGCCGCATTGATCGCTGCAGCTTCCGCCCGTGGGGAGGCAGTCTTATTAAAAAGCAATGACTCAAGCCCTCTGCTTAGAGGGGGAATTAGGACGTGCCGTGTGAAATACCACGAGGGCAACTTTCCTGTCTGCTGTGGCGAGTGACGGATCCAGGGTCAGAAATATAAAACCCTCTAATTCTTTTCCTGTTTTTACTGGGGAGGCTGGGCAGTTGAGTTAATCTTGCTGCGGCCCCCAGGCAAGGGACCTCTGCTTTCAGTTTGGGTGTTCCCGGTAAAACTTACGGGAAAAATTATACCTCTGGGAAGTTGTTTTCTACTCGGACCAAGGTGGGTTTAATGGATCATTGAATTTACAGTAGCACCGCGCACGCCCTTGAGTGCCAGCAGACCTGCAAGGGCTGACGCTGCCCCAACCACATCTGCTCTGTGCCCACGGAGGGGCTTCAGCAGCTGAGGACACGGAACACGCTCGAGATGCAGTGAAAGCACCGAGGGAAAGCAAACATCTCTCCCTATGACAATGGCACGGACGGTTTTCCTGTTACAAATAACAGCAGGGAGGGGTTTTATGCAGTGAAGACTTGTTTCCAACAAAATGGAAAATATCCTTAAGGCTGATCCCAGCTTCTGCCCTACGAAAACATAAATGGCCAGAAAGCAACGAAAGCAGACAGCGTTCCTGTTATTTAAGGACGAGATGACAGAGTCTCAGGCATCCCCAATTAAATTACGGCTGTCACAGGCACTGTCATGTGAAACAGGTGAATTCCACACCTCAAACCTCCTCACCCATCTTCCTTTGACCTTAAACAGCCACCAAACTCTCGAGCCAGAAGACAACATTTCCCGGTCAGCTCTCCGTGGCCCAGAATGAGCCCCAGTCTGCCTGCAACGTCCCCGTTTCCCTCTAACACTGTCACCTTTGCTCTTCTTCCCTAGCAAGGAAGCCTTGCCAAGCAACACAGGAAATCTGCTGGCAGCGAACAGCAGCGACCCGGTATCTTGACTTGTTGCAATGCTCCGGATCAGCTGCGCAAGGTGGACTGAATACAACCACATGCGGAAGAGCTGAAGGTCTACACCATCTCCTGTCCCGTCCTCCACAGCCTGGAGCTGTCCAGTCCATCCCATGGGCCGCTCACAGCCACCGAAACACCCAACATTACTTAAAGAGGTCCTGAAATACCCCAATTATCCACCAACTCAGTGAAGAAGCGCCGCACTGCTCAGACATGTTTAGAGCCTTCCAGTGCTGAGCACTGAACCGGGGCTCAACGTTTCTACATGGGAGGAACAACCACTGCTCTCTTCATTGCTGCTTCGAGAGCGGGTCATTAAACTGCACTGGGTTTTACCTCTCGGCAATGCCACTGGGATGTTTCCCCCATTCTCAGGTGTTCCAAAAGCAATTGATAAAGAGCAACCCAGGGGATGAGGTCGCTTGAGGACAAGCTGAATAGATCTGCTCCCCAACTCCCATCCTTTTTCCTGCATCGCCGTTGACTGTACAAATATGAGCGTTTTCTACTTTTATCTCCTCTCTCGCACACGCTCCCCCTCGCCTTGCCTTTCCTTCTTTTAATAAAAATGGCATGAGAAGCACGGCAGAAGATAATGAAGAGAATTCCTGCCCAGCTCTGCAGTCGGGAGAGAGGAGGGGCGGGATGCTGTAAACAAAAGAAGGACGTCAAAAATCCCGGGCTCTTGCGACGGGCTGTTTTTTCAGCTGCGGTCCGATCTCTCGCTGTTTGGATAAGCCCAGCGACATGGCAGGTGCAAAGGCCTCAAAACAAGTCTCCTGCCTCTCTCTCAGATGCCGAGCTGACTCAGAAGACATCAATGCCGAGGAAGCGGCCTTGGAGAGGTTCTTCTCTCTGTCCATGACGAGATAGGTCCCAACAGGGGCGGTGGGTTTGCTCTGTGCCCTCCGGCTTTTTTATGATTTGTTTACAAGCAAATCGGAACGGGGTAGTTGAAGTTGGATGAGAGAGCAGGGACTGTACGGCGGATTTCTGCTCCCAAACCCCACTTAAACCTGAACTGGGTATTTCTGAGGAAGAACAACAGAGCAGCCAATGACCAGAACAGATCATCCCAGCTGAACACCTGGTGGGGTACGGGTTGTACCGTGAGGTGGCTCTGCTCTCTGAAGCCCAGTGTCACCAATCAAAGTGGTGGCACCAAGACAATGCCCACACTCAACTTTTGCTTCTGACTGTATCAGGAAGGGATTTCTACCTGCACCTAAACCAACCACATTACCCCCTTACGCAACACCATGGAGGCCCCATGTATTTGAGACTGAAGTCAAAGGTTGAGGGATCCAACCTATTAGCAAAAGGAAAAAAAAACTTTCAGAGAATCCCAGACCAGTCAGGGTTGGAAGGGCCCTCTGGAGCTCCCCCAGTGCCACCCCCCGCCAGAGCAGGGGCACCTCCAGCAGTGGCACAGGACACATCCAGGCGGGTTTGGAATGGCTCCAGAGGGGGAGACTCCCCCCCTCTCTGGGCAGCTGTGCCAGTGCTCTGCCGCCCCCACAGGAGGGAAGTCCCTCCTCAGGCTGAGATGGAACTGCCTATGGTCAAGTTTGTGCCCGTTCCCTCTTGTTCTGTCACTGGGCACCACTGAGAAAAGCCTGTTCCCATCCCCCCGGCACCCACCCTTGAAGGATTGATAAGCATTGATAAGATCCCCCCTCAGTCTTCTCTTCTCCAGACTCAAGAGCCCCAACTCCCTCAGCCTTTCCTCATCAGAAAGATGCTCCAGTGCCCCCATCATCTCTGTAGCCCTTTGCTGGACCCTCTCCAGCAGTTCCCTGTCCTTCTGGACCTGGGGAGCCCCGAACTGGACACAGTGCTCCAGATGTGGCCTCCCCGGGGCAGAGCGGAGTGGGAGGATGACCTCCCTCCACCTGCTGGCCACACTCTTCTTGATGCCCCCCAGGATGCCATTGGCCTTCTTGACCACCAGGGCACATTGCTGGCTCATGGGCATCCTGTTGGCCACCAAGACTCCCAGGGCCCTTTCCACAGAGCTGCTCTCCAGCAGGTCAGCCCCTAACCTTTGCTCCATGAAATACTTCTACGAACCTAAGTCACCACCAACTCGCATAATCACCATAAAACCAAAACAGGCAATTGGTCTACAGCTCTGCTCTCGCTTACGCTGGTGTAAATCTCAAGTAACTTTAGAGGCTTCAGCAAAATACTCCAGGTTTAAACCACTGCAACTCGGCTGCTTGTGTGTTCCTCTGAATTGCAAACGTGTGCGCCGGCTGCTCAGACCAGCTCCCTGCCTGCACACGACGGGCTGGCGCAGGACTACCCGCCTGGCTCCAGCATCCCTGCTCTGGAACACCGGTCCTGCTGAGGACCTTAAACACATTTTGTTTTGAACATTTGTTTTTTACACAGACTGCTCTCTTCTGTCCTTCGTGCAAGAAGGTTTTCAAGTAGCAAACATATAGATATATATGCAACTGATCATCTCCAGCAGACTTTGATATAATCATTCAAGTATTTGCCCTGGTACCAATTTAAAACACGGTAGCACATTTAATAAAAAACAAAGTTTGCAGCTAAGGCCTTAAAGATATTTCTTGTTTTTTTTTTCTCAAAAGAAAAGGAAAATTAAATGTCAAGAGTCAATTTTCTACTTTCATGTTTAAACAAAAAAACCCAAAAATAATGAATTTTTAAGGTGGATGATATAAATGGAGTATCTAAATGAGATTGGGTTCCAAATCCTGGGATAAAGTAAATCCTAGAGGCCCAGGGCCTCATGGGGGCATTTGCACTAGACAGGCAATTTCACGGCAGCGCACAGGTTATGTGTCAGAGCACCTGGTTGCCATTAGAAGCAGAGAAGGAGGGGGAAAATCCGTTGTGTTTGCTTCTGCACCGCCGTGATCGGACCTGAAGCTGAGACGGGAGCGCTTCTCAACACGAAGCCCAGATGCGGCCACCAGAGGAGGGGAGGCTCTTAGCTCTGACTGAGGAAGGAAAGATCTGGGATATGAGATGCAGAAAGCCCCATTCCCAACCGCTGGAAGCCAGCACTTCTCCATTGATTTCATGGGAATGGTGTCAGTATCCACCACCTGAGGACAGTGCTCCGGTGTACCGGCATGGCAGGGAGAAAACAGGCAGGCAGGTTAGGACAGGTTAATTGCTTTAAAGGCCATCATCATCACTGGCGAACCTTTGCCTGTTGCATTGCGCCTCTCGATGAGCACTGCCTGATTACTCACACTGTTAACGACATCCCGGTTGTGCCATGGCTTCTCCGCGCAGGACCACTGGTGGCAGCATCCACGTGGGCTCCAGCGCTGGCTCGG
This sequence comes from Vanellus vanellus, assembly GCF_965231255.1. Classification (NCBI taxonomy): domain Eukaryota; kingdom Metazoa; phylum Chordata; class Aves; order Charadriiformes; family Charadriidae; genus Vanellus; species Vanellus vanellus. The sequence goes on along the minus strand of NC_138923.1, from coordinate 4,026,884 downwards.
ACCACACTGCAGGAGAAACGCCTGCACAGGGTCTCGGACCCCAACAACCATCCCTCACCCTTTGCATGGCGATTATTCATTGCTGGGACTGGGAGCACTTTGGCTGCTGCTCTCTTCGCCAGGCTCGGCTCTCCCCGCGGGCAGAAGGCTCTTCCCAATTTAGGGTCATCAACTTGGCAGAATAACGTTCTTCAGCTTCTCCAAATCCAGACCCGACCTCTAGGATTTCCTTTCAACAGGCCTGAGCCAAGACTCGATTTTCAGAACTTAATACCATCCCACTTCCATGTAATCCCACCAAAATGGTAAACAGAGCCATGGGAGCAGACGCTCGCAGCGCCCAATCCAAAGGCTCCCGAAGCCAGTGGAAGTTATTATGTACATTTTCAGTAGGGCTTAGATTGGGCCCCAAGTGAACACAGATGTTTGCAGATTTCTCTGGTTTCACCTCTACCATCCCTCCTCGCCGAAGCTCCCCTTTGGAGGGTAAGGGCACGGGGGCTGCGGCCGTCCCGGGGCACTGCGGTCGTCCCGGGGAGCTGCTCCTCGGGAGGAGGGAGGGAGCCTGTACGTCCACGTTGCATACGCAGGAGAGAGACGTATGTGCTCTCACGCACGCCGTGCAGCGAGATGGGCGAGGAGATGAGGTGACTATTCCAAAGGAACATTTTGTCATTTCCCTCCTTAGGGGCTCTGTGTTTTGCCTTAAGCCACTTCAGATTATGAGAAATCCTACTAGCTGGTCTCTAGTGGGATCTTTAATGGTTTAATAACTGAACATTACTGAACATATTTCCACTAGCCTCTTTCTAAAATCCCATCATGAGCTAATTTCCTCTATTGTCATTACATCTGCAACTGGTCTTACATTTTAAAAAAAATCTGTACCACTGTGAATAAATTATCTGGTTTACTGCACTGAGCTCTCAAGGCCACTATTTTTAGTAATGGCTGATAATTTGGGGTGTCCAATTCCAGGAACCCTCTCTGGGGCACAATTTGCAGAGAAGAACGAGCTTTGTTTCCACCTTGCCCCTCCTCTCACAAAATGCTCCAGGAAAATGCTGGAATCGGGGCATCAGCGCGGAGATGCCCAATGTCACCATACATTTAAGAAGATCCCAGCCAGAAAGACTAAGTTTGGATGAAGCAATCCCACAATGGGTGCCACGCAACGCTGCACCTAAAAGGCTTCTGTCTTGTCTGTCGCTGTATCCAACAAGGTCTTAAAGACAGCACAGGCATCTTAGCGTTACTGCAGCGTTGTTTTCAAAGACTTGCCTGTTCAAGTGTAGCTCCAAATTTAACAGAGACTTGGAATTTATTTCCTAGGAAAGTATATTAAAATAAAATGCCCAGGAAATGATCAGGCCAATAGTTCAGTAAAAGTAGCTGAAGAAAGCTGTACTGGCTGACACTGCTGATAAAAAGGTAGGTAACACATTTCTGCTTCTTCTGCGGTATTTGAGGCTCCCTCCAAGTTTTACAAGAGAGTTATTTTTAAATTGTTGCATAACACATGTCTGTCCAATATTTCTTTCCTCAATCAAGCAAAGAAAATGCATTTGTTATTCCTGGGAGATTTCTGGTGCTTCTTATCTTATTTAGAGCCCAAAATAAAGATGCACACAAGAAGGCAAACATCAGAGGGAAATTATTATCCGTGAGATAATGCACAGCCTAATTTACCACATATCTGAGACTGTCTCACCTGCAATAAATTATTTTGCACAGCAGGAAAAGTCCCATTTGACCTTCTTTTTTTTTTTTTTATCCTGCAGCGTAAAACTCTGCTACAACTTCTAGGTCGCGAGTTCAAATTCCACCCTGGCTGGGAGTGATTAAATATATCAATTTCTAATAGTATCTATTTGGTTAATAATAGGACAGCAGTTAATGTTCAGTTTTTCAGGGACACTCGCATATGGCTAAATTGTAGTGTATGGTTCTGATCTCTCTACAGCCTCTGCGTATGACTCCAGAGGTACATTGGAGGTGTGAATCCCATGTAGCGGCAGTCCCGGGGGAGTCCCCGCCTGGGGCAGAGCCGATCCCGAAGCAAACTGTCATTCCCCAAAAGGAGCAGTCCCCCTTTCCTGGCTCTTCCCATGCTCTCCGAGTCATGTCTGAGAGAGGCAGCCGGGGCTCACCCAGAGCAATGCCACCCTCCAAAGATGGCTGAAAAATGCCTCTGGGCTGCCCCGTGTCAGGATCACAAACCCATGAAGAGAGAAACCCGCCCTTACTACCTTAGTCTTGCATCATGTGCGGCCGAGCCAGAACAGGAGCTACGCATTTTGTCAAGTGCCAGCTATAGTTACGGCATTACATAAGAAACCGCAACAGTGAAGAATCACATATCTATCACTACAGCTGGCACCAAATGGCATCTTTGCTCAGGCTTAGCAGCAAAGCTGCCTACTGAATGGGCACGGACCGTCAAATTGTTCTTTCTTTTCTCCAGGGCAGGGTTAAGGCAATTTGGCAGAGGTTGGCAAGGGAAAAAATTGCTCTATCTGTTCTGTGTGGGGGGTCAGGAAGCAGGTTTTATTCTTTCGCAAAGATAACCTGGCACCTTTAACGAAGAAAGCACGAAAGAAGGAAAGCCATCAGAATGTGGCTTCCAGCTGTCAAGTCACATCAGCCAAGTGGAGATGCATAACCCCTGAGAGCGGCGGCACCGCTAGCCTCTAACATCTCATTGTGAGCTCTTTGACAGAAGGCACCTGGCGTATTCCTTCTGTAGAGCGCCCGGCACGCTACTGGCGGCTATAAATAATAACAACCGCTACCTTGGTATTTAGCAGCACAACATATGTGAAGGAAAGATGCAGGAACAGTAGATGGAGGAGAAGCAGTTTTTCTCTTCCTGGCTACCCAAGCTCTTGGCGTAGAGTAGGGGTACACATTCCTACCTGGCACAGGGAGCAGAATCGTCTTCCCCGCTGCCACACAAGCTGGAGGTGAGGCCACACTGTTTGGGAGAGGGAAGAACTTCCCCAGGGTGACGTTAGCGATGAAGATGCTGCTGGGTGGAGAACTCTCCATCCCACCAGCACTTCACCTCAATTAGGGTCAGATCATAGAATCATAGAATCGCTGACGTTGGAATGGACCTTTAAGATCACCAAGTCCAACCATTAACCCACCCTGACAAAACCACTTCTAAGCCATGTCCCCAAGTACCACGTCCACCCTTTTTTTAAACACCTCCAGCGATGGCGAATCCACCCCCTCCCTGGGCAGCCTCTTCCAGTGTTTGATAACCCTTTCAGTGAAAAAATTTTTCCTAATATCCAATCTAAACCTCACCTGGCATGACTTTGAACCCATTTCCTCTTGTCCTATCGCTTGTCACCAGGGAGAAGAGGTCAGCTCCCACCTCACTACAACCTCCTTTCAGGCAGCTATAGAGAGAGATAAGGTCTCCCCTCAGCCTCCTCTTCTCCAGGCTGAACACCCCCAATTCCCTCAGCTGTTCCGATGAGTCATTCAGATGAGCCTATGACCAGCTTCCCCCTCCTGGAATGAAAGGTGTGGGACAGGCAATCATCCCGTATTTTTCTGTTCTTTCATCATGGGAGGTTTCCAGGTTCATTAAGCAGGAACAGGGCAATCAACACTGGCTGCATGAGGAAGGAGCTGACATAGACAAGGCCAGAGAGGGCCTCAGAGAGGTCTGAAGATGGATGATGCTTGCTAGTGGGTCACCAGCACCTCCACTGAGCTGCAGGAAGGCTACACCGTCCTACACCAGCTGAACATTAAACTTTGCCAAAACTGACCACAGGAAGCTCCGATACACTCAAAGCTCTTCACTGACGCGCAGAGGCTTTCAGGCAGTGCCAGTGCCAGTGCCAGCACCAGCACGGCCGCTAATCCAGCTGGGACACGAGGGTCAGGGAGGAACAACTGAAACTTTACTCCTTAATGCAAGGACTCTGGATGAAAAACTAGGCAAGAACTAGCAGTGCTAGTACTGTACCTGAAACTGGAAATTCTAGGGGTAAGAGAAACCCGGTGGGACAGAAGGGTGTTTGCTTCTTGGGAAAGCTCCAAATAGCTTTGTCCACACAGAACTGCAAACTAATGAGAGGGAAGCTCTTAGGAATGAGCAAGAAAGCATGAATAAGAGTAAATCTGTTCATGTTGAAGCTTGGTAAAAGTGGTTTTACTGGAGATGAGCTGTAAACTTTCATATGGATACAGATAGGGATCTCTAATATATTACTAGAGAGAAATAATATGCAGAATTGTGTAATTATGGGAAAGAAACCTAGTTGCAGACTGGAGAACAAATGCTTTTAATAGTGGCAGGTCTCTGGTACTGCTAGGCGTGAGAGCAGGCACTAAAAACTAAGGGATTCAACAAGACATAACACTATTTTGCATTTATTTCTAGTAGCTGTAATAGGTAGGATTGAAAGAGAAATTTGAATGGAAACGGAATTTTGTCTTTCACTTCAAGGTTAACTAACGAATATTTCCTGTAAAGAAAGATCTAAACTCCAAAAGTCCAAGTATCCACAGACAACAAAGAATTGGTAAATAGGCTCAGTCAGTGCAGAGAAAGATGGAACTATAATGTAAAAATGACTCATTTACAGGACTAGATGTCTTGAAATGGTGCATATGTTGGTATAAGACAATATTATGCACGTAGGATCAAGAAATTCAGAACAAGCTTTTCATTGTAAGTGAGAGGGGAAGCAGCAGTTGGTTGTATTTATTCAATTGCAAGACAACTAGGAACCGTCAGTGGGATGTATCCACATAAAAAGCATACAATGTCCCTGCCGCATCAAGGCAAGGCATTTCCAGGGTAGCTGGATAAGTATTCGTGCACAAGGACATCTGGAATACCATATACAGTTCTAAAGCCTGTTGGGAATCCAGATGCGTAGCATGCCGATATCACACGGACAACCCAGCAGCTCTCGCAGATAAATCTGGGCATGTAAAGTGCTTTCTTTACATTTCTGTCCTATCTTAGATACTCCCCAGTATTTCCTGGCATATCAAGAGAGATTTGGCATGGTAACTGTGGAGGAGGGGTGAGCAGAAGATGGTGATAATATGGGCTTCAGCTTTTGGTGTCAGGAGAACATCCACCCAGAGATCTGTATCTTGTTTGGGTGGAAATATGGTGTTAATTATCTTCATGACAGATGGATCTGGCAATTCATTTCAGCTGCTTTAGATCATACATTCCTCTGGCTGGTAGACCTTCAGAAAATAGAGAAATAGATCTTCAAGATGAAGGAAGGAATGCCATAATAAGGACAGATGTTGCCATGAAATTTTAGTGTTGCATTCAGCAGGGACTTCGGTTTACATATCATCATTGTGATATTCACAGTTTTCCAGTCCTGTGTTCAGCTGGGCCTGTGTCATGTAAACACAGTCTTCCTGTTGAGTTCAGGGGCTAAAAGGCACACCAATAATTGGCTGTAATGAATTATTGCTCATTATGAATAGCCACTGCAGATTCCCCAGCCTCTCCGATTGTTTGTATTTGTAGGAATTTACCGAATATTTCATATACAGACTAAGAACTGTTTTCCATCTCCTTCAACTGCTCATCATCTGGGGTTTCTGACAAGTCACTCATCATATGGCCTTCTGATTGGATACCAGTAACAAAAGACAAATGCATCAGTAACGCCAATTTTGAAACAAACAATTGTTTTGGATCAAGTACATGAAACGCTAAGGCCCCACGAACAGTGCCAGAGCAGCCCTCCAACCACCTGCAGTCTTGATGATGGCAATTTCTCAGTCATTCTGCAATCACCCCGAGAAGCCCCCGTGAGATCTGCACTGAATGGAACTCCTGATTCGAAGAAAATATTTTAAAATGTGGTACTTACTTAAATAACAACTTAAACAACAACTGTACGCATATGACGACCAGTGCCTTCCAACCATTACCAAGCAACATAAAAGGTTTAGCCATAGAACGTAGGTGTAAAATAGCCAAAACTGGAAAGAAAACCATACTCCCTACAGGAGAAAATGCAGATTTCTCTCTCAGTCTCTCTTTTTTTTCTTTCTGTTTCAAGTACGAACACAGTATCTCTAGGCGTCGTTCAGGTACTAAAGGTCTAGTCGGTGTAGGAACGGCTCAGATGTACATATCACAGGAGAGCGTACTTGCTTCTCTCACTGATGTTCCGCTCTGCAAAACCAAAACTCGTCCCAGGGCTCCGTGCTGGGATTCTTTCTAAGGCTATTTCAGTCAATGCCTTTGTCTTGAAAAAGCCTACAGGTTAACACCACAAAGATGACCTGATCCATCGCCGTCCATGACGTTTTGAGGTTTCCTACAAAGTTTGTGGCAGAAAAGTTGGGAAGGTTTCCAATTCTACGAAACTTTTCCAGTTATTCTGACAACTTTCCAAAACTAACCTCGGCGTCTCTCGGCTCAGCCGGCCAGAGGGGTGAGCGCAGATCTCGCCAGCACAGCCGGCTGCTCACCGCTCGCAATTTGGCTGCCGAGAGTGCAACAGGGAACACGGGCTGCTCACCCCAGGCTGTCCCCGTGGGAGTGACACCTTAACTGTCCCTGTGACATTCTCAGGAGAGCACCTCGTTGCGGGCGCTCTCTTCTCACTGAGCTCTTAAAGAATCAGTAGTTGCTACAAAGGAATGCAAAGGCAACGACTACTTTCCAACTGCAATGACGTGAGCGTAAAAGCACGATAGTAAGGGCAAAGTGAGGGCAAAACAATTACCACATTCACCGTCGTGGCTATCTCGCACATTATTTCTAGAGAGCAGCCAGAGTGAAACCCTCTACGTAGGAGCAGAATCCAACCTTTGGATTAAATTGTGAGCTGAGACTTTGAGATTTCCAGATGAGGCTCTTTCCTTATCGCTCGCTGCGGTGTGAAGACTCAGCAGTTCTGTGCTGCACCTGGCCTGACCTCTTTTTTTTTTTTTTCCCCTGATTTATTTAGCTTTCTGCTCTCTTCCTAGGCTCTGACTCTATTTCGTATCACAGCTACCAGCAGTTCTGGCTGATCACACTCAGTAGAACTGAGTGTATCTTGCCTGGTTTCTGTAAGGTCCAAGGATAAGGTCCTGTCCCTTAGAGATGTTTGCTAGCCTCAGCTTGAGCCAAGAGCTGAGATTAAAACCCAGCTTGAGAACAGAAGGTCTGGCGTTATTTTGCATTTCTTAATAAAAGGTTTCCACTGTTCTGGTTATTTACTCTCCTCTGCGGAGCACCCAGTGCTGAGTAGGCACGGGCTATCCATTAAAGGCTGTCTCTCCTCTCAGCTTAAAGAGAAGTTCCCTCTCTTTGATGGGAAGAAGGTAGGAGAAATTAATTTTTCTTTCAGCATCGCCACACCTGGGGAAAGGATCTTGCTCACAGATAACAGTGCAAGCAAATATTTTCTTTGGGAGAAAAAGAGAAAGCGAAGATCAAGGTCAGAGGAGGCAAGAGTAAAGATATGCGACTGCCTTCAAAATAACCTTCCATAGAACATGTGGGGGGGTCATTTTATTTAATACGGAAAACATGCAAAAGCCTAAAGGAGGGGTAACTGGCTTGGGGCTTACAGAGAGATAAAGGGGCTGCAAAGTCTGGTTGCACAGATATGCCGAATTCCAGCTGTACAGAATGAGACAGGCAGATGCGAACAGGTCGAGAGAGAGACTGCATTTACCTCTACACCTACACATCCCCAGGATCACAGCCCAACACCTCTGTCCCTAGCTTCCCGGGAGCATCCGCCCTTCCTTCCTGCTTACGGAGTATAAGAACTGTAGCTACTCTTTGCACAAGGTGCTAACGGAAAACTCATCTTGCTTTTGCCTCTACCACATAACCACAACCCCATGCAGATTTTCGGCGAGTTTGCTGTGTCTCAAGGTACGGCCCAGCCACAGCCTGGACGTACCCATCAGCCTACCAGTCTGCGCGGCCCCCATCACCAGAGCGGGGATCGGTCTTGTGCACGTAGGCATATTAGGATAAAAAAACCACCCCGCTTTTCAAGATTTCAAACGCGCGCCAAAGCCCTGAATCAAACCCAACTCCAAGCGCTTAAGAATCTGCATCTTTGACTCCTCATCCAGTGACTACAAACTTCATTTTAGTTTTTCAAGCATCTCATCGAAGCTCTCTGGCCGGATTTTCCCTATAGTTCCTGGGAAGACACAGATGGCCTGTGGCCAGCTAGATGAGAAGGTTGGGTTAGGTTGGCCGTGCCAGCCTCCAGGAGCATCCCTGTCTGTCTACTGATCACAGGTAGAGCCCAGAAAGACTAACGTAAATTTTATGTCTGATTTTTAGCTGGCTGTGTAACTAGGTGAGACATACCGAGAGGTACAGTAACGTTATCCCACGTGATTTATTCAATGACGCACAGGAAAATTCTCATTAATCCCTGGGTACTGATTTAATTATTAGAGCACCCTTTTGCTACAGCTGGCTATAGGCGAGAAGTCACCCACAAAATCATAATAAAGGACAAGGGAATAGAATTCAGAATACAAGTTATGGTTTGGGGCTTTTTATTTTTCTCCCCTTTTTGTTATGAACTCAAAACTGGACCTGTGTCTGTGGGAACTTGTGCCAAGGTATGCAAATATTTCAAACCAAACCAGTCCCATTTTCCAACGAGAGTGGGCCAGGTTTCAGGCAAAGATGCTTTCACAGCAAAACCATGGGAAAATTCACCATTTTCCACGTTCCCAATATGCCAATATTCATCCCATGTTAATTGCCGGCGATTGTTGGAACAAGGCTACAACCCCAGAAAGCACTTAGGCACATGCTTAACTTTCAGCACACGAGTAACCTCAGTGATGTCCTGGGGTTTTGTTTTTATATTCACTATTGTTAGTTACCTTGAATTTTTAAATCCGTAGGGACATTTTTCATCTTCTGAGCTGTATAATTGGGCCATGAAAGGGATGGTAGCTCATGATTACTGAATTGTTAATTAATCATTTTTATTATATTTAAATATGCTTTAGAAGACCATAATGATGTATGCTTCCTTGATATTAGCTGTACTAATTAGATCATCTTTTCTAAATTAGAGTGTAGTTTTCTTAGCAGGTTTCCTTTTATCTGGTGTTCATTTTTCAAAAGAGCTTCATGTTGTTCCCACAGATGAGTGAATCATTTCCAGGGAATCACGTTATGCAAAAGATGTTTTTCTTGCTGCTGTAGAATGCCTATGGGTAGATCATGGATCTCCTGAAATCGTTAAATATTTTGAAGTTGGACTTTCCTCAGCAATCACGCGTTCCTTGACTAGATGAGCATAACCGCAGCTGGGACGAAACTCAGCCCCTACATCCAACTAGCGCATCCGGCACGTTCGCTCTGTCAGAACAATGCCACTCCAACACAACTTGTTTTAGTGACACACGAAAGCAGAAAACGAAAGTGGTTGAAATACATTTATATACCTGAATGTGCAACTGTATTTTTTACATCGTTTCTTTAGTAGTTAATTGGTGCTCCAGCACTGAAAGCCATTCTGTCTCCCTCTCCACTGAAACATGACTTTCAAAAGATTTCTAAGGAAATGATGACTATGTTACTCTAGAGGTTATCTTAAACATTTAACTTATCATACCTCAGGTAGCTTGCAATACCCTTTCTGGTTAAGGAAAGCCGGAATTTCATGTCTCTACACAACTAGTCCAGAAATTTCTCAAAAATTACCCATGAAATCCCAGGCTGTATCCCCTCAGTGTGATGCTCCTGGTTCCAGAGAGAAACTATGGGATACTCTCTCTTGGTAATACTTGGTATGTCTCTCTAGTTCAAAATCCTAACAACCAATTGTGATGCTGGACATTAACAGGATGAGATGAACGGGTTATTGTTTTTCTCTGAACAAGTCTATTCAGCTCTCTGGAAAGCAGTACTTACGTGTCGACGAATCTCCTGCTGAGGTTTGAGATGACAACTGGAGATCCAGACTGGAAAGGAGGGTCCCGAACTACTTTGTACTGGATGGGTTTGCAGTCCGCGCAGAGCGCGCTGTGGGGGACGGAGCTCAGCATGGCGGCATCAATTTCCAGGTGCTCATCCAGAGTGTAGATCTGGATCCCATACACCTCCTCGCCCACTTGTCCCGCATCCAGCTTTATGGTCAACGGGATGTCGCAGAAGACGTTCTGCGGACCGAGAGAAATGTTCTTCCCGCTGATGGTGAGCAACTTGATGTCATTCACCGCTCCGCTGGAGTCCCAGTCTGGGGAAACAAATGTCACCCAGACTGTGAGGGACTCTGGAGTCAGGGGATAACGAAACTCCAGCTGCAGGTAGCAGCCCTGAGGCTCGGGACAGGCCGGGGGCACCGTGTGTTGGTTGACGGCCGAGTTGGGACTCCATGTCCTGACGCTGGATTTACAAGGCTGCTCAACGTCAGGGTGCCCTGGGAAGAGAGAAAGAAGCGAAGACAGGGCCCAAAAAAGTTAGAGGACATGCGCTATCCATGGCATCAGTCTTGAAAGACAAATTAGTGGCGGAGAGCATATCTGTCCAGGAAACTCTTTACTTGAGCAGAACAGGCATGGCCAGCACGGAGATGGGGGATATAACTCCAGCGTCTCCTGGCTGGGTGAGAGAGATGCAAACCCAGTTTAAGTGCTGGACGGGACAATACACATTGTGCCAGTGCGTCTGGTCCTGTATTTCCTATTTCTAGTGCCTTCCCCTGTGCCAAGCGATGATATTTTCTACCCTTTCCACTCAGTACTTTACCTGATAAACAGAGTCCCTTTGCCTTCAATTCACCTCCTATTTATTCCCTCACCTCTCACACTAAAATACAACATTTTTCTCTTTAACAAGGACAAGAAAAGAGCTTTTGTCGATTCCAAGAAGCTGCTGCACTGTGCTGTTGGGGGGCAACTCCTATACCATTTACAGGCTAATCTAGCACGTTGTGTAAGACCCCTTTTTTTGGAGGCACATGGAGCACAGGTCTGAGCTGGCTCTTTGCGCTTCTTGTGATGAAACAACAGGCACTTGTACTTTTACATTTCTCACCGTTGGCTATGTTCAACTACATGGGAGGTATTACTAAAAACTAATGAAAGCCACAATGCTTGCTGGGTTCCCAAATACTATGGTAACATTACAATTTGGCACGGAGTCACGGACTGCAAGATCCAGAGAGGTCAGATGGGTGGAACAGTTGGTAACAGAAACCAGTGAGAGCTGTAAATTCCCTCTTCCTTCCCAAATAATGACACGAAAAGGGAGCAAGCAGGACAGAGAGAAGGCAAAGTACAAGGAAGAAGAAAGGGAAAAGTAAAGATAAAGAAAGGTAATGAGGGGAGAGGAATGGAGAAGGCAGAGGAAAAAAAAAAGAGAGAGCGCAGCTGTTTGCAACCAAGGGAGAAGGCAAGATAAAGCACTGGGCAAACATGAACAAACAGGGCATCACTACTAATTTAAAGAGAAAAGGGCAATGTGTGAAGGTTATTCTTATTGTCTGTGATCCAATGAAGTGTTAGAAATGTGCCTCTTTTGTCAAGGATAAACAGCACAGGGAATTCTCCCGTTCACACCAAACGCAGCCAGATGCAGAAGAGATTTCCTGCTCTCTCAGGCAGTCCTCCCCGCGATCTGACGCGATTGTCCTGCAGATGCACAACTTCTAATGCCTCTCCCTCACCCGCGCATACCCCATAGCCCTCCTCTCCTCCTCGCATGCCACGGAGCACCGGGAATGCCACTAACCTCAGCATCTGGAGAGACCGCAGCAGCGATATGCTGTGAAGAAAGCCAGAGTTTTCATCTAACACGCTCAAGTTTTTTTCCCCCCTGGCAAGACTGCAAGTACTGTGTGTAATCATTTTGAGTAGCGAATACCCTGTTTGACTCACGTTATCTCACAACATTCGCTGCCGTCCACATGCGCTTGGCCGGGCCCTGCGATGACTTTCTCACAGACTCACAGCGAGCTCCTGCCTGCAGCCCTAAGAAGGTGGTTTTAACCCTGGTATCTGAGAGAGCTTTGGAAAGATGTGTGAATCTTATCGCTGCCATCTTGCAGATAGGAAAATGGAGTCGATTAATGGCTCGCAGCTTAGTACGTTTTCAAAAGTGATCTCCACTTGGGTTCCTGCAAATTCACCTCTGCCAGTTCAAGGCCTCTGTAAGACTTAAATAGTGAACAAACCCACACGTTTTGGTAGACCAGGGTGTGCTCCCTGGGGTCACATGAATTGAACCCAGCCTCCAGGGAGTTTAATGCACATCATCGCCCCAAAATGGGAGCTTGATTGTAGTCATCCAGAGACCAAAAACCTCAATGAAGTTGAAATAGAGAGTCCCTTTCTTGAATATCATCAGACACTTAGACCTGGGCAAGACACATTCATTTAATTGTGGAAGAGGATGGAGACCTTATTCCATGGAACTCTAGATTTCTAGAGATGGGTAAACACTATGAAACACTATGAAAATGACGAATATTTGTATATAAAAAGTAATGGTGTAGCAGTCATTCTGTCCCTGCGCACTCAGGTTCTGAAATCCTTAAGCTTATGAGATCAGCAAGATGGGTTATAGAACAGCACCTCATACAACACTGTGCCTTGCCTAACGCAAAATGCAAATGTGAGGTTTGGGAGGAGCAGTCAAATCCCAACTCCTGGTTAGAGAGCGAGGATGGTAGGCTGGGAGGGAGGTTACCCCAAAACGTCGGCCACAGCCACGGCCACAGCCTGGTGTGTCACACAGTCAAGCGAAGTGGCAGGGACGAATGCCCTGATACACGGACAGGGACGTGACCCGCTTGTGGCCAGCTGGGATCAGCAGCCTCTCGGGATGCGGTCGCTGTCACAACTACAACTCACCTGCCACATTTCTTATGTGGTCAAGACAAAGGGACCATCCAGTGGGACTCTAATGTCCAACTGAGACAATTCCACTTGCAAATATGGAATGTATCACTCTCGAGTGAAATGTTGGCCACCGGGAAAGGCAGGGCACTAGAGCAGCTTAAGGCAGCAACATTTTTTATTATATTCTCACACTTCTTTTAGTCAATAGTGTGTCAGGCGGTAGGAACTGCCTGATATATGCATATATTGCATAGTAAGCAAAGGTACTTACTTGGGTTTGAGCCAAAAAACACCTTTAATATATAAAAGCCCCCTTTGGCCGAGTTGCGGAGGTGCTGTAAGGTTTGTTTATCTAGCTGGTGTTGCTGGTGACAATCCAGGTAGGTTAGAGCTGCCTTGCTCTGTGGTGAAGGCAAAGAGTAAATCAGAACTGCCTGATCGCCAGCGCCTTCCCACAACGGCTGCCGAGGAGCCGACAGCCACTCACGCAAAGGGCACAACCGGCTGGGAAAGGGTCACAAAATATGTCAGCCCGGGGGGTCGGACCCCACCATGCTGGGCACAAGCAGGACACTAGGAATCGCGGAATCACGGAGTTTTCAGAGTTGGAAGGGACCTCTAGAGATCATCTCGTCCCACTCCCCTGCCAAAGCAGGATTGCCCGGAGCACATTACTCAGGACTGCATCCAGGCGGGGCTTGAAAATCTCCAGGGAAGGGGACTCCACCACCTCCCTGGGCAGCCTGTGCCGGTGCTCTGGCACCCTCACCATAAGGAAGTTTTTCCATGTATTTGAACGGAACTATGTTCTAACTTGTGCCCGTTGCCCCTCGTGCTGTCACTGGGAACCACTGGAAAGAGCCTGGCTCCATCCTCCTTCAGCCCACCCTTTAGATACTTGTACGCCATAATAAGGTCTCCCCTCAGCCTTCTCTCCTCCAGGCTAAAGAGTCCCAGCGCTCTCAGCCTTTCCTCATAAGGGAGATGCTCCAAGCCCTTAATCATCTTAGTCGCCCTACTAAGGATAGGAAGGACACTGTCCCCGTCCCCACGGCAGAGTTTCGCAATGGGCACGGCTCACACGTAGCTCGGACCACAGCTGGCGTCAGCTACCTGGGGGAACTGTGCGGCGTAACAGTGCTGTGAGACCTCAGGAGAATGAAATCAGAGCAACCAGGTTCAGCGTTGCTTCAGAGACACATGAGAAATGTGGTTTTCTGGTAAGAAGCTGGACGAGTACTATGAAACATTTTCCATGAGTGTCGTCTCAAATTTTAAAATGAGTTCATTTTGGCCATGCTTATGCCTCTTTTGTATTCACTTTCCACGAACATTCAAGCAGTGGAGATTTACACACATGAACGCCTGCAGAAAGTGAATTTAAAGCTTGCATGCTTGAGTACTCACAGATAGACAATTAAAAGAGCCAGACAATGATCTAACTGTGCTATTTGTAACTCAGACCAAGCGCAAGTAGGCAGAGATCCTGAATGTCAGGGAGCGTGGTAGCAATGACAGAAAATTACGGAGCAACAAATACCATACGCTTGGTATATTTTCTACCCTAAAGTGGAGACAACTTATTAACGTAGTAAGAGGATAGGATTCCCAAATTTTCGTTCCAGAGAAATGGCACAACAGCAACCAAATGAGGCAGATAAGGATCAGACTGCACCCTTCACAGTTAAGAACATGCAGGCACATACTGTAAGAAGAGGAAATTAAATGCAAAATGCAGCCGAGTAATAAATCTTAGAGTAGCTTAGTTTCTCTAGGAATGATGCCGCTGGCAAGACGTGTGAGATCTAGAAGTTTTCAAATCGGAGCTCGTTGGAGAAATTTTGATGGAACTGCATATCTCAATGGAATATGCAGTTCGTTCAAAATCAAAACACTTTGCAAAATTGGGTTGATTTGTCCAAAATTTTATTCTGGAGAGAAAATGGGAAGAAAGTTCTAACAATATCGGAACATTGCGTTTTGACATTTTTGGAAGAAATCATTTCACTTTTGCACTTTGAAACACTTTTCAGTTTGATATTAAAAGTTGCTCTTGCCCTAGATTATATACTAAAAGGGGATATTTTAAAATGTCATAATTTAACCGAAGTTCATGAAAGAGGAATTATATGAGCTAAACAAAACATTCTGGCCAGCCTCAAACACTTCTTGTTTTTTAATTTTCCTTTGTGGAGAATTTCAAAAGTTTGGGGTTTTGTTCCAAATGAAACCAGGTTTCAAAGTCTTGTAACCCTTGGCTAAGGGGAAATTCCACCTTCCACCCTGCACTACTACTGCAAGCGATCCAAACTTCACCAATCCAGTCTATTGATAATCCACTCATAGCCGGAGCGCTGCTTCCCAGGATGGAGCTCTTCAACACCATCCACCCAAGGGGTGGGCGCCCTCTGCCCCGTGCCCGGCAGCCTTGGCCCTTGGATGCCCCAACTGATGGGGTGAGTTGGAGTGAACCGCAGCTTCTCTTGGGCTGATGGGTGCGCGGGGCAGAGGACGCTTGACTACACGTCTTGTCCCATCGCGCAGTGGGGACGCAGCTTGATGCACACGCTGACCTTGGGACTAGGGAGGGCTCCAGGGTGCCAGCACTGCATAAGTCACCGTATTAGCTCACGATCTTCCTTGTAGAATAACTCCCACGTACTCTAGCCACAGGACATGGAAGTCCTTAATGTAACGAGTTATTTGTATATAAGTTTGCAAAATCCAGGGATTGGCCTTTGAGTTCACTGAGCCCACCTGCATGTTCACAGTGAAGTCTGTGCCCGGAGTGTGCTGCTGTCAAAGGAACAGCTCGTGAGACACAGCCTGAAATAATATTCTGCTCTTTCCTAACCGTAATTTGTGATTACTGACCTCTGCCTGGCATAATCTTAAATATGCTCTACCACATCCACCTGCTTACGTAATGGAAGGTACATATGGAGGAGAGTTAATGATGGAGATCTAATGGCACTGTACGAGCAGCTCTGCAGGCCGTGCTCCCTCCAACGTGCTCTGGAGAGGAGCAGTAAGTACGACTTTGCAAAACACCCTGAACTAGACTGGGCTTGACGTAGTCACCTGCGTTCATGCTGCAGAGTACTTGCCCAAAGGGCAATCTCCTTTCAGCCTGTCTGCTGGAGCAGCCCGTTACTATTCAATGAAAGCGAAGGCAGCAGAAATCAGGCCCAAATAAATAACATGCAATTCTTCACTTTTGGAGTTGGAGTAGAAGGAGTAAACAGCTCCCCCGAGGAGTTCATCTGGCAGATGTGAATGGTCAGCGTTTCTTGGCACTCTGCTGCTTTCTGAAATTCAGGTTCAGCTCCCGGAATTCTTTTAACTCATGGGCAGGGTCAGGACACGGGGGCCAAAACACAGGTATTCCGGCCAGCGGCATGACTTCAGGGCACGGTGCACTCATCTGCCCTCTAGTTTTGTTCGTGCCACATACAGGTATAATCGGTCACTCTTTCCCAGATTTTCCCACTGTCTTTGTGGCTCTCCTTTTGCTCTGGCCCCTCTTCCCTCCCCCCCAGCCCCGTGTTTGTCCCCAGCCCTGTGACTCACCTTCTGCTTCCCGCGGGCTCCAGTGCCCGGAGGGATCGCAGGGCATCGGGGAAGAGGCGCTGAAGGCGTATTGCACCAGGACTCTTCCTTCCGCGCACAGATCACATGCTGATCCCACTTCTCTAGGAGGCCAGGAAAACAGGAAAACACACCAACTTAGTAACAGCTGAATGAGCTGCTTATTCAACTATATTAAAAGCAATAAGACTTAGAATTCAGTTCCACTTAACCCTCTTCTGCCAGCACTGACAAGAGTGCTTTCTGATGCTGACCGTCTGTAGGTCCGGGCTAACGGCCTGCGAGGACAGCGTCTGTGAGCCCACCACCCACCACAGAACGACAGCAACCCGTGAAACCACGCTCAGCTGTATCTCCCCGCTCCCCGCCCCGCACTACAGCTGGATCTAACCCCCACAAAAGAAAATACACATTGCCTAGTGGTCAGAACAGAGAAACCGGCCTCAGGAGATTTCAGATCTATTTCGTCTCCCACCATGGATTTATCGCTGGAACTTGTAGTATCTTAAGGACTGTGAAGGCCTTGGGCTCAGTGGTGATTAGAGGAGAGGGTAAAGTCCTGGGCTCTGAGAACATCAGCCAGAGCTGCTCTGCGAAGCACGGCTTTGCTGAGTACACAAGGACCGGCTTTGGGAGGTGTATCACAGCCCAGATCATTACAAGCCTGGAAAAAGGGTGGGTTATGCACATACAGAAAAGAACGCGCCCCAGATCCTGTTCGCAGGGGAAACTGGATTCGATACAGAGCAGCTTTGGCACCAGCGGATGGCTCTTTCTGAACTGGAACGTCTTATGGCTCCACGCCATCAGACGGCATGACGTGGCATTGAGAAAGGCACTTCGCTGCCCAACGCCAACACCGCTTCACCTCCACAATACATCTAATACCATCCACTGTCAATAACGTACTATCAGCAGAAGTGGTTGAATGGGAAAACCCAATTAAACACTGATTCACAAATATTTTCGCTAATACATTCACGAGATCAGGGTTTAGGCTGATCTAGACTGGAGTAACTCTAATAACTTCCATAACATTGAGCTGATTTATATCAGCTGAGAATGCAACTCGCACGGTTCAGCCCTCCGCTCCTTGGGGTCACAAAATTTGGAACCGTGTATGACACAGAACGTGTGGTTATTCATCCCAGTAAGTTACTTATTATTCAGAATTCATTGTTCTGCTTTAAAGAGCTCTGCCCACTCAAAATGAAAGGAAAACATTAATTATCTTAATGATTAAATGCACCTAGGAAAGGACAGAAGTTTTAAGCAGACAATTTGTGTGTAACAGTGCACTCCCTAAGCTACCCAAGTAAGTACAGATTGAGTCATCAATTATTATAATCAGCTATGCAAATTTTAACCATCTCCCCTTGCGCGATTTATTTCAGCACTGCTTTGCGAAGGGCACTGTGATCCTCAGGCAGGAGTTATTTTGGCTCCTCGGGGAGGACCCCGGGACTGTGAATTTCCCCTCCCAAGCTGCACCCTCTCCTCTCCCTTTGGCGTCAGGGCCGACACACGCTCAGCTGTTCCACAGCTCAGCACCTCCTATTTGTTGACAGGGATCTATGTGAAAGTCAACTTTCTGTTGGCTTAATTAGGCGGAAGCAGGGATCGTCGACGGGGGGGACTTGGAATGAAATCAGTGGTAAAACTCGTATCCCTTTCGGTACGGCCCACAGCCACCGCTCCACAAAGAGACGGTGGACGATTGAACCCGCAATCAGTGCAGAAAGAGATGCACCTGCCGAAAACATCTAAGGAATAAAATGTGGCAATGGGATAGAACAGAGGAGAGGAAGGCAAAGTGCCCTCGTCTGCCTTGCACGATCTGTAGCGCCGGTAATGAACGAATTGGGGCGTGTTGGGAGTAACTTCTCTCCCCGTCTCACTTCACCCACCTGCGCTATCGGCACGACGCTGCCTCCCTGCTGCATTCCTCAGCTGTCTTTTCGGCAGCGGTTTAGGCGTCTAACTCAGCTTGCCTCAATAATATATGCAAACAAATTCAAGAATCCAGAATAAAAGGCACTGAGAAATCAAAGTGTGGAATTATTACTGTGCAGTTGTTTTTCGGACACATGCATCAACCGGCAGGAGAGAAGTCCCTGCAATAATAATCTTTCAGTTTCTCTACAAAGAGACTCCTGCATTAGCGCTTGGTCCTGGATGAGGACAGGGCTTTGAAAGCCAAGTTTCCACAATTAGGACCGCTTTTTACTCAAATTAGCAGCTATACGATTTCATCACAGGCTGCCATGGTGGAAAAAACTGTAGGCTTTATGGACAAACATTTCCTTTTACCAGCAAGGACTTGGAGGTAAGAGAAATCACAAGGAGCATCATGTGGGAAAGGCTATGAGCAAACTTTCTCTTTTTACTTTTCCAGTTTGGGAGCCAAACTCAACCCTGATGTAACTCCACTGCCTGAAAGGAGTTACACAGGGGATGACTCCTGGGTTAAAGTTTTTGGTCTGCAGACTCTCGCACACAAATCCTACAAACAGCCACGAACGTCAAAACTAATTATGGAATCGCATTTACAGGCTTATGAAAATCTGCGCCAGATCCTTACACCTTATGTAGCCATTGACATCAAGACAAAATGAGCGTAAATTGGTTCAAAACACTATTAATTAGGAACGATAGCGTATCTGACACATTATACACTGGTGCACATGACTCCCCAAAGTGCAGGGTAATGGAAAATCTAGACTTCTCTGTTTTCTAATAAGCCAAGTACTGGGGAAATTCCAGCTTATGAAGTTCAGAGTGCAGGAGGAATTCATTCCTGCAGCATGATATTTCAGAAGTGTATTCAAAATCTAAAGATTACTAGTGAAAAACAGACAATTCTCTTGGGGGCCAGCGCCAGTTCAGCGGGCAACTCAAAACCACGAAAAATCTGTCATTCCTTTCAGTAGAGAGTGCCTGTTTTCAAGCTGTAAGTATCTCCTTACTTGAAATTCAGAATTGGTGCTCTCCCCTCCGAGGCACTGAAACTTTCCAGCAGGGTTTAAGCAAGCGAATATCAAGCCCAGCCATCTAGACCTGGGACACCATACTGACCAAAATATTTGCTTGCTAAGAAGGAGATAGCATCAGATTCATGGAAATTAATGCAGTCACCTCAATGAAAACTTGGAAGAGCAGATGCATTCAAAGTTTTCTGTCCAAGCAGAATTTGCCGCCGAGCCCTATTACAATAACTGTTTACATCCTGCCTACGCATATCAAACAGGCGGCGCATGAATGGATGCTTAGCGACAGCAGATGAACGCATCTAATAGATGCAGCCAGGAAATGAATAGAGTTTTCTTTTTCTCACTTGTTTTCACTTGTTTTGTTGGCTCTATTATTATTTTATTATTACATGTTATTATATGCGCATGCAACATTTTTTACGCTTCTTTTTTTTTTAATGGGAGGATGGAGAATGGGAAGTATTCCAATGCCGTGTGCAGTAGCTACAAGAAGAAATGGTGGTTCTCGCTACATTTGGTTATTAGAGATGTTTAGAAGCTCAAACAGCTGTTGGAGTTTAGGGTCAAACACACGTTGGCAAATTTATGTGCAGGTAAATGACTCTCTAGAGCAATATAGCAGTCATCAATTAAACACACTAAATAGACAAGGAGGGTCTGACAGGAAGAAGAGTTTACTTCTGTGCAGCTCACGCAGCTACTCTTGCCAAGGTGTGAGGACGCTGGAGAGCCAACCCCAAATTTACAAGAACTATGAGTTCGCTTTACTCTCTGTCCCCAAATCCACATAATTAATCACGTAATTCCTAGAACCGAGGGCCTAAAGGAAAACCAGCTAATACTGTGGCACCTGTGACGAAGTTGCATCTAAGCAGGGAAAAGGCACGTGGTCTTTACTGCCATGCTTCACCTCCCTCCGACCGCAGACCTGTCCGGACCTCACCCTCAGGTGCAGCCAGCCCGGAGTTACAGTTTTAAACACAAGGCTAAATTTTTCCCTTCCCAATGTTCATGAAGCGGAGGTCACTGCCTATGCACAGCTCTAGGGAATAAAAGGGACAGAAAAGGAACTTGCGTTACACCGAGCATGTCCACAGTAGCACTGGAATTTGGAGCAGGAGCCAGCTTTTGAAGTGAAACTCTTCATCTTCCCCACTTGGAGCACTCGGAGCAGTGCTGGAGCGTGGAAACTGGACCCTGTTTTGCCCGAAACCAGAGCGGAGACGTGTCCCAGGACCACACCTGATGTGCTCCGACAGCTGATGCCATGAGGCCAGGCTAGAGCTAGGCTGGAACAACCCCCCAAAACCCCTACAGTGTTGACGTCAGGTCTTCATTAACAACTGTTTTGCGCCAGAGATCTACTTATATTGGGCCACAATACTTGCTAATGTAGCCAGAGCCATTCATCCTTTGAAGGCCCTTTTACACTGTCAAAACAGCATGGAAGGGGCCTCTGTGCATTAGAAACCAGGCCCAAGGCACTCAGCGGTTGAGTATCAGTCTTCTGTTCTTTACATGAATAGTCCCATTGAAGTGAATGAGTTTATTCATTCAAGTGAGGCAAGTAAAATTTGGGCCATGGTGTGCACTTTGTGTAAAAATATCTGCAAAGATTTACAGTATTCCCACACACAGATAAGATTATCCCTGGCCAATTTTACCTCCTACTTGTCTTGCACAGTGACCCAATTTTACAAATTGATACAGGCATGTATCTCTAACCGAGCAGCGCTGGACACACGGGTACTGGAAGTTCAGCACACCAGCTTTTCCAGTATCGGTCACTATAATACTACCATCACGCTTGTTTTGATTAATATTTCAGAAATGCGGGCATGTTTTAGACGGGATCATTTATATGTTTCAGTGATGTTCTTAAATGGTCACAGCATCATTTCTGTATCCGTTAGCACTGGGAATCTCATTTTAACAAGGAATTGGACTCAAAGTATTTGAAGCTGTCTCTTTAAATCTCTTCAGTAATACTGAGCGCACAGATTTGAAAACCCAAAGGACTTTTTTTTCCTAGAAAATCACTATTTATTTAACATATGATAACTCTGTTATGAAATTTTAGATTTAGCAGGCTATCCCCTGTACGTCATTTAAGAAGCAACTAACTAGGGGTTATTACGAACATATTGATTGAGTTATAAGAAATATGTAATAAAGACATATTTGGTTACATCACAATTAACTCTGAATCAATGTGTTTTAAGAAGCAGATGGTATTTATTTAACACATAATACGTATCTTCTGAAATCTAAATTAAATTGGAGAATCTTAATTTACCTAAAAATGATTATGGGCTAAAAAAATCTGAATTAATTTTCAGAACTTCACGTAAGTCCTCTTCACATGTAGGGAACAAAAGGATTCAGTTGCAAAACTGCAACTAAGGCAAACACTGCTCAGAGCACAAGACTTTATCAACTCCTAATATGATTTGATTACCCTCCCCGTATTAATCTGCAGTAAAGGTGGAGAATCTCATCTGAGGAGAAAACAACAGCTATCTGCCTACTCAGATAAAGTGCAAGCTGGCCACCGCGATGGCCACGGTGTCCTAGCAGTGCTGGAAGGAGCTTCAGCCCTGAGGGAGGCAATGGTTTTCAAGGTGCTCCCACTGAACAAAGCAGCGGTTGCTGAGACAGCTCTTTGGGTGCTAATATGCTTGTAAATTCAGCCTCCTGTGATATGCACTGCTACGGTCCTGAAGGGCACTGGAAGTTTGTTCTCTCTAAAATAGCAAAGCAAAAAGGGGAGAAGAAATGCAAACGGGGAAGGTGAGTTAACGGTAATGCGAGAAGGTCAATCATTTAGGAAGTTCTCTGCTGGGACTCCCACAGCTCCGGCGGCTCATCCAAGTGCTGCATAAGAGTATTTAGATGAACTACCCAGCTGCTCAGGTCATCCTGGGGGAGAGCTGCTCCAGCTATGAACTGCAAAGTGGTGCAACTCGTGTCCAGAGCCCTGTGTTCATGTAATCGTTATTGATACCACGCAGCTGTATGCCTACCAGACACGAGCACACACATACTCTGACCTACACACTCTACTCAGGGTGCAGTAAGATGCCCCTGCGTGATACTCAGAGTTTGGGGTCTTTGCCTTGCTCAGCTCCCATCTCAGACCTGCAGCTCAGGGCAGGAGGCAGCACTGGTCCCTCTCCTCGCACATGCCACCTCCTCACCCTGGGAGACTCCGCTGCCCCTGAGCTCTGTGTCGCTAGAGGAGTAGAAACAAGATTCGCCTTGTCCTTGCAAAAGAAACGTGCGGGACAAGGAGGGGGAACGTGCGGGCAGAGCCGAAGCCCACAGGTATTCCTGCAATAACAGCAGGAATCACAGGACCAGAATCGTTGATTGAAAATTCCTTCCATAACATATGGAAAAAGATTTGCCCTTTACATGGCAAATCAATGGCCCTCAACCGAGTGCTACGGTCTGAGAAAGGAAAAGCAGAAAACAGATCGATAACCTCCTCAGTATGAACCAACGCAGGGAGGAGCCTTAACCCAGGCTGAGCACAGCACATGGTAAATCTGCGCTCCTGGAGTGGGGCCCCGGGCTGTTCCCCTATTTCTCCCCTTTCATTCAATTCGGTGCCGGAGTACAGAGCAGCGCGCGATCACCTTTCAAAGAAGTGGCCATCAATGGGCGGAAACCACTCCAGGGTGACAGAGGCGGAGGTCCGAGCCACAATCTGGGGGGCAATTGCAATAGGAGCCGGTTTCTTCACAGGCTGCCAGCTCTGATAGACGAGGTCCAAGTAGCAGTGCATCCTGGCCACTTGGTTGGGCGTGAAGGAGTCGGTGCAGTCATCGTCTGGAATTAAAACAGAGGCCACAACAGATCAGGTGGGAGCAAGAGGGAGAATTACGACCCCGTGAACCGCAGCTCCTCACAAGGGCCGGGATGGGTTCTCGCGGCACTCCAAAGTTAATGGCCTGTGAACAAATCAGTGCAGTCATCACTTGCGGAGGCAGGTGGAAGGAAGCAAAAGTTAAAAAGGAAAAAGTAAATCAATAAACATTCTCTGCCTCTGGTGTGGGGTACATATGAAGCACCTAGAGATCATCCCGAGATGAGACCGAGACACGTGGAGGTGAAGAAACAGAAAGCCTCAGTGCAGCACCTTCTGGTCAGAATTGGGGCTACCAGTGGACCTTTGGGCTTAAAGGAATTTCATGTCTAAAAGAGTATCTCTGAGAGAGGACAAAAGGGCAAAGGACAGCTACTGTCAGGATAAAGCATTGACTGAGATTCATGCAAACTGTGTGCAATAGACTTTGACAGGTTTCTTAATTAAAGGTGTTGAGGGATATTAGTTGTTTAGCATAAAAATGTAAGTTTTAAGTAGAATAAATTACTTAGGATTGTAATACGGTGCTCTTTGCTTAGCTAGGGATACGGAATTTTAAAAATGCGTAATTTTTTTAAAGTTCTTAAATTTTCTAATGAAGAAACAAAAATGTTCTGAAAGACCAATTTAAAAAAAATCCTTACAAACACTGACTAAAATGTAAATTCTAGTGCAGGAAAATAGCTTTATTTCTATTAAAAATCTCCCCCATTACCATTATGAATCTAACCCCTCTCTGAACTTTTCATAAACATTTTTGATGTTTCAATTTTCCTTTTCATTCAAGATGGAGAAAGATTTTTGCTGGATAATTTCCCACAAATATCCATTTCTCATTTCATCTGTTTTCCACAAACATGATTTGGCAATAAGAACGCATCTAGTGCCCTCTGAACACCACACAACTTTACAACTCCAATGCCCCGGAGAAGTAGAAAATGACTATTTCTCTATTGTGTAGATCACAGAAGGAATAAATATGTTGTGCAAAGTCACCCAGAAAAGCTATGCTGAGGAACTTATTGCTAGCGCTTTAACCATCTTCCTGGTACTCTTCCCATCAGATGAAAAGCTCTTGAAAACACAGAGTGTTTCTTCACATGTGCCTGCAGAGTTCCTAGCCCAGTAAAGCTCAGCCCCAGATGGGACCTCTGCACGCTGCTGCCATACAAACAACGACAGTTTTGCACAGGTCAAGTAATACACTTTTCTGGGAGGACGCAGGTCACCGAAGGCTGTTCAGAGAGACGCTTGCGTGCAAATTGGCAGTTCAATATTGTAGCAGCGTTACTAGATGCTCTGATGTCTTCAAGTCCGTGCCCTGTGGAACTCAAGAGGAACGAGAAAATATGAATTCGTTCTAAAGAGAAGTGTGAATTTGCTAGCTAATTTAAAACCTTCCCACATCTTCCCTGAGATGCAAGCAAAAGGAGACAGCTTCGGTGGGGATCCTGATCCTGCTTATGTTACAGCCCCAAATACGGTCCTACCACAGTAAGGACGCGTCAGTTCTCATGTTCTCCTGTGTCTCTCCTAATTCCAGTGAGCAGTGAACCTCTCCTCATCAAACATGCGCAGCAGATAGACAGACACCACCAGCTTGGAAATATCTACAAATCCCCGTGGGTATGCAAAAAGCTGCTTTAATATGACATCTCTGGATTTCCTCAATAATTATCGAGGGTCTATCCCTGAGCACGCTGTAAAAGCCATAAATATTCTTCACGGAAGCCCAGAAGGAGACAAAGACCCTTAATAGCCATCATAAAGGAACAATAAAATATATTTAGGACAAAGCAGTG
Organism: Vanellus vanellus; assembly: GCF_965231255.1. Classification (NCBI taxonomy): domain Eukaryota; kingdom Metazoa; phylum Chordata; class Aves; order Charadriiformes; family Charadriidae; genus Vanellus; species Vanellus vanellus. Next base: position 4,001,808 of record NC_138923.1, on the reverse strand, counting down.
AGACAATGGCACAGGAGAAAGATGACCTGCATTCCCAATCTGTTTGAACATCAGCACAGGCTGTGTGCTGGGGGAGGGGACGGGGGGAGAGGCGAGGGAGTCTCACTTGATCGCTCCGTTTCAAGACAGATGCAAGATCCTCAGATGAAGTAATAATTGGAGAAATCCAAGAGACTTTGCTGGGAGGATTATTCCGACAGAATTCAGTGGCAGAATTCCTGCTGATTTCATGAAGAGTCGTCTAAACGACTAACTTGCCTTTTTATTTGGGAACCCCATGACTATTTGGAGTTGTAAAAATAATTTACAAGTCCAATTGCTCACACTTATCGACCTTCTAGACATAGTAACTTGTTATTTCAGGGAAAGAAAAGTTACCCTTTAAGTCAGTGCTTTGCTACAGAGCTGGGGATAACTGGACAGGTGGATGTTAGACACAGACAGACAAACACAGTATCATCAAGCTGTATGCAAGCAGCAAAACAGAAAGGAAAGAAAGGCAATGTTTGGAGCTGCATGACCTCAACCTAGATGTTTCAAAGGTATTTCTACAGCAATTTGATATCCTGATATATTTTTATTCCACTGGCAACAACAGAAAAGCAAACAGATTCATGCATGAGCTCTAGAGATGCCTATCATGTCGCTTCGCTTAATTTTTCAAGAAAATAATAAAAAAAAAAGGTTTCTGCTCAGAACACCAGCACATATGTGGCTCCCAAGAGGAGACGGGTATCTCGGTGGTCTGCGTCCCTCCCTCAGCTCTTGAGAGAATTGGCAAGGCCAGTTCTCTTTGGAAGAGACCTCAGCGTCTCGAAACAAGCATGCTCCAACCCTCGTCACACACATGCAAGCAGATTTGGTGGAGGGATGTTGTCATCTGAAGTGGCACTGAGTCACTGGTGTGACGTTACCAGGAGGCTGTATCAGGCAGTAAGACTCTCTGCCCTACCGCATGCACAGGAGCGCACGACACGTTGCGGAGCTGACTCAGTGCGTGTATGCTTGTCCCTGAAAACACCCTCTAAACAAATCAAAAAATGAAGAGAAAACTAAGCATCATTTTTAGCTAGTGCCACGAAGGGCATACAAGCAGTTCTGTTATGAATCACTTCAATCTGTGCCCCAGATGACATTAAACACTTTGCTTCTCTACAGTTTTATTACAGAATAAGCACTCCTATGGCCTTCTGAGTGGGCAATCTGTGTTTTTGCCTGAAGTATAAAGGTGCCCTTCAGTTGCTATAAGTATATTAGTCACCTTTAAAATGTTGTTGATGCTGTCAGCTCAATGTCACAGACCTTCATCACGGCTAGACCCTGTGACCCAAAATAAGGGGAAAGATGAGCCAAGGTGTTCCCTGTTCTTTCTGGGAAATAACAGAGGATCCTTCAACTCCCCTTGAACTTCCAGGGGTGCAGCAAGGACCCCACGTCACCCTCCTCTGATGGGCAAGGGTCACAGGAGCTCATGCCCTCTTTGCGTTACGCTCTGTCGGTAGGAGGGCCACGAACCAGCACCCCTGAGGAACACAGCGGTGCCTGCAGGAGCCTGCAGAGTTATAACCGCAAAATCAGGCTGTGGCTTAAGCAGCTTATTGCCCTTGGAGGGGTGGTTTTCCCACACTGATACGGAGCCTTTGTAGTTGGGCTCCCAGCACAAACCAGCACAGCGCACTGGTGGTCTTTGACCAGAAAAGCAATCCTGATCCAGGTACTATCCCAGTATTCAGTATTCACACTCTAAGGGTGAAACTCAGATGTGAGTGATTCTAGCTGAACCACGCTGACTCCGAATCAAACAATAAACAATAAACAAGGTGCTTGAACAGACACCTGGAGGCATGAGCGGTGTCTCATTAGATGTCTCCCTACCACAGATTTATCGTACAGCCTCGGTGGTATCAATATTCACCTGACGTTCAATATCTCCTTGGGAGAGGGTAAGCAATCTCTGAATTTGGGTTTTTTCAAAGAAGATCTCATAGATCAGGCATCCAGATCCCCAGGAAATAGGGTGCCAATTTTGCTGTAGAGCCTATAGAAGCTGCTTTCTTAATGCTTATCTCATTTCTTCCCTCCCCCAAACCGTCTGCCTGGTCATCACTTGAAACTACATAAAGTTGGGGAAAACTGTGAAAAAAAGAACAGGAGAACTGGAAGGGATTTCTGAGGCCATCAAGTCTGATCCCTCATCAAGCCTGGTCCTAGACCACATGGCAGCATAAAGCCCCACGTGAAAGAGACTGTAGAAATCAGGGGTGATACTGCTACACTTTGCTCTTGCCCAACCACAGACACCGCCGGCAAACCGAGGAAACCCAATTACCTGCGTAGCTCATGAAGTTACTGAACGGCGTGTTTAGGAAACTGTGAAAACCACACGTGTCATTGCCAGGTCCAGGATCCCCACAGAGCTTGTGCTTAGGAGCAGGGTTGGTGTCACTGCAGAGGTCTCCGGTCTCGAAGGAGGGCTCCGTTTCCATGCACGGGTCGCTGCAGGAGAGGATCTCTGAGATTCCCCGGAAGACGTGATAGAGCCCCAGGCTGTGTCCAATTTCATGGATCATTGTGTGCGTGTGGCCAGGGATTCCATAGAAAGAGGGATTCAGCACAATGCCTCCTGCGAGGGGGAAAGAGAACAGCTTCTATGTTTGCCTCAGAACAGCAGGAGAAAGAGAAAGGAGGACAATCCTAAGGGCAGATCCACTATATTGGACCCTCTATAACATAGACTGGCTTTCTGCACAGTCAGGCACATTGCCTGCTCAGAGAAACTGCATAGCAAGCTTTAATTTCACCCTAAATCTGGGGGTCTAAGGATGAGGAATTGTGGGACAAAGACCAATGTCCTAAACCAACAACACAGTGACAATCAGTCTTTCAACTGAATATGCTCAATTTGCTTTGTTTGTTAACTTAGAGAAAAATCCTACATGCAATTATGCAATCCACTATGCAATTTCAAATAATTTAATGTGCTTACAGAGACTGATTCTGCCCTGGTAGGTGTAAGCAACGTATTTGATACCAAGAGTCAAACAAAACACACCTGGAGCACTCTCTGTGTACTATTCCACAGGGTAAAGATATTATAGAAGCCTATCAACTTCTGAAACACCCTAAAAATTGCAGTAGGTTGCAGCAATATTTGCAAACTAATAGCTGGACAAAGAAAACAGAATACACCCGAGGCTGGAACCGTTTTTGCGGGGTGTGCTCTGATCACAGAGACAGCTTTGAAGTAACTGTCAGAAACACACTCTGCTCACAGACTCAGACAAGCCTAGTTTCATCTGAACCGCACAGTCCACTAATGAATATGCATGTCTAATGTGTCAAAAAATATGAAATCCTGGAATGTGATAATACTAAAAGAACTGCATGGTTGTTAAATGTGCACAAAGAAAACCAACGGTGATTTTTTTTATTTGTTGTACGAATTATGGGATGTGTAGATAAGCATATAGTAAATTAGTGAGGCTTTACAGTATATTGAATTAATCATAAGAATTATATTTTTAGCTCAGCTAGATAGATGTACCTTTGGATTTACGATACGCTTCATATTTTCTTTATTTAGCTTGTTGACCTCAGCTTTTCCAAGCCTTTTATTTAAAACTGTTTGTGTACACTGCCTACCATGAGAACGGGAGACTGCTTTGTAAAAGTTATAGTGGGAAAATAAATCTTGGATATGGTATACTAATAATTTGGTGACAATGAGGAGAGAAAAGGTTTTGGCAGGAGGAACTTTATCAGCGACTGTAGCGCAGGGAAGATGAGATCACCAGGTTCTGACGCACCAGAGAATCTTCCTTCTCCTCTGCCTGGAGACTTGGTTGCAATAACCATGGAATTAGAGGAAAATAAGACTGAGAAGATCTTAAGAAGTCATCTAAATTCCACTCTCAAACAAGGCAGGACCAATTAGGTCTATATCGTCCCTCACACATGTTGGCCTAACGTCTCCTCACAACCCCTGATGACACGCCTGCCCCAGCAATCGATTTCAGCACTCGGTATCCTTACGGCTCCAAGGATTTAACTCACATCTAATCTGAATTGATTTTTTTGGCAATTTAAGTTCATGATTTCAAGTCCTGCCTCACACGGATACGAAGAACAGAAGATTCTCCTCCTCTTTCATCAGCTTTTATGAGATTGTCATCATCTCCACTTTAGGCTCTTTTTCTTCACTCTGAGTAACTGTAATCCATTCAACCTGGCCTTGCAGCCCAATCCTTTTTCTCAGCCTCCCTGACTGTTGTTCTCCTTTGGTTTTCACCAGTTGTCTCACGTTTTCCTCTAAGCACAGAGTCCAAACGCAACACAGTATTACAGCCGAAATTTTATCAATGCTCTCCACAAGCTCAATTAATTGTCTACAGACCTTCCAGTATTGCAGCCGCTGCAACCCCCGTGTTCCTCACATCCCTCTCTCCCCTTTCACACAATACGTGCTCTGAGTCCTCCAGTGCTTGGGCTCTACCCACGAGGAGCCATTTACACCCAGAGAGCACCCCGGTATATTTTTTTCCTGGGGGTCTCTTTCCCAAAGATAATGCCAGGGTTTGTTTTCCAACGGCAGGAGTATTGGTGAAATTCCTCAGCAGGACGTGCCTTCAAAATAAAGGCTGAGTAAATGGTTCTGGCGTTGGACAGCCCTGAGGCAGCTGGAGAGGGAGATTTTATTTTTGCCTTTGTTGAAAATTTATATTTTTCACAGCTGTCAAGAATCTAAATCAATTGCAGTTTTACAGAAAAGATAAACTCCCTCACCCAGACAATCTCTATCCCAGCCTTTAGATCTGCACCACAGGACATATTTCATATTTTTTATTAAGTACATATTGGATTTATAGAAGAGAGTAAAAAAGATTAAAGATGAATTCTTACAGACCAAGCGCAGGTCTGGGAGGGCTATTATGACAGGAAATTATGACCATTATTTATTTATTTTTACTTTTTTCCACGGCAAGTCAACTTTAAACTGTTGGCTAATGTCTTTTTTTCTCGTGAGATCTTTTTTTGGTCAATGAATTCTGTCAATACACTGCAGGAGCTGAATTTAAATTGTTTTGCTCAGGCATGATGTTGACAATTAGCTTAACGAAGTGACAGAAGAACTCATCAGGGCTTTGGGCGAGCCCCAGCCCTCTTGCAGAAGGTTCTTCTTGGCGCTCTGGAGCTCTCCCCTTGTTCTCTGCTCCCTCCCATGGCAACACCAAGGGAAGCCGTGAAAATACTCATTTAGGGAATCAGCTATATTGCAGCCTTATTTCACTCCAGCAGTGGCACTGGGGCTTGTGTTTCCCACCAGCAACCCGTTCTGTTGCACAATCAGAAGCAAACAGAGTTACTGTGGGGCAAGTGCAGGAGAAGGAGGTTGCGGTACTACAAAGTGATAGAAATCACATCGGCGTGGGTGCTGGTCGAGGCTGGGGTTAGTACCTATCATTGCTTTTGCCGGAAGATGTTGCCACGGGGGATGCTCACTGGCAGGCATTTACAGCATCTTCTGGTTTGGGTGCTCCCAGCAGGAGCCCACGGAGGTGGGGCTGGAGGCAAGGCGGCGTGGAAGTGGCTCCACTTCCAGCCTAGCTCGGGCAGGAGACTGCATGTGTGTGAGTGCTGGTCCTTGGGAAGGGAAGTTTGCTCACACTTTGTCCAGAGCAGCCGCGGAGCTGGCTGTCGTAACAAAACGGTTACTAACTGCAGTAGGGCAGCCAGCCCCAGCTGCCTGGTCTGACCACGGAGCCTCTCGCAGCTGTGGGGACAGGTGACTATAAAGAGATGTTAACATCTAGGTTTTGGGGCAATGCATTTTTGAACATGGAAAAGCCTCCCTGACTGACGGTTCGAGTTGTAGCCCAGCTCTTACAGTAGGCTTTAGAATAATAAACACCATATTTTGCTCTCCTCGTCTACGTTTACATTTGCCACATCTTTTCGCTTTTGCTCAACGTGGGGTTGGGTAATATAAAAACTGGCTGAAACAGCCTTTCACAAAGACTGAACTTGGCTGAGACCGGACTTCACTTCTAGCCTAGGAAGGTCTGGACAAGTTGGAGAAATATCTGGAAAACTTGTGAGAATCCCTGCTCTTATAAGAAGACCAGATCAGGTTTGCAGCCCGAGGGAGGTTTGCGCAGTTAAGAGAAGCACATACAGACTCAGGCGGTGCCTTCTGAACCTTTTGAGGTTCATCTGACATTTCGCAAGGAACACCGGTCCAGTGGCACCGCAGGTGTCAGCGCAATGAGTCACTGGGGAGGCTGCAGAGCTCTGTCTGGTTCCCCGGGTTGCAGCAGCCACACTCAGCAATCTAGTTATGAAACATGCAGGGCAATCTGCGGGGTAGTGAACTCTTTCCAGTTCCACTCAAATGAACATTAGAAACACAATCTCTCAGCAGTCTGCTCTTTTGCACATCGGTAGAGAAAAATAGCAGCAAATGTTAGCTATAGTCTGTGAGGACAATTAATTGAGCACTTACTAAGTAACGGACAAAGGATCAGAACGTAACGGGATAAGGTTAAAAATTCACTTCTGCCTAGCATCCCCCCACCTATCCCCCCAATCTTCTTCGCAAAGTGCTCCCATGGAGCGAATGCCCTGTAAAGTAGCTTCACTTAAAAGGTGAAATACTTTCAGCTTGACATCATCTACAAATACCATAATATGCTTTGGGTTTATAACCTAATATTTTCCTGGTTGTGAGCCAGTATCTGGGAATCGTGAAATACTTTTTTTCCCCTGACTATATATTAGAGGAATGATAAGAAATCAGAACAGAGCTTAACGCATATTTGTCTTTCCTTCTTAGCGCCTCAAAAGAATGCCTTACAAAGAAGAAACATCTTTATCACTCACCTAGATGCATCAAGGCTTCCTTGTCCCAGGGCCAAGTTGCCACTCCAGCCAGCTCTTCCTCGGAGGAATTGGCAAAGAAGATGTTGAGGTGTGTGGATCCATCCAGTTTGAGTATGTTCTTTAGTTCATTGACATCTAAGTATGCTCTGCAGAAAAAGAAAAGCTTTTTTTTTTCTAAGGGTGACATGAAAAGCAACAAAGTATTGAAGAAGTGCTGCAATCCAGGCAAAGATCTTACAATATCCTGCGTATCAGTCACCTGAAATATTTTAATAACCCACTCCCAAACTTCAATTACTTCCCATTCATATAGTGAATCTCATCTAAGGACTTAAGGCCATTCATTAACTCAGGCCACAAAATCCAGAGTAAATACATAAAGCTGTCCACATTCCTAAGATAAGTATAGGAATCTATTTATTATGAACGTAATTAACCACGTATTATGGTCAGTAAATCTTTTTGTACCAGCAGTTACCTTGCACATTTCCTCTAAGCTGTTTATTATTGTTACCTCTGATTTTCCTTCACAACAGCAAGTTTCACATCTTCAGGCTGGCGCAACAACTAACGCCAGCTCACCACGTTCCTCCTTGAGCACCAGTGGCAGCCACTTCTGCTGAGATGCACATGGTCTAATCCTGACATAGAACAGTTGTTTGGGAATTTGTATTTCCAGCAAGCAAAGTTGTGCCAAGAGATGTCCGTGCAAGAGATGTCTGCAGGAGTGGTACCACACCAGGACATACATTCCTAAGGCTCCTTAGGTTGACACCCCCCCCCCCCCCCCCCCAGGTGAACAGTATTTCTTCTTAGCTTTTGGGATGTCTCGCTCCCAATCTGCTCGCAGGCAAGCGAAGCCAATCCCTTAAGCTTGATGGCTTTTGGAAGTACGTTTTGCACTCCTTTAAAGGAGTAGACTCTGTCAGTACTGGACTACAGGAGCTACTCGCCAAAGTGCGTACCATGGTGCCGGAGCGCTTTCAGTGGCCCTGCGATGCTCAACTCAGAGTAAAGCCGGAGAAAGTGAAGCAGAGGAGCAAAACCATCGATTCTCTGCTTTGATATGAAGTGTTGTGCAAACACAAGATCTAAAACACAGACAGGTTTCACCTGATCTTCACCTGACAGGTGGAAACGACAGATGGAGAGATCACCCTGAGTCAAGCACGGTTGACTACTTTGTAAGGGAAGGACACCATGATGGTCCTGAGCAGGTTGATTCCTGCTTCCTAAACTCCATATGTGCCTGGGCGTGCATAGGGCGCCTGTAGCTCTCACAAACCAAACGCACTCCCACTTAGCAAGTAGGGTTCCCTGCATACTTTGCAAGGCTTTCGTTCCCAGAAGGGTGAAGAAAAAATAGGGGAGTTGGCTCAGCACCAAGATCTTTCTGTCCTTCCCTGGAGGACTCCCCAATGGAAAACACATTCATATTTCCACAATAGCTTCCCCTGCCACTTGCTGAAGTCATTGCCTCCAAAATAGTTCATGGCTGGGTGTCCCCAGGCCCTCGCTGACTCATGGAGGAAGACGTGCTCTTTGGGGACACCAGTGGAAGGGTATGTTTCCATTCCATACAGTGTTTATCTTCCGATCAAATGCGGATGACATCCTGAAGGACAGGTCAGCGCTGTGACCCTTTACACATTTCTCATCTCTCCACTGTTCCCAACACATCTATGGAAAATACACTCCTCAAGCTTGTTCTGCGTGTGTCCGCTCAGTGTTCTGAGGCTGTGCGTAATCTATTTCCAGGATCTTCTTTGGGCCTTTGAAAATATCTTTTCCAAACATGGGCTCATACTCACACATGTCCATGAGCAATAATTTTAAATTACATATGAAAGGTAATACGTGTTTCCAAATGAAAGTGTAAGCGCGTTGGGGGAATATGTGACGGAGGACGCATGCATGTGAAGGGGACAATGTGTATGTCTGCACGTGTGGCAGCATCAGCAAAAGACAGTGAGTGAAAGTGTAAGAGAGAAGGTGGGAGTGATGTGATACTTTGTGCAAGAGAGCAAAGGACAGAAACAGAAGCGTTGTGTGCCCCCAAGTAGAAAAATGTTTGCGTGTTTTGTATCACAGTGGGAAGGAAAGGACCACTGTCTGTACTGAGACTGCGGTTGTTGACTCTGGATGCAGATGCTTTATGGACTATGCAAATCCCTGTAGGAGGAACTATAATCAAACTCCCCTCCTGAGATTACCATTTTTATCCTCGCTCTTCTCTTATGGTTTCAAATAATCTAAACTAATATTTCTTTATTCTCAGCTGTCTCTTTGCTTATTGTTTACGCAGTCCAATCCCCATTTATATCCTCAGCGCGTGGCCACAGTCACTCTCTCACTCGCATACAGGCTATGCGCTTCGACATTTAGGGCTGTTTTGTACATGGATTATTACTGCAGACAACATCCAGAGCAGACAGCATTTAACTAATTGGCCAGTGATGTCAGTGCACCACCGCGACTGAACTCCTGTCTTACGTAAATCCACCGTCCTAAGTCAATTGGCCGCGGTTTTATACTATTGCTCTGACTGCTAATTCTCTGCTAGCCAACAAAAGTCCGCGAATGAGCAGAATGTGTTCGAACGGCGTAAGAGCAGAATGCTGAGAGGATTTTTAGCAAAGGGTCTGTACAGGAGTAGGTGTAAACAGATCATGCTTGGGAGGAAGTAAATGCGAACGCCTTCATAAAAGCAGCTGGCAACCCCCAACACATGGATGGGCTCAAGCTTTTAGCTCAGGCAAAGCCCTTGCAAGCGCGTGAACACGTGCCTGCACGTGCGTGCGTGACCAGAGGCGCGAGTGTGTAAGCAAGGGTTTGGATTGTGCACTCAGGCAAGACAGCCAAGAGTCTGTATGCGAAGGAACCAGCGCGCGCGTGTGTGTAAGAGATAAAAACACGAGCTGGAAGGAATTCCATCCTCTCCTTCCTCCCCATGTTTCTAATAACCTCCCATCCCTATCCATCATCACCACATTCCTACACTCAAGGAGGCATAAATTAACTACTTTTGCAGTTCATGTCCAACGCCGTAGCCGCAGGCAGCAGACCCAACAGTTACCAGGTCAAAATAGTTTTCAGTTATTGCGTTGGACTAGGCTGACTCCCCCCTGCTGCCGCGGCTGCTTTGTTATCAGCCCAGACTATCTGACCCATCGCAATCTGCGAGCATTGCTTACACTTCTCAAGGTTATGTGGGTCCCCTGATAGAGGACATAATGTCTGTCACATGGGCTCGTGCCAGAGAGAGCCAAAGAGCCCAGCCTTTCCAGCACTGCCAAACTCGCATTTCAAAGACATGAGTGCAGTCTTGGAAAGGGATCAAAGCCTTTCCAACTGTCATTAGAATATTTCCTTTATGCATCTCGCCGTGAGTGCCAGCAACATATTTCATAAAATTCATTGGCTCGAGATGGTACCTCCAATACAAACCTGAATGGGGGAACTGTCAGGGCAAGTCTATGTGGAAAACAAAACAAAACCCAAAGCACAACAAAACGTGTAATTCCTGTAATGGAAAAAACATACGATGCTGTGAGCGTGCCTTGCTCAAGAAAGCCTAATGAGCCTATTAGTGCATCATAAAAGGTCTCTTTTGCTGGAATCTGTTTTAGACATAGAAATTCTATGGGCTGTTTAAGGCCATTTGGGACACCAAATCATATCAGGCAATGTGCACATTCCCACCCAGATCTTTTCATCGACTTATTTGTCCAATGCACAGCTTCGGTTTGCTTTTTTCCTCCACTGCAGCATAAACAGCCCTCTGAAACTGCACCATACAGCAGCTCGCCCTCGTCCAGTAAGCCCCAGACCTCGATCAGTAATATGCCTCCCGCACGGTGCTCCAGTTTCAGCCTAATGGAGTCTCTACCTCATCCAGCCGTGTCTCGCGACCGCCCCATCAGTCACCGAGGAGCCATTATCCCCGTGCCTGTCTCCTCTCTCAAGCCCGTCTCCTGTCCATTTGGGCTGTGGCTTCACCGCAGCAGGACCTGCCCCCAGATGGCGAGGTGAGGTCCCCAACCAGTAGCCCCCTCTGCCTGCAGGGGCCACCGTGAGGAGGTCCCTTCTGCCCGCCCTCAGCCCCACAGCCGACCCCAGCCACAAATCTCTGCCGCTTCGCTGGAAACCCATTTGACAGTGGCTTTTAAACTCGGTTGGTATCAGGTCTAATCATATGAAATCCAGCCTTGGTGACCAGAGTGGAGCAGCTCTGTAACTGGGTTGCGAACCCCTCCTCCCCTGTTTTCTCCCAGGTCGGAAAGCAGCTTTCCCGTGTTTCCCTAATGGGGTTGGGCTGCAGCCTCTTGCACTAGTGGTTGTTTTTGCAAGGAACACAGAGCCTTCCAGCCCTTATTGTTAGGAAATGTTTTCTACTGTTTGCTCTGAGTTATTCTCTATTTGACTTTGTTTTGTTTTTTTCCTTCAAAGACAAGTGTCACTTTACAGCAAGAAAACAAACAGGGTACTTAAGGGATTATTTGCAAGACCCCACCCAAACACAGAGTAGGAACTTTGCTATCTGCTCACTGGGGAGTATGGTCTCCAACTGCCTGATGAGTTTGTTAGTATTAAACGTCACTGCATTTCATCATTAAAAAAAACCAAAACCAAAACCAAAAACAGAAACAAAAAAAACCCAAAACAAAAACCCCCAAACCAAACCAGAAACACCGGCATCTTCTGAATTGGGAAATCAGCCTCAAAAAGTCTCCATCTTCTCTCTTGACATACAACGTCCCATCCTTTACCTAGCGGCTTCAGCATATGGCAGGACAGAGTAAATCTGGTGGAATCACAGGGATCCAGTATGTCACTCTCCTTCCCAAGACTCCTCATTTCTGCTTTCATTTGGTGCTGGGGGTCAGCCCAGCTTCAACCATGGCACACAGTTTAGCAAACAAAGAGCAAGCTTTTCTGGAGAGCCCTGGAACACTCGCTGGCAGCCTGTGACAGATCTATGGGGGTTCCCAACGCGGTGTGGCCGATACGTCTCAGTGGTGTTCGCTTGGTTCCTCCAGCTGTGATCTTGGCCCCAGGACTGACACTCACCCATTAGAGCAGCGAAGACCACAGCAGGCGGGATGCGGACGGGCACTCACCAACCGTCTGTCCCATTTGTTCAAGCAACACAGGGGACCCAAGGTTTTTAGGGTGCAGTGTCCACCTAGACATTTTCAATATCTGCAGTGAACAGCGAGGACAGTTGTGAGCTAAATGATGTTTTTCCTGAAGATAATGGCAAGAGCCGTGGCTTCCACAGCACTGAAAGCTGACCTTGAAATGGGGCCATTTGGCAGACGCGCACAATTGTAATTTAGCTTTTCCCCCGGTGATTTCTCAGTCTTGGGTGGTTAGACATGGAACTCTCCTTTTAGAGATGCAGCGCTGATGCCAGTTTATAAGCCGCCTTTTGCCTCCTGTCATAGAGTCACAGGCTGGAAAGGATGCCCAGAGACCATCGCTGCGAGCCCTCCACCCCAAAGCGGGGGCATCTCCGCATGTCACACCAAGCAAATTTTCATCTAGCTTATATTTATGACCACACACGCCGAGGACTCTGCCACTGCCCCGGCAACCTCCAGCCCATGTTTCAATACCTTTACCGTCAGGAAGTTTTTCCGAAGGCCCACCTGAATCTTTTTTGCCGCAACAGATGTGCCTGACCATTTGTGCCCCTCCTCAGAGACAGGGAGATTAGATGATTCCCTTTTGCTTCACCAAACCTATTACTTATTTGAAAGGTTATTCTCTTTCCTGTAAACCACCTCATTTTTAGGCTAAAACCACCTTATTTCTTCAGCCTCTCCCCACTGGTTATATTTTTTAAGACCTCTGGTCATTTCTGATGCTCTCATCTGCGCTCTCCACATCTTTCTCAAAGGCAGGTCATCAAAAGAGGACACAGTCCTCAAGCTGGGAGCTTATCAGTGCCATGGAACTGCTACATTCACCCCGTCTGTCACCTCCAACCCGACATAAAGTACACAGCAGAGATTTCAGACCTACAAACATTTCTAACATTTTTTTTCTTCTCTTTTAGCCTAAAGTGCTACAGGTCTATCAAAAACCTCAACAAAAAAAGACAACCTCCAAACCCTCTGAAGCAGTGCGCTTGCAATAAAATTTTTGTCTGACCTGATGTTAAAGATCTGCCTGCGCTGGCAAATTTAATTTTGCTCCTCATTTCAGACGGATTACCATAAATCATGTGAAGCAGGAAGCATGCCTCATCTACATTTAGTTTAGTGTTAATTTAAGACACTGGTGTAAGTGTAGTAAAAGTCATGATAATTTATTGATAAAGGTATAAATCTTTCAGTGATTGGGACAGAGCCTGAAATAGAGCGGAGCCAGAATATTACAAGTGAAAGGCTTCAGGTCCCAATTTAGATCCAGATCACTGCCTGTGTTCACACTGAAATCCAAATGTATAACTGTAATTCCGACCGCATCCAAACCAGGCAGTCACTAGGTCATGTCCACAAGCATAAATTGCAAGCACTGTCAGCACATGGAGGCTTGGCAGCTTTTAAAGAATTTTGGTTTATCCGTTGCAGCAAAATGTCCTCTACAGCCCCCAAATCTGATCTCCCGTTACAAGAAAGGAGGAATGTTTTGGCAAAAAAAAAAAAATAATGATAAGGATCCAAGAAGAGACACTTAGGATAATTGTTCAAATACAAACCCAGCTCCTTGGGTAGGTTTGGTAGGTTTCAGGTTGCCTGGTTGAAGCTGGATGAGGTTTTTTACATCAGTAGCAGGTCCTACAGTTAAGAGCAACACACGTTACAAAACAAAAGCCCACGTGGGTACAAAAGTCTGGGTGTTCATTTGCCCCTGGGTGCCCTTTTTCCCAAACTGAATTAATTCTACCATTACGCTAGTGATTCAGGCTCCTCCCACCCCATGAAAAAAAATTATATAAAAAAAAAAGTAGAGAAAGAAAGTAAGGGTTTTACTGTGCAAACTATGGGAATCCTTTGGGTCTGGGTTTTCTTTATCCTGCAGCAGAGAGTGAGAGCAGCTCCTTGATCTAAATTTTTACAATTGTCATCAGTTTCATTCCATTTGCTCTGAAATGCTGGCTTTCCAGCAGGACAGTCCTAGAAATACACACGTTTAGACTGTAACATTTTGCACCGTAAATCTATAGGACTGCAAGGAAAAAAACCACCCCATTCAATAAAGGAAATGATTTGCTACTAAGTTCTAAAAATCAGCATTATCATCTATAGAGCCCTAATGGCGCACCTCTGCTCAGCCCTATCTGACTTTCTCATAAAAGACCCCTAATAAATGATACAGCTTTATTTTATGCAATTGCTCTTCGATAACTTCTGGATGCTGTAAATGCAGTATCTACTTAATGGGTTGAACCACAGCAACAGGTTGGAATAAACCTGACGGTTGGACTACTCCAAAGGCAGCTCTGGGTCCTCTCCTGGTTTGGTTGTGCTTTGAGCCAACTTCTGCTCTCACTGGGCTGCACACAAGTATCAGCTCTGACTGTGATGTATTTGCTCCAGTGTAAATCTAGAGTTAGTCAGAGTAAAATTTGATTCTCAAAGTGCAGCTTCAGGTTCAAATCCAAAATCTCAAAGGAAACCTCAGCTGAAACGACCAATTTTTGCCCAATTTCTGGCCAACGCAACTTGCTTTTTTAAGGAGGGAGGCGGGTTTCCTCAGATCTCCGCACGGATTCTCTCAAAGGTTTGTAAATCCTTGCCAAATCCTTCACAAACCTGGGCTGAGATTCAGAAATACAGTGAAAACAGATTTTTTTTTTTTTCCGGCACTTTTGCTGCTGGTTCTGGCCAGCATAAGAAAGAGTAGAGGCTCAGGGAAAAAGAATGGGGAAAAAGATGATGCAAATGTCAAACATGTTCTCTATGAGCTCTGGACAAAAATTTGGGGTGGCTGTTAATGTACACAAAATTATTTGTTCCGTCTCTCCCCTGATCCTCCCAGGCTTTACTGCCCAATTCTTATACCGGAGCGCCCACCTTTATCTAACCCTTCCGTAGGTTTACGAAGAGTTGCAGCGCTACAGACCGTACGTAGGCGATCGCTGAGCCTTCCTCCTTTGCGAGGTCTATGGCCAAGAGGGGAGCAACGCTGGAGTTCGCTCGTGCAGCAGGGACTGAAAAACCCCATTTCCTCGCACGACCATAAAAAATAATTAAGCTGAGCAGCTACACAGAACTAGGAAAAGATACGCTGGCTGGCCAACTTGCAGGAAGGAAAAAGAAAACAAAGGGAAAGCCTTGGCAAAGAGAATTGTGATCTTACTGTACAATTAACTTCTGAGACAGTGAGTATGGAACGTTTCAAGCATTTTAAGACGCATCGCTTTAAAACAGCAAAGCATTATGAAGCATATACGCACATTTCACAGACCTTTGAAATCAGCAACACTGGCAGGTTTATTTGTTTTGATTGTCTCTTTTTCTTTCTTTTACTACTTTGGGATTTTTTTCTCTCTCCTTTTCAAGACTAGAGCCAAATGACCCATGAGAAATGTACTGTAATTTGTCTCTTATCCATCCCTCATCTCCATCTGATATTCCCTCTGCCCTGGTTACCCTGATGTTTTTCCAGACTCTACAGGCTGAACCACTGTAACAAGGAGAAAAGTCAAACGATAAAGAAAGAAGTGGCATAAAGATATTTTCAGGAACCCGTTCTGTTAAAAAAGATTTCCTTTGCCGCTTTATGAAAACCCTTTTTGGCTGCAGCAAACCTCATTCACGTATACGTGAGAATTTAAATCCGTATAGAAAGGTATATATATTTTAGGCTATTTTAACCATCAGTTATACTGCTTGGCACTTCCACAGTGCTTCCCCTCTGGGCCTCAAAATGCTTCCTAAACATGAAGAGAGAAATTCCACTCTGGTCAAAGCCCTGACACAAGTCCTCTGCACCGCTCCAAACCCCGTCCAAGGGCTTAAGTGATACTAAAGTGGGACAAGAACCCTCGCGCTGGGCCTCCCCTCAAGAAATTTTACCATGACGGAAGAAGCCATGAAACAGGCAAACGGAAATCATTTTCCTTCTCCTCTGAATAGGAAAACCGAGGGAGAGAAATGCAATAATTTGTGCAAAGTAACAAAATCATTCGGGGTGACAGCTAGGATTAGAAACTCACTCTCTTGAGCTTACGCCCTGTGATAATATGGATCATCTTTCTTTCAAATAAGCGGTGGCTTGTGTTACTGATCCGGTTAGTTTTCTGCTGGTGGCCACTAATCACATTTTACAAGCCTTCACTCTTATTTTACAGTCTTTTACTCATATTTTACAATCGCCAAAGAAGTCCTAAAGGTCCGGTGCTCAGCAGATGGAAAGTCAGAGCTCCCTACAATAAGCTGGTCCCTCCTGAATCCCGCGGCCACCCTGCTTCCGAAGACAACGTAGCACATTTACTACAGCAACAGATTTTCTCGTGGAACCAGGGCTCTGCTTTCAATGAGCGAGCAGCCACCGTTCTAATAATATTTGGCATTTACATACCACCTCTCATCCCAAAGCTTCCAAGAACAACCAACAGATACGTGCACAGCACACTGCACAATAGTTCAAGTAAAGGACATTTTGGTTTCAGTCACCAGAACAAACCTGATTTTTTCCTGAGCAGCACCAGAGCCCAGGAACGCAGCCTGTCCTCACTCCCTTGAACCAGGTCAAGAGTTAGGTAGAGCCTCTGTTAATCAGACGGGAAGTTAGAGATCAGGAGGAGACTTGAAGCTTTGACACAGAATTTGCTTTAATTACTGGAGGGGCTCATAGCAGCTCTCTCTATCAAAGTTGTCTAACAATTTCCACTACTAATATTCAACTCCAGCCTTGCCTTTCTCTTCTCCATCCCAGTGGCTGTGGGGTCAGGCTTGAGGTCACGTTTGCAGCCTGCCCAAAGAAGTGCCTTGGCCGGCGCGACCCTTGGGAGTCACAGCTGGAGCGACCCAGGTTTTGGCATTTTGGAGCACTGGGAAAGGCTTTGTGTCCCCTCCTTAGAGTCCCCGGAAAGCACGGGGTTACCCTGCTGTGGGGATACTGCTCTGTCCTGCGCTCCATCTACCTGTGCCACCTTACAGCAGGCGACCGCAGGCAGGCTGGGTCGGGACCCCGCCTGGGCGGGCACCGGTGGGTCACCTACCGTGGAAATATTTGGGATTCTAAGGAAGCCGAACGCAGGTCAGGGTAGGGAGCGCTGTGGCCTTGAGGTGCTCGCTGTTAGATTGCAATTAGCCACAGCTCCTGCAGAAGGGTGACACGCGGCACCGTCCCTGCCGGCGTGTGCAGCTGGAACTTTAAGGTGCTGGTCCTTAAGCATCTTCCCTAATTAACACACAGTAAAAAATGCAGGATGAAA
The DNA here is from genome assembly GCF_965231255.1 of Vanellus vanellus. Classification (NCBI taxonomy): domain Eukaryota; kingdom Metazoa; phylum Chordata; class Aves; order Charadriiformes; family Charadriidae; genus Vanellus; species Vanellus vanellus. The sequence continues at coordinate 3,984,539 of NC_138923.1, read as the reverse complement.
AACGAACGAGATCAAATTCTTTGCTCCTTTCATCTCACTTTTTGACACTAATCCTCCCTGCACATAAACCCCGTGCCACAAAGTGAGACATACATTGCTATTGGAATGAAGAGCGACTTGGAATCGGGCCGACATCAGCAAAAAAATAAAATAAAATCATATACAACCACAAAGGACCTAGCATGTTTATTACAGATACTTCTGCAGTTGATGGGCCAAAATAACCAGTCCAAGTATGCATCTTGCAAAACATCACTTGTGCTTTGGACATGCCGCTTCTTTTCTGTTTTTGTTTTTACAACTCACGGACTTCCAAATCTCCTATCTTAACCTCCTGGCAGGGTTGTGTGTAAAGCTGGTCCTGCTGCAGTGGGCAGATCATCAATGGCTTATGGTTAGGATAATCCCAATTTTCCTCTTTTCTGAGAAAGAAATGAAAACCTGATTCAAATGAGACTGGTTGAAATTTCCTCTTATTTAATCTTATGCAGGAAAGGGCAGGAGACACCAAAGTGAGATCACAAAGAACGAAGTCTGGTGATGGAGACTTCAATTCAGGGAAACCAAGAAAAACCTTGTGCCCTGGCACAAAAAGCCTCACATTTTCAATTTTCGTATGATTTTCTTCTCCCTGTTACAACAAAGGACTGATATTTAGCTCTTTGTGTTTTCTGCTTTTTTTCAGGGGGTATTGATGGATCATACCAGTAAGTCTTTATCTTCAACAGTGAAGTCTTGAACACATTTTTTAAAGGGGGAAAAAAAAAGAAGATTGAATAGTCAGATTCAAAGAACCACTAAATATTATGAGATCTACGAAAGCTGGTTACTCTTGTTCTTTCCCAGCAGTGAAGAAATTACAAGGAAACAGAAAATGTCAGTTGCTGAAACAGAAATTTCACATAAGAACATTTAGCTTTGAAGTTCCCAGAATCACGGTAAACTGCCAGGTGATCTGGCAGAAACACCAACACACCTGCAATGAAAATAGTTGCAGGAAGAAAATAATGTGGATAGCGTATTTTCTAGATCCAACATTTTTATATATATATTTTTTTTAAATCTATTTCTGTTCACTAGGAAGACAGAAAGAAAGGAAAAGAAAGAGCAGGAGAGAGGACTGAATAGATCATGACTTTGTCAAGTAACTACTATTGGGGGACAAAACGTGGCAGCAGTGGCTGTAACAGATACTGCGAACAGAATTAACTCCCGAGCCTCAATATCCCACCCCTCATTTCTCTCTGTTGAGCCAGAACCGAGCAGCAGGAGGAAAGATGTAAACGTGCCTTTTTCAAACACTCTAGAACCTTTCACACTTTCTGGTTTTTAAACCTGTGCAGGACCTGCAACTCCTGCGTAGATACAAGGTAGAGCAAATACCGTTGTACCTGTGCGCTTCTGAGAGCGGATGTTTTCTTGAACTGAAGAATGTATCAAGCAGAAAAGGTCCTCTACCCCTTAAGTAAGCAGCGGGCAGCAGACACACCAAACGCCCAGGTTATTGGTCGGACGGCAGGACGTTTGGGTTGCCTCACATATGGATCTGCTAACATGTGTACCGGAAAACAGGCACTATCAGTCCAAAACATAAGGCTGATTGTAAGCATTCCCTGGAGGACACATTTCCCAAAACCCTACAAAATTGGACTGGCAGCTTATGAAACGTACAATCCTGATCCAGCATGTAACAGTAAACTATAGGAAATCATACCCATATATTTGGCCTTCGGACACGAGTGCAGAAATTGCCTGTTTTGGCACCAGAAGCCTGTGGATCCACTGGAATCAAACCCAGACCTCTAGCAAAGGGCTACGAGAAGGCAAAGATCTGTTCTCCAATGTCAAATACTAACACAAGAGGGGGAAAACTCTAATCTTCCTTTATGGCAAATTTTTTCATCAACCTTTGCCACGAGTACGGCCGCTGCAGACGGGCCACGCAGTGTGACTCTCCCCCAGCGTTTGCACCCTCTGTCCCTGTTTGCGTATCTCAACCAGACACCAACTTCTGCTCTGGTTTGCTGCCGTAATTTATTGGCTACATGTCACTAACAACTACTACAGGACTTAAGATCCTGAGGTCTACAAAACCGGCTTCGCCAAAGGGTCCGGCAGAAATCGCAGGGTGTCCTTTTTGTCCACCGTTTCCCACACGTAGACCCCAAATTATACAAACCCGCATTTATAAAAGGTATGCTAGCACGAAACGTCTCACAGCTCCCTGTCAAAGACAGGGGGGAAGCTGCTATGAATTCCCTCACTGCCACAACTCCTCTGCTGCCAGCTCGAGAACATCTCAAGAACTTTGCAGAACCTGACATCCTGCTTATTCACTTGCGGGGGAAGAGAAGGTCCCCTGGAACCCCCTTCGGGACTATCTCCTCCTGATGGTTTTCGAGATCAAAAACTGGAAATGCTTCAGGTATTGTTCCCAGATGGATAAAAAGAGAACTTTGCATCTGATCAAGATGAGGATAGCTAAAGGTTTGAGCCTGCCTTTTTAAGACAAAATAAGACATTTTGAAGCAAAAACACACGAATAAATCTATCCCCAGAAGTACAACTATTAGAGGAATTCTGAGCGCATGAGGAGGACGCCAGGAACTCCCAGCCCTTTTCCAAATCCAACTGGGTACAGGGGGGAATCAAACGGCACACATTTCTTCAGGCAAACTGGGAGAAACACTCTGATGTGTCTGACGGAAGCATTTTACTCTGTGTTTGGAAGTTTATCATGACCGATCAATTCTGGAAGAATTAGTGAGTGAGTGCTGGTTTTTGGCACTGACACAGCAGTGGTAAAAAGGCTGGAGGCAAAAGGGAAGTAATTTTCATAACGCTGTGAACTGTTGCCATCAATCCTTACCCAAAACATTTCTTCTACTCACTGTAGCGCAGTGCTGTTCCGTAGGAGCTCTCCTCTTCGCTACGGCCCTTCGTCTCAGGAAGGCTCTCGACCTCACTCGTGCTCTGGATGTAGAGATCCAAGCCAAAGACCAAAGTCTTTGGGAGTTCAATCTTTTTACGGACTTCAAAGAGCTTGGGATATGTAACTTAGTCCAGACAGAAAGCATAACATACATTTGGAACAACATTATATACGTAAAAATAGAAAAGATTGAATGACTGTTAAGGAATGCAGTGTGATGGGGAAGCCCGGTGTAAACTGTGCGTGGCGTTTACACAGCTATTTTCAGCCTCTAACCTAGGTGCTCTGGATCCTAGCGGAAGAACCTACCTTTTCTCCAGCAGTTATAAAGACTTTAAGATTTAATTCTCTGAATCATGCCTATGCTGTGTGTCTATACCCGCTGCGAGCAGATGGCGCGACTGTTCCCCTAAGGAACTAACTGAGCAGCAACTACAAATAGCCAATGCTTATCCTCAGCACTTCGTGCAATAATGTTGAGACTACACATTTTGGGAGGAATCAGCAACTCGCAGAATTAGTCCTTAGCAGAAAGGAAGACAAACGTGAAGGCAAAATGAAAACCCTTAACCAGAAATGCCAAGCCCAAACCTATTCAGGTGTTTCGAATAATATAAGCCTATGTAATGCTTAATATTTCTCAGGCATGCCTATGTTTGTCTCCATTCGCGCTCGCTGGGATTGAAGACAGGAACAGAGCATCATCAAGCTCGTGGAAATCAGGAGATCACAGAAAAAATGCTGTTTTGTAATTGTTCTCCGCCAGTTCTGCAAACCTAAGCAGCTGAGAGAGTTAGGAAACATTTCCATACTCTCTGATGCTCACGTGAAGCAAACTAAGCTCTGGCCTTTTTGAGGTCTACCCACGTTCTCTAAATGAGCGTATCGTATTTCTTTATTTACTTCGAAGTTTTCACCAGTTAATCTCTCCCTGTCTCGTTTTTAATTAAACAAAACAAATAAATGAATCGAGGAAGCACAAAACAACTTAAGGCAAAGCTTTTCCAAGTGTAAAGGGGATTTTGACACCCACACGCTACTGATAGTCAGCGGGTCTTGTCTTGGGAATATAATTCCCTTTTGTGCCTTTGGAAGGTGCACAACAGAACGTGTCGATGATTACAGTGATGGGTCTATTAATTGATATCATTTGGATTTTATGCTATTTAATCAATGTCTGAGCTCTGACTGCAAAAGAAGCTTAAATTGTCACTCTCGCTCCTTTCTGCTGAATGCTCCCTAACCTGTCTTCTTCGATATACGAATACAATTTGAGTCTGACAAGGCCACAAGTCTCATTACATCGTATCATGGAAATTAGAAATGAATCAATAAACAAAGAGGCAAACTCCCGATTGGCTTGTTCCTACCACACAATGTGGAATTCTTCACATTTTACCCCTAATCCCACGTCTGATCAAACTGAAATGTCTTCAGGGTCAGGAATGCCTCCGCTTCCTTTTGGTATTTCTTTCGCAGTCTAATCACATCTCAGAAAAGCTGGTATTTTCTGTCTATGTGTCTTATCTTTATCTTTGGTACAATTTGTGCTGTTTAACGCTGAAGAAATAATTCAGCAACGTACTTCATGCGATGGGGCAGACCCTTAATGGAGGAGAAATGCTGGCACGGCCCGACTGACAGATTAAATCCCCGTCTTGGCAGATTCATTTTTACTGTGTCTTTCAGTATAATTTCGACATGGAATTTTCCTGGCATAAATCACACAGGTTCCCCTCTTCCCCTCCACACCACGCTGCGTAGCTCTGTGTTTTGGTAAATCTCATCTATTAATAGTTGCCCTCTGTGGCTATAAAAAAATACCTCAGTAGTCAAAAGCCAGCCCTTGCGAGGGAACAGCTGTGGATGCCTGAACGCACGCAGGACCCGGCACCACACAGCAAAGCCCTTTCTTGGCTCCATGTCAGAGCAAACCGATTAAATAAGGCCATAGTCAAGCGAACGGAAAAGGAGCCCCTTCCCTGCAACGGAGGGAGAGAGAGGCCGACTCCAGCGCGAGGCTGGAGAAACACATCAGGGTATTTCCATTTTCTCACTGACATTTTCTTTTTCCTTTTTTAACTCAGCAAACCCCCCTCCCGTGTCTTCCTCGCTCAACCCTTCTGCCAAGTCCCAGTAAAATCTCGCGCTTAAAGAAATAGGACAAAGACGTCATCGCAGTGAGTATCAAAGGTCGTGGGGTAAATTTTAAGGTCTAGTCTACTTTTTTTTGTTGTTGTTTGATTGATTTAACTGATTAAAGCATTTCTGCTCTTCCTGTGCTTTCAGCAGCATCCTGGGTAACTCAGGGGAAATTCAAACCAACCAGCTGTGATCTGTATTACAAAGTCAGGGCTGGAAATACAACACAAGGAGGAGGACGGGGCTGTACTGGAGAGGGTGAAAGGAGAGGAATATTGTCTCCTGGTAAAGTGACAAAGTGTTTTTATGTGTCAGAATGAGAAATACTCAGCTTAGCAGAGGATACAGGGAGTTCCTCATCCTCCCAGCGCCGCAGGGGAGCAGTCCCGTCGCAGAGGGGTTGGTCGGTAACTACGTGCCTGGCTGCCGGCAGCGGGAACCCTCCCCGATTTCACTTGGAATTTTCATTTGCATGAACTAAAGTTCTTGAAAATCCTCAAGAATTGCTGAGTTTAAGGGACTTTCACGCAAAGCGTACAATGCCAGAGCCATCGCGAGGGTCGGTAGGGGAACGGAACGAGAGCCTCGAGTCCTCTGGAAACCAGGCGCGGGCTCTCGGCACCGCCGGCACACCTGGTCTGAGGCTGCAGGCACTTACAAAGCCAATGCCACGGAACTTCAGCAGTTTTCACATTTCCCTAGGGACGTTTCAGGAAGATAAATTCTCCTTGCAAAGCTGATGGGAATGATTTGAAAAACCAACAGTCTTGGGCTGGGGAAACCAGCTACCACAGCTTCTCACTGAAGTCCTCAATTTATTGACACAATGTGGACATAGCATGAGAAGCAAATTTATTCCATATTATCTACTGGCAGTATAGCTCAAAAGATGCATTTTGAGGTGGTAGAAAGAATTTTATTCTCCAAAGCCTTGTAATTCAACCCTGCTGAAGCTGCCCTCACACAAATCAGCGATGACACATCTTTTCAACGTCTGGGGCCAAAATTATTTTTAAAAGCATTGCAGGTAATTGCCGTTGCTGTCATTCCAAACCACTGCTCTTTCCACTACTTTACCATCACTGATGTAACCCCACAAGTGTCAACAGCAAACACGGGCTGCTTCTGCAATTATTGAATTGACGGAAATAATACATTTCACAATGAAGGGCTCACACGTATCGATGGCCATGACCAGATCTTCAACTCGAATTTACATGAGATGTCCTATGTTTCCAAGGTTTGTTACATACTACTCAAACATCTGGGTACCTTCGAAAATAATTGGTCTGCAGGGTGCAGATTTTATCAATCTTTTTCACCGGGGTGGATTGGCCACAGGAGTCTTTAAAACAACGGTAGATAAAAAGTTTGCTGAAACTAGTTCTCCTGAAGAATTTCAGAAAGATCAAATTGGGCCAAAACCGCTAATCTTCGTTTCAGTGGGGTCCCTTTTTAGCAGGGGTCCCACTAGCAGGGTCCCTCCTTTAAAAGAAAAAGGAAATTGAAAATGAAAAACTGCACCGGGGAAAAGTTAAGCACGTACTTCAAACTCACACATGCCAGGAAATTTAGAGTTAAAGGTGAAACTCCACCCGAAAGAGCTCCATACTGGAGATATTTCGGTGAACAAACATAACGTGTTCTGAAATACAAAGACCCAGTAGGGTGCACAAGGCATGGAGTTTCAGCCTTCGCTCCAAATTTCCTGGCCTTTTGGAGCTTTATTAGAGTTTCATACCCCAAACATTTAAGTACTCCAAGAAGTTTCCTCAGTGCAGCTCACCCCGATCCTTTTGGAAGCTGAGAACAAGCACTCCGGTGGTGCAGCCACCCATCCATTATTAACGAACCTGAAAACACTTTCTTGCAAATTTATGTTAATTTGGAGCGCTGAAATTATGTGCAAACTAGGTAGTTTCTCTGAACTGAAGTTGAGTTACCCCGAGAAACTTCAAAATTGCAAGTCTATTCAGAAGAAAATTGAAGGAGAGGATTTCATTGCCCCCAGCAGAGCACATGCTCCTAATCTTCCTCCACCGTACGTGGCTGTCATGGTTTTGGTGTAGTGCTGTGTTTTGGATTTGGGATGAGGGTGTTGTTGCTAGCACACCGATGGTTTTGGTTGTTGCTGAGCAGTCAAGGCCTTTTCTGCTCCTCACACCACCCACCAGCGAGGGATGAGGGGGCACAAAAAGTTGGGAGGAGACACGGCCGGGACAGCTGACCCCAACTGATCAAAGGGCTATTCCATACCACATGTCATGGTTTGGGCATCATATATGATGTCATGCTCGGCGTAAGACGCTGCAGGAAGAAGAAAGAAGGCGGGGGGATGTTTAGAGTTCTGGCATTCATCTTCCCAAGTCACCGTTACACGTGCTGCAGCCCGGCTGTCCTGGGGACGGCTGAACCCTGCCTGCTCACGGGAAGCGGTGAATGAGTTCCTTGTTTTGCTTTGCTTGTGCGCACGGCTTTTGCTTTACTTATTAAACTGTCTTTATCTAAACCCATGCGTTTTCCTTATTTTTTCCAATTCTTCTCCCCATCCCACTGGGGAGGGGGAGAAGTGAGCGAGCGGCTGAGCGGTCCTAATTGCCGGCTGGGGTTAAACCAGGACAGCGGGTCCCATAGCTCTGCTTCAGCCAGGGCTACAATCAAGCAAGCACCAAATTGCTTTTGACAGTAGTGGTTTGTATTCTTCTTTTTGTACCACTCGACCAGGTTGTGGGGTGGGGATACATCCACCCTACTTCTCAACGAATCTGGCCCTAATGGATGAAAAATGACTACGGCTATCAGCAGCACACTTTTTTTACAACACAGCTTTATGAACATGTGTTACAAATACTGGAGTGGTTCCAGAGTATCTCAGTAATCCTAAAAGATCTATTGTGAGGCTCTGCATCCTTGCATTTCCTGAGAGCTCTAAGGAAATTATTACCAGCAACTCTCTGTAGCCCTTCGGATCACCCACACTCTTCATCCTTCCCAAATATGCACACAGAGAAAGTTTTAGGACTATATGACTATTTTAGTGGGTGTCTCGACATATAGCTAATGGAGAAGACATCACAGGTACTCTGAAAGCGGCCTGGTCTATCACTCTGAACGAGCATCTCCTAGTGCTGGACAGGTCCAAAGTAATGGGACAGCTCCACGCTGTCCTGCTCCTGGGGTGTTTGAGGGACAATGAATTCTTCTCGCTGCAGTTAAGAGGAAGATAAACCAAGACATCCGCTTCTTGGGTTTCCCCAAGGAAGAGCCTATACCGAAGGGGTGACCTGCCTTGGGGAAAGAAGGAAGAAAGAACAGGGAGGAGGCAGACGGGGACTTAAAACATCAGGAACTGGTGCCAAAGAAGTTCAAACAGGGGCCAATAGACACAGACTGTGCCTCATGCTGTTGCCTACAGATCTGCCTCTGCATCCTTTCTCCTTCAGTCTTTTCCAGGACCTTCCTCTTTTCCATCACCTTTCCATTTAGTTAATCCCCTCCTCACTCTGTTCCAGCTATCAAATTTAAACATACATACATACCCAAATCCCCTGACATACACTCCTCATACCTCTGAAATCCCCCAACAGGCTGACAAATTAAAAAAAGAAAGATGACAAAAAAAATCACAAGTGATTATTTCTTGGGAGAAACCTTAACAGTTTTTTTTTTTACCGGATCAACTGATTAATTTGGGGGGGGGGGGAAGAGGACAAGTTTTCAAGATCATAAACCCTTCTTTGTATTATTCTTATCTTTTTTCGCTAATACTATTAATTGGCTTAAGAAAAGACATCCCCCCTGCTGCTGAAACCTGCCTTACTTGTAAGCTTCAGCTCTTCCAGCTACATCAGGAACATAATTGCTCTGAAAATCGTAGCACTGGCACACTATTATCTGTTTCTTCTGCTCAGAACTTGCACCTCTTTTCCCAGTCTTTCCATCACATCGGCTGAGGCTGCAGGCAAGTCCTCTGTGGCATAAAGGTATTTTTCTACCCCAAAATATAAACTACTTACAGAAACTACTATTTTTTGAATAATCACACTTTTGGGTTGGCTTTCTCCCCTGGCATTAAGCTCACAGATATCGGGCAAAGGCAGCGCTGCTAGGCCAGTATTCATGCCTCTGCTCACATCGACATTTTCAGCTGAGACTATATAAAGAAAATTCACCTTATCCTTCTCACCCCTTCTCCTGAACCCTGCGAACCCACTACACGAAGGAACCAGTAATGCCGAGGGTTTGAAGTGTGGCTGTACAGAGCAAACTCCCCCAGGACATAGCACAAGTCAGCATCATCTCTTCGGAAAGATTTCTGTACATTTCCACTGGCAGCAACAGCAAAGGGAACGTTAGGGAAAAAAAAAAACCCTCAACCGAAGCACTGTTTGCCCAAGTCCATCAATCCACGTGAGAGGCAAAGGCAAAACGCCTTGAGCTCATGGATGCTGTAAATGGAGCATGGTGGAGGTGGCTGCTCCATGTTTCCCCAGGGGGCAGCTATTGCTTGCAAGAATTGGACTTAAATTCCTATCAGAAAACAAATCTGAAAGATAGAATGGGAATTGCAGATGGAAGTACTGCACCAGGTTAAGCTTGCCACAGAAGTAGCCTGTGCTTTGCATCTTTCTCTTTGTGAAAGGTGCAACCTCCTGAATTTAAAGAAGGTTTCAGCTGCCGCTAATTAAAAACGCGAGGGGCACCTCACACCCACTCCTGACGAGAGATTGTACACAAACGGATGTGGGAGAAAATCAGGAGGACGAGTGCAAAGCCCCACAGCACTCGGAAGAGCCACGTTGGACGTGATCAAACTATAGGTCTGTGTGTAAGACAGTATAATTTGAATTGATCAGCAAAGAGAATAAAACAGCTTATAGACACCGCTGCTTTTCAGCACATGGGAGGGGATGAGCTCCACCTTGTTCGCCGGAGCAGAGGCTGATCGGGGAGTGCCGGAGAGCATCGGCGGGGCAGCGGGGCCTGGAGGACGCAGCGCTGCAGAGCAGCCAGGGGCACATTCAGCCCTTGCCAAACCTGCAGGCTCTGCGCTTGCAAATCTGCCATGGGGGTTCCACAGCCAGAGCCCAGTGGGTCTGCATTAGCAACGGAGAGTATAATAATACTTTAATCTATTGTCTCCCACAAGGATTCTTAACGAACTCTGATAGTTTACTCCATAGATTTTATAGGCTGTCTTCAGTCCAAGCATCCTGCAGTTTGACCAGACAGTGATCTTTTAACATAATGGATAACGTCCATGAGAGAAACCATGAGTCCTATGAGTCTTGGGGAAAAAATGTTTCTTAAAAAAAAAACTGTTGGAAAAGATGACTGTGGGTCAACCTAAATCGAGCAAACTCCTACTGTTTCTAGGGTGTGCAATCATATACATAGAAATAGTTTCTTTAGTACCGAAGTCCTGTCTATATCAGAATTCAATACTAGACTTATAAATGTCAGTGACTCGCATGGGAACAGACGCAACTCCTCCCAGCTGATTAACGTCCCTGACATCTGGAATAGAGGACAGCATAAACAGAGAGAACAGAGGATTTCCTGTTGGGACTTGGCTTTTGGGTGACAACTACCGAGATACAGCAACTCCGTCCTTGAGAGCGTTACCTCTCCACCTTCTAAACAGCCCTGGGGCTGGTAATTAAAGAACGGAACATTTAACGCGAATCCCTAGACAAAACCTCAGGTATTTGCTATACGTTTGTCTGATACCTGTGTGAATGCAGGAATCCTCGATGTCAAGAGCTGCACAATGGTCTCTTCCAGGCAGGGGATTAAGTTCTCAAGCTTCCTGAATTGAAGAGCTTTGATGAATTTCTTCTGTTCTTTTTAGCGTTTAGGATTAGGTGGAAATTAATCCTTTATTGGAAATCAAGGAGTATTTCTTACAACTCTTCTAGCTCCTAGAAAAGGGCATTAAGTACGCCTCCCTCCTCTGGAGTAATTTGACCATATTTTGCAAAGAAGCCTCATGCAAAGATTTCCAGTGGAAGAGAAGGAAAAAGAGCTAAGAGGCTGATCTGATCAGAAACTCCACGGAGGAGCCCTGAAGTGCAGCCACAGCTCAGTTATCTGTAGGAGGCTGAGCGAGGCTGCAGATCAGCCAGCCACCTCCCGCTTGCAACGCTCCTGCTGCCATCCCCATGGCATAGCACGGAGCGCTCTTCAGAAAAGGCTCTGCCATACCCGTTTCTGCTCAAAACCACTATGGAAATTTCTACAAATTGTTCGAACGTGTATTCAGAGTCTAATTTCCGTCTGACTGGAAGGTGCCGATGCCCTTCATCTCGTGCAAGCCGATGTGACACAATGCTAAGCTTTGCCAAACTGCACAATACAAGCGTCTGAGAAGGTTTGGGTGGTCCCACAGAGAAGGGTGGGATCAGCAGGGCACCGCACTCCAGCTCTTCGGTTTGGTATCACCCCGAGCCTGCAGGAGGGTGCTGGATGTGGACGCTGAAGCGTGTACAGCTCATCCCAGCCCCTTGTTTAGGCAGAGCGGAAGGGTTACAGGAGCCTTCAGGGCACACGTGGATGTTGAGAAAGCCTGTCCCCAGGGTCAGTTATTCTGAGGGGATTTCCAGCAAGCATTCAGTAGACTGCATGAATCGAGGGAGTTTGAAGACACTCCAGTAGCTTTTACTGTTTCAGGAATTTCATCAGCATTTTCCTAAGGGGGAATGCTTTCTTATCTGTCCATGCGATCCTGTGGTGAAGCCTGATGTGCAAGCCCAATATTACATAAAAGGAACGGCTCAGCTAACCAGAATATGGTGCAAGAATTTGCCACATCAAATGGCACTCACAGAGCATGATTTCCTATGATCCCTTGCTGTTTGTTTCATGTTTTTTGAAAAGGAGCCATGGTAGGTGTCATGAGCTCAAAGTCTTCCCTATTTTGTAACCAGCAATATCCCAAATAACACAAGGAATGTGTCTTTCTGGCCACTGTGTTTATCCTTGCTCCTTCTTTTTGTACTGGGCCGGACTGTATGATCTTAGCATGTTCTAATTTCCCAGAACTGCAGAAATAAAGAAAACCCAAACAATATTTGCAACTCTTGTGCTGGGACGAAATACATTTTGTCCCACTCTCATGAAATTAATAAAAAGAAGCGAGGCAGATATTCTTGGATAAAGCCTACTGTGTGGCTAATGATAACCAGTCCTTTGTTTTTTCCCCGTAGGCTATTATAAAAGAGGAGAGATGATCTAGTTGGTACCACAATGTTTACAGCTTTTCTGCTGAGCAGCTCTGAGAGCAGAGTCCCCGTCCAGCAGTGCTGTCTCTCTGAACCGTCCCTCTGGAGAACTTCTTTACGGATATGCCACTGTACTCAAATCTCTGTGCGCCAACATCCCCGCTACCTGACCATGGTACAGAATTTCAGCTCTTTGGAGGAAAATATTTTTGGAGAGGTGGCAGAAAGACAGGTTGGAGACAAACAAAAACAAACCCAAACAGCTCTGCTATTGGGATCAACCCTAAAGTCACCATGGTTGCACCACAACAGTGACTGAAGGACACTATCAAAGTACCTGAGCGCTTTGTCCAAGGTGCCAAAAGGATCACAGGGAACTTACAATGCAGATCGGAGATGTCTTGAAATTGTTCTGGTGCTATCACATCTGTGGGTGCACTTAGTCAAGAAGCACCCACAGCGTTTTTGTAACAAGACTCATAGCAACTTTGTCCCAGGATGGAGGTCCGATGGACTGGGACTGAAACCGTCAGAAGAAGGAAAGTGACTGGAAAACGGATACATCTTCTGGAGATGAAGAGGTACTGAAGAGGTTTCCTGTTTACAGCAGCATTAATCAAGCATTAGCACTTTTTGGTTGGTTCCAAAGGACCAAAGTATTTCAGGAATAAACTCTGACATGGTGAACAGCTGGCTACAACTGCTGACACTAAGGAGGAACAAAACCCAGCAGCCTCGGAGGGCCCCCTGGTACCCGGGAAGGCTGTGAAGAGTCTTTACAGTACAAAGCTCAGGAAACTTTCTACTGGTACCGTTTCATCTTTTTTCCCCCTTTTATTTGATACCTCACCAGACTGAGGGCTCTTTTCCCTTTCTTCTGCTATTGTTAGACTGAACTTTGGCAGAGGAAATACCTGGAATTAGATGTGAGCTCGCAGTGGCTGTGGAGATGTGGTGCAAGGCCTGCACTAGAGGGGACTGAGGACTCTTTGCCAATGAAAGTGATGACAAGAGGGGCTGGTGATGCAAAATGGGCACAGATGGTGCCAACTGAGTCACAGATTTTGACTGAGTCACTAATTGGCATGGAAATCTCTCTCAGGGGATGATGCGGAGGGCAATACCAAAGCCAAACATAGGGTTTGAATCTTCACCCTTTTAGTCAATGAAGGGTTTGCTGCCAAAGCCACTGACCGAAACCTGTATTTGTTACCCGAAATACTCAAAGCAGTGCTCAGCCTCACAAACCTCAGTGACCAAGTCCACAAGCCTAACTGCAGTATTTTGCCATACTGAGTGCAAACAGCCATCATAGTGGTGGGTATGAGCTCAGCCTAAGCACGTCAGCCACCAAATAAAGGCTCCAGAGAGATGGAATATCTTCTACTGCCCTTCTTGGTTTCACTGCCACTGAACAATGCTTCATTAAAATGTCTGTGCAAAGACAAATAAATGAAAACTAACAGTTGTAAAATAACCTTTGGAGGATCTATGGATTCCAACCTAGACAATTCTATGATTCTATGATTTTCTCAGGCTCTACACTGTGGAAGAGGACCTTCAGGCCTCCCGCACTGACCTCAGTGTGTCAGTCAAGGAGGTGCTTCTCAAGCCAAACTGAACATGTAGAACACCTGTGAGCTCAATGCCATGACATGCAAATCCTCCAGACAAGTTCAACAAGGTGGTTGACTTCACAAGGAACATGCAACTGTGTATGAAAAGCAACTGTGCTGTGTTAAGGTAATTTCAGATTTTGGAACTGAATTTTTTGCTTGGGCTTGTGCAAGTACAATCTGTGCAGCAAAAAGACTTCATTTGAAATAGAAACATCTCTGTATGTCAGAATAACATTAAGGCACAGTCTTAAATCTGTCAACTAAAATTTACAAGGCTTTTCTTGTTTCATTTTGTAAGGGTATTATGCTGGTCACAGAACAAGTGATAAAAGGGTACTATCAGATTAAAAATAATGTATTTTTCTAAAAATTGTCATAGCTTTTATAACTAACACCTCGAGATCTCAGAACTACGGTGTTAAAACAATCCAATTTGCATTATGCCTTTGACGATACTTGCTTAGTCGTGTTCCTCTCCAGTTGAACAGCATTAAAACATTGGTCTTTTTCCTTTCAATATTTTCAATCATTAGTATTTAAAGTATTTCCTCGTTTGAGCTTTGTTCACTGGTAACTGACTGAATTCAAGCTGAGCTATAAGGATTTTTTAAAAAACCACCTCACTGGAGTTTAAAAAAAAACACAACACAACTGGAAAGGAAGCATTTCTTTGCAGCTTAATTATGTGTATTTAAAGCTCCAGTAGAGCTGATAATGTTGTTTAAAAACTTCTCTCTACCAAGGAAGTTACAAATATAGCCTGAATTGCTGTAATGGAAAGGACTCCAGAAGAAGCTTATACTTTCCTTCTTAACCTGAACTTACACGTTGACAACAAAGGGTGTTCTGACCATCTAGGGGTTTTGCCCCATCACTCCATGAATAGCCCTAAAAAAACTGTAACATGGGATACAGACAACAGTATTTCAGCTTTAACCTTGATCTTCTGTGTGTTTCCATTTCTAACTCGTTCACTGGGAACACTTTTTTACTTCAACATACTAACTCTGATCTGAAGATGACCAAAAGCAAGTTGGAGGAATTGTAGGTATGCGGTACTCAACCGATGCAAGTTATTCAGGGATGTCCTTCTTCAAAGTACGACACAAGGAAGCCTTTAGCTGAGGATCTCCGGTTTTTATAAACTCACACCCACCCACTACCTCCATTTTCATATATATAAAAAGGGGCGCAGAAGAGCCCAGTTACCCACAGGCTCAGCTGCCCCGCTACAGCAGCGCTGACAGAAAGCTGTACTCGCAGCATTACAAACACGGAATAACCTACCTACCTTCAAAGAAGCCTTACAGAATTAAAATCTACCTACGACTATTTATGTTCTGTTCCATGCCCAAGGGGGCTCTTCTCTCTCCAAATACATACGAGCTTTCTGTGACATCCAATCCCTACTCCTAAGAGTCTGTGGTTAAAATAAACTGTGCAATGCTACAATATACTGCTCATAACCAACAACTAATGGGTCTCCCAAAGTCGACTGCTTCAATCTTTAGCACTAAGTTTCTTTAGCTTAGATGGGGAATACCGATTCCATGTTAAGATGCTGCTGAGACCATTACTGAAATTGCATTTGGATAACTGTAATGTGAGCTAAATACTAAGAAAAGAATACATTAATTAAAAACTCCAAAGCCCATAATGTCAACAGCACAAGTGTTCAACAGCCAGCAGGCTGATCAATACCTAGACAAATATTCATTAATGTGATCATAAAAAGCTTGTTTGTTTAAGAAATTGCCTACCTGTAAGGAGAATATGGGTCAAAGCACGTCTTAGTGACTTCTGTTATCTCTGGGTTACAGCACTCCCCACCATCAAAGTTGTATCTCTCGTAATTACAATCCATGTCACACACACCGTTCTGCTTCTTCTTGTTGAAGAGCGTGTGGCGTACGTGTCGGCAGTCTCCACCGTCATACCCAGTCAAGGTGTGGTTGCACTCAGGATCACAGTTCTCGTCCCCGATCTTGCTGATATCACAGTTGGCGAGGATGAGTCGGTGGCGAAGGGAAGAGTTCTTCACCTCCAGCACCTCCAGCTCCCAGGTGATGTTGTAGCGGCTGAAAGCCTCATTTAAATGCTGATGCTGGAACTCAATCTGTTGTCGGCTGACGGTGGGGTTCTGGTGCTTGTCATCATAGAGATTTACCACACGGTAGCGAACGATTTTGTTGCGGCGGAAGCTAGGGAGCTTGTTGTAGCTGGCGATTACGTCCGTGTTGTCGCAGACTGTCTGTCCGCAGAGAGGAGGGTCTAGGCTGGTATCCAGCAAATAGCCATGATGATAGCTGAACTTGCTCTGAGGATTGCTGCCATCCTTCATGGGAGACCAGGTGTTTTTCACATTCAGTAAACTGTCTTGAAGAACTAGCTGAGGTAGAGGCATGTCTTGTCTGTGAATTGCCTGGCCCATGTCCAACAAGATCTCCTTCTGAGACCGGGCTGTCCTCCAGAGGCTGAAGTGCTCTATGTAACCCCGATAGTTCTGGTTCAGGGCATTTCCTCCAACCATGAGCACCTTGCACTTCAAGGTCAGAAGACTGAAGATGCTGCCCACTTGCTCTCCGCTTGTGGCCACCTGGGCACCGTTCACATAGAGTTTCATCAGATGCCCATCATACGTGGCAGCCAGATGCACCCACTGGTTGGGGAGGTAGCTGCGATGTGCTGCAATGGTGGTTACTTTGCGAGCACGGTCCGTCTTCAGAGAGAAGAAATAGCGGGGGTCTCTATTCCCCTGGTCACTGACGGTGTTAATCCCCAGGACCCATCCTCGGTCACGGGAGGTGTAAGAACATTTGTCATACAGTCCTATGTGCCCCCAAAAAAGAAATACGAATAAATAAGGATGACAGAATAAAGAAATCAGTCTTTCAATTGTATAAATACGTCTCTCTATATGTATATACACACTCACCTATGTATGTTAGAAAGTTAGTGTACAAGAAATACATTAAATCTCCTTGTGCATGATTGTGGGAGGTCATGTTAAGATTTGCTATTAAAGGTCAAGATTTGCCAGTGGCGTGTACGAATGGGATTCTCCTTATCCTGACCAAAGACCAAAACCCTTTTGCAAAATGCTGTACTGTGCATTTGGTTCCTACCTTCACTCAAGACATACGTTACTAGCTGACAAAAAGCACAGTCTTGAGAAGCAATCCTCGTCGACTTCACTCCTACCCTGAACCCTGCATCTAATAAGGTCCAGAGGAGAAACAGGTATAAAATCTAAGTACTACACAGTTTGAGAAACACCGCGCAGCTGCAATCATCTTGGTAGGATCAAGCATCCAAATCCTACAGAGAGTGAAAAGGGATGTGTTCAGGCTACCTTCAAATTCATAGCCAATAAAACCCAGTAAGGAAATGGCACACATTGGTATGCTGGATGTGCTGAACAAGGTATACACCACATCAGGAAAGGCCAAGAAACATGCACGGATGGACACACACATTCAGAAAGATTCCTGCCCCCTCACACACACACTTCATAACGATTTGGTGCACCACAGGGAACGCACACTAACGATTTCTCTCATAGATGAAGTGCGAATCCACACCAAAAGCTCTCCCCACCAGTCTCCAGGCAGCTCCAAGCGGTGGGAAGAGCTCACTCCTCCTCAGTATGGGACACGAGGTTTGGC
The DNA here is from genome assembly GCF_965231255.1 of Vanellus vanellus. Classification (NCBI taxonomy): domain Eukaryota; kingdom Metazoa; phylum Chordata; class Aves; order Charadriiformes; family Charadriidae; genus Vanellus; species Vanellus vanellus. The sequence continues at coordinate 3,966,961 of NC_138923.1, read as the reverse complement.
AAGTTAGAGACACACATTTCCATCTTTCAGTTCTCAAAGGCCAAGGGTTGCGGGGACACCCCTCAACTGAAAAAAATAATCGTTAGAGCCTTCAGCACCGAACGGCCTTTCTACTATCAGCACACCAAAAACAATCCTTCCCCCAAGCCTTCACTTCCAAAAGCCTTAGCGAAAATGATAAATCTCTGACAGTTCAGTCCTCATGAAAAGACTAAATATCCCCTTACCTCACCCCTGCACCCTAACCTTCCCAGCACTACAACCGAATAACATCTTCTGCTTCTGACTAAGTTGCTCAACAGCCATCTGTTAACAATCACTCATTAACAGTGCAGTCTTGTCTAGTATCAACAGAGCAAAGGTTACAGGAGCATTCACTGTATTTTTCCTCCCCGCTCCCAGCACCCACCTTCCCCCTCTCCTCACACCCTTCCCCTCCCCTCCCCTCCCTCCTCCCCCCGTGAAAAAAGTCTTCTGATGGGAAAGTTAAAAAAATTTAAACAGGCCTTTTTTTCTGCACGCTGGTATTTTGCTAGGGACTCTGAGCTCCCCCTTTTCCTGTTGCCTTTGGAAGAGAGATCCCAGGGTTCGGAAGGTAATGTGTTTATTCATCTGTAGGGCGCACTCAGTTCAAAACCTTTTGGAGACCAGCTTCTAGTTTATACTGCTACTTCTGATCACGAGAAAGGAGAGGAGGAGAACCAGGGAAGGAAAAAACAAACACGCTAAAAAAAAAATGACATTTGCTGGGATGGATATTTACCCGAGAAATTCATGATATAAAAGCCAAAGCTACCAATGACCTTCTGGAGTGTGTTTTGTAAGTGTTTTTTAATTTTTCTTCATGGAATAAACACTTTTACAAAACATTTGTTTTCAGATACATGAGAGTCCATAAACGTCTGCATTTTTATGAATCTCAAATGAAGGTATTGTCCAACGATAGTGGGTGGATAATTCTGCAATGAATGAGAAGACAGCTGGCAAGAGAAGTCCCTCTTCCAAATAAGTCATAAAAAAATAAGATAAAAAAATCTCAACTTATTGTAGTAAGACCATTAGAGCTGGTCAGACATTTTGTAAGAGAGTTTTTGCCTGCCAAGAAATGCCAACACGGTGAGAGCAGAAGCAGCGATGCAGAAATGGGCCAGCCCCAACAAATCTCTCACAGAAGGTGTGGGTCTTCAACATGGCCAGAGGAACCCCAGGGACTCCCTCGGCTGTTTTGACTGCAAGCATAAAAGGTCAACCCATCCCAGCCATGCCCCCCACCGGCTCCTGCCACCTTTGCCCCCCAGTGACTGGACCCTCCAGGCCTGCGGACCACAGGGCAGCTGCACACGCAGTAGCTGCTCCACCTGTTCCTTAAGGCATCCAAGATCCTTGCGGTTGGACGGACGGCTGGAAGTCCTGGAATAGGCTTCTGGGGTCTCCAGCTCCAGGGAAGTCCACCACACAGTCTTTAAGGGTCAGGTTTTTTGGCTTTTCGTACTCACCGGGGCTGGAAATATTCCCCCAAAGAACTAATAAATTATTGTGGAATGGAAATTCAGTTTCCTAGCCAGCATTAAAGAACATCTTCCTCTCTCTCTGAAGTGCTGCATGATGCTAGTGATTGACCTCAGCTGAACAGATGGAGCTGCTGGAGGAACGGTACAGAATAGTAGCAATCCTCCCTTGCCTTTCAGCATTTAAACCCTGATGTGATGCAACGTGTCTTGAGTTTGGCTCAAACAGCTGCCATCAATTCAAGATTTACAGGGAGCCAAAGGAGGGCAGAAAAAGAAAAAAACCAGTGACAATAGGGACATCACTGAACATGCCAGTATGAAAGCCGCTGAACTAAAACAGTCTACTATGCCAGTTCCTTACATTTTCTAGTTTAGGGCAAAGGTCATTACTGAATCCATCTGCCACGTACAGTATTCTTTTCTCAAACTTTTACTATTACAGACATCCAACTCTTGATGAAAAGATGGATTGAACACAATCCCTTCAGCAGCAAGACTTGTTTTATTCTTAAGAGAAAGGAAAAAGAGTAAGAAAAAGGATAAGAAACCCACACTCCCTATAACTTGCAAAGTCGCACCAGTTCTTTATGACCTTCTTTTGCTCGTATGCTGTACCTACTTTCCCAATCCTTCACTTACTTTTGGCTTTAGACTAAGAATCCTCCGGCTAAGGGAGTGTCACTTTTCCGTTTTGTCCCCAGCACAATGAAACTAATTTCAGCTGGGACTTTAGATGTCATAATAAAAGAATTTATTACTTCTTCTATGACAACTAATAAGGGCAAAGCCATTGGAAGAGGGACATGTGAAATAATTGCCAGAACTTCTGAAAACTGAATAATTTGATGTTTTCACAATTTATTTCAATTTAGTAAAAGGTTCCATAGCCATGAGTTATTTCTCAGACATAATTAAGAACATTTTAAACAAGAGGCCTCTTTTACCCCAAACAAGGCTGGTTTTGAGCAAAATCACCCCTCACAATGGTTGACACTCCAAATTTCAAAATTCAGCTGTGACCACAACCAACATTTACATGAAAAACATACAGAGTTTAGATTCTCATTTACACTGAGAATTCTTTACAATAATGTGGTAAAGGACATTTTTAGCTACTTAATATCCCTTTACAAACCAAGAGTGGTGTAAAGAGGCCTCATGGTAAATGAGACTCAAGCCAATGACTGCAAAACCACAATTTGGCGAATATGCCTGAAGTTTCCGAGCCAAGAAATGGTGCGAAATAAAACTGATGTTTGTTTTCCCCACAGCAATTAGATTAAAAAAATATGTACAAGTTTCATACAGCAGCAAACAGTTTTCCTCACTTCTGCTTGCCCTGAGTTGCTAGAAAGGGATGGAGCTACAGCTGAGAAGAATACTGACAGCCCTTCTAACTCCTTGGTCTGAATGATTTGTTCCCCATAAAGCTCCTGGTCCTGAAACCCAAGGGATTAAGACGGAATTTTATCTTTTATGAAAAAAAATTAAAAAGAAGAGGCGCTAGTTCAGCTTTCCAGTAAGAGTCAGTGGTAACCTTCCTTCCCCACAAAGGAGTGAGTCACTTTTCAGACAACTCCAGAGAAGAGCAGGAACAGAGTGAGATGCCACGTTCCTGTACGCTTGGCCAAAGACAGACTTTGATGGCCCACAAGGCTCCTTGCAGTCCCATGATGTTTGTCCCTTATAGGAAAAGTAAATTCCTAGGCATCAAAAGCGTGGGGAAGGCTGGAAAATTAAGCTCCAAAGCCCCAACACCAAAAGCCAAACATGGAAAACCAGAAATATAGTCTCCCTTTTTTTTTTTTATGAGTGAAATCTCAGTTTCCTCGCTACTGACCCACAATTGCTCCAGTATACGACTGTCCATCTGACCTCTCCCAGGAGGCCCTAACCAAGGCCGGCGCATGGTCGATAACCCACTTTGTTTTCAGGACTTGGCCGGGGACTTAAATAGAGCCACGTCCTCGCGCGGGCCCTGTGCGCTGGGTGGGGTTTGGCAGCAGGAGCGCAGCGTGTAGCATCGGCTGCCGAACTTCTGGAAGAAAGTCCTGGGTAAGGACAGGAGGCATTGCTGTAACCAAGCTCGCGATGCGGAGATTGGAGCAGATGTTTATCAGCAGCAGCCACAGAGAAACGGGAACTCACAGCTAGAGGCTGTGGCTGCTGGAGTCATAAGCAGCTCTCTCTGTGGGCAGAGTTTGAAAGAAGAGAGGCCGAAGTGGCCCATGCGAGCTGCTGTAATCCACTTTAATATTATCAATAACAGACTCTCGGCCTCCCTCCCTCACTGCTGCGCAGTTTCTTGCATCTTGCTAACAGCAATCTTCCCGTTAATCAGCCCAGCCGTAGAATTACCTAAGAATTTAGTTCTTTATGCAGAAAAAGTTTCTTCACTTTGCTGAGCAACGGGAAGCACGGGAAAAAAATAATAATAAAAAAAAAAGGACTTGTTATGCTTTCCTTTCCAGGAGCCGAGAGGTGGGGGAAGGGGAAGAAGGAGGTCAGTCTGACTTTGAACACATCAGGTGAGCTGCGGAGCCCGTCACAGCCACGCGAGGCAGAACAGAAAACAGTGCCCCGCACTTCTGAAAGTTGGCCGTGCCTGTTTTGCTGGGAGACTACAACCAGAGGTGACAGGACTCCGTTATGAAAGGGGAATTTAGGTCAACAATCAAAGCTGCAGTCAGGGGGCCCAAGAACAGGGAGCTAAAGGTTGGGGCTGTTTTTTTCTTTAGCATGCTTTAATCGTTTAGTATCAAAGCACAGAGGAACGCTTGAAAGAGCAAATATTCTACAGGAACCTATAGAAAGCTTTTATCTGTCCAGAGGAAAATAATTAAACCCGACAGATTTGGGTTAAGTATCCCCATGTTCCATGCAATTGGATAAGTCAGCGAAGATCCACTGGAGCAGTTCTTGAGTTCTGCACTGGATATTTCGTGGTATGACGTTGAACCCAATATAGTTTTACAAAGGGGAGAAATAATCTCTCCTTTCCTTTGCCATGCCTACCCCAGCCCCCACTTCCTTCCACAATAGTTAAATAATTCAGAGTCCAGAGTACTTAAGGCAACATCTCTGTCTATACCATTTCCAACACAGCTAAGAGGCCTCCTGAGGTCGCCCCCTGAGACGAGGAGTGGCTCAAGCAATCCGCCCGAGACCTGCTCAGGTGGCAACATACTACTTAAGTGAGCAAAAAAGGGATGTTTGCTGTTGCTATCAGTCTAGCTGAATTCACACCAGATATTCTAATTTACAAGCTACGCGATAGGATTCAGATCTGAGACAGAAGGATGGAGTTCTTTTTGTTTTGACGTGAAAGACAAGTTCTTCATCATGTAGAAATCCAGTCTAATGCAGCTATGGCTATTTAATGTTGAGAATTTGGCCCAAGGCGCTTTGCAATACCAAAATCTTTGTATCATTGCCATTTAACATTAAATTAAGCCTATATTCATACTGCTTCTCAAATTCCCAGTCACTCATAACACTCAATGAGATACCTCGGAGCCTGAAAACAGGGAGGTGAGAATGGCTAAAACAGCAAAACATGAATTTGTAGTGGCTGGTTAGTTATGAACATTACATAAATCCTTCCCTACTGATAACAAAATCGTGTAGGCTGCAACAGAGCAGCCACTGGCATGGACAATCATATTAGTGACACTTCAGTGAGCCTATTGTGAGAATATACCCGCAAACAGTATATAAGAGCTTACTGCAGATAGATCTGGTAGGCTGGGGTTAGCGAGAAATTATTAGATTGTGAGGATTTTGAGATGGAAGTGAACGCACAACACTGCATAACCAGATGGCACAGGGGAGCGAGCTTCGGTCCTTGCAGTATTCTAACAGGCTCATCCTTGGAGTGGGTATTGCTTTTGTAAGGGCTGCTTTGTATCCAGCAACAGCGTAAACAAGTATGACTGGGAAGGTTGGCTTCTTATCTAGATCTCCCTAAGCATTGCACAATAAAGCTGCAGAACCAGTGGGGACTGGTACTTGGTTAACAAACTGTAGCTGTTTGTGATCTAATAACTAGGTTTAGGTGGGCTTTTAGGTGGATAGCAAAAAGCACATCCTTTGCAAGGGTCAAACTTCAGTCCCTGCTGTAAAGTCTAAGGCTACGGCAACATTCCAGAGAACAAGGGTACAGATTTTCTAATATCTACAAAACAATTTATTCCTCCTGTCTAGTTCTCAGAAACAACCAAATATTTTTGGTTGAAGCTTGGAAAACCAGTATATGTCTGTGTTATTAGAGATGATCGTAACCCGTGCTGACATAGAGACAGCATTAAGGTAGCACCGGCAGGCTTCGTTTGGCTACTGCTTAACTTAAAGTCATAAATTCTGCAGCCATCAGTGTGTTCCTCCAGAGTCTTGTTGGTGTATGTCATAACTATGGGAGGCTTTGCTTCAGGCTTGATTCAGACAAGAATTCGGGTTGGTGGCTGCCAGTTTTAGATGCTCTAGTGTGGTCTGCTGATAATAAAGCAGTGTTTAGTGTTTATGAAAACCCAGATATCCTTCAAATATAAGGCATGGAAAGCCCTCAATAAGTTTGTTAGTTTGGCTCAAAGGGGCCTTAACACACCTCTCAACTTCTAAGCTTATCTGTGCTCACTGATCAGCAGAACCAGGTTACGCATTAACCATCCTATTGTAGCTGAGGCAGTGTATTCATCTTCAGAGAAACCCAGCACTAACATCATTCTCACCTTAAAAGCAGATGTTGCAAAACACACAGACACCTATCAAGAGGCATGCATGAAAATCATCCGTCTGTCACAGGCGCACGCACAACACTCACAAAATTGGAAGCACACCCAAACCTGCAAAGAAGGACATGAAGAAGGACGACAGCACACCAGCAGAAGGGTCGCTCTACGCACCCAGACGAATGTACCCAGCAACATGCTTGGTGGAACATACATTACCTCTCCTGCCACGTCTCCTCCTCCCCGCACTATTAGCCAAACGCTGATTAGCGATCAAAGCTCTACAGAGAAATTTACTCTTGTGCATCCTAACACGGAGCGGCTTTCCTCCCTTTTGTAAGAGTTAATGCTTGAGAGCAAACACAGAGAGTTTCTCCTACGGAAAGAACAGACAGGTAAGCACCACAACTTCCAGGCAATCTAAATGATAAAGTGGTATTTCTGGGCTCCTTTTAGAAAACAGCAGAGAGAATTGATCATAAACTGGGTCACGATAGGTCAGCATACCTCAGAGCAGATCAGATGGCCAGAGCATCCCAGGAGGAAACGTTCTCCTGGAAGGATTATTAGGGGCACATCTGTGCCATCAGATGACCGTGCACAATACCCATCAGCTCGCTGGGAGTTCAATATGGCATTTCCTTTCGAAATGTGCTTTGTGCCTGACAAGCACTGCAAGTCAATCAGCGGCGGCGGCGGCCGAGCCCGGAGTCGTGCTGGAAAGACGCCCAACATGCTGCCCCGCGGAACCCCCGCGATGGCCAGAAACGCCGAGCAGCGAGAAGAGGAGCTCTACGCGTGAGATCGCTTGTGGTGCTGATCAAAATACACAGCCAGGAATGAAGGGGGGGACAACAACACAGCTTGTTTTGCTTTTTAGAATTCCCTCGTCTCTGACCTTTACAGCAGCTTTAGGGCAGCACTGGAACCAGCTGAGCAGTTACTACTCCCAGCTGCAGAGAGAAGAGCTTTTACACCATTGCACAATGCATGCGTGGCTGGGGGGGGAGGTTAGGGCTAGAGAACAAAGAAGGAAATCTAGTGGCACCTAAATCAAACGTTATGATCAATGAGGGAGCGGGAAGAGGACCTGGGGTGCGGGGACAACCTTACAACCTCTCCAGGATCAGACAGATGGCCAACATCCACATTATTGCAAAAACAAAACAAAAACAAAAAATTCCATGAATGCAAACCAGGGCACCCTGCAAGGAGACTGTAAAAATCACATCATGATAGCTGAGCCTTGTCTTTGTAATTGAGGGGCATTTCCACATGAAACAGTTCTAGTTATTTAATTGGATTTTGAGAACATTCTTGGGCAGATAGCTTTGAGTGCAAAACTGAGTAGTTCCAGTGCATTTACACTGATTTATACCATGCAAGGGCTTTGCCTCTGTGAGAATCAAATATCTTATTGTAAAAATATCTTAGATCTTATCCAGACTCAAATATCTTATTGCATCTGGCTTTCCCATATGACTGCATCTTTCCTGTACGAATAGAAACAACCCAGGAATTTACCAACCTTAAAAGAAGCGTCTCCGACGCAATACGCAGAACAGCATGCAGTAACAGCAGGCAGAACAGAGCCCATTGTGCCTGTTTTCTGCCGTCGCTTTTGAAAGGGATCCGGGCCTTCTCTAATCATGACTATTTCATGCCTCAAATTCCCCGCTCCATACTTGCATACAAGTTCCAAACCCATACACAAACCACAGAGATATTTCTGCTTTCTAGGAAACATCCTGCTGAAAAAAACCTGCCTCTCTAACATGATATAACTATTATAGTATGCATTCCAGATAGGCTGTAGTCACCACGTACTAACCTAAGTATATAATTTTAGAGCTCTATTTTTCTGCTCGGTTTGAATCCAATTTCATTTGTTTTGCTATGACTTTCCTCCTGGAAATACCTGAGCCTGTATTTCTGCTCTACAAATATCAGCAGTCACTTGACATCTAAAAGAAAATTCTCACACAGATACTCATGATGCCTTAGAAGTGTACAGAAACAAATTCACACCTATTAAACCGAAGGCTGTAGCTGAAAATTCAGCCTTTAGTTCTTAAAGGACAAGACGGGACAGCGATGGGCAGCCCGCCAAAAGGTCATAATTCTACTTCGCTTTCCATAAGCATTGCCAAAGTCAAATGCTTCTCAAAAGTAATTGACCTTCTCAAGTCTGCAGAACTGGGAGAAAAATGTAAAAGAAACATGCTACCTTGGAAGATTTTTGGCAATTCCTGTGTTTAGCTGAGCAGCAGGAAATATCGTATGTCGAACCTTTCTTATGTTATTTCAGCCCTTCCACTTCTGGTTAAATTTGGAACCAAAGAAATGAAGAGTAACAAAATAGCGTCTACATGTTCGACTTTCGCTGTGCACAGGCCTATATATACACGTGCACATGGCTTTGAGGGAGCAGACCGGGGCATTTTGAGCACTTGGCTCAAATGTGAATTTTGAGGAATGGTCTCCAGCTGGGGATGGCTCAAATGAAACGAAATCCTGTCTCAGAACACTAATTCCCTCCGATAGGTCTTTGGTCGGTATTTTTTGTTTGCAACTCGGCCAAAGTCACAGGAATAGGTCATTTCAGCATCCAGCCTACATACCCTTCTGGCCCGCTGGTCTGCCCTGAGACTCAGACAATGACCACCCAGCAAGGAGATGACAAGCAAAAGACACCCCAAGCTAATTCTCTGCTCTCTCGTTCCCTTCTTTGTTTTTAACGGATGTCTGCTGCGTTAGCTTCACAGTCCTGACGTTGTCAATGCTGCAGTTTCCAGAGGGAAACCTTGACTTTGCTCCCCCAAGGTTGTATTCTGGAGGTCAATTCTCGGCTTCCTTGAAGTCAACAGTAAAACTCTTACTACCTTCAATGAGAAAAGCTTTCAGTCTTGTTTTCTGCTTGTCCTCAGACTAGCACTGGACTGTTTTGAAGGGGAAAAGCGAGGTCATTGCTAAGCACAGCATCCTGGTCAAAAGTGACAAAAGTCTAAGTAAGATTAACAACATCATATGAAACAGCCTGACAAATCAACTATAGTGATGCTCAGGAGACCCTACAAAGAGCTGGGAATATTACGGTGATCAGAAATATCCTACCAGTGTCAAGAAGAATCCATGGAAATACTGTAAAATTAAAGGATTTGAAATTAGCATCCTAGTGCTACCTGTGCTTCACTTTTGGCTTCGATTCTCTTTGCAGTAGTAGCTGAAAATGCCAGAATGATCTGACATTAGAAGCACTCAGACACAATATGGGTGAGGACTGAATCAACTCCTCTATAAAGAACTTGTAATTTCAAAAAACACTGAATTTTAATCTGCAAGTTATGGTGACAGATATTCCACCATTCTACTCAGAATGGCTTTTCAATGATTGACTATTCTCAAGACTGAAATACTGCATTTCGTCTCTGTTCTGAAGTTGCTTAGTCTCCATGTGCATCCATTGGATTTGCTCATATCCTCTACTATTAGATTTCCAACCTCCAATTATCAGATTAATATTCCCCCAGCATATACTTAAAGATCACGATGATCAAGTCACCTCTTAATCTTCTTGAGTCAAATACTTTAAGACTTGTTACAAATCCTATAATTATTGTCACGGTTAATTTTTTTTTTTTCCCTAAATCCACTTTGGTACAACATCCTTCTCAAGCTGTGGACACCAGAACTGGACAAAGTACCTCAGCAGCAGCTACTCCAGTGTCAGTACAAGGATAACACAACCTCCCCCGTCCTGTTCAGCGCTTCCTTGTTTACATAGCCAACGATGACTCTAAACCTTTGGCCACAGCATCGCATTGGCAGCTCACGTTTACATGCTTTATCTATTCCAACACGCAGTTACTCCTACACATTTAGCTTCCAGGTGAAAGACCCTTCCCCCACCATCCATCCTTTATGTATGATCTGCCCTCCATCTTTCTATATGTATGACTTCACATTTGGCTTTATTCTAATGCATACTGTTTGCATGTACTCAATTTTTGAAAACACCCAAAAGAGAGTCCTGTTTTGGTCATTGTTTACCACTCCCTGAACTCTGCAACATCTGCAAATTTTATCAGCGCTGATTTTATGTTTTCTTGCAGGTTGTTGACAGAAAATATTAACTAGTGAAGAGCCAAGATTGCATTGTGCTGAATAGGAGGGAATGTGGCCAGAGTCACACTGCTCAGGCAACAGCTCTGTTTTTCAGTAGGGGAAAATAAATACCTGTGATACTCATGAATACGAGCTTACACAAGTCAAGAGAAAAAAGATGGGACAAATAGATAAGTATGAGATTGGCAAGATATACCACTGTCTTTTTGCCTCTTCGGCATTCCACAACCTCAGTCTTCTGTTCATGGCAGCACAGCGTTGCGGGGACCTAGCGCGACCCTGGCCAACGGGACTTCTTGGATGAGCATTTTAGTACAATGGAGTGGCATTTGCCATTTGCAGCATCATACGGGATCAAAGCGCCACACTGATGCTATTACCTCACCCTTACCAACAGCATCTCTCTGCGGGCTCCAGAGAACCATTATCCCACTTTCACAGATGGAAAGGACAGAGCTGAAGGCACCTCAGAGCAATTGCAAAGTAGGAACTAAAGTCCCAGAGCAAGCTTTGCACCTCCAAACACTCTGCCACAAAATAAGCAGCTTGAATTAGCAGAAGAGGGATCCTGCTTCTCTCTCACGCAGTAGTTTCATCACTGCTGAAACAAACACACTTTCTTTCTCCCAAAGCATCTAATTTATCACTGAAGGAAATCTCTGTTCTCTTCCCGAAACCACCAGTCAAAAAGAAACCTCTACCCTTTGCAACGGCCTCTGTTTTCTTCTCTGCCAGCTAGTCTCCGTCTCTCCTTTCCTTACAGAACATCTTGTCACAACGCCCTTTTATAATAATTTTCACATAAAAACATGTGCCTCGTCAAGCTTGCCCTGTCACCAGTGTTTGACAAGTATCAGAGAAAGCCCATAAAAGCCAGGCTGCGAGCTCGTCAGTGCAAAGGACACCATGTGTTGAACACATTGACAGTTCTCAATAAATAACATCCCTGCTGAACAGCTGGTTGGATTGCTTGGGTTTGGAAGAATGTTGGCCACATTGCCTACTTACGTGCATCCTCCTCAGTGATGCACAGAAGATCCTGTGCATGGGGAGCGGAAGTACATCACTTCCAGAAGACACCAAAGTATTTTTTAAAAAACCTGCATTTGAACACAAGTTTAGATCCTGACTCAAGGTTTATGGCCCATTTCAGACATACAGATGTGTAATAAAGTGTCGGTTTCTTAATATAGGTGCAAGCGACGTTCATCCTGAGGGAGGGGAGAGGTGAGTGATGGTAGGAAAAGCCGTCCTAATCTCATTTCCTTCTTCCCTCTCTCTCATAGAAATAGAAAGCTCCCGTTTCATTTTGTGCCTTCTTAAGAGCGCAGAAACTGTTAGAGGGGATGTTCACCAAAACAGTTTGGCCATCACAGCGTGACACAAAACACACGGCTGTGACAGAAAGGCCCTTGCTCCTGTGGCTCTGCCATCAGCACTTGAGGCAGAGGGAAGAGTCTGGTCCGGTGCTCAGCCTCCCACCACTGCAAGGTGCCTCCATGAGCGCAAGTGCTCCCGGCACACTCTGCTGCCAAATCCCAACCTGGCAGAAACCTTCGGAGAAGAAACACAGACCCCTCGCAGTATCATTTTGCCTCTGTGAGATGCAGTAGCTGTTGCTTCCCTCTCTGGCCTGTTCCATGGAACCTGCCATTTCCCAGTAAAACCAGTGGTATGCTGATGTTTAAAATAAGATAAAATAAACCCCTAGTATTACAGCGTATAGCTGAAGACCACCCCTGTTTAAGCATTGCCTCTGGTGAGCCACACAATGTAAACAGTCTGTTTGATTAAACCATCTCTAGCAAGAGGACTTTGGGGAATTCCAGTCTTTCCCAGCGCAAAGAAGAGCAGAAGATACTCTGCTCTTCATTAAATCGGAGCTCTTCAAAGGGCAAGAATGAATCGCTCAACTTTCCTCCTAGGAGAAACTGTTGATAGTTACCCTGGAATTCTTGGAGGAAGCTCACCAGTATAAATCAGGTCCACTTCTGCCCCCCTCCCATAATTTAATCTGTTCACAAGCAAAGGGATTGTGCAACAACTGATAAACTCTGTCCACGCTGCAATATGAAATGCTCATTTCTGATTGTCTTTCCCCCCGTTGGGGTGGGAGGTGGAGAGACCACACTGGAATAGTCTTACAGATAAGGCTATTAAATACATGCCAGAAAATATTTGTACAATAAGAGAAACTGCTCTTTCAACAAAAAGCAATAGATAAGACTATTTTAAACCATCCCATTTTAAAGTACGGAGATTCTGCCAGAACTGGAAACCTTTCGTAATACATCTAAACCATCAAGGCTCTTAGGACTAGAAGTGGGACCACAACTTTCACATGTATTATATCTGTAAAAGCTCCCTTATTCCCAATTTCAAAAGACACTCCTTATGGAAGAGGGGGAGCCTGGGATGGTGACATGAGCACTGCGTTCAGACCACGACTCTGCACAGGTGAGGAACCACAGCCCTGACCAGTGCTGCCTCCCTCACTCCCAGAGCTTTTCTTGATTTTATGATCTTACCCATGCATTTTGAAGAGCCAGAAAGGCTTTTTAGAGCATCCCAGTGTCTCCTGGAAGGAAACAAACATGTATTTCCCTCACCTCCTACCTGAGACCACCAATGTGCAGTACTAAAGGCACAACGTAGGAGCAGTCACAAGAAGATGGACTATTTCTTGGGTTCCCCCTGTGCTGTAGGGAGTTTGGGGGATCTCTGTGTTTTCCAGCTGACAGCACCATTACGATACCTGTCCGTCCCTTGCTCCAGAGCTCACGGTGACTCCACAGCCCCGTGTTACCTGCTTCCTTGGGTCCTGCTCGCTCCTACCTCCTTAAGCTGGTGGTTCTGTGAGAGCGATGTGCAACACCAGATGCATCGGCCTCGTGCTCAGACCATAGTAGGGCAATTATCCTTTGGGCTATTTTAGTCCTTTTACAGCCTTTGCGCAACTCAAGAGCAACAGTTTTGCCAGGAGCCAGGATCTAGATTTCAGTCTTTAAGAAGACAAAATCAGTGGATTTATCAAGAAGAAATTCTCCAAGTTCACTGAAGCTAGCCTCCCGCTCCGGCTTCCCGAATACCGTCCATGCAGATTTTAAGGCAAATCGAGACTATAATTTTACTCCCTTTTTTTTCATATTTTCCGTGATGAAGGGAAAAGTAGAGAAAGATGCATAGTTAGACAGACAGGCAGACATCTCATCAAAGAAACTCCTACAAGCAGATGCAGAGTAGGAAACATCCAGCAACGCTGCTGGCTCCAACCCACAGCCTGGACCCGAGTGCATGGTTGATTCTCATTAACTAACTCTTCTTCCTGTGAACTTCCTCTGAGGGTGTTTGTTTATAAACAGAGGAGGGGATATTATTGCTGGAGATGGGATGGTATGGGAGGGGGTGAAGGAGTTTGGGGCCACAAGACTGGAGAGCAGAGTTCAGAAGTGTTTGTTGCCGGAAACACAAAGGGCTCACTGTAAAAACGGTATACGGCCTAATTTCACAGTCTGGAGGGATTACGGTAGGTATACGCAGAAAATGCTCCAAAAAGTAAAAACAACCCCACATTGTACAAATGTTTCCCACTGCATCACCGTAACCATTACACACCCAAATTAAACCATCGACAGCGGTGACGGTGGTTGTTCTCCATGACATCCACTTCTCAGCTTGTTCATATTCCCCATTGCATACACTCTTGTCTCTGCCTCAAATTCGACATGTTCATCGGTCTGGAGCAGCCCCGATTTCCTCTCCAAAGGAGTTACTCTAGGTTTACATTGGTGTGTTCAACAGCAGAATCTGGCTTGTACTGCTCACCCTTCCCTCTGCCAAGTACATGTTTCAAAATCATGTGCGTAATGCATTTAGTTAACATTTGCTTTTTCTCCCAGTACTCCTTTTCTCCCTGAACATCTCCATTCATGAGCTACAGCACAGGAGGCTTCCAATTCTTGTCTAGTTTACACTGAAAATAATTCCCATTAAATTATCACTGGTGAAAGGTGCTGTTCTGACCTCAGAGAGGCCGCTCTGTTTCTCCACAAGACAGATGCAATGTAAGACAGTAGTAATGTGAGCTCCAGATTTCAGCCTTAGCCCCTCACTCTGTACAAGCACAGATGCTGCCGAATTGAGAACAAAATTGCGTGGATTGTATGATGTACAGCCTCCCCCTTGACGCTCCCGACAGAAACACGGGTTGTTTAGCCATGGAAGTGTGTGCTCCATGATGACCCTCCCCAAAACAGCCTGGGGCACTAACACGCTGTGTGCAAAGCCCCTTCCGCAACCACTCACCTGCTCCGTATTTAAGTGTAGGGGAAATGAGTTATTTTTGCCTGTAATTAATAACCCGAGATACCCAGAGACAGATTTCCAGCATTTCCAAGGAACATGCTTAGCGGTTCCAACTTACATGTTTTACAAGCTGTTTCGGCAAGTCAATATATTAATCCATGTACAGATGTATCAAAAACATCAAAGTATTCAAATTTAAATAAGAGCACTCTGAACTAAGGGGCTTCAGTGATATTTGCTTTTCTCTCCCATTATGGGCTGCATACGCTGTTCCACTTGAGACATATGATAATTCATGCTGATTCCAACCTCACCAGCACGTCTAGGTGAGACCGTCTGATTTTCTGCCATCTTCAAAGAGCTCATGTCACAAATGCCTTCTTCACCCGTCCCCTCGTGTTACCGGTGCTTTCCACAGTGGGACAGCAGGTGAAAGACTTCATAACCACCATCAGCTCAGTACAACAGTTACCCAGTGAAGAATCGGCAGCAGCTCCAAGGAAACATCCTAGAGGAATTAGGGTGTATTGACTTCACATGGAAAACAACCCAGGCTGAGGAATAACTATCATCATCCCTAAAAAACCCCAAGAGTTTAACAAAAGGCCAAGCCTGCTGGGATTTGTTTCTAGCTCTGTCACCAACAGACTTCCAAATCTTGGACAAATCAGAGCATCCCTCCGTTCCTCAGTTTCCCCAATTTTAAGGGCAATGTTCTCTCACGCCTGAGAAACTTACCACCACCAGCAGCAGGATGTTTTGGGGCAGTTATCAGGACTACAAAATTGCAATCTTACTGCAACAATAAACAAAAAGAACTGTACTAGGATACATTAGAACAGGAGAAAAAAAAACCAACAACCTACATTGAAAACTAAGTAACACTGGTAACAGTGAAGGCCTTTCCTTTCCATTTCTTTCCCCGTCTTAAATAAAACAAACAAAATTATGGTGATAAGATCTCTTTCCTCAATCCAATGGATGATCTTTGTGAATATGCTTCCAACACTAACAGCAGAGAATAGGCAAGGAAGAAAGCGAAGCAGGAAAGAAGCCTGCAGCTGATGCTCGGTGTCAGGAACAGGGCTGCTCTTCTCCCAATTCCATGACGACAGAAGACTCCCGGGAATCAGATGAGGGAGGGGAAGATGGGTCAGAGGAGAGAAATCCATATGGGAAAGCAAATAAAGAGACAATAAATTAGATAAGGAAAAGGAGGAAAAACACAGCAGAGGGGAGGAAGGAGAAGAGATAAAAGAGCCCAAAGTATCACTCAAAGGGAAGACTCAAGGAAAGCCTACCAGACCCCAGGAGTTAATCAGCAAAGAACAGAGTGGTTTTCTTCTCTAACACAGCAATCCTTTTGCTTTCACGAGCTGGTATCATATCTCTCAGATGCTGCTTCACCAGGCCAGTTCCAGATGCTTCTCAGTTTCACTTCACCCTCACTCCCTAATTGTGAGAACAACCGCTCGCTCCTTGTTTGTGTACCGCTAGGATGGATATTAAACAGAACAATATCAATAATTCCCGGAAAATATGCATGAGCATATGCCTGACTGAGCACACAAACACACAGCCTGCTTACCCTCTGTTCCCACAGCAGTTGGCTGAAGCCACCAACCTGGTGGCCACCCTTGGTCTGCAAGGAGGGGACGCCACCCTCCCGCGGCAAAAGAAGATGAGAACTAGAGAGAGCACAAGGTTACCCGCGGCACAGGCATGCTAGGGAGGAGGAAACCGGCAACGGTGCGGAGCAGGAAGAAGGGAAAGACGGGGGAATCGAGGACACCAGATAGGAGAGAAAGAACTGAGACTAGGATGGTGATAAGAGAGGGTGGAGGGATTGGATGGGAAAGTTACACACTTACATCACCCAGCAAAACAGAAAACCGGACAGCATGTTTTGAGTAAGAGCTCGGTTTAATACTGGGAAGGAAAAAAAAAAAAAAATAAAAAAAAAGAAGAGAAAGGTTGAAAGAGACAGAGGCCAAAGTGGGATTTGGAGTATAGCAAAACCAACTAAAATAAACACGTCCCCTTCCCCTGGCCAACTTCTCTGACGTTACAGCTTTGCAATTTTTCTTCTCTTGTATCCAAAGCAAGAAAGGACAGCAAAATAAAGGATGTTAAAGCAAGGCCCATGGAAGGCTCCAGGCTGCAGTGGAGGGATGCTCTGAAATCAGAGCATAAGCCAGAGTCAGCCGAGGTCAATGGTATCTTTTCATGATCTTAACAGGTTTAGGATCAAATCCATGCTGCCTGCCTAAATCTAACACCGTGAATGAGTCCCCATTCCCACCAAGGGACAATCTGACTTGCATTTGTTCACAGTTTTAACCATGATACATACTGCACTCTCACTTGGCGCTGGCAACCTTATGGACGTGGAACAACCCTCAACTAAGCAAACTGTTCCGATCACTGTGAACAAGGACAGCAGAAACCAAAATTCTGGGATAAGATATTCACTCTTGTTCTCTTTTTAACTCGCCTTTTTGAGTTCTGCTCTGCTCGTGTTTAGAGTAAGAGTACTTTGACTTCATGGATGGCTTTGGGGAGAGTAAACTTTATAATAGGCACTAACATCAAATCAAAGCAGTTTACAAGATCTGCCACTTGTGTCAGAGTATGTAGGGAAATAAACAAGCTGCTCTTCCTTGATCACTGGAGTTTAAATGCTCTATTGATCTGGGAAAAAATCAAAGGTGCTTTGGAAATTGTGTGTGTATGTGCATGCATGCTCACACCAGAGAAAATGAAGAGAAATGTAGGGACAAGTAGAAATTAGCAGAACAATCAAGCATTTCTTCTCTACAGAAAGCCGAAATAAAACTAAGAATCATATCCAGATGTCAGCTACCCCAAGGAAGGGAAATGCCCATAGAGCAACACAAGGTCAGAAGAAAGGTACACCTTCATTTTTAGAAGTCTCGTTTTGGGGAAAAAAAACCAAAGAAACAAAAAGGACAGCACAGTCAATTGTTCTGTGCTCAGAACAATGCATGAAGCAACTACCCAGAGCCTTGGAAATAAAAAAGTCCAATATATTTTGCATATTTGAAATAGAAAGAGTAATATGCACTGATTGTGTAAAGACAGTGTTAGATGAAAAATTTGGTATTACTGAGAGAGGAGACTAAATGAAGGAAAAGATTATATTAGACCAGCTGATATACTTGAGAGAAAAACGTAGGTGGTTTTGGTCAAACAAGACTTTTCTGATCCATTTTCAAAATAATCTGGAATACAAAATTTGAAGAAGTAACAAGTGTAATAAAGCAAATGTGTTCATTCTTACTACGACGGGACGTAGGAACTGCCACACAGACTAAGACCAGAGAAGGGTGGGAAATGTTTGATAAAATATTTTTCTCAGGAAAAAGGGAAATTAATCAAAACAGACTATCTGTGGGAAAGGATCAGTTTTGGCAAATATTCTAACTTAAATTTTCAATAGAAGTTTCATAACTGTCAAAACACCTGATTCTTTTTTAACTTTCTGAAAATAAGAAAGCTGATATCTTTCACCAGCAAATGGTTTTCTTTCTCATAGTTAGCACTGTTCTAAACCGATGCTTTGGATCTTAGGTACTTAAGATGATGTCAATCTGTCCTTTTCCTGTCTTATATTATAGTGGTGACTCTTGGTCTTAGCTAAAGATCTTTGGTTTATAGTAGAGCACTGGGAAATTTTCTGTGGCCTGTGCTATATCAGAACCTACAAAGTGGATATTCTGTGAATGTTTGGACTAATTATCTGCTGTTATATTCCTGACACTGCAGGGGACTGAATTTGGCAACCCAGGTGGTCCCTTCTCTGCTTCTGCTCCTATAATTTCTATCAGAGAACAGAAAAGAGGAGCTGAAAAAACAATGGCTAAAATTGGAAGCAAAACTATTATACGGGAACATTTCAGCTGACCCCAGTCATAGAAGGGTTTATTTTTGTTTTTTCAATATGTCATTTTGAAAAAAGCCACTATATTTTGGCTCTTTTTTCTGGCTCAGGCCAGCGTGAGCAATGGAAATCCAAGGTGAAAGCGCTCAGTTAATCCCCCGGTCTTAAGAGCACCTAAAACCCGTTGGTCCCGCAGTATTTTTGTGTTAAAGCCGCTCAGGCAGGCATCGGGGTTGCACCTCTCTTGTGACAGACCCGAGGAGCCTGGCACCTCAGCCAGCCAGACCTGGGCTCCAAAGACGGCATTTCTCCACCAAAAATCCCTGCTCCACCCAGCTGGCGGGCCCCTGCTGTGTTTAGCCGGGGTCAGGCCCCTGTGACCAGGGAGGTGCCCGCCGGCGCTTCGGCTCTTTGCTGTTCGACGCACCCGGCCAAGGATCCCTCCCGCCCTTGGCAAAGGCTAACGAGCACACGAAGCTCCTGGGAGCAGCACCACCAGACTCCGAGGGCTTCTTTGAAAGCAGAGACCTGTCCTGTTCTTCACGAGAAAGGTGAGAGGCACCTACCTTCTTGGGGGTGTTTGGGGTTAGGGTCCCCAGGGAGCCAGCGTCACTCCTCCCAGCTGCTCCAGCGCTCAGCGAGACCTCTGGGATTTGGGACTCAAGAGCATCCCTCACTATGCCACGTGTGGCTGTGGGCACCTCCGCCTCCGTTCAACGCGGCCGTGGCCTCGGGATCCCCTTGGCCATCTGCAACGTTCCCCTGGTGCCATGCGGAGAGGCGACGTGGGGACCCGGAGAGCGGCTTCAACCTGATGCGGTAACTTTCCGGCATCCGAATCACCGACCAGGTCTGTGTTTCCGTGATGGCTTAGCGTGCGAAGGTTCTCCGAGGGCTGCTTCTCGCCCTCACCGAGGCCCTCCCGCCGCAGCTCTGCTCTGTGCTTCTCCAGACGTCTCCACAAATCCCTGCGGAGAGCCCCGCTCCCGCTCGCTCTCCAAACACCATCCCCTCCGCTTGCTTTCTGCCTCACGCGAGTTTTCCTAACTGAAACAGGCTGGCTTGAAATAAATCAGGCTGAAACGAAGCTTGGAGAGGTGAGCTCAGCCCGGGACACATCTCAGTGCCTGCAGGAGACAGCCATACCTCATTTAGGAATCTAAATTTACCATCCTTCACGCACACAGTCAAATTTCCCTCTTTCTTTTATTACCATTTTATTAATCAGAGCAGCCTACATGTAAGTCCTTTAAGAAAAGAAAAAGAACAACAACTCTCTTCTAATTGCTGTTCTGACTCCAGTGTGTAGCTGGTCAAAAGACCAGTTAAAATTGGAAGTCTTGCGGAAAGAAAAATTCTTTTTCTCTTCCAGCTTCTGACTCTTGTCCCAGCTTCTGCAGGCTGAAGGAAATGTGCCGTTCACATGCAAATATTTAGTAAATGACAAGCTATTAGTGGCCTATTAGTCATGCCTTATCCAGAGCCGTAACTGTGAGGTGGCTAAAACCGTTTGAACCCGTCTCCAGGGAAGCCAACACCACACAGCTACCTGTAGCCTCCAGCAAGGGCGCATTGGAGGCTTGTCACCCTGAAGGAGCATCTGGGCAGGTGTTCAAGCTCCTGTCACTTTGGTCCAGCCGTTAACGCCACTCCACCCATCACGTCCATAACCATGGGACCTGGCACACGCCAGCACTAATTAAACGACAGAACTACAAGCTTTACGTTTGACTTTATAGTCCTTCACTGCAGTACTTCACTACAGATCAAACCAAGAAAATTCATGCAATTAAAAGAGAACAGGCTGTTGAAGACAAGAAAATGCCGCACTATCTACCTACCGATTATGTTAATGCCGGTGAAACTCAGAATAAACCCTCTATTGAAGATGTCCTCAAGTTCCTAACACATCCTCTGCAAGGATCAGCTCCGGGGACAGGACCCAGCTCACCAATTCTACCTGAAGCGTATTAATTCACTATCAGACTCCAAAACTTCGGAAGGGAACCAAATTAACCCCCAAAAGTAAACATATATTTTTAAACCCTGTGGAGGGAGCAGACCTACGCAGTGTCAATTACATATCTTTATAATTGCCCAATTATTGGACCCCGACACAGATGTTTCTCAGTCTCTGACATGCAAGAGCTGTGGCTTTCAGTGAGCTCCACTGTGCTGATTTTGGCATTTCTTTCTCTTTGGATTCTGCTGCAGTTTTATGTTCACCAAGGACTGAAGTTGGGAAAACATAGGCACTCCCTTACATATGAAGCTTTCTTAAGTTGGGATCATGCTCTCTGTTGGCAGGCAGAGGAACAGAGACAGAGAAGAATGAAACCGGGAAGGGAAAAAAAAAAAACCCAAAACAAAACACAAATAACTTTCACTCTTCAGAGCAGGCACGCCTTCTTACTCCGGCTCCCGCTGCCGATCATTCATCCCACTCCTCTCCGCTCCCAGCCAGGAAAGAGTCAACATCTCATTCCTGTGAAAACATGAGCTATCCCGCTCCTGAGCCATATACCAGAAAACACAACTGACAGGGACTCAGGAGGATCCTGTTTCTTAGGATGGAGTTGCATTTCCACAGTAGAACTGAAATATCTTTGGTTACAACAGAAGCAAGGTCAACGGTGCTCTGAAGCGTCTTATTTTGCATGGCACAACTTGACTACAGTCTGGACCTTAACTCCTTCGTTCACAACTAGAGATGCATTCAACAACTCTACAGGGGAAAGCGCACAAACTTGAATGATTAATACCATGCGCACGTGTGTGTGTTTGTAAGAGGGATGTACTGTGCTGTGTGGTAGGTACGCACATCCAAGGAGGGTTTGTCCAAGAACTATGCGGCCCGGGGAGGGAGGCAAGTACGCACGAGCCGAGAGCTGCCTCCGCTGGAGAGCCGCACGGCGGGAGCCGCACAAACGGAGCACAGCCCAGCTCCGAAAACGCTTCTGAGCTTTTGCGTAACACAGATCAATGGGTCAGACTTCTAGTTTCCCAACAGCTTTCCCTGACAAATGCCAGAACAGATATCAGCGAAGTCAAACAGGGCGGCAATAACATCACTGCCAACCAGCGTGAAAATTGGCAGAGCCTGGCACCGAGGACTGCCTATCATCAGAGACAGGGCATGGCCCGGCACAATGACGAACCCACTTAACAGCGCTGTAAAATTAGCCATTTATGAAAACAAATTGAATACTGCAGCAGAGGGTGACGTAAGGAGAGTTGGCTCCAGACAGAAACAGAAACTCCTGTAGCCTGGATTAGCAGAAGAGCTCCGTTACATCAGGGCTCAGGCGTAGAAGCTGATAACAACTTGGGTCCTACATGAGATTTTTAACAGACACAAACAGGCTTCCCCTATAGGCACACATGTAGCTCCTATATGGTTTGCAGTGACTACTTATATGCCAGCAAGGGGGGCTGGAAGGGGAGCAGTCAACGCAGGCAGAGGGTGGGGGCAGAAAGTAGATGAAGATACAAGGACGACTCCAAAAAAGAGGTGTCTTCCAGTCAGTCCGGCCCTCTGCCTCAGATATACACAGTTTCCCACATTGCGGCTGGGATGGAAGTTGGGGAGAAACTCACTTCTGGCACTGTCAGCAAATTTAACCCAGTCCTTGCCCCCCCCAAACACCCAGAAGGGCTCTTGATTTCAGTGGGGTCCTACAGATGCAACTTCAACAGCAGAACAGGGCTCCCGAGTCTGTCACATCCCCAAACAGTGAAAATGAGAAAGCCAAGAGTTTTGGCAGCCAGAACCCTTGATTTCCTCATTGAGGGAAGCGTAATCTCTCCCTAAGCTTGCTGCAGGTCTGGGAGGCTGTGGTGTGCGGAGGATACTCCGAGTGAGTTCCTCTTGGACCTCTTCCAGGTGTTTACACACAGAGCCAAACCTGGCTCCTCTTCAAGAGTGCGTGCGAGGGGGGGAAGGGGAGCTTAAAAATAAAATAAAAATCACAAAGTCCTCCCGAGCTAAGCTGCAAGCTCTGCGGTGCTAAACTGGGGCATTTCTTTTCATTTTTCACAGCAGAATGTTATTTCCATGCATAAAATGGGTCAAGTGTTTTATACAGGCAACAACCCAACCTCCCCCGTCCAATTAAAGTATTTTACTACAAATGATCTTTGTGTGTGTTTGTCTGGGTTCCCTATTGCGTGAATTAGAGATACTTGCACCAAAGACAAACACGGAGTCTTAGGTGTTGGATTAAACACATTAAAAAACACACTGACCGCGTTTTGCCACTGATGAGATCCGTGTAAACCCAAATTCTGCCTTTCCTAACTTGAAAGAGAAGCACTTTGAGCCCTGGGGTTTAAGTTAAGACTGGGAACCAGAAGAGTGGAGTATGAGACAGCCAGGGGAAATAAAGCGAGTAGTAATCTATTTCACTTATGAAATTACTCATCTGCCTGTCCTACTGAAGGCAAAAGGGACCAGCCCATGCCCCGCGTCCCCTGCCCGCCCCGGCAGCCCCGCACACACCGCGTCCCCCTCCGCACGAGCGCGCAGAGCCGCTGGCACTGGGGAAAGTTAAGGAAACGCACTGCTGAGTTCATCTTAGTTTTTTGTTTTCCTTAGGACAAAGCAACTTTCTTGCGAGAGGTCAGTCGCGCAGGGACGGGGCAGCGGCGATGGAGATGGCGATGGAGAAGGAGAAGACGGCCGGGTGGCAGGGAGAGGCGAGCTGGGCTGGGGGAGCAGCCGCCGTACCAGCGGCACCAGCAGCCGCTGCCTTCTGGTAGGAAGTGACTCCAGTTAAAGGGAAAGGGGAAATCCTCCCTGTCTCTTTAAGGCATCCTAGGACATGGAAACTTTGTACTTTCAGGGAATCTCCTTGCCAAAAGAACTGTAAAACATGTCTTCCTCCCACCCCCCCCCACCCCCCCGCTTCTCTTTCTGACTTGTTTTCTTTTTTTTTTTTAAGGGCATTTCCATTTTCTATGACTTCCTTCAGAGCAAAGATGGATGTGGCGACATTTATAAGGGTTTGTAACCCTCCGAAAAGTATCCGATTTCACCACAACTTCACTGCACTTTATCACTAAAGCGGGGAAAGGGCGGGAGGTGGTGGGAGGGAGGGGGAGAGGGAGCGACCGGAGGGGGGGAAAGGACCCAAATTCATGATGGGCTCATAAAATTTAAATAAGAAAAGTGCAATATTCCTCATTATTGTTCAGCTCAGACAGCTTAGACTGGTAGCTGCTTTGAGTACTAAATGATTTTATGGAGCTATTTGACCTTACAATCATTTGTGTTACACTTGCCATTGCTAAGGGGAGACAAAAATACTCAACACATCCTCTAGCTGCAGTGCTAGTCCCAGCCCGAGCCCAGTGCCGAGGGGCTGGGAACTTCATAAACTCATTTGATTCATTTGAGGTTTCACAATAGCCAAAAGTTCCTTTATAGCTTTTTGGAAACCACATGCTAACGTTGCATCTAAGAAGGTAACAGAGAAGTACAGTAAAAAGCTAATAAAACTAAGGAAATCACATAAGGACCTTAGATATGCATTTCTTTGCAGCCACACACTAGACACATGCATTTGTTTTCATACATACGTACGAGCTACTTTCAAATGCTCTATTTACAGTTTTCCAACCTGAAAACTAGGTAAAAACCCACCATAAGAGCTCCCTCTCCTCTCCACACCTTAATCCGTACACACAGAAACAGAGAAACTCCCCAGGATACTGCCATTTCCCTATGTAAAAGTTTACATAACTTTTTCTGCGAGCAAACACTTTCAGACAGTTTGCCCGGCTCCAGGATTTCACCAAACATATACATAATAAACGCAGTCGAGCACGTTTCCACATGCACTGACATACAAATGTACATTGCAAGGCACACACGCACATTTAAATGTACACACACATATACTACACAGACGCACGCCTACAGCTGGCTGTTCTGCCGGCTCCCGAAACGTAAAAGGGATGCTGCAGCCACAGGCACGACGAACTACCTACCTGCAATGACAGCCGGAGATCTCTGTCCTCCTTCAGCTTTCAGCCACACTTGCAAAGTGAAGGCATCTCGGGGCAGCTCAATATCTGCCTTCAGCCGCAGCTGATCACCTTGTCCACTGAAATAGAGCGCCCTGCTCGGGGTAAGGGACTCCTCTTCGTCCTTTACCTCCCGCTGTTGCCTCCTGCGGGGGACATGCCCAGGCTCCAGCCCAGCAGTGGAGCGCCTTCCTCGGGCTAACCTGGTGGCACAGGTGCCCGGGGCCGTGTAGCGGAGCTGGCGGCTGTGCCTGGTGTCCCTTCTTGCCCTGCGGGAGCGCTCGTCCATCCCACATTCGGGTCCACTGGCTAGGGCTGTACAGAGAAGCGCAAGAGGCAGCAGCAAACTCCAGAGCTGCATTTCCAATCTTCCCCCCCCTTCTCCCCTGCAAATCCTCCCGATCTGCCAGCTTTGGGCTCCTCCTTGCCTTGACTTTCTTCTCTTGTTCACCCTTCTTGGTATTTGCTCTTTTTATAACCCTTCTCAGTTGCTTTTTCTTTTCTTTTTTTCTTTTTCTTTCTTTCTTTTTCCTGCTTATAGATTTTTTTTCCCCTTAAAACAAATAAAAATAAAATAAATCAAAACTCCTTCTTGGTTGAAATGTATTTCTCTGTTCTTCCTCCTCTATCTGTCTTCTTCTCCTCTATTCCTCCACAGCTGGAATTCCTCTCTCTCTTCTTTTCTCTGCTGGATTTTCTTCCCTTTATTTTTTTCTTCTTAAAAAAAACACACACACACACTCTCTCACACACACAAAACAAAACAAAAAAACAAAACACCCCCCCCAGCTTTCTCCAAGACTCAGACCCACTGATTTCCCTCCCCCCAAAAGATGCTCTAATCTATTTATTTTTTTGGCCTCCTTTATAACATAAGCCACAACCCCCTCCTTCCCCCCAACCTCCCCCCCTCCCTTCTTCTCCACAAAATGAAAGAAAAGAGAAAAAGCCCCTCAGAAGATGAGTAAACAAGAATATGCTAATCTACTCTAGGGTGCTCCACCTTCCCAATTGAATGATTCCCATTAAAACTGCAGGGATCATGACTAATCAATCAGCTTGAAGGAGCAGATAGCTCCAGAGGTTCAAACACTTTTGCTGTTTTCTTTTCCCCCCTTCTTTTCCTCTCTTCCTCTTCCCCCCTATCACTTTCCCCCCTCTTATTTATTTTTTAAAGACAATCGAGATGAATGGATCAATGTGACAAAAATCCTGCACCCCCCTTTTTGCAATCTCCCCAGCTTTCTTTCTCAGTCCAGTCCAAAACACACATTCCTTTTTTTTTTTTTTTCTTGGCAAAAGAGAAAGCTATTTCTCCTCTCAGACTCCCCGTTGCACTTTGCTGGTAAACCTTATGCTCCTCTGCAGCACATAAAGAGTCTTGAAACTTGAGTCTCAGATATTTTTTTAATTGCTTGCTTTCTTTCTTTCTCTCTTTTTCACTCTCTCTCTCTCTCTCTTTTTCTAATTCTTTCTTTTCCTCTTATTATTTTCTTAAAGTTATGCAATCAGCCGGGCTCCCCCTTTTGTGGTCCCCCTCAGTGCAGTTGTGTGCAGCTAATCCAAATGTTGCATCAAAGGTCCCCATCGAATCATCAGAAGCTAAAAGGAGAGAAGCTTTTTGAAGAGCATTTGCCTTCCAGAAGCTGTAGCAACAGAGCAGGATTTGGCTTTTGAATGCTCCAAAGACTCCTGGGTTTTTTGAAATAATAATAAGAATAAAAAAAAAAAATATTAATTTTATTGGTGGATTGAGTCAAAAAATCCTCTCTCAATATTGCTAATTTTTCAGTCTAAGGAATTCAGCTCCCCTGGTTTCCTTGGCTTAGTTGTAGCCACAGGTAAGGTTCTGGCTGCTTGCTGGTTTGTAGATCTCTGTTTCTGAGCTGGGACGTTTCTTTTTTTTCGCCTTTCTTTTTTTTTTTTTTAATATTTTTTTTCACTCTTGAAAGATCTCAAAAGCTCCCCCTGATGGCAACAAAAAGGATTTTTCTAAGTACTTAATAAGTGGAAATGACTTAGCAGTAGCACGCTCTGAATCTACAGACCACTGTTCCGCTCAGAAGTCCAGTAGAACCAAGTGAAATCGCACCAACTTCAGGCCCAAACCCTGTAACCCACATCATCCTCTTCTTCCATCTCAGAATTAACGACTGTCACACCTTACCTTCCTATTAACTTTTAACAGCAATCACGCAAGCGAGTTTTCCTGGGACTGTAATCTTTCTGCTTTTGCGGATTACCCTATTAGTACAAGTTTGTTATGACTACATACACTTAAAATATACACGATAAAATTAATGAAAGTAAATTTTTCAATGAGAAAGAGTTGTTGCATGCTTGCAAAGCATCGGAGAGATATTTTTCCAGTTTCTTACTAATTTGCAAACAGTCAAGAATGTACAATTGGCATTTTCAGAGATGTGGGATATATCCACAAAGTCCCCCCAGAAGCCCACAAGAACTCCAGCTGACCACCGCCTCTCTGACCATACAGACCGTCCCTCCGTGACAGCTCCACTTACAAGAAAGACCCAAAATACTGGCAACCTCTACAAAGTTTTTAACAGAAGACCTCAAAGCAATTAAGCCTCTCAACAACCAAGAGGAAATTGTCGGTTAGGAAACAAACTATACCACGGTATAAACTCCCATAAATGTCCCCAAGACCTCAGAGGGATGCAAAAAAAGATACTTCTGCGGACGTGCCTGCTCGGCAGAAACAATTTAAGATCAGAGCTCAAGTACTGCACTTTACTATTCTAATCTAATACACAGAGGACAGTGCAAATCAGACAAAAAATTCAAAAATGTAAAGCGAATCTGTTCAACTTCAAATAAGAGCTACACCAGGAAGAGCCCTGCTGCCGGGTATACTGCTTTCTCCACCGACAACTCCCCCAAAGTCCCCGGGAACTTTGCCCACGTCCAGTCTGGAAGAGCAGGCTCTTTAACTTCAATAATGCGGGTTCCAGTTTTGCCAGGGGAAAAAGCTAATTCTGTGAAATCACCATGTTACTTAAGGACATTAAGATTTGGCTGAAATCATCAAAGAAAATGATTGAAACATTTCCATTTGATGGCACTGCACCATTTCATTCTGAACATCTTTGACCTTCTATCTCTTACAATATTACTGGCAAAAGAAAGAGTTTCGCTGTGACCAAAACGCAACACTTCGATGCATCGGACTGCAACTCCAGTAACGAGTTCTGGGCTATTCTCGCTCCAAAGGAAGAGCCCAAAGCTCAGCTTTCTGTACTCAGGGAAGACAGAAGAAAGTACAAAAAGATGGAATTTACCTCCTGAGCACGAATTACATGTTCAATTGGTTTTATTTCTAAGACACAGCAAAAGCATAAAGAAAACGCGATACGTAAACTCTTGAGTCCTGAGTGACAAAGAGCAGAGAGTGGAAGAGATGTGATTTTAGGAATAGCGAGTAAATCTGGGATTCCTTAAGTCTGTGGGTCAGATCTAACTTCCCTGACAACAGATGAAATTCTACCCTGCACAGATGGACATTTATTCTCTGCTTAAGCCAGTACTTAAGTGATGTACGGGCCTTCTGGCAGGGGGGCTTCCACCCAAGGAGAATAATCCTCCTGTTGAACTCGAGCGGAGTATTCTCCTAAGTAAAGGGAGCAGGATATTGTCCTGCATTTAGAGGTATTTTCACAAGTAAAAGGAAAAAAGTACCAAACCCTAGATACATATAGAGAGACAAGAATTAAAATAGATATTTATGATATTATGCCAAAAAAATAGCATTGAGCTACATGCTGTATGCAGTCATTATAAGTAGAAATACTCAGCAGGAATCTTAGCCGAAGCTGCCAATAACTCCCAGGTTCAAGACTAGAGCTGAGTGAATAAATCATAACAAATAATGGTTTTGTCAAATTTCGACTTTTTTTCCCCCTATTTGCAAGCAGACTGCAAAACCTCTCAAATATGTTTGAAATTATATGCCCAATTCTTTCTTGTACTTAGTATTTCTCTAAGGCCAATTAGCACACAATTTACTGTAATGTACACATTTTCACATTTGTTCTGTGTTAATTAGGCAAGGAAGTCACACAGCGTTATTTTTGACTCCCTGGGGGTCAGGTTTAATCACTCATGGTATAGCAAAATTACTAATTTTACATATGATGGGAGATTCCACCGCTTGCAACTCTCCTTGTGAAAAGCAGCGTTGGCTCTTCAGATTACTCATATGAAGGTCAATTAAAAACAATGTTTCTTGAAAGTCGAGCTGCAAAGTCTGCCAGTTGCAGCTGAATTGAGGCCCTACTATTTCGGGCAAGTATTTGTACATATTTGTCCTCGCTGTGCACAACTCCATCAATCACAGCAGAGGTTTACATGGTTTTTACCCCTCACCGATATCCCAATCAAGTCTCTCCGAACTTGGCTTGGGTTGAGGATCACTGAAACGCAATCCAACAGCTACTCTGTTCAGAATCAGACAGGGCCCAGACACCAGATTTTAATGCAACGTGTTGGATTCGGGGAATATTTTATGCAATCAACAATGGTATGATAGGAATCACGCTGCCTCCACAGAACAGTGAGGAATGAAACCCAAAGAGCCGAGAATAGCTTCAAAGAAAAAAGGGATTTGGGCATTCTGGGTTGCGAATCCCATGAAGTCCAGCACCTCTTCGGAGACAGATAGAACCACTCGCTTGGTGTCACGACAGTGGGACAGGGCTTGTGTTGGGTGGAACGTGGCTACAGCTCCTCGCGAGCCCAAGAAAACGCAGAAATGCTAATAACTGAAAAGCCAACAATAAAAAAATGTTCTGTCTTGGAAAAGGTTTAACAGAAGGCCTAATTTGGACTCAGTGTAAATTCGCCAGTTTTTTAAGTGTTTTCTCTGTCTGTCCTTCCTCCTATTTTAAGAAGGACAAAAGATTAGAAGTCTGTGCTGCCTTTACTGTTGCGCTCCATACAACAACAATCCTGATTTTAAGGGTCCTTTATAACTACTGCCTGCACACTCATAAATCCATACAATTCCGCTAACTGGAGCAGCAATCAGAACAGCAGCACTACATTGCCTTTATTAGTGGATAAGAGACTCTTCTACTGCTGGTCCCCCAGTTGTCCCATACATAAAACACACACTACGCTAATTTACATCAATAAAACAGCTTCACGTCAATTTGAAATACACCATTTAATCCAGAAAAGTTTACTGAACAATTAAGAAGTGCAATAAATGACAATCAAGACTAAACATGTAATTGATGACTTTATGAAGGTATCAGTAATTTTATAAGGTAATTTGCAGTCAGCAGCTATAAATTCCTATTTAAACCTGGCATACCACTCTTTTTTGCCCTGCAGAGAGCTATATTTCCTAACAATACTGATGCCTGTTCGCCTGGAATTCTGTTACTTTATCCTTCAAATTTCCCTCATGAAATATCGTATTTCCAGAAAAGTTACATATTCTTTGTATTTTTCACCACATTCTTGAAATACATTCTTGGGGGTGGGGCAATAATCTCTGTTCTACAACACTGTGGTGAGAGCAAAAGGACATGGCAGATGATGTAAGCAATGGGGCACGTTCTTCCTCTTCAATTAAAACATGTAAATGCTAATTAATTCAGCGGGTCCATTTTAATTTGGGCTGTGTACTGTAATTCTGGGTGCTCCAGATGGACCGTCCAGATGAAATCCTTGCTAAAGTGTGAAGAGAAGACCAACCACAGAGCTCACCTACGTGGTGCCCAGCCGCCACTCCAAGCCCACCTCCCTGCGACCCAAGATGCAGCCGTGAGGACGCACGAGGCTTACGGCACCAGCCCCAGTGGGTCCCACGGGGCAACTTTTGGGGCCAGACCCTTTACCCCTCACTTCTGCGGGGCCACATCCCCATGCGGGAGAGCACCGCGCAGGCAAAGGAGGCAGGTTCCTAAACCAGCAGACTGATGGGGGCAGCAAAATCACAGCCTAAAGCAAAAGATACTGAGAGGAGGAAGGACCTCCTGGGTCTCAGCAAGTGCCCACAGCACCATGTCCAGCCGGCCCCACACCGTCAGGGCGGCCGAGGGGCTCTCCTCTGTGCCCACGGCAGGAGCGAGCTCCCAGCAGCCTCCCCACACCCTCCTGGCATTGCCCCTCTTTGGGGCAAAGTCCTGCTTGGAGACCCCTGCCCCTTTTGGACAGGCTTAAAACCCCAACAAGAACACAAACACTCTTTGTCCCACTTTCCCCTCTCATTTAAGGAGACTGAAATGATGCCTGTTTTAAAAGTCTGTTTGCCCAGAGATTCCAGACCCTCAGATGAAAGCAGGATGCTAAACCCTAGAACTGCAGAACACTATTTCTATCGCTTCCGCGCTTCTTACCCAATGACGAATTTCTGAGGGGCCGAGAGGAGAAACTATCAAATGTTGCTCCTGAAAAAACAGGTAAAACCCAGGACAGTGCATGAGGTGATACCCTGATTTTCCAGAATGCCAGATGTGTTATGGGGTTCCCAAACCATATCGCCCAAAGGTTATACGCCCTCCAGTATTTCTGGGGTTGGGACAAATGCTGGGGAAGAGCAATAGACCTGGTTGGGAAGGAAAAGTGAACAAGACAAGCAGTCAACTGGCCAGGAAGGGAAAAACTTGTGATTTGCATCTCCTAGTGATTGCAGATACTGGGAGTTGGTTTATGACCTGCAGGAGGAGGACTGCACAGGGCCAGTGCTTTATTCATCCCTGAGCATTTTCAGTTTGTTCCGGCTGCCTCACTGCAGTCTGTAACTCAGGAGAACTGTATCCATGACGGGACCCACAAGCCC
The DNA here is from genome assembly GCF_965231255.1 of Vanellus vanellus. Classification (NCBI taxonomy): domain Eukaryota; kingdom Metazoa; phylum Chordata; class Aves; order Charadriiformes; family Charadriidae; genus Vanellus; species Vanellus vanellus. The sequence continues at coordinate 3,935,560 of NC_138923.1, read as the reverse complement.
ACCCTGACATCCTCAAATCCATCTCCGGGATGCACAGGAGTACTCAGGCTCCCAAAACAGCCAAGACCAAATCCGGAGGGTGACGGGGCAGGAGAAAAGACTATTTCACTGAACCAAAGACTTACTGGATAGCACCAGACAGTCAAACAACTCTAAGACAGAAAAGACGGGGGCCGCTTGTCACGCAGGGTCCCCTGCCTCTGTAAACATATGGTACATTAGCAAATACCTTCCACCCAAGGAGGCACATATCCACAACACAAAACACACCACTGCAGTTGCTGTTAATTAGTCACCGCCCCATTGGCAAGTCTCAGCCAAGAGGTCAAGGACTGGGTGAGCTCTGGAGCCTAAACTATCCTCTTAGGCCTACTAATGCTTTCCCCACAAGATAAATAGCATGCATGGGTGCAGAGAGGGGCGGGGGCTGCCTTGGAACAGCATCTGGGGCCTCTGCTAGCTGGGTACCTGCTCAGAAGATACATGGGAGGTCATCAGTCTTCCACTACTCTGCTCTGACATTTTCCTCTAGCCATACATCACTTTTAAAACATTAAAGAGAGAGAGGTCATTATCAGCTGTCCCAGAGGAGGAACACAGGAGAAGCGGCGGGGTGGCCCTCCAGTCCCACGCGCTGGGGTGGTCTCCCTCGGGCAGGGTGGCATCGGCCACTGGAGCAGAGGTGGGCCCAGGAGGTGGGCATGGAGAAGAGGGCTCCGCTTGCTGCTCTCGCAGCTCCCCCAAAGCGCAGCCAGCACACGGTGGTACTGCACCAGAAGAGCCACACAAGCTGCGCTGAAAGCCAGAAGGGAAGTGTGGTGCTGGCAGTAAGTATGCATGGGGAGAGACAAGGAGCAGGACTCAGACAGACAGATGGAAATACATGGCTCAGGAATCATCTAGAAAATTCAAACATATCAGGCCATGCTCTAGTATTCACAGGCATCATCTACAAGAAAGTTTAACATACCCAGGTTTTTCCTAAACTAAATTTCTGCTCCAACGCCAGTACTAACAGGATTAACAAGAGAAACCTGTCGTGTCTTGCTATTGAAGAAGATAATCAAGCAAATGATAAACAAATTGATCAAGAGAAAGACACTGTGTGTCATTCTGCAGCAAGAAAGCCAAAAGACAGAATTCAGAGGAAAAGCTTCTCTCTGCGTTTGAGAGCTATTCCCAGTGAAACGGGATTTCCCCTTTCTGCTTTCATTTGAATGGCATTTGAAAAACACAGCTGCAGAGTCCCATGCACACAAGGTATGGAGCCAAGTGGGGAACCCTCCCAGCCAGGCCGTCACAGCCTTCAGCGGCAGATCGGAATTTAGCAGTTTGTCCTGTCTTCACAGCACACAGCACCCAAGTCAAGTCCTCAACTCAACTGCTCGCAAGCCTCAACAGGCTTCTTCTGATCCTCAGCCAGACCTGGGTCCTCGAGATCACCCACAGATCAGCGGTCAAAGGCGAACTTCTACCCCAGGTTGACACCGGGGCCTACCTCAGTCCAAAGGCAACAGCATCCGAACCAACTTCTGCCAAACTGCGGATTATACCTTAAATCTGAAGTTCAGAGCAAGGCAGGCAGGATCTGGCAGCGCAGAGCAAGGTGACCGCCTGCCATATCTAGTCTTTCCAGTCGTGTGCTTAGCTTCAGAATTTGAAAAATCTCCTAACTTTATCTGTCATCCCCTTGCACCTGAAGCAAGTGCTCCAGAGTCTTCCCTCCCTGATCCCAGCCGTGCCATCACGCTTCCCCATCCTTATACCACCAGCCTTGCACCCCAGCTGCTTCATCCTCCCATACCCCCCCAGTACTCTGACCCCAGAATCCACAGATATTAATTGATTTGTCAAAAGAAAGTTCAGGCAAGGATGTATTAAATCAAAACATTCCACTCATACCTCCCAGGCTTCTCAGTGCAACTGAGATTCCTCAAATACGGTAAAAAAACAAAACAAGACAAAACAAAACGGAGGGGGAAAGAACAGAAAGAGTGGAAATAGAAACCAGACAGATGAAAAGCAGAAGGAAAAAGAAAACCAACAACAAAACACAAATAAATTGGAGGACAGCCCTCACTAAAAGCTACAGGTTGGTTTTTTTGTTTTTTTTTTGTTAAGAATTTGGCATCGGTGGCTTTCTGTGATATGTCACTGTGTGAAATAAATACAATATAGCAAGCATTATAGGAAACAATTGCCATATGTGAGGGTGGTGGCAGCCTGTGCTTTCCCCGCCACCCCCTACTGCTTTTGTCTGCACTGAAGCTGCGTTTAAACTAGTGAAATCCATCTCTATCTGTCTTAATGTATAAATACATCTTCAGCCAAGACCCACCACTGTCTACAGTTGTATGGCAACTCTCAATCGAAATGTCTAAGCAGGGTTTTGAGTTTATCCCCAGCTCATTGTTAATGCATTTAGCAGGATTTTCAAAAATTCCCTTTGCTCTTTGAGGTGATACCCGGTTCTCCAGTGATAAGTAGCAGATCTCTCTGATGCAGTACAGCTCACTATTGAGTGTCAAACCCTGTTTGCCCACGAGCATAGAAAAACAGAAAACATCATATGGACAGCTATAAAAGCTGCAGAGAACTGGATCTGAGAAAACTATAACCTTGTTTGTACTGGAGGATATTTCACGTATCCTAGTTTTAAAACCGCTTGTTACTGCACGAGTACATCTGTGCGCAGATTTGGACCCACCAAATGGACTGGACTGTTGAAATGGCAGCTCAGACATGCTGCTAAGGCAGGTAATTAAACCGATGAGTACGTGAATGACCTGGTTAAGAATCTCAAGAAAATAGAAAATTCCTCAGGAGGCAAAAACTAGAATTGAAATATCAAAATTTATCCTGTAGCAAAAATAGCCTCCTTTCATTCCTTTGCCACCAATGCTTTAAAAAAGAACGAGGAAAAAGAAAAGTGCATCAAATGAAAACCCAAATAATACATGAAAACATCCTCCAAAACTAAATAGGCATAGAAGCACAAAGCCCTGTACATATTCAATACTATTTTTAGAATGAATTTAAACCTACAGACTTCAAAATTAATTCTCTAAAGTACATTTCTATAGCGCAATACAAAGCTCATTAAATTCCATAGTTCACAATATTTATACAAGAAGGTACCCTTTGCTATTAAATGCTGTAGGACCTGCCCAGAAAGGTTAGCAACTCTTTCTAGGATACCAAAATCCTTTCAGTTCAGTCCATCACTAAAAAAAGGTTGGACTGATATTAATTTGATCAGACTTGAGTTGTTGTCAGAACAGTTTACTGAAGAGCTACTATGAAAAATAGGGAGGCTTTTTGTTCATAAATGAAATCAACTTTGTTAGGAGTATTCACAATATTTCAGCCTTCAAAATGTCATGTGCTCCAAAACAGTGCATGCTTTGTGGCAAGTAACGTATTGCCAACTTTTAATAGGAAAAGTTGTACGTAGAGTTTACAGCAATTACTTTGGGGGGAATGCGGGCAGCTTTCTCGCTAAAGGTGAGTGGGGTGATGAGCCCCATTGTATAGGTTGGGGAAAATCAACCAAAATCAAGAGCTATATAGGCATGTTGGTGCCTCCCTTTCCAATCATGTCAGTAGAAGTGAAGGATTTAAATAGGAGTTGATGTTCATATGTTCAACTGCGAAGTTTCTACCAGGTTGCAGTGATCGCTGTTCTTTTTCCAACTATGTCAAGGATGGCCAAGATTATCAAGTTGACCTGGTCCTTTCTGATTGCCTTCTGTGACAGGATTTGTTGGAGGACCTCATGAACCTTCACTCCTCAAAACCTCACCTAGAATCCACCTGAAGGTACCAGGAGGTAGCAGAGGGACCAGGGCAGAGGTGCAGCAGACAAAAACATGTGCTGACATATATTAAACAAGTTCAAGCCTCCATCCTTCTACATCTAGCATCTTTTGCCAACGCTAAATTCACCGAGATTGCCATCAGAAAAATGCAATTGAAAAACGAGAAATATTATCAGGCTCAAGAACCAGTGCTTTAAACCGCATCCTATATAGGGGTTTTGTTTCCTTGTTACACTAACTTACTTTTAAATATGACTGATTGTAACAATGGCATGAAATTAAGAGAGAGAGGGGAAAAGAAAAAAAAAAGGGAAGAAAAACACTCTCTGTTTGTTTAGATTGGGTCACATTGTGAATTTAGGTTTCATTTTTCTCTTAATTTTGTGCAAAGATTGGCCTTAAGAAGAAACACATTTCTGGAACTGGGAACCTACAGCATGGTACAGCTTTCAAGACACCATGCCAAAGTGTCTCTTTAATTATTTTTTAGATGAATTTTCCTTGTTGTGAGCTAATGGGTAACAGACCATGTCACAAAAATATTCCACATCCCTATTTATTCAGCAGAGAAGAGCTTTTTCTAAGAGTTTTTAAGCGGTTTAAAAACTATAGGCAGACAGTCCGCAGAACCGGTGCCTACAGGCTGTAGGCATCTAGTTCAGGTTCACTGGAGCCACGTTCAGCCAAGGACTTCCAGTTTCAGCTGCAATTTAAGATTAAACTCAGGATGCTCACGAGGCAACAGACCCATTTGCTTTCCTCTGTTCCCTCACTGGCTTTCACACCCCCCAGTAAAACCCTAAAAGAGCTCTCAGAAACTACAGGTACAGCTTCAACAGCCCTTTAAAATGTACAAAATAAACCTGCTTGAGCGATTAAGATGTTTTTAATGTTGAAGATTACTGAATGCATGAAAATTACCAGATACCCCTGAGTCATCTTCAGCCAGAAAAGCCATAAGGAACCCTGGAGCAAGCCATTTTCGGCTCTAAAAGGCGCCGAAGTCCATGGCAGGAGTCCCCGTGGGAAGCCGGCTGAGAAGCCTGGCTCTGGGGAGCCCTCAGCCCCTCCAGGTTCAGCCTGACTCTTCAGAGCCACTGGCAGAGCGGCGTGTTGGCTTGGGGCACCTCAAGGAAGGGAGATGGCCAAATCTGAGGTAGGATGCTGATGCTGGGGAGAGGGCGGCCACCCAGTGCCCCAGCCAGCCCGGCTCTGGGGGCCCGGGTAGAATCCTCTTTCTGGAGGAGATCACACTTTTTTCTAACCTAAGTCCTTCTCAGAAGGGCTGCTGAAGCCAGCCTGCTTTTTGTTCTCAGTAATCACTTTACCAATATTTCAAAGGCATTATGTAACTGAAACAGTGTAAAGTTATTGCTACCGACATTGTCAATAAATCATTAACATTTCTTAACAGGAACAGCACAACTGTTCATGTCATGGCTGTCTCATTCACTTTCAAATCAAAGCTTTCAAATTAAATATTCATTTAATATTAAAATATTAATGCAGTCCCACTGTTTCTGTAACAAATATTAATTTCTTATGGCATTTCCAGGCAAATGCATACATTATAAACTTCATCTCCCACAGGAGGTCCCTCAGCCTTCCCTTTCCCTCTTTCAGCATTCCCCTGATCCCGGGCCAGGAAGGGACTCTGAGAGAAGGAGGGGCTGCCTGATGAAGGGGAAGCAAGGTGGATAATTCAACTTAAAGTGTACCCCATCCCTCCCCTCCCACACAACCTCCCCACCCTTAGATCAGGATATCGGAGGCTGCCATTATATCTCCCGCCTACAGAATGAGTCATTCATACATTCAGCAATTCCTGTTGGAAAAACAGTGAATGCCTCTGTCACCAGAGCCCATTACAGAAATTAAACTTTGCAAATCATCAGGGAGGGGCAAGATTTAAAGTCTTTCAAGGCGCACGCCTGGTCTCTCCGGTCTGGGTAAGAGCGGAATTGATTTGACAATAAGCTTTTACAGCCTTAATGCCTACGGTAGGCAGCACGCACATACCCGGGTCGGAAGCAGGTCAGAGGAGTACAGTACTTCTCTCTCGGATATTTTGGGTTTTTTTCAGTGGTTCATCTCGGGCAGAAAGGCACTGAATGGAAATCCGCAGTGGCATTTCCATTCTGTACCCCAGCTCGACACGTAAGGCTCGCACGAAGAGCACCCCTTGTCCATCCACCTCTGGCTGGTGCGGGGTGGCCCCGCGCGAGGCTCCTCGAGGCAGCGCGCCGGGGAGGGCAGCGAGCCCGCGGGAACCTGCGGCACCCTAAGGGAAGCTTCAGGCTTTCAAGGATTTCACTCTACAGGAAATGCTGATTGGGAGGATCCAAAGGAAGAGCTAAGATTATTCACTGACAAATGGTCAAGACATAACCCCATTCAGAAAGGCTAATTTTCTGCACAGTTTACTATAATTACTTCTGTTGCTTGTAGCCTCCTTATCCCTCCTCCTGAGACCATTAAATCTACGCTACTCTTCTTCAGAGTGAGGAATAAAAGCTCTTCAGCCTTCAGGCTCTTTGGTATTTCCTCTTACTATTTCCTTCTCCAGTCATGAAATATCCTGGGGTTTTGGGGGGGATTTGTTTGTTTGGGTTTTTTTTGTGTTTGTTTGTTTGTTTGTTTGTTTTTTTAAACCAAGTACTTCATCTGTATGAAATTCAACCACTTGAGTTGTTCAGGGGAAGGGAAATTATTTCTTGTCTAATTTGCCAATGGCTCCAGACCTTCCTATCCCTACATCTCCCAAAGGCCTGTGAGGTCTTTGAGACGGGGATAGCATTATCAAGGCTTAACATCGAGCTTCTGACAGGAGGGGACGCAGGTTGAAACTGCGTGCTGGATTTCAGATAGGCTGTTGGATGCTGACTTTAAAATGATGTTGGGAGATTCCTTCCTCCATAGGAAGAGCAGGAGATGCCACCCTGGAGGTACCATGTCTCTTTATGCCCTTCTAATCCTGCGGCATGCCAAGCCGTGGTGTCTGGGTATTCATGCCCTGAGTGCTCAATGGCATTATGAGAGATACTTTCTCAGTTTATTCTGAAGACAAGAAGTCAAGAGAGCTTAGGTGAAAATCTGTTAGCTCAAATGGGTTCTTGCTTTTCTTTGAGGTTTGCCATCACAGGGCATGTTGCAGAAGCCATATAATCACTTAGAATTAAAATCATAAAGGACTCTATTTGACAGTGCTAGCTTCAGGTACTCTTATCACAGAGAGAGGAGTTTGAATGCTCAGTCTACCTGAGGGTGCTCCTGCTTAGCAATTTTTCTTTCTACGCAAATCCCATACAGAGACTGTCTTTGGAAAGAGTGTTCCTGTGCAGAAACTAGTGGCGTGACCGGTGAACCTAATATTGGAATCATGTTTCCCTAAATTCCCAGAAATCACATACCAGGGTGCAACCATCACCTCCAGGAGAAGCACAGAATCCCACTGATTCGGTCAGGAAAACATCTCTCCCAGCCATCGCCCCTCCTCTCACGGCCCTCGCCCCTCTCAGCAGCCGCCTCCCACTGAACCCATTGCTCCCCCTCCTGCCAAAAATTGTTTCCTTTGCATCTAGCCCCAAATGTAACATTCACCTCCCCTCTTCTTTCCCTGTCTATAATTGCATCCTTCCCCTCTCGTACTGTCCAACTCCTCCACGTTGATTTTCCTTCTCCCATTACTCTCACTTTCCATTCTCTCCCCTCGTCCTTCCCACTTGTAAATGGTACCTTGCTCTTCTTTATATACCACTTTGCCCTTTCTCCCTCCAAAGCAGCATCCAGCTCCTGGAAGCATTCACTGCCTATTTTACCTCCTCCCTGTAAAATACTTCCTGACTTTTTTTTCTTGTTTTTTTAAAGGATGATACATAAAAATAAATCGTATTCTTTTTTGAAAGTCCCCGTGACCATTAAACCACCACACTCAGCGGTAAGTTTTTACAGCTTATCATAAAGCCTCCTGCAGTCCCATTATAGTTGACTAAGGGAATAAAACATCGTTCAAAAATAATCCTAACAGTCTACGATTACTGATTTCCTCCTGTGCTTCTTAACCGATTAAAAAAAAAATCAACATACGAGTAGAAATACTCTGTCCCCAGGTTTTCAGAGCGACACCCAAAGGAGACAGAGGAAGGGAGAGCGCGCAGGGCAGCTCCTGCTGAATCCACCACATTGCTTACCAGTCCCCACTCGAAATGGAGTGGATGCAACGCTCCCAACCACTCGCCTTGCCCTGCACCGAAGAGCCACACGGCCACACATCTGCTGCCGATTAGGACACCTTTGAGCGGCACTGGTCTGGTTGTTTGACCAGGGACTATAGAAGGTGTACCGAGGCCTCCAGAAAGGACATAAGAAACCAAAAAGGAAAAAGCACAGGAGCAGCCTCAGAAGCAGACAGCAAGGCTGGAGTGGGCCCCGGGCTTGGCTGCAGGACCGAGTGGACGCAGGCAGTGTGGGGCCCTGCTCCACGGACGCGTTTTGGGGTGGGTGTGCAGGAGGAAGCGGTGCAAACATGAAGCCTGAGTCAGAGCCACACCTCGCAAGTGGCTGTCACCAACCTCTGTTATTATTATGCAGGAGACTCCGGCTTTAGTGGGAAGGTTTTCTGGGCTGTGGCCAGTGAAGCGATTGCTGTAGACGACATTAGGCGACCAGGATATTTTTCTAGCACAGACTAAAGGCAGAAGCTATGTCGTTGCTTTGGCTTCCCTTCTTCCATAGCTTCACTAGGGATGAAAGTGGATCCCTTGGTGGGGGAAAAACTTTGAACGTGCAGTCAGCAACTCACTCTTTTTTTGAACAAGTTATTTAAAAGTACTAATAATCGCATTAGGGGTGAGCACATTTTCCGGCTCTCCAGCTCACTCACTCTCCCTAACGCTGACATTTCAAATAGACTGTTATAGAGTTACACCATTACCAGATCAAAAGGATGACACAGGTAGCCTCAATTATAAATTCAAGTGGTCGTATTAAGTGAAAAAAATCTCATGAAAATAATAGTGTTAGGTTTATAACATTACTCTCTGCAGTTGTAGCATGCTCTGTGAGCAGTAGGGAGAATTAGAAAAGCACTACACCCTGGCCCAAAGTTTCTCTTACCTCTACGTGATGATTCTCAAAAAACTTTCATATGAGAAACGCAAGATGACCAGCAAAATCTATAGTAGCACAGACCTGCAAGTTTTCTCAGTTGATATATGGATTCTGTTCCTTTTAAAAACAAAACAGCAAAAAAATCTGCCACTAAACCACCAAATCCCCAAATAACTACCAGCGATACAGAGTCCAAAGGATCGTGCTACAGCATCACAGCACAGAGCGAAGCAGGGCAGGTGCGTGGGTACGTAGATTTGCCCTTCTCGGTCTCTCACCAAGGCCTCTTTTGCTGCCTGCACTCCCTCTCAATCTGCCACTATCTTGAGCTCGGACCAGACAAAACTTTTCACCTGCCTTCCCATTGAGCTGGGTTCAGCATGTCACATTCTGTGAACAGCTCTGGTTTTGCTTTTAATATTGGTAATATTCTCCCTCAGCTATTAATTGTATACAGACACTCATTTCCCTATGTGCTCCACTATCCCATGTAGTGTCTACCTAGAAGACTTTGGAATAACTGGAGGCACAAAGACAACATTCATAGAATCACAGAATGGTTTGGGTTGGAAGGGACCTTGAAGATCATCCAGTTCCACCCCCCTGCCCTGGGCAGGGACCCCTCCCCCTAGCCCAGGTTGCTCCAAGCCCCGTCCAACCCGGCCTTGAACACCTCCAGGGATGGGGCAGCCACAGCTTCTCTGGGCAACATTGATTAACAATGAGCAAAAAGTAACTTTAAACAATGCATCATTGCTCTGTAAAGCTAAAATGCACTCCCTTTCTGCATAACTTGCAAAGTGTGTTTTAGTGATAATTATGATGGGCAGACATCATTTGGAGCAGGAACATTTCTTCCCAACATGGGGGAGTGAGGGGTTTTCCCCGCCTTCATTCTTTATTTTTCTCCAGTATGCTTATCCCAATATCAAATTAGGTAAACTCTGGTATTTTCCTGAGATAACTTATGATCCCCCCCAAAAGTTCCAAGGTTTGTTTGAAGGACTCTCCCAAAAACTTGAGACGTGTTGCTGCCTCTGCTCTAGGCTCTCCAAATTCTTCAAAATTCAAAGGAGGGCAGAAGACCTTTCCTGGGATTTACATCTTGCACCTGACCGAACTATGATGCCATCAAAACAGCCCCTGACGTGACATTTTGACAAACCGGGTGCTGTGAAGCCAGGAATTGCAGAGGTCTACAGAAACTGAAGCTTTCCGAAAAGGTAACTTGAATGTCCTCTAAAACACCAGGCTCACAATGTACATTGACTTAAGCCTAAGATTTGGGGGAAAAGTTGCATTTCCTTTCTCCAAACTTGTATCTATCCTTAGCTTGCAGCCTGCAAGACAGAGAGGATTATACCTTCCTATCGTTTGTGCTCTGTCTCAGCTCCGTGCAGGTAGGCTAAGGATGATGATGCATCCAGACCACGCTGCCATGGCAGAGCTAGAAGAGTTATTACAGTGACAAGTGGCTACTACCCGACCACTACCCAGGAGAAAGTAGCGTTATCTTGAGCTACCAAAAACTACAAGCAGGGATTTTTGTAACATCGATTAGGAAAGCTGCATTTTGTAGCCCGGGAATGCCAAATGGATATTCATGTCAGAACCTGACACTTCACACAGTGTACAACGTCATAGACGCCAAGACTCTCAATTTTTTACTATTTCAGTTTTTTGCAGTATCATGGTTTAAAAAAAACACCCAGCCATCTGTTGCAATTATAGCAATGAATTACACCACCACAGATGGAAGAAAATTCATAAGGTTGCAGAGTCAAGATTTCGGTGATTAGGAAATCCCTGAATTATGCTTGATTGTGCAATCAAAATTTGTTCCCCATGTGCACACGCACTACAACAATGTCCCCAACACGACGATCACATGCTCCTTTATCACATGCTGCTGAGGGCTGCCTCACTCGGGGCACAGATCCTGGCTCCAGAAATGAACTGGGGTGGAGAGCAAACAAAGCTCTAGTTTTGGCACGTGAGCATGGACAGCAGTCTCTTCCTCTCCCATGCACTGAGAGTTCAGAAGTGGGGGCTCCAAAACTGAGCCACATGCACAGCTGGAGGCAGAATTAGCTGCAAATTTAGGACCAGAAAAATGCACATCAGCAGAGCGAGACCTCCATGTCCTATCAACAAATATCAAGTCTTTCTGTGTGGATGTTTGAGAGTTTCACATTGAAACAGCTGTGAGTTTGTTTGGTTTTTTTAATGGGTAATACAACATAATTTCCTCCCAATTTGTTCCTGGAAAGAGAAAACTACTTTGGCTCAAATGTTTTAAGAGATGAACCAGCAGGAAAAATTTCAGCCTGCTGAAATTTTTTTCAGTAACTGAAAAAAAAAATCCTAGTTTCATATTGAAAGCACTAGAAAATCGTAACCTTGGCTGTTATCTCTCACATGGCCTATTCTCAGAAGCAGCTACACCTGAGGGCATTTGTTTTAAGGTAGGTTTGGTGGTTTGATTTGGTTTGGTTGGGGTTTTTTAAGCTGCAAGTTAAATTCTGGACCATTCAACAATTTCTCTTGAAGCTATGTAAAATTCAGCTAATAGTTTTGGCCAAAAGAGATGAAAAAGAACAGAAAACCAAAGCTTTTGAAAGAGTCCAAATGTTTCAGTTCCAACTTTTCAAAATGATGGGATTCAATTTTTCACTCCGTGTGAAGTTTTGAGAGCAAATTCACCTCCATTTAATTTTCAAGCACGGAACGCCTATATTCAATGCTTTATTTCAAGCCAAACAAAAGTTGCTGTCTAATCTGATGCCCTCCACGTCTTGAGGAGAAGGCACTTCATGAGGTGGCAGTGACAAGAAGCTGTGCAACGAATGTCAGCACAGCTTTTCCACAGGCTGAAATCTTGTCTATGCAAGATCCACAAGAGTCTCTTTCCAGGAGTTTTTGGACATGTGCTAAGCAGAGAAACATATTTCCAAGACTCTCGTTATCTGAGACTCTGCTTTCCCTCTCTGGGTGGGGTTTGGAAGATGCTTTCCAGAGACACCCTCCGCAATCATGCAGTCACTGTTAACTGCATTAACACCTCCATATTTGGCTAAATTGTTGGTTTGAGGTACCTTCTGGTAATTAGTTGTCCAGTGCTGACCTCCATTTGCAGCGCTCGCTTAGTTGGGACAGCCCTCTGCAAAGGCATTTTGGTTCACCTCCGGAAAGCTTGCAGGAGACTGGCAAAAAGCTGTTCATTGAAAATATTTCACTGTGGTGTTTTGCCTGTCCTTGGAGCAGCTCAGGGATCGCTTCTTCCAAGGGTAACTTATTATCCTCCACAAGTTATTTCAGAAGATGCATTTCTTCCCTCTGGGAGGGGAGGAATTTCCCAAATTCACTGTATAGCTCTATCATCCTGATTCTAATTGGGCCTATTTATAACTGAAGGCATCTGTCACCTGGCAGAAGAGAGGGCAGCTCTAGACTTAGGGAGGATGCTCGTTGCCTTTGTCACGCAGGAGGCACGAGTCAGATTCTGCTATGCTATCAACGGACTCAGTCTTTTTTTCAGGAACAAACGATAATTTTGTCCAGCTAGTGCACTTACTACAAGTTTGTTTGCCAAGTGGAGTGGTGTCGCCTCCCTCCTTGATTATGGTTAAGTAAAAGTGGTTTTGTTTTAAATGGAAAAACAAATGGAACAGATTCTCTGGCCTTCCAACCCTCACAGGCACCTTTGGTATGAGGTTTATCACTCAACAAGGGGGAGGGGGATGAAATAACTTTTTTGGACGCCCCTTGTTACAATATGGACAGCTGATCATAATACAAGATAATCCACAGCGAATTATCTTTGACAATGTTTTACAAAACCGTCACAATGGTATGCAAGTTAGAGAAAAAAGCTCTAGGCCAAATCCCTAGAAAACATAAATCGATTTATACTGGAGAATATGCCCCTTTGTCTATAGCTTACAGATTTATTCATGCCAAATCACTTCATAGAGAAGTCTGGGCTTTTTTTGTTGTTGCTGGACAAGTTACTTAGGAACGCAGTTTTGCTGGTTCCTGCATAAGAACAACCTCACGATCAGGCTCAGTCTCCATCTCGTTCAGTATCCTGCCTCTCTGTCCAGGGGCAAAAGGCAGCGCCTGAACCAGAACATCCTTCATGCATATGACAGAACAACAGATGAGACCTGAAGGTAAACCGAAGCTTCGTTAACCCAGCGGAAAAAGCAGCCAAGTACCTGCATCACTGTGAGGCTTTTGGTATCATAGTCCACAGGTAACTGATTTCACGGTTCCCTGACAACTCACAACTTCTGAGCCATGCATTCATTTCTACCTGCCACCTTCTGCTAGATCAATGCTAAACGCATGTGCGCTGCTGAGCTACCGGCACCACGCTTCTGGCTTTCTAGATGAAACAACTACGTTTCGCTGGCAGACTTAAAAGCAAGCATTACCTATTTCTCTCATCTGAGGCTGTAAGAAACATTCAGAGTGGGATTTCTTATCTACTAAACCTTCTGAGGGCTGGCCTGAAGGACATGGACTCTGTTTCCTTGAAATAGCACACAGCGTATTACATCAAGCTCGTGTCTGTCCCAAGCTGAACTACAGAGTAACTGGAGAATGGAAAAACGCTGCCAGCGCCCAAGTTTCCTGTTGCCACCTCCCACTGTAAACTCCTTATCTGGGAAATGCCTCGTGAATCGGATGGCAGAGTTTTGAGCCAAGAGCCACTGCCTCTTCTGGTGCCCATCCTGCCCGAAAGAGCCCAGCGCGCCTGCAGAGCTGATCCCGGGCAGGACAGCCCTCGCCCCACCACGCAGGAGGAGGGACAGGGGGAACGGCCGAGCACACCGAGGAGGATCGCCCTTTCCAGGCTTGCGTAGCATTGCGTATAACGCAACGGGATGCTGATAAGGAGGGAGGGGGAACGACCAATTTTGCCATCGGATGGAATAAAATTAGCTTAGGTGAGTAAGGGTGTCTGGCTGGCAGACAGCCTATTTCGAGTACAGCCCAGCGCGCTCAGCTCCACGGCCAAGAAAACAGTGGGATTTGTATTTTAAAGTGCTTCGTTAGACTAAGTGCTCGTAGCCAAAGCTGAGAGCAAGTCGTAGGGGGAGGAATGGGGTGGTGGCAGCTGGGAGTCTGGCAGCTGTGTGATCTCTGGGGGCGACAAATGAACATGTAAATTTCTATATTAAGCAGCAAAAGCATCTATTAGAGTAAAATTGCTCCAGCTTAATTGTTAGATAGGCATGTTTGTTAAAATACAATTTAAGCAAGATCGTATCGTTCTTCCTCACTCAAGAGTGTATGCTCGATAACGTCGTTTGTCAGCAACTGCCTATTATGTTAAATAGCTGAGGAATTGCTGGATATCTTTCTGCTTAGATAATAACATTAAAGTTTCTTGAAGCATTTTAGAAGTCTGACTAATCTCTCTGTCTCTATTTTATTTTTCTAAAGTGAATTTAGGGCTGGTGAAAGGTTCCAGATTGACAGCCCTGGAGACAGGAGCTGATTGCTTATCCACATAATAGGTACAGTCCAGACAGCTGGAGTGTGCGTTCCGCTCCCGCGCAGCCACCGGGTCTGGGTCCTGCACCTTGCACTGTCACTTTGAACACCGAAGAGTGGCTGGAAGGCTTTGCTGCACGTGTGATGGTGGTGGGCATTCACGCAGGTGATCCACGGGTTCGCCAGGTAAACCTTCTCGGGTTCCCTTCATAGCCAGAGAGGAGGTTATGATAAATCACCCTCAAGAAAAACCAGCAGGAGCCAAACTTCGTCTTATCTACCTCCTGACTACGAAGGCAGCCTTGGGACTCCAGGCTCAGGGAGGCGCAGTTAACAGGGAGTCTATGCGGCTCACTGATCTCCTGGGAAGCAACAGCTTTTGTGCAGGTGCCTTTCACAACACGCAAGCAAATACCCACAGCCTCAAGCCAAGCTTGAAGTCCAGGCCTTGAGAAACGCCTGCAGCTGAGAACTGGCAAAGACACGGAAAATAGGCTTTGGCTGAAACTGCCTAAAAGCGCAACAACCGGAGCCAGCCAAACAACAGAGGATTTGTTTGTTTGCTTCTGACACATCCAGAGCTGAAACCACCTGGATGCCTGGACAATCATCAGCTGGCAGCAACGTTCAGACACCAACAACCCAAGATGCATTTGAACGACAACTTAGTTACAGGAAAGCTAATGATACAGGGTACTAAAGCTATCCAAGTCCCTGACTCACAACTTCACTCTCCATTCAGCTCTCATTACTGGGCATTCCCACATACTGAAAGATATATGCATTTGTAGGAAGAATTTCATACTGCAGGAGACATGACGACTTGTGGGAAAGTACTTTGTTGAGGACGCAAGTAGAAAAGGTACCTCTGGAAAATGCATCAAGCCAGACAAGTCCTTTTGAGTTCTTTACATATTGCACTGTCAGATTTTCTCCTGCTGGCAGCACTTGAAGGTCTGCTTTGGCAAATCCTACTAAATCTGTGCGGCGCATGGAGCAAACAGGTAAAAAAGCAGCAAATCGAACCAAAGCAGGTAGATCTGGATGCTATCTTAAACAAATAAGGAGAATATTTTATTTGGCTGTCACACCTTTTTTCATCTGTAGAAATGTTATTGCTCTTTGGATACCAATATGGCGAGCAAGAAGGTAACAAATTAAAACCGGGTATTACTTTTTCATAGCGGACAAAGCCCTTCCTTTCTCCAGCCAACTGCCTCCAAACATCCGCATTCAAGCTCTGTATTAGCCAGCTTATTTCTATAATGAATTGGGGCAGTTTCCGGCATCAAATCTTTGTGACAGCCAGAGCGAAAAGCAATCCTAGGGAAAACCATACGAGATAAATGACCTTTACTCAACAATTCTTAGGTTGCTCTTGGGAAACTGTAATTGTTGGAGGAGGGAGGAGGATCAACCACAAGCCTCAACAAGAAGAAAGGTTTTACACAATAGTTCCTTGTTTTCCAAAATTTCCCCAAACAAACATCACAGTAGCAAATTCTATATTTTTATTTCATTCTGGTTCGGCTCTCAGAAGAATATCTACATCTCCAGTCCTGTAAAGACACATGTACGTTATTAATATACACCTTACAAATGCTGCTTCATGCAGCTACTCCCGGAATGCAAAGTATTGTTTACACACAAAAGCCTTTACAGAATTGGAGGTTTGTCCTCTTATATGCTTATTCAAATGCAATCAGACATTATCAATTTCATTTCCTACCAGTGGAATATTACAATTGCAAATAATTTCTCTTTTATCCCAAATAGTCACTATTCCAAGGCACAGTGTGAAATTGCACACATTTTGGTTATAGCTCTAAGCAATACACACATCATAAGTGCAATGAGCTGAGCTCACTCCAGTCCCAAAATTGATTTGGCTTCCACACCTCTGCAAATTAGGTTACATATTTCCATGCTCAAGTGAAAAAGCCAACCTGCAACTTTAATGCTTAATATTTAAACAAAGTGCTTAATGTTTACACACGAAGTTCTTTTTCTAAATTTAAGCCTTTGCCTAAGTTAGACAGAAAATAGTAACAGGTGAACCTCAAACCATTGGAAGGTTGGGTCCAGTTCAGAAGCTTATCCAAAGCCCTTCTGTGTTTAAAACACATCGGCTTAGAGGCTTGCAAGGACATGAGTCATTTGGATGCCACTCTGACTTATTATAGGCCATCAAACTTTGAGTGATGGTTCCCAAGTTCTCTTTCTGATCACCAATTTGGCTATTGCTTTCAAGTTTAATGATGCTGAGTCACACCGATGATAAAATCTTTTGGAAAACCAGTTTAATCTGTCGGCAGAGCCACAGCAAAATGCAGGTCTGTCTGAGCCATGCCCCGATTTGCTCCCATCTCAGCTTATTCCAGTCCACCCTGGAACATTCCTCAAGGCCACAGCTGATGCAAAGGTGATATAAAATTAATAGATCTGCATTTGACTCCTCAGTCCTCCTATTACCAGGGGTATTCCAGAAAGGCCCTAAGATTTCACCTGCAGCACCTCTCTGTCAGTTCGGTTTATGTTAAGAGCCACAGAAAAACGTCAGATCAAACCCTGTGGCTAACGCAAGATGTAAATAGTTGATGCAGGAGAGTTATATAAACTCACGACAGCTGCATTCACCCCAACTACACCCCAGAGCTGGGCACTGCACCACAGGAAGAGCAGTTTTTCTGCAGACTGAACATAATAAGTCCACAGTTGAGAGAAAGTTGCGTGCTCTGCAGCCATCCTTAGTGCCTTGTCTCTAGAGACTGTCCAAAGCCTTAAAAGGCAGCCGTGGCCAGGTCTGGGTGAACCCAGGGGCCTTCAGAACATCCCATGGAACTCTTCTTCTGGTAAAACTCACCATTAATCCACCAGGTTGAGGCATCCCATCTCGCTTTATCTAACTGTTTATTGTAGGATGATATGATCCACCACAAAAATCACAACAGCCTTTATATACCAATAAACAATTTAAATATTCTTAGCTTCACGGTCCAGAAATAATAACCATTTTTATCATTGAGAGATAAAGGGAGCCAAGAAAAGTTAATAAAAAGGGAATAACCAAGCTTTCTGGAGCCTAAGCAAAACTTGATACAGCTCAGAGTTTCACTTAAGTCATGTTCTTCTTCAGCTTCAGTCTTAGTAGAAATAAACCTACATAGTTAGCTGGTGCCATTGAGTTTATAAAAAAAAACCCAACGGTGTTTGCAGACAACAGTGAGCTGGTAAAGCACGATTCTTAAAAGAAAAAAAAAAAAAACCACCACAGCAAAAAATCCTGTTTAAGCTCCTCCGAGGCTCTACTCAAGGCCACTGACATTGACAGAACTCTTCACTGACTTTATCATCTTCTCCATCAAAATTGCTCTTCCTTCCTGGAATTACCTAATCGACGTCTCAGCCAGCCTCACCTCTCTGCTGTCGTTCATTTTAGGGCAGAGGACTGCGATCACACACATGCTTGCTGAAGCAGAAGACTGTGTCCACTGGCAGAGCATGGGGTGGCTGTGACACGGTGAACCAGCGGGAAGGAAGTCCACCCTAGTGGGAATTGGTCCTTAGGGATTTATGTGTACAGTCATATCATTACAAACAGAAACAGAAGAAACCAACAGAGAGAGCCAGAATTTAAGAAAAAATTACTACCCTTAAGTAATGGCAGTAACTTACACCAAAATTATGCATCATCTATGACGCTTCTCCAGGAATTTCTGGACCCGTTCCTGTCACAACTTCAGAGAAGAAACCTGGGCTATAACAGGGCCTAAGTTGTGCCCGCTGATGGCGACATCACAGAGATCAAATTCAATCAAGGGAACCCAAATAATCTATTTTTATTCCTGCAACTTCTGGTAAATTTTATTTCTGTGACTTGAGGTGATTATTTTTCCCTTTTGATACCATTTTCAGTGTATGCCCTTCATCTCCCCTGTGGAGCCAGCCCAAATGTCACAGAGACTATTAATGGTGTATACTTAACACACATACTTACAGTATGTTCATTCTCGGGGAGACTAAACATTATTGAAAGGTTACAGCATTTATTTTGATGTGTGTCTGTTTAACCAATTCTAGCAAATGTTACACAAACACAAAATGGGCTTTCCTCCCCTGTTCCTCACAAGCCACCCCGAGCCGGTGATTTTTAAACAGAAATCCTCCCTCACATCAATGAAGAATTAAAAAACCTGATACCACAATATGGCCCATGGAGATAGTTCAAACGTACAGCAAACAGACACGTAAAGGAGAAAGAAACATTTCATCCTCACTCCCCGCAGCCCTACTCCAGCCAGTTGGCAGCTTCCAGTCCGCGGGTTTCTATCCCTTTCTGGCTGATTTCAGGGACCACCTCTCCAGCAGGAACGCGTTCTTAGGAAGAATCAGCAGTTTGATTCCTCGCTATTTTCATTCTCAGTTAATGGCCGAGATTTGGATGGATTTCTTGTGATTCCTAAGGATTTCCTGTTTTCATTGGGACTGGACATAACAGTCAATAAATACAGCCCTTCCTGTGGCCAAGTCCCTAGCAAGGAGCACAAGCATGGAGCAAACACCAACCCTGTAAACCACTGGTTAGAATTTAAATTTTCATATTATCCCAGCTGTTTAGAGAGGATCTAACCATGCATCCATCCTTAACAGTCACCACTCATCTGCAAAAGTGGGATTAATAATCCCCACTGTATCTACTAACAACTCTATTGACTCTCAGGTGTTATTTCAAGAGAGTTAGACCTTTAGGAAAAAAAAAAAAACAAAACAACAAAAACCAAACAAAACCAACCAGTAGTTTCCCCCTCTTGCCTCAAACTGTATAAAATCAGGAAGACTTAGTGCTCGGAAAACCCCACCTCACACCTCCACTGACTGCAGAGAGAGTCAAGGGCATATGAGGCCACAGCAAAGGCAGGCAGTGCTGTTTCTCGTGTGCCGGTCCCACCTTGTTTCACCATACCTTAGGAGTCGCTCCTGGGGAACGCATCCAATGCCATCAAAGCAGAGCGCTAGTACGGACACTGCGCATGAAGCCAGAGTCATAAAGCAGTAGCAGCAGCTAATATTCAGAATATTAGGAAAGCTAATGAATACATTCCCTTAGTCCACATCCCCAGCCCAAAAATACAAACTCCCACTGCCAGTCACCGATTAAATTCAGTGTCTTGTCTTTATGCTGGAAGAAATTAGGCTGACAGGACTCCTTCACCAAAAGGTCAAATGTGAAAATAAACTAAGAAAAACCAGGCTGTCCTTTCCTCAAGCATCGCACCGCTCTGACACCTCGTCCTTGGACACTAAGCTGCCTTTTTTCTCCGAAACTCATCTTCAAGCAACCAACGTTTCACCCTCTGCTTCTCACCTACCTTCCAGCCGCCAGCCAGCGCAGGCCCTGCCCGGGCGCTGCCCGCAGCCGGAGCAGCGAGGAGGTTTGCTGCTGCGGGCAACTGGGAAGTGGTGTCAGAGGCCTCATGGCCGGCCTCTAATTGCTCCCAGAGCCCTGTAATCCTACCTGCGCCGTCTCCAAATGGACCAGAGCCGTATCTCGGGTGGTATTATGGGGTAAAGGAGGAGCTTGGAGTTAGGCCAGTAGAAGCAGAATAAAAGAGCAGCCGGTTCTCCACCTCAGCCTGCTCACCATAGCGTCCTTGCCTTCACACCCGTCGTGTCCCTGCGTTCACACCCGTCGTGTCCCTGCGTTCACACCCGTCGTGTCCCTGCCTTCACACCCGTTGTGTCCCTGCCTTCACACCCGTCGTGTCCCAGCCCTCCCAGTTCAGTCAGACTGGGAAGCTCCCAGTGCACTGCTTCCAGCCAAGCAACCTTGGAGGAGAGAAGAGGAGAGACTCTGTCCCCCAACTCAACACAGCAAGCCTTGGTCCTCAGAAGATGACCTTGAAAGAAATGCCCTTCTCAGGGCAGACAGCCCAGCGATGCTGTGGAAGGGAGCTTAGCGGCTCTTGCACAAATAGCCATTGGCATTTGCCTATTGCCAAGACTGCAGACTTAAAAATAAGTAAACAAAATAGAAATCTAAGACTGGCAATATCTCCATTCCTTTGCCAGTCCTCAGAGCAACATGGAAGGTTGCACTCTACTACTGCAGACGAGGGTCACTGGGGCAATAGTTTCTAAACGTTTGACCATTGGCTTTGCTTCCACCTGGAGGCATCATCTCACGTGAACTTGCTGCAGGCTCACGAGCCCCCGTTGTGCCAGACCTACCAAGAACACGGCAACCTCCTGGGGGACCAGTGCACAGGGGGTCACAGTCACCCTTTGCTATCATGGCAGCCCATGTTTCCCCCGTTCCCTACGTGGGGACCGCCCCAGCACAGAGAAATGTCCTTCCCTCACCTCAAAAGATGAATGAACCAGAAAAGTACAAAAACGTCAACCCAGCCGGAATAAAACAGCAACTATTCCCAAACACGACACCAAAGCTCTTACTGAAAGTTAAAAAGCAAATATTTTCATAATTCATTTTTCAATTTCATGCCACCTCTGCACTAATTATTTGCGGCCAGGATTCTGCCTGCCAAAACATTACAAAATGCTAGCAAGCAATGCTACAAGAGCAATCTTTTGGGGGGACTTCTCACACAACAGTCCCACAGTCACAAGAAACGACGGAGGCAGGTAAGCTTCGAAAGAGCCACCCGGAGCAACTCGTCGACGCTTCCCTGAAACAGCTCTGCAGCCCCCGCAGTGCCCTCCCTCCTCCACCCCTCCCCGCGTGTGCAGCGGGACTGGTCCCTGGCAGAGCCCGCGTTACAGGGTATATAGGGCCCTACGGTGTAGAGGGCCCTACAGGGTGTTAGGCGGCTGTACATGTGCAGAGCCGTGGAAGCAGAGGAATCAAACAGCTGCATAGTTTCTGACCATCTCAGCACAACAAGCCCGTGTCGATATGCGGAGAGGAATGCGGAGACCTCAACGGTGCCTCTCGACACCCATCTGTTTTTTAGAGTCAACTTCCCTGAACTCCTCTGCAAACTATTAGCGCGCTGAATGTCCAGTCGAGGGCTGCGTTTTGTGTGTGTGCTTTAATTCCAAAGTAAACTCTTTTGCCTCGAGAAACATGCAACACAATAAACTAATTTGAGTTGAGCTTAGTTTAATCTTTCTGGGCTTTTTGTTGTTTTGATCTGATCCCAGAAGTGGAAGTCTGGTTTAGGTATCGTGTTTTTGTTTTGTTTTGGGGTTGAGGAGTTTTTTTTCCTCTTTCTGGGATTTGCTCTCCACAAGCCAGATTCCTGGATTTGACAAGTTCTGTTTTATGCTACTTACACTGCCACCTGCACAGCCGGAGAGAGATTTAAAAGGCCGACTTCCCTGTTGGTAAAAGCAACAACAAGCAAACAGAGAGCCGTGTTCAGAACAGCCCGAAAGGAAATTTGCTTCCTTTCTTCACATTAATTTACAGATGTGTTCTTCCCCATTTTCCTACGCTCCATCCTTGTACCTGGCCAATGCTTTTCCTCCTTTTCAGTGTGCCGACTTCAGCCCATAGAAGTTCTCCTGCCACATTAGTTTTGTTTAATAACCCTCTTTTCTTACACTTACTAATTTTGCCACCGCCTGAAGACGAAGCGACAGGGAGCCACACAGGTACACAGGCTGCCTCAGGGCCGCTGCCGTGGCAGTTTCTGCTGAGCAGCGTCACCTCCGTCTCATCTCATTGCTGCTCTCACCAGGCCAGGAAGACCCGGAGACCACAGCTGTCCCTTCAAGAGCCCAGTGATGTCATTTGCCCGATATTCAGGCCAAACGAGGCTAAACGTCGCTGACTGGTGAAGTGATTCACGTTGTACAGAGTCCTGCACGGGGTCGAGAGGAGGTTCAGGAGTCCTGACTCAAAATCTCTTGCGTGGCTGAAGAGACCACAGCTCAAACAGGAAGGGTGGGGAGCAAAAGCGACGGAGCAGAGAAGAAGGAGGTTCACTGCAGCCCAAACCCGGCAGCATCAGCCTGGATATTAAGGCGATAAGCCTAACGTACACACTTCTGCTGCAAATTTTAATTTTGGAAAACCAAAGGTCAAGGGATTGGAAGTTTTGCTCAGTTCCTAGCGAGGTCTGCCAAGCACTACTGTAACAACCCAGCTTTCTGAGTACGTTACAGGCACAGTAACGGAAAAGGAAAAATAATAATAATAAAAAAGGAACAAGTAATCCCTTTGTATAAAATGAAAGCAAATAATGCACTGTAAATATAAAAGCTATTTGGAGAGGTGAGACCTGACGTTACAACTCAATGTGATTCTCTAATGCAGCGCACAACTCAGAAAGCTGTCTCAGAAACAACAGTGTTTTTCTGAACTTCTTTCTTTCACAATTGTATCACTATTTAGAGCAAGTCAATGGAATAAAAATAATTAAAAAACAAAAAGTAAAGGCCAACTATTTCTAAACATAAGTGGGACATTTCCTTCAATCTGTGTACCCTTCACACTCTCTCCAGTTCCCTCCCTCCCTATTCAGATAAACCAAAGTGAATAAGCACACCAGGATGCGAGAGCAGAACAAAATGACTAAGACCTCGATGCGTAATAATATGTCTGTACTGTAACCAGACATAAGCCTTTTAAAAATTCAAAATAGGTGACTCAAAGCTATGGAGACTTTTCCAAACTCCAGACAGAACAAAAAAAAAAAAAAAAACAACGCATTAGGATATTTTCAGTTAAAGCAATTACATTTAAATAAAGCTGCTTATTATTGTAATTGCAGAAAAGCTCTACAATTCAGTTTGGCTTTGATAAGGAGGCATGGATGGAGAAGCATCCAGGACACACACTGCCTTGATTTGACATCTGTCTCCCTCCAAGTCACTTATCTTCACCCACTGGAGGTATAAGGACAGGCTGTTATCTCAAGCAACTGCAAATTAGATGCTGTTTCAAAAGAACCTTGATTTTGTGCATAAATCACAGCTTCTTGTAAACATTAGAGTGCTCCTTGGTCTGCAGAAAAGGAGGGAGTGCCACAGGCAGGAGGGGATACGGTGATTCCTGTGCTGCAGATACCGCATAAACCAGGCACTAAAAGCACGAGCTGCTGCTCTGAGCTCAGCGTGGGACTGAGCCCCGTAACCTGTGCGCCAGACCCGAGCAGAGTGCCGCAGCTTCGACAGCGATGAACTGCACCCAATCCCTCAGTCCCGCAGAGAGGCAGCTTCACAAACCAAATTCTTCTTCAACTATCAACTTTCAGCTAATGAACTTGTAAGAAGACCCACATCCACGAAATGCGGTGCAGAGAATAACTGTATTCAGTACCAGTTGATCAGATAGGCCCTAAAATACCTTTTTAAAAAAAAAAAAAAAAAAGAGTAGTGTAATTGAATATTCAATCTACAGTTGACAAAAGATAACTCCACATCAAGGTACTCCTGGAACGCAAGAATGCAAAATATTCTGCTCCGGGCCTAATCCTGATTAGGTGCCTTGGGCTAAAAGGAAATACTTATTATTTCTGTTACAAAACATGAATAAACAGAAGCCCTGGGTAACACGAAGTGAAAACTGACTAGGGATTCCAAGATTTACCCCATTAATCATAAATTACTAAGAAAAACAAGATATAAAATAGCTCGCTTTGTTTTCTTCGGCTTTTGAAAGAAGCAGCAGCCACAAAAAAAATGTACGAACGGATGATAAAATAGCAACGATTGTGTAGAAATTGCATCTCGGGTGTGCACGGTTAGTTGTTCATTCGGATGGCTCACTTCCTAATGGAGGGGCCAGGTTGTGCAACAACTTCTTACGCAGGGAAGGATTACGGACACAGCAGTCCCACTGGCATTGGTGGAGCCGGGAGACGCCCGTTGTGGCCGTAGGGGGCTGTGGGTCTGACCCAGGCGCTGCAGTGACTCCGGCAGCAGGGCTCCAGCGTTCCTCCTGGGAAGCCACGCTCGGATCGCCAGAGCTGGAGGGGGAGAAGTCCGGTCGGATCATCCAGCTCGTTTCCCTGCCAGCGCAGGTTTGTCTTCAAGGACGTTTTCTAGGATTTTGTCCAGATCACTTTTAAAAAAGCCCTAAACAATGGGATTCCACCATCGTGCTGCAGCGACTATTTCATAGCCCAGTGCCCTTCACTTAGAAACGTTTCCCGATAACCACGTTTACTGTGTTTCTTTCCTATGTTATTCCATGATTTGTAGCCCCAGACTGCTCCCTCTCTGGCAAGGGCATGGCATAGAATTAAAATTTAGAAGGATACACCTTGTTGGGATTGCAGTGGTTTATCCTGTGGTGACAAAGTTTCTCTTTTAAGGAAATAAGTACAGGATTTTGCTCCAGGAAAATGGATGTCCCCTGGATCTTTATGATCTTTATGATCTTTTTATGATCTGGTCTTTATGATGACCAGGGCTTGGTCATCAGCTCAGCAGATCTGGAAAGGGTCCCTGCAATTTCTGGGTTTTTTTCCAGTCCTTCTCTACATACTGCCCCCTTGATTTAGGAACATTTGGGAGATGCTGCCCTCTCCCTGCTCCCTCTCTTTTTTATTTATAGGCTGTATATTCCACGGTGACATTAAACCCTCACCTTGTATTTCTTGCTTTCTTTACTCTACAAAGTCTCATTTGGCCATGTCAATACAGAACTATTCTTCTCTTCTTTTGTTTTGTTCTGGACTTAGGGTTTATACCCAAAAAATCAGTGCACACAGTGTAGCTGACTCAGCCCATTTAGGCTCTCTTTATCAAGCACTTCTCACCACAACACTGTACGAATCCTAAAACTCTTACTGATAAATAATGCATTCTAGCAAAATATAAATCCATTTCCTTCTATTAGCTACAATTACAGCCTAAAATAGTAATGGAGGTATTGGGTTACTAAAGCAGCCATGCTTTCAATTAAGAGCATTCACCATTCAGATCGCACTTTGAGCCCAAATAGGATAATTTCACATTCACCTTTCCTTTGGTCATTGTCTCCTTCCACTTATTGGCACTGAGCGGTTTACCCGATTTGCTCCTGCACTCCTTCCAGATCCTCGCCAGGGCTAATGACTGAATCAAGCCTGCCTTTGCCTGGGTTATTTAATCCCACCTGGGCATAATAAATAGGAAATCCCCAGCACTCTTTACAATATTTGTAGCACTGGGACACTTTTACGACATTATTACAACTGGAGCATTGTTGTACCTTGAGATTTTTAGAGAGGTCTCACTACTAGGAATTTTCTCTTGATACTCAACCCGAGTTTTACTTATTTTCCTTCCACTGCCTACAGGTTTGCCTCTGTGGCTCAAACCAGACATTTCTGTTTCTCTCTAATATTTATCTGTTTGGAGATAGCAATCGTATACCTACTTAGTTATTTCAAACCAAGCAGCCACATTTAGCTCTTTTTAATCTTCTACTCGTAAATCATCCCACCCTGGTCTCCTTTGCCAACGTCAGGAATGTTTTCCTATAGCTCCAAAAGTGAAATATGCCTCTATTACTAAATAGCTTGTATCTGATTGCAGAGAGAAGAAAAAATGGATTCAGAAATTACAAGAAAAGGAAAGCTGAATATCCTCTGGCAGATAAAATTCTTATGAGTCCAGAGTCTCATGCCTTACGTTCCCTGCTTCAGAATCCTTACAGAACCTCAGAACTAAGCAACAGCATATCAAAATACCCAATAACGCACCTAATCATTCATGTCACTTCTGACCCTTGTCACTTGGGATCAGGGCATTTCCTTCCTTGCACTTTGTTAAACGTGTTTTTAATCTGCTTAAATTGCAGGACAACATGGCACAGTATAAATGGGCGCTTGACCCAAGTGATTTTTAAAAGACCTTATTACAAAAGTGGTTCTTTCCCATTCGGTCAGTGAAAAAGGACTGGGCCACATCTTGCCTTGACCTTGTTTAGGCTCTGAGGGAAGGAAAGACGAGCATCCCAAAGTCCTTTTCCCACGTTGCTGGCCACGCGCTCCCTCCACCTACCTTAAGACGTCTGCAGGAGCAACAAGACCGTCTGTCCTGCCATTTGAGCAAGGGCAGCGTTGCCCCAGGACAGTGCTGCTGTCCCTTCCACTGATGTACAAAACATGTTTCTCTGGGAGGCAGAAATGCTTCTGCATCGCTCTGCCCAAGTCTGGCCCCAAGGATGCGCACATATCCCTACATATGCCCACATGCCCAGCTGCTGCTTGGGTCCCCTTCCTGACCTTTCGTTCTCACTTTTCTAATGGCATGGCAGGTAGGGAGCAGAGTTCCCAGGGTAATTATCCTGTAAAACAAACCACTCTATATTTCCTTTTTTCCTTTCTTTCCTTTTCTCTTCTTTAAAAGAGTTGATACACTGGATTTCCGTACACAATCAGCCAAACATTGCAGTACAACTCTAAAAGACAAAACAAGGGCTTTTTTTCTTAATACGTTTCTCCCACTGTTCACTTGTTTATAGGATTCAGTCATTCTCATCAAGCCAACCCTGGCACGACTAGCTCTGATCCCACGTTCAGCAAAATCACTGCTGTGTTTATATATCCAGGGGGACTTTTCAGAGGGGGAGAAAAGCACCTCCAGTATGTTAATTCCCAAGGACCTGACGATTAATGAACTAATCTTATTACACGTGCCGGGGGCGGAATCCTGGTAGATGAAACCTGAGCTAATGAATTAAAGCCCAAAAACTCCTTTGGCTGCATAAACGTGCTTTTAATTTCAGCTAACCTTTCAATAATAATCCTTCAGGATTTTTTTCCATGATGCTTATACTTTCTGAAGATATGTGACTCCTCTTGGATACAAGCTCCTTTGTTATTTTATTTCTTGGAAATATTTAGCAATGTCCCAATAACTTTCTTGTTAAAAGTGTATTTGCTTTTCCTGTCCTGAAGGTTGTAGCTGAGTTTCCCCCTCCCTATGGAAGGCCCTTGGCTTTTTACTGAATTTTTACTGCTGGGAGTAAACACAGAATAGGAGAAATGTTTGCCATATGTTGATATAATGGTCACATTGTGGGAGGGGAGCAGAGAGGAAGGCTGGCCCCCTGACATCATGGTAGAAGTGCCCTTTTTTCACAGTTATAAGTAGGTAAATAAATTATGGTAAATAAAAACCAACTTGAACTTTCACTAAGGACTTCAAAGGAAACCCAAATCCCATGTGATTACAGACGTTGAAAAAAGATCAATTACCATTCCACATGTTTAGAGACATTGGTCAGAAAGACACATTATGAGCAACTTATGCTTACACAAGGACTCCCCAAAAAAGTCACTTTTTCCTGTGAATACCCTAGATGCCATAATGGACAGCAGTAGAGGAACCACAGAGGTAGGGATCT
Source organism: Vanellus vanellus (assembly GCF_965231255.1). Lineage (NCBI taxonomy): Eukaryota > Metazoa > Chordata > Aves > Charadriiformes > Charadriidae > Vanellus > Vanellus vanellus. The sequence goes on along the minus strand of NC_138923.1, from coordinate 3,907,828 downwards.
TCGAAAATCTTTCAAACCTATTCCTATAACTCTGCGCTTTCTGTTGAGTTTAGATCCTCATCAGTCTCCTTTTATTTACTGTTCGTGTGTTGTCCGTGATAATGTACACAATACTCTCTTAGCCCTTCTGTATGTTTCCATAATAAATAATGATTGATCTAAGAACTTGTACCAGAATATATCGGTTGAGTTGCTCATTAACCTGCTGCCATAGTCTCTATTTTAAACGGTTTGGAAGTTTATTCTGGGAGCATCAAAGAGATTTTCGTGTCTTTCTATGCCATACAAGTTGTGGATGAATAGTAAACACAAACAATCCTCTACCTCAACTTGATGCATCCAAAGGAGTGGCAAAGGACTGGTAATTTTACCTCACCTGAGTGGAAAAAAAAAAAACCAATCCAAAAATTCCTTTGTGATTTTATACCAAGATGAGTGCTACCATGTAAAACAGCAGGTGGACCGGAGGATCATTACTATCGTATCCACCCATCTGACTATGAGAAATCTGCTTCAGAAGAATCAGTGGATAGATCTTGTCAAACTCTGGAAAGAAAATTTTTCCTTGTGCTCTGTGTATGCTACAGTTTCACCATGAGATAACCAACTCCATGTAAGATGTTTCCTATTTCTTTTTCAAACAAAGACAGCGAAACTTTTCCCCATGAACACAGCTCACCTTTCTGAGACCCACTCTGATGAGATGGACACACATCCACCCACCATCTTCATTCCATTTTTATTTGGTTAATACCTTTTGATAGCTTGCATTTGTTTTACGCATCTTGGCCCCATGTCTTTCAGCCATGATTTTAAAACACTTTTTGAGTTCTGCAGCCCCATTTTTCAAGACTGGGAGACAGGTAGGCAACTTTTGGTCAGCCATAAGATAATCAAAATGCCAACCTTTCAAAAACGCAGAAAATTAAGAATTAAATCCTATGACAACAGGGAAGCACCTGACAGAGGGAGGAGGGATGCACCAGGGAAACAGATACACGAGTGATAAGTGCATTCAGTGAGATCCTGCTGGCATACCCATACGCACACCTCGACTGCTTTCATGCGGTTTAAGTCCCTAAAATATAACTCTTTCAAGAGGAAAAAGCAGAACAAAGCACTCATCACTGTGAGAATGGGGCAGAAACAGCCAGACAGAAAATGGCCAATATACAAATCCCCCGGGCAGGCTCTGGGCCCCAGGCTGGCTGTGGAGCAGACATGACTTTGCCACCGAGCTCCAGCGTGACCCTCAGCCACGCCGCCTCCCCGCACGGTGTGTCTGTCCTGCCCACGTAGACCTGAATGTCAGTCCAGCACTACCGACCCAAGGCCCACATGTCCACAGGGACTTCAAGATAATACCGTAACATCAGCATTCATGGCTTAAAAAAGCCGTGCTTTGGACCAAACGCTACCCCACAGACCTGAGAATAATGGGGGCTGTTTCCTCACGGCTTCTCTGCCTCTCACTGTACAGCAAAAGACTTTGACGAAGTATTAAACACATGCTAAAAGGAAACGAAGGGGATGTTGTGAGGGATTCCTCTGACATACAAGAAACCAAAATGCCGTTGAGCGTCTTGGAAGGGCAGAGGTGGGGAGGCCCCACGTCCCAAGGCCGGGCAAACCCTGCGGCAGAGTGGGACGGCCGCGCCGGACCGAGCAGCTCCGGCGGCACCGAGGGAACTGCCTCAGCGCATTTGATACCCCTCTTCCAACACACACACACACACACACACTCTTCTTTTTCCAGGCGTGTCACTAGAAAATATCACTTCCAATGATATGCCTGCGCTGGTGAAGTTTACAAATAATTCTTTCAGGCGGGACGGTGGGGGCACCCACCCTGAGCCCTTCTCGTGGGCACTGCGTGGGGAAATGGTGTTTTTTGTTGGCAGAAACATGTTGGGTTTTGTTTTCCCCGAGCCCCTCGTGCCGGGGAGCCGCGGGAGGAGGACGGTGGGCTAACATAAAAGCAAGCGCAGGCTTTGTCAGGCTGGCAGCGGCCGACCTTCCCCCCGAGATACGCACACGGGGGCTTATTGCACACACTGCTGTTGGCTATTCCAGCTATTTTTTCCCTCTGGACTCTCGCTCTGTCAGCTCCGTAAAATAATACATAAGTATGCGATACCTCAGAAGTCGGATGGGGCGGTCGCGAGCAGAAAACCCGCTATTTTAAATTCTCTGGAAAAAGGGGTTATAGATTCTATATTTAAATAAAGGTTAGAACAATAAAGCGGCAGGGCTTTTTCACAGCAAGTCTCACCTCCTCAGACAGCAAACGCTGCGTAACCGCTCGGCCCTCCTCGCCCCGGCCACGGGGCTCCGGCTTCCCTCGTGTTTACCCAACGTCTGCAGCGACGTCAGGGCAAGCCACAAGGCCGCTCTTTTTCAGAGACCGTTCCACTTGTCACCACGTTAGAGAAAAAAAAAAAGAAAACAAAACCCATAAAAATAAAAAGGGGGAGGGAGGCCAGTGCGGCTGCCCGAGCGTGGGCCGGAGCAGGGGAGGGCTGGCGGCACTTCCACCCGCCTCCGGGCCGGCCCGGCCACGGCTGCGCCGACAGCCCTCAGCGCAGCGAAGGATCTGTGCGGACGCGAGAGGGGCACTGCCTATTTTTAGGCAGCTGGAGTTTCCACGAGGATTCCTAAATCTCTAGTTTCATTAGGGCGTGTGTGCTTTTTTAAGAACAGGTCATTTAAAATTGTGGTTGCGTTGCTCTACTCCTTTCCCTTCCCCAGCGCGAGGCTCGTGGTATAAATAACCAACCTATTAAGCAAACGTGCAAGTGGTCCGTAAGACCCAAATAAGGCCCAGGCAAAAGGCTGGAGCCGGGGTGGTGAAGGAGGGCAATGGCGGGGTATGGCCTGGTGAGGGCCGGTGGCAAGTGGCCAGTGCGGTCACTGGCCATGGCTGGCTGGTTCAGCAACGGCCTTTGCCTGCTCTGGGCTATTTTTCCCAGGCTACACCAAAATCGGATTTACCCGCTCGAGCCACTCACAGTCCGAACCTGACCGTTTCCCATATGCACGCAATTTCTACACACTTTGAAATAAACAATATACATTAGAGTCAAGCTCTCACGCCAAGTCCTGTGATGCTCTCACTGGGGTCTTCCAGTTTTGAGCCTCACACGGCACTTACAACTGTCCGGTGATTTGGCTTGTCAGCTCACTGGCATAGGCACTTGTGCACATTACCCTCCTGACCTCACAATGACAATCCAGCCCCCCCACCCCCCTTTCTAATTTTTATGTTGTTTTTTTTTTTCCTCCGCCTGACAAGGCTAAACTGTCGACTTACCGTTCCCCACGCAGCAGCAGCAGCAGCTGGGAGCATCTGGCATGGGACATATGGAATTTAATTTCCCAATATTTACATAGATTGAAACAATTCCGACTCCAGACTTCAGAAGGGCCTGTTGCACCAGACCTCAAGGCAAAAGCTTTCAGTTCATTCCATTTTCCTCCTCTTCTTTTGGCGAATGAGCTGGGAATACCAGTTTAAAGTCTGCACGGGCTTTAGGATGTTGAAAGATACTCAAGTCCTTGATCTATAAGGCTTACGGGGTAAATGCTGCTTTTTTGCTTCTGGGGAATCCAAAAGGACTTTTAAGAGCCCCAGCCACTTTAAAAATATCTTTTTTCAATGACCTTGACTAGATTTGAAACAGCCCATTTGAGAGTTTTGCACATGTGGCTACAGATAAAAGTTTCTTTGTAAAAAATAAAATAGCTAAAGGGAAATATTCGGTCATAGAAAGGAGAATGAAAAGGGACATGCTTAGTGCTGACTGCAGGACCAGCGCTGCTGCTGTTGAGCAGAGAGTTAAACCAGGACACGCTCCTGAGCAAGACAGATGCTATATGAAAATGGCAAAGCGAAATGTGGCTGAAACACTTCACTCCTCCAAAACAGTTGGTTGTCTTTGCTTTGCTGGTCAGTTACCATCCATGACATTTCCAATAATTACAGAAACAGAGACTTTAAAGGTGACGGAGTCCATTATCAACAAAGGATTGCCAGGGATGGCAACACACCAGTCCAGCTTCGCAAAATCCCTCCAAAAATCCCTCTTGTAACAACACATGAAGAGAACAGCTCAAAAATCCCACCTTATTTTAAGGACGTTCTCAACAGATTCATCCATTAGAAAAGCAGATAGGATGCTCATCCTCTTTACGGCTCTAAGTGACCAGATTCTTCAAAGGCACTGGTGCAAATGCGAATACCAGCAATATCAGTCATGGAACTCCTCCAACACACAGCATCTGAGGACCTCACACATTGACGTGCAATTTGCCAGTAAAATCCCAGTGGCTGAGCTAGAAAGATACTATGGTTTCCTGGGAGAGTTCATTCAACAGAAAATATGCCTGCTGCTTGGTGTATACATATTTTTTAAGACAAAGGCAATTTTTTTTGAGAGTGTGTCAGGACGAGGCCAAAATAGGACTTGGATCTTCAGATTTAGATTCCTATGGTCAAAATGACAACCTGAAAACTTCCACCAACCCTAAAGGCACCTCACTTGGTTCCTTTGAACTCCCCAAGCTCCTCCGGTTTTGCTTCTTTGCTTGCTCAGCTGTTCCATGAAAAACGCTTAAACAACCTCGGAGTTACAGCTGGAACTCAGGTCTCCTACCACTGGCAAAGGCACTTTTTACAAGGCCTCAGATTTTTTTCCCTCTTCCTTATCCAATGACTCCTGCATTCTTATTAAGAGACCAGTAAAACTAACTGCAGTGTTGGAAAAAGCACTTGGTGCAGAGCAACCACCTCCCTGGGCAGAGATATTTCTGGAGAGAAGGAGATCTTGGTCTGAATTCTCCCAGGCAGAAGAGAAAACTGAATCTGGGCCTCCAACATCCTGGGTGAGCATTCAGACACAAGGCCGGCATGTGAGAAAAGGTCAGTTTGGGGAATCTGACCCACCGTGAGAATCAGGGCTTCAATCTTTTTCTAAAAATGCCAGTCTCTGATAATGCCACTGTTCAGGGACGGCCATCGCCAGAGAGGGTTCGCGATACACAAGGCAGATCTCCACTTGAGCAATTGAGACTGGAAAGAAGTTTAAAATCTCCACTCCTAATTGCTTATTTAACTTGCTTGTTAAATTTGATTTTATACTGGCATGCCAAAGGATCTCCTTGTTACAGACTTTTAAAAAAATCTAATAATATATAGTGTTTTAATACTGGGTTCATTCAACTTTTGTTACTCTATTTAGAGGACCTTATTATAATTTTATTGCTATTAAAGAACTGTATTCTCCTTATGATTATTTTACAGGGCTCTAGACAGTTGATCTGGATGCTGTCTTATTAACTGTACCAGGTGGTAGAAATGCCAATTATCCTCTTTAATATCAGTAATTCCGACTACATGGCAAGGCTGACCTCAGCATCTCTCATGCCCCAGGAGGAACCACATTATATCACTGCATAAGGGGTCAGAGATGAGAGAGCTTTTGGCAAGAGACTTGCACTGTGTAGATGAAAGCATCCTGATTAGAAATGATGCTTCCTGCATAACACTGCTGTTCTCACACTTTCCAAACCCACAAGAGGCTGCTTTCTAAAGATGGGTAAAATGATCCCTGTATGGTTTATGTAATATATTTGCTGTGTAGTTTCTGGGGTTTTCAGGATGAAAGATACTGTAGTACAGTCAGGCTCCAGGACAGGTTGTTTAGCATCCAAAAGTAATTGGTACTGAGAAGGAATAAAAAGATGGTGAGATGCCCCCAGGCTGCTCTAAATTGGGCTTCAGAATCAGTACATGGGATTTACACTGTCTCTATTAGCTTCCTTCCCAAACACTTTTTATAGCGTTAATGCATTTGTCCTCACAAATCCCAAGGAGGCAAGAATTTTAAAAAGCAAACAAACAAACCAAGAAGTCAGAGCATACCAACCGAGAACGAAACTGAGTGACGACTGCGAGTGCCTCTGCTCTCCCCACCTAATTTGGCCTATATATTAAAGAGCAGAGGTAAGTCTCAAAATCAGGTCCTTTCAAAGTATCTTATTTTGGGGACTCAAAAGCTGAATCGCTCCCTTTTGACCCTCAATCATCCATTAAACAGCCCGAAAATCCCAGCCAAAGACCCCGAAGGCCATCTGTGGCGGAGCAGGGAATGAAATGCCCATCTCCCGTATCGGAGGCCCCTTACCACTTCCTCCCATAGCATCCCACAGGATGTCACGCCAGCCCGGCCGCTCACACTGGATGGCGTCACACCACTGGAAACCCCAGGGCAAGGAAGGCAGAATGAACCCCAAGGTATCCCCAACCATTCATTGTTTGTCCAAGAACAAGAAATTTGAGGCCAGCTTTCTGAAAGCCTTGAGCCCCAGAGTAGACATGAAATGTAGACTCTATTTTCACAAGTGTTCAGCACGCAATCTATTGAGCTCTTCCGAAAATCTGGACCTTATTTAGACCAGCAAATGAGAGCCAAGCTCTTTTTAAAAAAGAGGGTTTAATAGAAATGTCTGCTGCCTCCTATTCTTAGGCCCCTAAGTAAGTGGTGCTGGCTGTGGTGGGAGCTGCTGGTGCACGGATGGTGATGGGCTTTGTCATCCCAGGAGATCCTACGGGTTGCTAAAATGTTCGTGAAAAGCCAACAGAAAAATGTGCACAAACACAGCAGACAGGAGAAGAAAAAAAAAAAAAAAAAAAATCAGCTTCACGCTACAGCAAATACTCAGGGAAAATGTTTGCATAGGTCTAGTGTGAACTGGTTAAAAGTCAAATCCGAGTGCTGGTCTCCTGGCAGCTAAACCCGTATTACAAAATCCCATTGCCTGAGTTCACTTCAGAATTGTCTCAGCTACTCATTCCTATATCAGTGGGAAATTTGGAAGTGACTTTGGATTTGCAGTTTCCTTTTGATAAATGTATTAAAAATACCAATATAACAGCTTTTTATATCATAATAAAAACACATGGAGGATTAAATCCTGCCTAACTCTTGCTGACTTGGAAGCAAGTTTGCATGCTTTCCTCACATCCAGATTCGATTACACTAACTCTTAATGTACAGCTTTGCCAGAAATGTTTTTATTAGAAGAAATTGCGCTTGGTCCAGAATGTGGCAGCAGGAATGATCTCTGGCATGCATGGTAACAGGCTTTTTTCACCAATCTGAGATCTCTACATGGGTTTTTAATTTCAGCCGGAATTGAGTTGAAAAATTGGCTTTTGGATCAGCAAGAGATTGGACACGATTATAGTTAATGCTGGACTTTGGAAGTCTTGGAGAAAAACTTTTGGCCAATAGGCTTTTTGCATTATATTCCTCAGCTGGGAAGCTCTCTGCCAGAGTGTACTCGCATTCACTCCTGACTTGCCTCCTCTTGTTACTAGTGTGTATTTTATTCCTTAAACCAACTTTTTTAAACCCTTTCTTTCCCGAAATAATTTAGCTGCACCTGGAATTGTACTATCTATCCCACACAGCTTTTAAAAATATTGATAATTTTGTGAAGGGCTTTGAAGTAGCAGCTGTGAAAGATACTGCGATGATGAAAAGAGATGGAATGGTTGACCGTCTTGCTGCTTTTTTATTGGCTCACTTTGTAGTACTACTCGATTTAGTCAATCAACCAGATACCCTTCCAAAGTGGTTTTTGTGCCTTTGGCATTATTCACAGCCAACATAAAGTGAACCAACGGTGGGTTTGAACAGTGAACGATGATCATTGCATTCATATTTGCATCAGATGTATAATGTTAAATAAAAAGTACTAGAATCATTCCCATTGCTTTGCTGGAAGTCAATAGAGGGCAAGGGAAGGTATCTCCATGCATCTGCACAGTGATTCCTTGTGGCTTCCTTGGGGTCTTTGGACAGAAGTATATCACCACTAAAACGAGACAGCTGCGATGCAAGACTGGAACTAACACAGTGCAGGACTGAGAGCCATCTACATCTTCCACTTGACTGAATTCTGCACGGTTGAAGGCTCTGAGGAGCACAGACTGTGAGATCTGTAAGTCCCTGCAAGAATCAGGTTGGAAGTTGAGATTAAAATGAAGGACAGACTGAGGTTTCTGAAACCAGCTGAGAAAGCCTAGGTCTCAATCTTGCTAGATTCCTGAGGCGGTCGGAAGACACTTTAATTACACGATCAATACAGTTTCAAAGTAAGCGCAGAAGCCACAATGACTCTGAGGGCACAAACATTATTTGAAGGGTAAAGTGAAATCCCGTTGAAGAAAAACGTGAGATCTCTGCTTAAGAGAAACCAATCAATGCCGCTCACTCTCCTTAGTGTTAAGTTTGGAAACATTTGAAGACATCTGAAACGGAAGGGTAAAAGACAATTATGCGAATTATGCGAATTATTAAAAGACAATTATGCGATCCTGGGACAAGAGCTAGCAGGGCTCATCTACAGGGCTTTAAACTAGGTTTGAAGGGGGACGGGGATGAGACCAGGATTACAAAAGTGGTGCCTGGGAGAAGCGTACCAGTGCTTCTGGGTAAAAGTGTTAGCAAGGTCTTGCAGCCTGTCCCAGTGGTGGTGGGGGATGGTGAATTGTGTGACAGCCAAGGCACGAGGGGTAGTGATAATTTGGTAGCTACAGTAGTGCCTAAGTATGATCAGGTGCGAATTAGGGCTTGTCCCCCCAAGAAAGTGGCAGGGCAATCAGCCCAGCTGAAGTGCATCTATACTAATGCACGCAGCATGGGAAATAAACAAGAGGAGCTGGAGGCCATTGTACAGCAAGGAAACTATGATATAGTCGCCATCACAGAAACGTGGTGGGAGGACACACACAAGTGGAGTGCTGTAATGGATGGCTACCAACTCTTCAAAAAGGATAGGCAAGGAAGAAGAGGTGGTGGGGTGGCCCTCTATGTTAGGGGCAGTTTTGAATGCCAGGAACTTAACAGTGTGGATGACAACACTGAGTGTGTATGGATAAAAATTAAGGGGAAGGCTAATAAGGCAGACATCGTGATGGGAGTTTGTTATAGACCTCCTAATCAGGATGTAGAAGCCGATGAAGTATTCTACAAGCAGCTGGCAGAGGTCTCACAATCATCTGCCCTTGTTCTTGTGGGGGACTTCAACTTCCCAGACGTCTGCTGGAAATACAATGCAGCAGAGAGGGAACAGTCATGGAGGTTCCTGGAGTGTGTGGAAGACAACTTCCTAACACAGCTGGTGAAGGAACCAACTAGGGGAAGTGCCCTACTGGACCTACTGTTTGTTAACAGAGAAGGTCTTGTGGAGGATGTAAAGGTTGGAGGTCGCCTTGGGCACAGTGATCACGAAATGATAGAATTTTCAATTCTTGATCACGTAAGGCGGGGAGCCAGCAGAACTGCCACCTTGGATTTCCGAAGGGCAGACTTTAGCCTGTTTAGGAGCATGGTCGAGAGTGTCCCTTGGGAGGCAGTTTTGAAGAGCAAAGGTGCCCAGGAAGGCTGGGCATACTTCAAGCAGGTGCTCTTAAAAGCTCAGGAGAAGGCCATCCCCTTGTCTCGAAAAACGAGCAGACGGGGAAGACGACCAGCCTGGCTAAATAGAGAACTTTGGCTGGACCTCAGGAAAAAAAGAAAAGTTTACATTCTCTGGAAAAGGGGGTTGGCAACTTATGAGGATTATCAAGATATAACAAAGCTATGTAGGGGGAAAATGAGAAGGGCCAAAGCTCAATCAGAACTCAGCTTGGCCACTGCAGTCAAAGACAATAAGAAAAGGTTCTTTGAATATATCAATAGAAAAAGGAAGACTATGGAAAATGTAGGCCCGCTGGTGAACGAGACAGGTGCCCTAGTGGTGGAGGACGCAGAGAAGGCAGAGTTACTGAATGCCTTCTTTTCTTCGGTCTTCACTGCTAAAGCTGTCCCTCATGAATCCCACCCTCTGAAGGCAAAAGGGGAGGTCTGGAGAGTGGAAGATTTTCCCTCAGTTGAGGAGGACCGGGTCAGAGACCACTTGGCCAAGCTGGACATTCATAAGTCCATGGGCCCTGATGGCATGCATCCGCGAGTGCTGAGAGAGCTGGCGGATGTTATTGCTAGACCACTCTCCATCGTCTTTGAACGGTCATGGAGAACAGGAGAGGTGCCTGAGGACTGGAGGAAGGCCGACATCACTCCAATCTTCAAAAAAGGCAAGAAGGAGGACCCAGGGAACTACAGACCGGTTAGTCTCACCTCTGTCCCTGGGAAGGTATTGGAGCGACTCATTCTGGATGTCATCTCCAATCACGTTGAGGAACAGGAAGTTATTGGAAGTGGTCAACATGGATTTACCAAGGGTAAATCGTGCTTGACCAATCTGATAGCTTTCTATGATGTTATAACTGGTTGGCTGGATGAGGGGAAAGTCGTGGATGTCATCTACCTTGACTTTAGCAAGGCTTTTGACACTGTCTCCCATGACATCCTTATTAGGAAGCTGAGGAAGTATGGGCTAGATGAGGTGACAGTGAGGTGGATTGAGAGTTGGCTGCGGGACAGGACTCAGAGGGTTGTGATCAGCGGCACAGAGTCTAGTTGGAGGCCTGTAACCAGTGGTGTCCCCCAGGGATCAATACTCGGTCCTATTTTGTTTAATATATTCATTAATGACCTGGATGAGGGGACAGAGTGTATCCTCAGCAAGTTTGCTGATGATACCAAACTGGGTGGGGTGGCTGACACCCCAGAGGGCTGTGCTGCCATCCAGCGTGACCTGGACAGGCTGGAGAGCTGGGCAGAGAAGAACCTAATGAGGTTCAACAAAACCAAGTGCAAGGTCCTGCACCTGGGGAGGAAGAATGCTAGGCACCAGTACAGGTTAGGGGCTTACCTGCTGGGAGATAGCTTGGAGGAGAAGGATCTGGGGGTTGTGGTAGACAGTAAATTATCCATGGCCCAGCAATGTGCCCTTGTCGCCAAAAAGGCCAATGGAATCCTGGGCTGCATAGGGAAGAGTGTGGCCAGTAGGTCGAGGGAGGTCATTCTCCCCCTCTACTCGGCACTGGTGAGGCCACAACTGGAGTACTGTGTCCAGTTTTGGGCTCCCCAGTTCAAGAGGGACAGGGAACTGCTGGAGCGAGTCCAGCGAAGGGCAACTAAGATGATTAAGGGCTTGGAGCACCTCCCTTATGAGGAAAGGCTGAGAGAGCTGGGACTCTTTAGCCTGGAGAAGAGAGGGCTGAGGGGAGACCTGATTATGGCATACAAGTATCTAAAGGGTGGGTTGAAGAAGGATGGAGCCAGGCTCTTTTCATTGGTTCCAAGTGACAGGACGAGGGGCAATGGGCACAAGTTAGAACACAGGAAGTTCCGTTCAAATACACGGAAACAGTTCTTTACGGTTCGGGTGACAGAGCACTGGAACAGGCTGCCCAGGGAGGTTGTGGAGTCCCCTTCCCTGGAGATTTTCAAGACCCGCCTGGATGCAGTCCTGAGAAATGTGCTCTAGGCAATCCTGCTTTAGCAGGAGAGTTGGACTAGATGATCTCTAGAGGTCCCTTCCAACTCTGATAATTCTGTGATTCTGTGATTCTGTGAACCTGTGATTCTGTGATTCTGTGAACATTCAGCAGTTTCCCAGATCCGTGGGACACCACACAGTGGAACGGACAATCACCAGCAATGAATTCATCCTGTCGAAGCAAAGCAGATGCCTGAAACGTGGCATTGCTTGTTGCAAAATCATGGGACTCCCGTCACACAGAAGTAGCTTGTCCCCTTCTTCACAGGCTGTTGCTTCCTTAGACAAATTAATGAAAGTTTCCTTTTTCACTGAGAAAACTCTGGAGCCAATAGCCCAAAGGAGACATTAGACTGAGATGCTGCAGCAGTAAATACATAATCTACCCTTGTCTTCACTAATTAAGGTAGTATTCCATAATTACAGCACATAAAGCAAAGAATATAAAGGAACAATAGGAATAATCACTATTTATATTTGTTTTTAAAGAAAATGATGATTTGTTGAACCAAACACTGTAGCGATACATTTAATTGCACTATTGTTTTCAAAGAAGATCAAGACGGGGTTCATGAATCTATTCCAGAATGCTCTCTAATATGATTAAGGTACCCACCTAGAATTGACTTAAGGCCCAAATAAAGAAAAGAAGGACTCTGAACCTGAGTCATCTCAATCCAAGCCACTGGACAGTGATGGTTTGGGAGGGATGTAATCATATCCTTCCATCTCCCCCATCCTGAAAAATGTTAAAAGTTTTAAATCTGAGAAAAAATGAAAACAAACATTAGAAAGTCAAAAAATGTTTTCTGTCGAATTGAGTTCTCATTTTCAGGCCAACTGTAACAAAAACATTGTAGAAGTACATGAGCAAAGCCCAGACTTTCCAGGCTGGAACACAGCACTGGTCCATCAAATCAAGGCCATCACAGTCGGGTCCCTCCTGCCACAGACAACTGCATCATTTAATCACTTGCAGAAATCTATCACTCTCCAGCCTAAAACCACTGTCATTTTCAGCAATTCAGTAACGCCATCACAGTATAATGCAGAAGAGCGGTGTCAGAAGGAACAATTCTGCAAAGTAAATATAAGCTTGAGAATCGGAGAAATTTAGTTGATAAGGTTAAAAAAAGACACACCGGTAAAGAAGAGCTTTTTCTGGTATGCAAGACCCTCCGTCTCTGCATTCCCTCTTCCAGTCCTTTTTCTGTTCTGCCTACTTGAGAAAGAAAGTCTATGTGGCAGGAAGAATATCAGACTATATAGAGCAACCAACTCCATCCGACACGACTCTCTACATCAGTCCAACTAAGTCCTTACACAGAACACCCAAAAAGAATTACGCTCATCCTTGGTCATGCCCCATAGGGTTTTGCTGAGGCTTTGAACAGAGCAAAAGGCAGTGGAACTTCCACTGAAATTCAACAGGACACAGGTGCCAGCTCTTCTAGGTTCCTCAAAATATCCCCACTAGTATAAAAAATTCAAAGTATTTTTCCCTTCACAGTTAATTTCTCTTGCCCAGAACTAGTCCAGAGTTAAATTTTATAGACTACAGATTTAAGGGCAGACACATTCAACAGAATGATAAAACATGTCCCTCCCAAGGTGTCCCTAATTCCCTGCGATTACAGAATGAGGACACTGCAGGTTTTTATTGCTGATGAACTCCAAGAGCAAGAAATTTTCTCTGTACTTATTGAGAATGATAAAGATGCAAGAGTGATTATTAATGTGCATCTCATGCATTTGCAATTATGCAAATGAACATGCAAATGAAGCGCAACCTTTGGGCTCCTGTCATGTTGCCAATGCTTCCCTCTGTGGCACAAATTTTGGATACACTCCTTGCTTTAATATCAGGTCTTACACACAGGGCCCAGATGCTGTAGGATTCTGAGCATCTTCCAGCCAGCCCTTAACGACATGGGGCTCCCTCCGACTTCAACAGATGCTCAAGGCTCTTCATACCATCCCCAAGACTCAAAACCTCTCTGAGGCAGGTTAGGAGGACACCAAACTCACCACTCACAGGGAACTCTTTGAGGTAGATCACCAGTATGTGAAGAAAGGCAGCGAGCAGTGCCCCAGTTTGCTGGGTCTGTAATCATTCAAGAGATTATTTAACGCTGTGGCTCACAGTGAAGCTGAAGCGTATGCCCACCTTTCTGTTTAATTAAAGCACAAAATGTAATTGGTAATTTGTTTTGGGGTTCTCTTGGGATGCTGAAGAGCAAACCTGCTAAGGAAGCCAAGGCGATGCAGTGTGCGTGCCGAGGCGAAACTCATCTGACTGCACCGCACAGCGTGCTGCCTTGGACATACAGAAGCAGTTCTCCCTCTCCCGCTACTCACCCCCGCCCAGGAACTGCTGCAACGGGATTAACCCACCTCCTAAAGGAATAAATCTGTTGCTTTCATTTCTCTCCAGCCGTGCACACATTGAAAAACTTGATAAATGAACAGGTTATAAACTTTCTACTAGAACTCCTGACCACACATCAAAGCTGTTGTACTTCCCCCACACTGGTGGTGGAGGGAACCACTGCCGGGACAGACTGTGATCCTCTACATCCGAGAGCCAACAGGGGCTGGAAGCTAGTCCCAAGCACGTTTCTCAGCCCCTGAAGGTGAGGGCTTGATTAAGTGACTTGGGCTGAGCCTGAAGCTGCACCCTGCCCTCTCTTCCACTTGTCTTCAACAGGGAAGCGCAGGAAGACCCAACACAGGGATCCCACAGCATCATGCTGCAGATACAATGAACGCAGAAGCCCACTGTTTCTTCGAAAAGTCATGCAAAGCACAAAAAAGCAGAAGCAAAAGGCTATCTCTTGGTATGTAGAAACAAGAACTCATCTGCCTTCTAATCAGCCTTCGGGTTCAGAGACTTTACTCCTGAAGAGGGGCAAATAGAGGTTGATCCCTCAACTCAAAGAACAGAGTGAAGAACGAGGAGTGAGCAGGCACATGACGTGCTGGGTATTTTTCCCTGCAATGCAGTCTGTGCCGTGCGTTCCCTCTCTTCAAGAGATGTTGAAATCCAACCCTGACTTGATTCCCATCAAAAAGTGCTAAATAAAACTCTCAGATAACAAATGTGTGCAGAGAAAAGCATCGCATGGGAGTACTTGCAAGGTGACTACTGCTAAGGCAGTCTCTGTACGAGTCTCCTACACATCCAACTCCTAAGGATCATCCCCCCAAAAGGAAACTTTAAGCGAAGACAGGAGCAAAAAAAAATCAAGAATCAAATCAGGGGTTACATACAAAAAGGCCTTAAAAATTTAACTGAGCAAACATTTGGCAGAATATTTTTAAACTTTCTTTGGTGACTCTGGGACTTCAAGTGTGGGTGGAGGTGGAGTATAAGCCCTGAAGAAATCCTTTCCCAGCCAGTTATCTGCAAGGCAACGGCAGCGTGCAGAGTTTTCTAGTATGCTCAGGACAGCAAGGGACTTCGAGTCCTAGCCAGGGCCAGGAAGGATTGTGCAAGCGTCTTCTGGACTGTGCTCTCATTGTCCCTCTCATCACAGCAGTGGTGGACCAGTCCCCTAATTCTGTGGGGTCGGAAACATGCTAAAGCTTTCTATTTAAAGGGACCTGGATCTGGGAAAATCTCTGCTCTCAAAATATGCCCCACAATTATGCCTGGTTCCTAATTCATGCATTTCTGGAAATCTTGCTGTGCTTCTTAAAGCCTGTAAAGCCATTTTTCCCCTCATAGCGGTGGGGTGTCTAGGAAGAGTCTTCCTCGCTCCCCCCATCCCACCAGCTCAGGTAAAACCAAAGCAACAAACCCAGTGGCAAACAGAAGAAGATAATCCACATCCTTTTCATAACCTTCCCAGTCATTCACCTTCTAGTGCAGTTAAAGAGTGAGGGCTGTGAAATCCCTGCTGAACCGCAACTCCTTTCTCTTGCCTTCCACCGGGACTGCCGCAGCGCATATTGCTCCTGCAACACTGCCACCACCAGTGACGGCCCCACCTTGCATGCTGGGCAATGCACACAGGGGAAGAAGAAAAACGGAGAAAAGTAAGCAAAGATTAAAGAAGCCCTTCTCACAGCAAAGAGCAGACACGCTGCTGCAAACTGCACTGACTCAGTCAGGATGGTGTCTTCCTCAGCTATGCAAAACAGTCGAAAGGAGAACACCGTGCACCAGCCAAAATTCTTCATGTAACAGGATGTCACCACTAAAGCCAGAGACATCAGAAATGTGCCAGATGACACCAGAATTTGAACTCTGAAGCACTGCTGCGCTGGAACGCACCCACCAAGATAGCCCCTTGGATCAACGTAGACCAGTGTGTGTTGGGAAAGTTGTCGTAGATTGAAATTCAGAAGAAACTGTCTCCGTCTGCTGATATACTTTGTTGAGTCTACACTTCACAAAAAATGCAGTGGCACCATTCAGAGCATGAGCAGCATAATTCATCATCAGCTAGATACCATATATGCTCAAGTAATGGACACAGTTTTGCCCTCAAAAACCCAGGTGCAGCAGTGGTACATGCTTGCTTAAAATTGTCAGAAACCTATTGCTTGCTATAAATCAGGGCTTGAATTCTATAAAGAAAAATATCTTACTCTTACCCTGAGCATCTAAGTACCCATGTCTATTGCAGCTCCTGTTTTGCCTGTGTCCCTTAAAAACATATCAAGATCAGTAGAGCAAAAACGGGTCATAAACCAAGATTTTCAAAGCAACTACAGCTCTAATTCTCAAACCCTTAAAATCATTGTCTGAAACAGCATTTCGAAAGATCTCAGAGACAGAACCAACCAGATATCATTTCATTGGTCCCATGCAACCAATTCAATTAGTCAACCATTTTTCTTGTCCCGACAAATGGGATAGAGTGCTAAAATCATGAAAACATACAGAGGGTTTCAAAACCTGGGACTGGGAAACGCTGAACATATTTTCATCAAAGAGAAGTTGTACTTTTACAATTTTCCATTAAAAAAATCAGAACATTTAATGGAAACAGACAATCTTCCTTCCGTTTCAGATGCGTTCAATTTGGTCCAAAGCCCAACATGTTCTCAGGACACGCGTCTAAAATGGTTCAACCAAAGTCTATTCAAACACCTTGGATGGGGAGCGTTCGGCTCCTACCATCTCCTGTTGAGACACGACCTCACCGTTCATAAAGAGCCTCACAACACGCACCGCCACATGGATTTTGTTGGGAAAGAAATAAAACTCCAGGAACCAGAACAATGGCAACTTCAGTCTTGCAGCTCTTTCACGTTCACTTTCATAAAGGATAAGTAACAAGCCTGGGAGGCTGCATTACCGCAGGCACCGATCCCTCAATATGCATGCGAACTCAAGTAACCTCCTATTCATCCAGGCCCTAAAATAGGAAGGCACAGTTCTGGACAAGCATATTGATCTGGATTCCTGTAACTATCCCTTTGAAACACAAATAAACTATTGTTAAAAAAACCCCAACAGATCTCAGTGTGTGCTCTGGTTCCTTTGCAATGTGTACTATCTGACTACAATCCATTTTGGCAGTGGAACAGCTACGCAGACGTTCTTCTGAGCCAGCTCTAATGTAAAGGGATGCCAAGTATGTCTTCCCTTTTGTATTTACAGTAATAGTTTCAGCTTTCCCCACCACTGGGAGTGCTGTTGGGGATCAGCTGGCAAAAATACACTTATCTAAAAGGACCACTGTAATTCCACTTGAAGCTGAACTGTTTTGCAGGGGTTGTCGGCAAGGACCTTCTCCCACATTAATCTCCAGTAAATAACGTCGCGGTGCTGTCACTGGCACGAAGCTGACAGCAAATCCTGTTTCTGCCTCCTCCCAAGCCGGACTATCTGCTGACAGACCACTGGCCCCAGTTTGGCTCTCTTACACGGGGCTCTGTTTGGAGTGAGGCTCTCTTTGGTGTGTCTGAGCTGCGCTGTCTGCTCTGCAAGTGGAAAAACAAGGGTGATCTATCACAGGAGCGGGTGCGTCAGAGGGACAGGTATGCAGATGTTTGAATCAAACGCTGCTAAAATGCAGGCGGGGTATCCTAGCCTCCAGGAACCATCAAGGAGTGGGGTGGGGAAATGGGATGCCCACCACATCACTGCGCTGAGCAACCTGCAAATAGGGCTGTTTGGGAGCAGTAAAATTTGCCAACTTTAGGGCTGCTTCGCACTGCAGAGCCTAGAACACAACGCCTCCAGCTGACCCGACAACACAGCGGGCAGGTCACCGCAAAGAAGCCAGTGCGACACTGGCAGACAGACAAACTGACCACTAACTTTCATGAGGATTTCCAACATCCGAGCAATAGAAAGTTTTGCTGATGATGATCTTAACCACGCTAAAAACAAGATAGACACCAGTTTTCCACTAGCTTAAACTATGGATGGACACACAGGCCCCAGCGCTGCCCTCAGCAAAGCACCAAAAAGGACGCAGGCACCAGGCTGAGGGTTTGCAGGTGGGAGAATGGCGTACTGGCGAAGGCTCGGACCCGGCAGATTGCTGAGCGGGACTAAGATTACCTTTTGTCACACAACGTAGATGAGTAAATCTGCTCTGGATTTTAAGGACTCCCACTATTCTACACATCTTTTCTGAGCTCCTACACATGCACGAGAAGCCTGGATCCCAAGGTCTTACCATTTGTGCCCTTATTTGCACTCATATGAAGGAAAGGTGCAAATCCTGCACCAGTGTGACACCCCATCACGCTTGCCATAGTTCTTCCGCACTCTTCCACCCTGTCACATCTGCCCAGCGTAGCATTACACTCTCTCTTAGCCAAACAGACAGGGAATGCCTTGAAGATCCCTTTGCACAGAAGCTGAAGGAGGGAGAAATTATTTTATCTTTCCAGGATATATTCCTGGGTGTCGAAGCTCTGCCCAAGGCACTGTGCAACACAAAGCAATCACTGAAGGCTGTGGAAAGGAATTGCAGGGAGTAATTTCCCACTGCTAACAGCAGACTCAGCTTAGAGAATTTTGGGGTACAGGAAGCCTGAAACCAGCCCGTGTCCTCTCCATTAAAACGGGGTTCAACCACCACATGACTGCCCTCTCTTCTCAATACTGTAGAATAATGCACAGTTTCTGCCACAAAGCTACGACTCCCACCAGGACTTCAGAAGGGCTTTTTTGTTGGTTTGTGTTCTGTTTTTCTTTTTTTAAGGTGATAATTCATGTAAATAAACTACCCCCCACAACCATTTAACATTTAACTTATTATGCCATTATCCTAATTTATATTTTGTTAAGCCTTAGGGGATTTAGCTGAGAGCACAGATCCATTGCAGCAAGTGCTATAAAGACACACAGTAGAAAGCAGTCCCTGCTTCAATGAATTTACAGTCTGAATAGACAAAAGGCAGGAGAAAGGCAGAACTATTCTCCAGGCCCCACCAAAACAGCCAATAAACTTACCCCCACTTCCTGCTGACTTGTGCTCCAGAACGTCAGCTTTCATTAAAAAAAGCAACAACAACAAAAGACATTTCTAGCTCCTGTGGTCGTAAAAAGACTCTTGAAGACACGCTAAATCAATGCAATCACATTTACCCAGCTATGCAGATGACTTCGGAAAGAGACACAGCCATTCATCTCTGACAGGGCCCAAATAATTACAAATCTCTGCAGCCGCAGACCTCTCCATTTCAGTGCAGTGACTTTTAGTCTGTATCTCCCTGTCTTACTTCATCCTACCTGAAGCTGTGACTTAGTCTCCAGTTTTCCCACCCCAAATCCACATTAACGTGCGTATTTCTATCACTATTGCAGGCAGGCAGTGACTAAAAATCTCGGCTGCGGTAGCTGGTGTCCTTCTTACGTTCAGCAGTAGGAGAAGCCCAGCATGGGTAAAAGATATGAGTCTGAAGTGAACCGCACTGGAACCAGGACGCAGAGAAACAGACCAACGGGAAGGAGCAGAGAGACAGAAAAAAAAAACCAAAGCAGCCCATCATCCACAGCAATACCTCCTCCTGAAGGCATATGACCATGAAACATCCATAGTCTGGGGGACAAAGGGAATTTCATGATAAGGAAACAAAGCAACCCTTACTGCATTGCTTAGGTTTGTATCACAGAACATGGGAATCAGCAGCGAACATCCCCACCGCCCAGACAGTGAGCTCGTGTGGCTTCAGAGTCAGCCCTTGAGCCAAAACTACATCTTCTGGAGTGAAACCAGTAGTGTACCCACTACCTTATCCTTCTTTTCCAATAGGACATGTTGTGCGCTAGTAAACCTTCCTCCCCATATACAATTACATGTGTTGAAAGCCCAGACAGGTCTTCAACAAAAAAAACCCAACCCAGTCCTGTCTTCTCTTCTCATCTTGAAAGGACGTGGCCAACCAAGGTGATGTTGAGAACACACCGGTGCTTTCACCACCTGCTGGCACGCTCGAGACAGATCTAGCTCTGTGAACTTCACCTCCCCTGCCAGCAGGAAATAAATCTTGTGGTTTTAGAGTTGGAGAGTGAATCCATATTCAGTTAGGAATTTATGGTGACTTTATGGATCCCACAAATGCTTCACTACCACCATTTGCTGGAAACTGTACAATTCCTGCAGTTCATTCACTGCATTCAATTGCCTTTTTTCAGGGAAGCACTTCTAATTGCTTTTTTACAGATATGGGTTTCTGTAAAGAATAGAACACGGCTCAGACCATATAAAATGTTACCATAGCCTTTTCAACTATACATAGCTTTTATAGCTAGTTTTAATTTCCCTAGAGTATTCATCCCAAAGGGTCAAATCTGTCCCTCGTGTAACTCCCTTGGATACACACCAGCCTGTATTTGACACAATAATCACAGTGCTACAATTCAAGCAAAGTTTTCTCATACAATTTCTACCGTCTCATAAGGGCCCTTTCCTTTCAGCTGCAATGAAATGTATAGCAGTAAGTAAATACCTGTGCAGTCTGTGCTGATTTACAGATAGCCAAACACCGTTACCAGCCCCTGTATCCCCATGGCTGTTTGTTTGTTGTTGGGTAGGTATTTTTTGTTTTTAATATTGCATTGGATTGTTCCACTCTTTCCCTGGGAAACATTTGTACACATTTCTGCACCGCAAACACTGCAAAGCCAGTATCAATTTTCTTCCTTTATATTAGCCCCTCTAGTACCTTTACATTAACCCAGAATGAATCACTGCCCTCCCAGTCATTTCTTGCTACATACAGTTTTGAGAAATGGCGTAACTCACATTTCGGAGAAGGCCTGGTTTCTGCAGACGGGTTCCTCGACTGCCAAATAGCCGGTGTGATGGCTCACGCTTCCGCTCTACACGCATCCCCTCCAGACAGCCCCTGGCAACTCCTTCACTTTTTCTCCCAGCTCTGCATCCAGTGTGCCGGCAAAGAAACTCCACTGCAGCCGGTGCGACGCACACGAGGAATGGCGCGGTGACTCCCGTCCTCCCACCAGCATTATTTGTTTTCACCAAACAGGGTCAGCTTGTACTGTCAGTTTTCACTGCCAACTCGGTGTCCCTTTTCCAGCCAAATTGCTCATCTTTTTCATGCGCTGCCTCTGTTGCCCTGTACAAAAAGAGACACGTTTAACCTGTGTGCTCCTCACTGACAGAGCACCCAGCTCTACCAAAACAGACAGAAGAAAGACACCAGCACACACAAGCTGAGCCAACATTTAACAAACTGTCCATCCACGGCAAACTCCAGGCAAGCTAATAATAAAAAAGAGCCCGTAAGTGTCTCTAGGAAGTGTCCAGTGAAATGCGAGTTGTGTTTTAGATTGCAGCAGACCCAGACGGATGAGAGTGTCTTCAGCCCAGTGTAAAAGCCGAAGCTCAAGGTATCCTTCAGAGTGGCGGAAGAAATATGGGAATACAAAGGACATAGCAGTGAAGTAGATGATCTTTAAGGTCCCTTCCAACTGTAACCATTCTATGACCTGAGGATTTAAGTCCCGCTTGGTGCCCTCCTCCCCGTCCAGCAGAAAAGACAAACCCAGCCCTGAGTGCTGCAGTACCTCCTCTTCCCACGGGGGACCCAGAGCAGACAGAAGTTCTTGACAGTCATGTTCCTCTGCCTTTACCACCAGCTAACTGTAGAAAGACCCACGTCGAATTTGCTAACTTCAGCATCTCTGCTGAGCCCTCAAACCCCAAAAATAGTTTCCAAGGTGTCTTTTTCCCTCACTAAGGGAATAGTAGCAGCAACAGGGAGAGACACCAAATGACCTGCAAAGCCGAAGGGCGTCTGAACGGTGTGCCTTTGGCGTACTAGAACAAAACAGAAAGGAAATTGAAGTGACTATTTAAGGCGCAATGAAAGCAGCAAAAAGGAAAGAATTCATTTAAACAAAATAATAAGTCCTAGCAAAGACTTTTTTTTTTTCATCTTCCGGTCAGAAGGCTCCTTTTTTCATCCGTCTTATTCACTGCGCTCTCAGAAGTGTTGTTATCCCCATTTAACTCATGAGAAACTGAGACATAATAGAAGTAAGTTGTTTTTGAAAGGCCATGCCAGGTTTGTATAGCAGAGCAAGAATAAAACACTCAGAGTGTTAAACGCCCAGCCCTTTTTTCCTTAAGGCACCGGTGGGCCAAGGTATTGACTTCTCCAGCAAATCTGTCTTGACAACTACAGTAAATCTGTCTCACGACAAGGGTATTAGGATCAGCCCACTACAAAACATGACATAAATCTGTCCCTTATAGTTTGAGAAGAAGGTGTAGATTTGGGTATTAAAACCATTGAAGTCTCCCATGACAAAACCCCAAACCTCATGAAACACATCTGTTCCTTTCAAGGCCTGACTTTCAGACAGCTGAGATCCATGAAAACTTTGGTTGGGGTTAATGCATTTAGTTGGGAAAATACAAAACTGAGATTCAAGAAATGCAGTTTTGGTCCATAGCTTCGACATGAATTTTTTGTTGCTTTTGGACAACCCAGCCCGCTTGCCTGCCAGGCTGGAATCGCTGCCGTCTTGTCTCCTTAGCTTCTAAGTTCTTCACGGCGAGGGTCATCTCTACAGAATACAGTGTCCTCTGGAGCTCAAGGCCTGAACAGGATCTGGAAGTCAGATCACTTAAAATGCAGCTTAAAATGATATCAGACGCATTCTAATATCCCGCACAATTCCGGTGTTAGCTAAGGTTTGGTTTGGGTTTTTTTTTTTTTTTTGTGAGAATTCTGGCTGGGATCTCATGGAAAATGCCCGAGGGCTCCCCACGATGGGGAGTCAGCGTGAAGTGAAAAAACAAAATCATTCAGTCCACGCTGGTGCCACGACCCCCCGCCAAAGCCCCACTGCTCATGCCTGCCCAGCTCGCCCCGACCCCGGCTCTCGGAGCCCTCCTGGCCCGCACAACGCGCTGGCGGCCGTGGGCAACACTCTTCCAGGGGGGTAGTAGGAAACAAAACTGAGCGCCTTTAAAAATGAACGTGTCGCTAGTAATTTAAGCTGCATTAAAGAGCCAGTGTGAGCACTCCATTGGTAATATACTGCATACATTTGTCAACCAAACACAAATCCATTTGAATAGATTTCTTGTGGCCTGTTATTTATGAGGGGAAAATATCCCCTAGTCTCCGGGCTGATGAGAGCCCACACTTTCCCTTCTAATCTTAACTGCCTATTATTAGCATCCCCGTTTATAGAATGCCCCTCTGCCTTATATATCCCGAGTACCCCAATTTTCCACTCTGCATGGGTATGCGGCAGAGGAAGACACAGAGCAGTCAATTACGGGCATTTCAATGTGCCTTTTGCAGCACACTCCTACACTTGGGATAATCTAATTACACAGGGCAGAAACCTCACCCAACCATATATTTTCCTTAGACCCTGTTGCCACCAGCTACTTTTACTCCTCATTGAAACAGAGTCCCCCTCTTTTTTTATTTCCTCTTTTTTTTTTTTTTCCTTTTTTTCCACATCGTTAAAAATTTATTATTTAGACTGATGATGACATCATCTGGAAAGGGACCCAGGCTGTGGTCATCGGGGCCTTTTTCTGCATTACAGAGAAGCAGTTTCTCCTCTCTCCCTTGCAGATCATTAATTTTTAAAATAGAGCTATGCTTTAAATACATACAGCTCATTTTGCTTTCAGCTGATGAGTCAGAGGAGCTGTCTTTCAACCAGGTCGGGTGCCCCCCGTGCCATGCCTCCTGCCCAAAGCAGCACGCGCGCTCCCCGAGGAAGCAATGGCTTCAGGGCTATGCGAGGAACAGGAGGGAGTTTCTGCATAAATAAACAAATAATCACGTTCGTGGGCTGACCAGCATTGCTCCGCCACGCATCCTGAAATGGCTCGGAGAGTACAGGCCTGGCCCTGCAGGTGCTCCTCAGGGGTAGGATCTCATCGGCTTTGCCTGCAGATATTTTGTTTAAGGGAAGACTCTGTAATACGGCTCTTCCAAGGGGAACGTGAGCACGTTTCAGCCTAGTAGGGGCATATTTCACCATGTTTCAGCATACCACGTTGTGTTTTTATGGTGACTATCCCATGAATCCTGACACCACCCTCTTGAGAGCTGTGGCTTCCTCTCCCCAGTAGACACCAAGTCAGGTTGCCGCATTATCTGTAGGATTACACAAGGGATTAACAAAGCAAATGCTAATTGTGGGTATTCACTGCTTGCACCCTAGACCTGAAGGGCTGGACCACATCACTGTCGACCAGGCGGAGCGGGCAGATGTGTGTGTGAGCACCACAGCTCTGCGGGCCAGCTGACCGCGGGAGGACCAGCACCCCAGGCAGCACACAGAGCTCTCCGAGAGGTGTCAACGCTACCTGTCACACGCGCCTCACAGCCGGATCCAGGACGGAGCAGATAGAGCATAGCAGTGGAGAAGCTGCAGAGAAGCATAAGCCTGTAGTGTCCATGCTTGCAGGGAAAGACCTCCGTCCCCGCAGAGCCCATCATCCAGATCTCACCTTGTTGGGAGCAGGAGCTCTGGGTAGTGCAGTTCTGCATTCATCCACTTAAACTTTAATCCAGCCCTAGTCTACAGGTAGTGGCTGCTAATTGTATTACCTGGGGGGGAACCATGATTTTCCTCAACTGCATGTATTTCTTCATCCTTTAGTATGCGCAAATCCTTGGAAGCATTTCTCTTATGTAAGGCAGTATTTTACTGCTTGCAAGTCCCTTCAGATAAAATAGATTTTATCACCCCCATAACATGTCTGGATATTCACAGAAGCACATGGGATCACATGTGATGTGCAGCCACCTTGGAAATGCTTTAATATAACACAGCAATTTAGGGGGAAGGGACAAGGCATATCTTATCTGAATGAGGATGCAGGACACACTTAGAGAACAGGGGTGTAAACACCACTTACTTTGATATATCTATCTTAGCCTACTTTCTGAGACTAATCTCTCTAGACTTCTCATATACTTCGTAAGGGGAAAAAAAAAACATACCTCCAGAAAGCAAGTAAGAGAAGAAACTTAATTTAGATGCACTCTGCCTTCATTGACTCAATGGAGAAAGAAAGTGATGGAGAGAGCCTCCTAAATAAGGTGTTATAAATAGCCGCAATCAACATGTAGAAGAGACTCACTCAAGTAAGTGGCTGACCAGGGCAAGGTGTTGCTCATCCAGCACAGTGAAAGCTGCCACGGGTTCTTTAATGAGCAAAAGTGGCTTCAGCTTTGGTTTTAGGTTTACTCCAAGCACAACACCAGTCCTCAAACTGTGCTGGGGCACGAGTTCAGGACAGGTCCATGAAGAACAGTGCTCCTCATTCAATCGTGTCCAGCTATTACTTTCTGTAATGCCTTGTTTTTCACTGAATTTTCCACATCCTAGAACAGGCCCATCCCTCAGCTTATGAGCACTCAGAAGCTACTGAAACCCTAGCACAGTATGCATGGATTCAGGTTTAAGAAAAATAATTTGATAGTCCTTTATTATGTTATCATATTATTATTACACTATTTTCCGTAACTCTCTAGCAGATAGGGAGGGCCGTCAAAGGATGTACATAGAAAACAGTGTCATACATAGCTTCTGAGAAGAATATGAAAAGGTCAGAAGCCTGAACTGGCTGTTACATGGACATATGCTGTAATATTTTCTTGGAGTCAGTAATCCAGTAGCACAGTTCAACAAAATCTGTCCGATCAATCCACAATGCCTTGCTCACTCTCAAAATCACTGCCTTCCCCTCCAGCTCCTCAACCTGACTGCTTGCAGCTCCCTCCCCGCCCTCCAAGCTTCCAAGGGATGATCTATTGAGTCCTCAATAATCCTTCCTTTTTGGCTGAAACAAACAAAACAGATGGGAGATGGAGATGAAACAAAGAACAAAAGTAGACAGCACAATCAAATACATTTCACTGCACTTAAATAGAGTTATAACTACAAGAAGTATTCTCCTAACACAGTTTCTCCAGGGAATGGCAAGGGCAGAGAAAGGAGGGTAAAATGCTATACGGTCATAAATAGAAAGGAGTAGCCTGAAAGACAATCTCTGCAAGTACGCTGTACACTATGGAAATTTTTAAGAAAAAAAAAAATAAATCTCTATTTCAAATTACAGCAGCGAGCCTGCTTCAAAACTCACTACTTTATCTACACCTCCTGGCTCTGATTCTTCTATTCACTCCTCAAACTCCAAATCCTCCTTTTCTAGACCTCCCGTTGCCCTCCACAGAAGACCTCTGCCACCTCTCCCATCGCTACTCTGCCCTTGCCAAGGGCCCCCTGTTCAAAACCTGAGTCTCAGCCCCACTGTGCGGGAATCTTCCCATTATCTGCCACGAGCCTGTGAAATGGGCCCTAAGTATGCTGCTGGAGGAGAGAGGAAGGTTTTATACACAGCAAAAAAGAAGTTAAAATGAATTAGATTATAGCCATATTAATTCAGGGCACCCACCCAATCCTTTCATTAGCTTGATTCTCCTGCTACTGGAGCAATCTATAAATGTTATAAGCTTTAAATGCTCTATGTACTTTAAGTTTCATAGGAGAGTACTACTATTAACAGTTACACAAGTTGGGAGGGAAGGGGGATGCTATACAGGGTTATATATGAGCCTGTCAAGGCCACGAATACACAATCTTATGCTAAACATTCCCAGAACTTGGGATGAGACTTCCAGATACTTCGCATCGAGCAGCTCCCAAAGTGACATCTAAGGCTGCACTTACAAGAGCGCTCAGGTCGCACCAGCAGCGTGTGAAGCCTTCCACCTTTCTGGCCATTCATTGACTCAAAAGAAGACGTTACATGACTGTGACCAGGTCCGAAACACTGAGCGATTCAGCCTAACCCTTTACCCTGCAGCCCAGACAACCACAAGCGTGTGGTTAGCAAAAGAGTTCCTTGAACTTCTGAACTCTACTTTTTTCTCTTAGGTGGGGAATTAAGTGAACTTAGTCACACAGGGCTTCAGTCAGGGGTCTTTGAAGACGAGGAGCTGGCAGCGATAATGCTTTGTGCGTATGTGTGGGGAGGCATTTTTTCCTCTTAGTCCTGAATACCACGTTCAGCTTCTCAATGAGAAAAAATCCAGGGATGAGGGCAGCAGCCTTCATATGGCGATGAAATCACTTCTTCCTAATCACCATTGGAGCCTCAGCAGCAGGAGACCATCGGGTCACAACCTAATACCTTTTCCAGTCATAAATTTCTAGATATCTCCAGTAATAGGTCTGATCTCAGTTACTGGAGCTGGGCTTTTTTCGTTCGTTTTTCTCAGAATAGCCTTATGGAAGAACAGCTGCTTTACAGGCAGTACCCCGAATTTATAGAGCTTTATCTCAGCCACTGACCCTGACCGACCATTAAATTCCATATTTACATCTATAGCCAAATAGGTAAACAAGTAAGTACAGTAATTTCAAAAGTCAAATCTCCATTAACTTTTATGTAACCGACGACGAGATGAAAGCACACAGGCACCAAGCCTAGCGTCGGCACGCTTTCCAGGAACAAAACTATGCTGCTTTGCTACCTTCCATAAAGAGGTCGGGGCGAGATATGAATCGGCAATAGTTTCGCTCCCTTTTTACAAATGAAGAGTATTTCTCTAAACCGGTGTTTTCTCTCTTTACCACCAGCTGCATTACCAACAGTTGCCCGTTCTCAACCTTCCACCCGAACAACAGAAAGTCTCAAAAAACAGTTTCAGAATAGGACATGTTTCGTAACCAAAACACACAACAGCAATAGGGGAAAAAAACCAGAAGCACTTGCTCACAGTAATAGCTATTTTCCTTTCCTCTTAAAGCAACACAATGAAGCAATTACTGTACGCTATACTTCCACGGGCTGTTTCAGCCAAAGCAATTGGCTGGGCGGCTGGGAGGGGGCTGGAGGTGTGGCACAAGAAAAAGAAACAACTCCTAC
Source organism: Vanellus vanellus (assembly GCF_965231255.1). NCBI lineage: Eukaryota > Metazoa > Chordata > Aves > Charadriiformes > Charadriidae > Vanellus > Vanellus vanellus. Next base: position 3,880,028 of record NC_138923.1, on the reverse strand, counting down.
CAGATATGATTCACTAACAACAAAAACATCCCCATGGTACCTCTTACTTTTCATAGGATGAGGAGAGGTTTTCCACCAGCAGGGTTTTCCGATTAGAGGAATTTTTCTGTAATGGGATTGATGACATAGGTGTCGGTATGAAAATAGGAAGGACCTCAAAGGTTAGAGCTAAGCTGGAGTCTCCTTGTACCTGAACCGTTGCAGATTCTCAGAAAACTCCTTGTGGTCTCAGGAGGATGTACCATATGGGAAACCCTTTAATTTACTTGAGAAAGGAGAACGCGTTCGTGGGTAATTATCTCTCTGGAATTACACTGAATGGAGAATATGAGAATAAACATAGCACGGTCCTTGTTAGGCAGGCTGTGGTGTCTCGCGCGAACACGCACCAGCTGCTGCTGGCCACACGGAATGGAGACCCAACAGATTAGGCCAAGGAACATCATATAAATTCGAAATAGATTAAAGAACATCATGTAAGTGTGTTCTGCCTCCAGGCATCAAATTATGTGAATCATCAGGCCCACTTTATACGTACATATTGTAAAACATGGGTTTAGTTCTGATGGCCTTTGGCACACAGCTTTGGTATGAGCGTGCCTGTAAATTTGTATTTGTTTTAAAAGTATTAACGGCACAATTGGCAGCAACTTCTACATTTAGCTTGCTTGGCACTTTCTTTTAGAAAAGATTCTTTAAGTCTTTTTTTAGAAACTTAAAAAAATTATGAGACACCCGCTATAAAATTAAATTGAAGGACAGGCAGGTGGGAGAGAAATACTATTACCATTTTTCACCATGTCAGCAGGCACTAATAGTTCGACACTTTGCACTGTAACACATGAGCTTTCGTAATTGTCTCACAGAGATGAAAGTCTGATGAGCCAGAGCTAAGGTTAGGGGTGGCTGAGATTTCTGTCTGCCATCCTGCAGAAGTTTTCCTAATACCCAGGTGGTTGTGCCTCGGGAGGGAGTCTGATGCCGCAACACTGAATGCAGTTAAAGGTTGTGTTGGTCCGGCAAACGATTAAATTACTGTAAAATATATTTCAAGCAGTATTTCAATATGAGGCTAGAATGTTTCTGTGACTTTGACTCACGCGTGCTCCTCGCAGCTCCCAGTGAGTTCAACCAGAGATGTCAGTGGTCTTACAGCCAGACTTCTTTTAACCATCAGCCAGTGGGTAGCATTCCTGTCAACAATTAAGCAGACGATTTCTTCTACCCCACAGCTGTGCTGCCACAGCAAGTGGAATGATCACTTTACACCCAAAATATGCTTTGGATGAATAAACAAAGAGAAGCGTGAAACTAAGAGACAAAGCATTAATAATGGCTGACTTTTTTTTTTTTTTAAATAGATAACAGAATAATGTAAAAAAAGCATAAACAATAATTTAATTGTCCTTTCAAATTTGCCACAGGATAAAGGTCTATTAATACCAGATTTCTAGTAATAGATAAAACCAGACCTAGACAGAATAATTCATAAAAGAGGAACAATACCCATGGCATTGGCAGGAATAGTACATGCTGTCAAAAAATGGCAGGAAAATTCATAAAACTGCTACAATAAAATAGCTGATGAACTTTTATCTTATAAAAACATAAAGAAATCCATGAAAATACACTAACATACAAAATTTCAAACTAAAAAATGCCATTGCATGCCGACACTTATTTTCTATCCCATCTGAAATTGCTCGCAAACCTTGCGTACCGAGGAGTATGAAAGCTGAGGAAATGGGAAAACATTTTCTTACTCTTTTCTTTTCTCCAAATCTCATAATTTTGATAGTATTTAGAAGAATGAGAAACTTCCATCGCCTCAGTCCATCAATTACACATCAGTCGGTGTAGCCTAAACTTGACATTTATCATCTGTGGATATTCCACCCCAAAACTGATTTGAAAGACCTAAGAGAGTCTTGTGCAAATGCCTAGGAATGTCTTTTATATCCTTATTACTGCAAATGGTACCTTAACCGAGCAGTAAGAATGACACCTGCCTGCCACAAACACGTAAGAGCACATCACCATAACGCCATACTGACATGTAGCAACACGCAGCGCTGTCTTAAAAGATCCGCTGATTCATTGATGCTCATGCTTTCACTTCAATAGCAAATATCTGGTTTTGTCTCAAATAAACACATGCAAATAAAGCCACCCTTTATGTCAATAAATTATGGTTTGTGTACTTCATTTTCATGCCAATGGGAAAGATGTTGTAAGAAAAGTAGTTCGAGGATGGTCAAAGAGAATAGCAATTAATCTGCCAGAAAGAGTTATGGTAAATATTATTATTATGATTATTAATGATTTGTAAAGCGCTGTAAATCTCCATGACAGTAATTATGATGCTTTGTATATATAAATTTGGCATTCTGCATATACAAGCACTTGGGTTTGAACTCTTCCTAGATCATTAGGAAATCAGAGGTCATATCATCGGTCACTTGAAAAGTAATTTCCTGCAGATTTTCAGGCGATTCTCAGATTTATCCTCACTGTAAAAAAGGTACTAACGATTTCTCCCCAAGCAAACAAGCCCACGGGGAGGTTGAGATTAACAGCCTTTTAAATACAGCGACCCAGCGCTGCAGAAGACACAGCGAGTCTGGAACCCCTTTTGTGCCATCTGCAAGGAAAAGCGGGGCGGTATGGCCTGCCGGGGACGAGGAGGTGGCAGGCTGAGGGCCCATGTTCTACATATGTTGGTAGAGTTTCCAAAGATAAACTGAATCTGTGGAAAGCATTAATCTTCAGGGGCCTCCTCCAGGCTACGTGTCACTTAATGTATTGAGAAAGGCAGTGGGATTGAAATGACCTGCCGTTCTCATGCTAATCCGCCGCACGGGGGGAAATTCTGCAAGAGAGGGGGCTGCTTCTTCCCAGCTCTCTTTCCCAAGACTAAGACTCCGATCTTTGGAAATCCGTGATTCCAGGTAGGGGATTCCCACAAAGCACGGCTCGCCGTTCAAAGAGGAAAGAGGCAGCTTCCCATCTCCTCTTGCAGGGAATCGATAACCTTTCTGCTGGCAGTGGTTCAGCTGCGCTTGGTGCTCTGCCCTCTTTCTCAGTAGATTCCTCCTCTGGTGATAAGCAAAAAGGACATGACAAGCCAACTCCATTGAAGATTAAACCCGAGCGTCCTCTGCTCAGCTAAATAAGCAGTTTCTGCAGTCTAAGTGCCAGACAGAAATAATTCACCTATTCCATCTCTCCTACTAGAACGTCCCACCTTTCATGCCAGCCGGGAGCACCCGTGGGAGCAGCCGGGGGTGAGCGGGGGGAAGGTGCAATTAGCAAATGCACAAGAGAGCACAGCTCCTGTAAGGGACGGTACACTCACCGCCGCGGCCGAGGGCAGCGTCTGCAGGCAAGGCAGCAACACTGGTGTCGAAACCCACTGCTCAACTCTGGCTAAACAGGGAGTGCCCGAGCGAGCTGGGCTCTGACATGACATTATTTCTCTATCAAAAAAAATAAAAATAAAATAAGATAAAACCATTGGGAGTACTTAATCCACTCTATTATGACTGAGTTCAATAGCCTTGCGATTCCAAGCTTTGGAGTGATGGCTTTATGAGAACATCAAAAGCAGTGAGCCTGACCAACCCTCCTGGATACACGCACGCTTCTCCTACAAGGAGCCGCAGGCGGCTGCAGGCAGCATCCATTGGGAGCTTCCCAAAAGAGAACCCTCTCTGAATTATGAGCGGGCCCACACACGCACACACTCAACTTCACAGTCCATTGCTTTCCCAGGAGCGGAGTCTGTGCTGTCTGCACCAAGGCAATATATCTCTTTATGGCCTGCCAGTGACTTTACAGAGAGATAAACAAAGCTTTTAAATCAAAAGGAGACGGAGCAGAAGAAAAAGTTTGGCACCCCAGAACACATGCCGCTATTTATTTTTTAACCCTTCATGACAAACAGGAAAGTCAGGAGTTTCTTACGCAGGATCTGCCAACCAATGACCAAGGGAGAAACGAGAAACCCAAAGCTGGAAATTTAAAGATTTCTCCTAAATTTATGGCAGAATTTCTGTTCAGTGGGCTGCATTCATTTAAAAAAATCTGAGCAATGGACATGGCACTGAACTGAGCTGTAAGACATAGCACTGAATTGAGCTGTATGATAAGTGGACTTAGAACAGCCTGAATTTGCTATTAACCAAGGATGTGATGGAAGCCTCTCTTTGTCTCACCTGTATTGACTGCAAATTGGGGCGGTGGGGGCAAGGAGGAACATCTACTTCAAGTGCACAGCATCAAGAATGAGATCCTTATCAAGGTCGGAGTCTAGGGAGGCTCTGCGATGCAAATAACAGCAGCTCGGGACAACTTGTGATGATTTGGTATTATTTTGGTACTACCAAACCATCACATATTGTCCTGAGCTGCTTGTCAGCTGCAGAGTCTTTTGGGACAGGCAATAGCAAGTAGGACTGTAGCGCCATCAACGACTGGATTTAATCATTTTAGAGTTGAGTGGAAAGCTGAAATTTTCAAAGGAATAAAAATCCAGAGCTACTATGACTTGGAAAACCTCAGGAGGACCCAAAGCATTCTGGTGACCCCTATTTCATGGGTCTGGGACATGGTTTGGTGGTGTTGGGAGAACGTCTAAATCCATCAAACACCACCCCTCCCTCTTCATACAAAGACTCTGAAAACTCCTTCACCTTTTCACTGAAAGTCTGTTTGAGGTTCCCTTTCATTCCCTCCTAGAAAACTTCTGTCTGCAAAGACAAAAACTCCGCTCGTATCCCAAGAACTAGCCCAAATACTGCCCAGCAGCTACTGCTGTGTAAAAGTGAGAAGAAAGCTTGAGGGGACAGATTTCACAGAACCGGGTTATTCAACTTCAAGGAAGGAAAAAAAAAAAAAAAAAGAGGGTGCGGGCTCAGGGGTAGGCATTCACTCATGTAAGCCAGGATCTGCTTTTTTTCATACCCACCAGACCAAGCCAGGTGCTTTCAGATGTGCGCACAAACTGTTTGAAAAGCCACCAACTTGTATGTGCAACAAGGTTACCTGTGTGAACACGGACAGGCCAGTTCTTCATCTTCAGCTCCCTCTTTGCAGCTAAGAAGTCTCCTATTCACAAGAGAGGATATTTTCTGAGAAGGCAGGTTCTTTCATTAAAACTCTAGCCCATCCTAACCAATCTCACGTCCACCTTTCCAAATCCTGGCCCAAGCCATGCTGCTGTCATAAAAGGCTTTCTTCAGGGCAGGTTCTTGCATAATGTGATTTGCAAAATTCAGAACTAGAACGGGGATGAAGCCGCAAATCCTCTCCCACCTGCCCCGATGCTCAGAGCCTTCCTTCACTCCCGCTGCACAGCAGCTTCGGTAGGACCATTCCCGATTAGACCTATGTAAAATTGGAGGCCAGAAGCCCAAACTCAGTTCAAAGTAAAACAGACTCTCCCTTCTGGCCATGACCACAAATCTCACCAGAGCAACCCCCAGCACCTCAGCCCAAAAAGCTGCTTTTCCGTATTTCCAGCTGCTTTCACAATTCTTTTTACCCCAAAATCGGAGTGCATAAAAGCAACTCCATATTCTTCTGACATTTTTAAAAAAATTATTATTTCTAGCATTTTCGGGTGTTTTTTTTCTCTGTGATCACAGCTGAACTTCCTATGGGCCCAGAGGGAGCAGAAAGCAATAACTTTAAATGGCCTCGTAGATGCAGCCATGGCCTCAAGCCAGCACTAATTTCCAATCTTGTTATGCTGAAGAAAGAGAATGAAGGAAAAAAAAAAAAAAAAAAGGAAAAAAAAAAGGAAAAGAGGAAGAATGGAAACCAGAAAAACCAGAAATATCCCTTAATGCTAGTGAGAATTGGAAAGTCCTGTTGGTGGTTTCAGTGACAGGTTTAAGTTTCTATTAAAAAAAAGAAGAAGAATTTGGAGTATCTGTTTAAAATGAGAGTGAATATTTTTCCTTAGACACAGAACATCCTTGTGACATTCAGGTCTCTGCGTACTGCAGGCAGGATGGAATTTTACTGACCAAATAAAGCATCGTCACTACTTGAGTACAGCAAACATTTGTAAAAACATATTAAACATGTCATAAATTAACTGAATTTGGGAGCCTGTAAACACTCACTTGAACTTACAGTTCTTTGATTTCACCAGCACATCCAGATATCTGGATACCCAGAGGATCCCAAATTCATCCCTTAACCTGCTAAGGCATTAGCTTTTTAACTCCTTTTGCATTTTCTAAACTCCTTTGGGCCTATTTAGTCTACTCACCATCCCCTTCCCTGACAGGGGATGAAAATTAGGAGCACTGGGGAAAAGGTAACATTCAACAACACCTTCCCAAAAAGCTCTCACTTTCCAAACTCAGACTTTTACCACTATTGGGGAAAAAATACATTTACAGCAAGCGCTAGGCGAGACAAAGCAAAACTTTATATTGCATAAGGAGCAGATGCAAATCAAAATAAACCCCCAAAAGGAATTTAGCAAGGAAGTATGGAGTTACCCACATAGATATTTGGCCAAGAAAATGGAGATACTCTTGTAGAGCGCGCTGTGACCACAGCCTCCGAGAGCCGCGGCGCCGGGCCGGCAGCAGCACCGTGCTCGGTCTCTGTCCCCGCCAAAGCAGCCACGGGTCTGGAGCACAACCGGCAGACTGGTGGAGAGGAGAAGCACCATCTCCTTACAAACTGGTCTCGCCTACAGTTAGGTGACACTGAGCTCCTTGGGCGAGGACGGCCGCACTGCACAGTGACACCCCGCCGGCTCAAGGTGACGGGACTGATAAATGCTGGCAGTATTCTAAATTTGCCTTTTCCCCACTGCGTTGCCTCCCCTCTACCTGCAGCGCACGTTCAACCTTTCCCTCCAGCAGCATCGCCCCAGTGGAGTCAGCTTGCGGCCCCACTCGCCTTCTGACCAGCACTTCTGTGCGCGAGCGGAAGGCAGGGCTGAAGCGAAAAACAGGAGTTAGAGTTCAGCATAACGCTACAAATACAGCACAGAGTTAAATACAGCACAGAGTTAAATCTAAACGGAGGAGGTCTGGCAGGTAATCCAGATTTGGTCCAAAGGGAGTTACACAAAGAAGCGTAATATGCCCAAAGGTGTGAGTAACTGCAGAGTATAAAAATTAACAACTCGTTCTATAATATCAAGTAAGGGACAAGGAAAAAGGATCCTCTGTCCTTGCACTTTGGTTCCTTTCTGACCTGCGTTCAGGCTTTCCAAATTCTCTAGAGAGGCCCTGACAATAAATGTCATTTTGCTGTGAGGGTGCACGTCTTGCATTGCCTGGGAAAGGCAGCAAGCCACTTTGTCTCCTTTTCATCTCAATAATTAGTCTTCAAGGCTGCCAGGCATTTTACTGCCGTAGGTGATGCAAAGCTGAATCTAGATTCCTAAATCAGGGCCATCAGACCCAAAGTTTAACTGTAGATGAAACAGCCACTGGTAGGCTCCCCAAAGGCTGCCACTAAAGCCAAGGAAAATGCTGCTACTGCTTTTAGTGCAGCATCTGCCTCTGGGCAGTCCTGGTGAGCACTGGATAGAGACCCCAACAGCAAAGCGGTAAAACGTGGTCAGAAATAACCACAGCAGGAGCTCCTTGGAACAGAGCTGTAGGGCTGATGGGACTCTGAATGTTGGGTGACAAAGCGCATCTTCATTGTCAAAGACACAGAAGCATCAATCCACCCGCCGTTTCAAGTCCTCAATAGGAGAGCAATTTCCAGGCATCTCGCTCCTATTGATTTCTCACTGATTTGAATTGGAATTAGCGCCCAGACAGCAGTCAAAGAATCACTTACAGAGTCCCTTAAGCTTTGAAGTACATAAGGAACACTGAAAAACGGGGTGACAGAACTATCTCAAGGTGCCCAGTTGCCTTCTGAAAATGGACTTTGCCTGTTTTCGTTGTTCTTGACCTATTTGACAGAGGAAAACAGCTACAAGTCTGGGCCAGCGCGCCTACACCTCCCACAGAGACAGCCCTGAACCCTCTGCACGCACAGACCCACTGCCACAGGCACAGCCACAGCGCAGCAGCAGCGTTTCTCTCTCACCGCAGCAGACCCAAGGCAGCGTTTGAACGCGTGGCCCGAGGACCGGATGTTGCCTCCTAACGTGCACATGCATCTCTTCCCTCCGAATGCCGATTGCTCCTCTTGGTCTGATGCCAAAGATCCCCTCACGAGACACACGCACCCCCTCCCGTGTTTTTTCACCTCCCTGCACTGGGATAAGTTGGGAGTAATTTTTTTTTAACATCAGAATTGCCTGGGTACAATTGTAAGTAAATCCAGCTCAGTATGCCAAAATGAACTGCAGGTTTAAAAGAAATAAAAAATAAAAAATAGAACACCCAAACAACAAAACCAGTCATAATTTCTCAGCATTTTATATCAGCTGTGGGCCTATGCAGAAACTGAGGCAATTTGGTCAAAAAAACAGATGTTAACTGAGGAGACGCATCCTGCACTGCAGGTCCTTGGCAGTAACGAACAAGCTGTGCGAAGAGTTCTGTGCATCTAAATTGCCCTTAGAGGGAAATCGTCCCTGAGAGCGAAGACTGGAAGGTATTTGGGGTAGGGACCAACTCAGTCGCTCTTTGTATAGGATGCCAATGTCCAGACATGCAATTCCTAATTGCTGACAAAACTAAAAAAATTGTTGTCAGGGAAGGTCACACTGTAGAGAGAATGTGCGCAGGAGGATTGGGGTTATGTAGGTGCTGTTCCCAGTCCTGACAGGCACCCTTTAAAATCACTTGAACGCTTCGAAGAGGCTGTTTCTGCATCTGTGAAGTGGAGTCTCATCAGATGGCCTCGCTCCACCAGAAAGCCTGTGAGCCTCTTGTTTCGGATGTGCTTTGAGATCCCCAAGTGAAGGTGCTCAGTAAGAACAAACAGACAAGAAGACAAACTAGTGACCACCCGCCTTTAAGCTTCTGTTTGAAAAACAACGCCGAGAAACACAAGAGACGCTGCCATGCAAATAAAAGGGAAGGAGCAGAGCCCATCTACCACGAAGCCCAGTTCAACCAGAAGCTCACCTGAGGGCAGCAATGTTTCTCGGGGAGACCCCTCTTTGGCTTTTTGGGAAGTGTCTGCACAGGTCTGTATTTTGCCAGGCTGATCTGAGGCCAGTGAGGAAAACAGTAATTGTTTCTTTTATTTTGCATCTCTCCCCTCCATCTCCTCCCTAACAACTTCGGCTGCAGCCACATTCTATTTTTTCCCCTTACAATTGTTTCAATAGATTCTTTATGGTTTATGGGTTGGTTTTTGGTGTTGGTTTTTTCCCCCCCTTAAACTGAAGCCTGAAATATGCTCTGAATTAAGAAAAAACTCCATGTCACTGGGGATTGGACTGCTGCTGAACTGTTCCGTGTGTGTGTGTGTGCGCGCACAACCTCCCGGCCAAAAATGCCTCGGGGGCTCTCCCTAACTGTTGGGGTCCTAAAAAGGGTCCGTTTCTCCGGATTGGCCACCCTCCGAAACGGCTTGTGGGGGGGAGAGCTTTCTCCGCCCCCACCAACACCACGCTCCCTCTATAGCACATCTGTCCAAGCTTGCTCACTGCTGGCCCTTTCCTTCCCCATATGCTACAGGCATTTTTGGCCTGACTGAATCCTTAGTGCATTAAGCAGGAGGCCCCCGGTTCAAGAAATCTCCCCCACTTATGATATGTAGTGCAGAAGAAACGGCGTGTGCAGCGGCGGGGTGAGAAGAAGGGATCAGCGAGGAGGGGAACGACAAAAAAAAAGGTGGGGAGGGGGAGGGGGAACATCTCACGCCTGTTTATCAGAAAAGAAGTAAATTCACTGCAGGAAAGTAACACTCAGCATCGGCTTTTAACCTTGTCTGTTCCCCAGGCGAAGTGTGAAGGTGGGACTGTACAGGGGTTTGCTCCTTGTGAGCGCTGACTCAGAGACACAGAGGTCTCCTTGGGCCACACAGTCCCCGTCTCTGGTTGGGGTAGTTTATTCTGGGATGATGCAGCTGTGTAGCAAAACAACACATATGAACGCACACACACACGCACACCCCAAACAAGAAACCTCCTGGATATCGTTTTGTTTGGTCCCAGGTTTAAAACTGGAATTTGGGAACGGGTCGGCGCAGCTGGAAATGGTCCCGTCCGGATTGTGCTGGTCCAGCCCTAGCGAGGGTCATAGGCCGGGGCAGCCAGCTACGCCGCGCAACCTCCCTCAAACCTACCATCAGGCTACCCAATCCTGCATCCCAACTCCCAAGGCATGAAAAATGGCAATCCCACTGCTAAAAACACGCACCGGTGGTGAAGACTCAGCTTGTGTTACTCGGACAATTGCTTCCTGCTGCTCAGACACACAAAGCAACATCATGTAAGGTGCCGGGAAGGCAGAAAAGCTGCCAACCTCCGCTTCTTCTCTCACCTAGTTATGAGGTTGATCTCTAACTAAATTACTTAACGGGTATCCAGCATCCCTCACACTGCTATGCCAAAATGACTGTGGGCATTTGGTGGTGTTGGTAGCCTTGTTGTGTCTCAGTTTCACTGAATAGTCAGGGTTGGCAGGGCCCTCTGGAGCTCCCCCAGTGCCACCCCCCGCCAGAGCAGGGGCACCTCCAGCAGTGGCACAGGACACCTCCAGGCGGGTTTGGAATGGCTCCAGAGGGGGAGACTCCCCCCCTCTCTGGGCAGCTGTGCCAGTGCTCTGCCGCCCCCACAGGAGGGAAGTCCCTCCTCAGGTTGAGATGGAACTGCCCATGGTCACGTTTGTGCCCGTTCCCTCTTGTCCTGTCACTGGGCACCACTGAACAAAGCCTGTTCCCATCCCCCCGGCACCCACCCCTGAAGGATTGATAAGCATTGATAAGATCCCCCCTCAGTCTTCTCTTCTCCAGACTAAAAAGCCCCGAGTCCCTCAGCCTTTCCTCATCAGAGAGATGCTCCAGTGCCCTCATCATCTTTACAGCCCTTTGCTGTACCATAACGGCAGGAGCTGGTCCTCCCAGAGGCCGCGAGACCCCTGGGGAAAGGCAGTTCAGAGTGGGAGAAGGCGGTGCTGGGCTTCCAGCCCCTGCTCGGCGGGACCTCACCTGGCAGAGCCTCACTGTAAAGTCAGCACAGACCAGTCCCGAGGCAATGCTACAAAAGCATTTCAGGCTGAAAGAGCAGAAACGTGTTTTGTTGTTGTTTTGTTTCCGAACAGTGTTATAAAATTTCAAATACTGACATTTTTAGGTATTTGGCCTTTCCAGAGGCCACTTCCATCTACTCAAAACCCACGTGCAACAACTACACTTACACTACCTTTATGTCCCTTCTACACTTCTAGGTTCAGACATGAAAAACAAACAGGGTACAATAACACTTATGTCCTTCTAGTCACAATTCTGGAAAGAAAAAAAAAGAGGGAAGAAGGGATTGCACCCTAAATTATCCTTGTTTCTGCAATGAGATGTTCATCAGCGTCAGGAAGCTGTAGGTGTCTGGACCTCTTAGGCACTCTGAAAACCCCAACCTCCCTTGACCTTTGCATCAAAGAGTCATCCGTGATTTAAAACGAGAGGACTCAGTGTCCAGGAAGCAGTGTTCACCTGCCCATGGTGAGCTTGGGAATGGACGATTGTACGCGTAGCATGGCACCGCCTCCACTCCCTCACAGTTATATCACAGTCAACTGTAAATAACTAATTAAGCCACGTAAAAACCTAAGCACCTTAATTACTAATCACAGCACAATGAAGAAGAAAAGTAAAACAAAGGTAGAGAAAAGTATGAGAACCACAACACAACTGCCAGGGAAGACTATGATCGTATGGAACACCTATTCCCAATTGTCCAGTGTCCAAATAACCCGAGATGAGACAGGCAAAACGTTTCTCACAAAACCTGAAGGATATTTGAGTTGAAAAGGCACCTGGCCTGGTTATATAAACTGGTTAGCTTATATCATAAAGAATGCCCTTGATGATACTACTTCATCTACCTCGTTGCTCGCCCACTGTAAGAAGTGTAATAGTCACTTACCTCGCACCAGTGTTGGATGAATAAAATCTTTCATGACTGTAAGAACTTGGATGCATCTACAGCATCATCCCTCTGAAAAACACAGCGGACAAACCACCAACACTCCATCTACGTGCCAGTTGCTAATATTTTTTTCAGTCTAATCTTTAAATGCACTTACAGTTACAAACTAAGACATAAGAGGCAGAAGATGCCCAAAGCTGCAGTCTAGCCTGTTCCCTCGTACAGAGGGCAACACCAAATACTCCTCGACAATCCCTGATAGATGACTAACTTGTTTTTAAAGACCTCCAAGGAAGCAGATCCAGTAACCTTCTCTCACAGCTTATTTTAGTATTGCACTATCCTTGAAGCTAGAAAGCTTTTTCTAATATCTAAACTAAACCCTTTCTGCTAAAAATTATGCCAATTATTTTTCTCCTACTCATTGCTGCTATGAAGAACAATTCATCACCATTCTCTTTCTAGCAATGTTTTACATATTGGAGGAATGTTATCACGTCCTGTCAGTCTTTCCTCCTCTAGACTAAACAAATCCAATTCTTTCAATCTTTCCTCATAGGTTGTGTTTTCCAAACCTCTTATCATTCCTATGGCTCTCCTTTAGTCCCTCTCCAATTTGTCAAGATTTTTCTTGAACTGCACAACCAAAGCGGAACACAGCCAAGGCTGTACGAAGGTTGCCTGAAAATCAAAATCTACCCCTTGTCTTTTACCCACAAGTCCCACTAAAACTCTCCGTTGCATGAGTTGTCTTTTCTGAAGCAGTTTTATGATGTTATATCATATTCAGTTTACAGTTTTCCAGCACTCTGCATCCTTAATTGTCTTAATTTTTAACTACTGCTTCTCTTGCTAAGTATTTTCTGGTTTGCTTTCTATTCTGTACTTGCATTTATTTCAATAGCCATTATGATTTGTTTTTATCACATTTCAAGTTGCTAATTTCATATAACCAGGAATAAAGAAAAAAAAAACCCAACCATAAACATTCAGAATTCTGCTTCTCCTTTCCAAAATGCTGCAATTCCACCCAACGCGACTTCAGAAAATTTTATTAGTATGCACTTTATATCATCATGCGAGAGAGTCCCCACGGTACTGAGCACCTCCCGACCCAGGAGAGACCCCTGAGGGACCCCATCTGACATGTCCTCCCACCTTGACGGGAAACTATCGACATCTACTTATTGAGCCTTAATTTACAAATAGTTGTGCCCCCACGATGTGGCGATTTGAAATGGAGCACACTTTGCCACTTTGGCTATGAGGATGTCATGAATGACAGCATTCAACGCCTTACTAAAAATCAACAAACATCATCTCCGCTTCTTGGGCTTTATTTACTAGTTCATCTACCCTGCAAAGAAATTGTACTGGTTTGACATGATTTGCTCCTGACAAATCCATATTTGCTGTTTCTCATTAAGTCCTTATTCTCTGAGTGCTTGTAACAGCTAATTCTAGAAACTTTTTGGGTATTGAAGTTAGTTTTACTGTTCCATAATCCCCCTGGTTCTCATTTTCCCCCTATTTAAAAATAGACCTCATGTTTTACCCTTCCCTGGGCCTCTGGCTCTACCTTGGTCATCTGCGAACTCTGAAAGATAATCTCTAATCACTCTGGGACCGTTTCAGCTCGGTCCTGAAGTACTTCAGGAGAGATTTCATCAGGTCCTGCTGAACTGTAGAACATCTAGATTATCTAAATTTTAGCCAGCGTAGTCTTTTGCTATTTCAGATGATCCCCTTGTTAAAACTTCCTGCATTAGTATACAACTACAATCAACCTTTTTTTGGAGAGGCAACCAAAAAAGGCATTGAATACTTCATTCTCTGGATCATTTGTTATTTCCTCTCCTTCCTTTTTAAGTAATGGACTAACTATCCTAACAATTGCTGGGTTTACGTTTGCATTTATGTTTTTAAGGGGTTTTGACTCAGGGACTGATTTACAGGGGGTAAATGTAATGCATGAGCAGGATCTGTATTATCTAGGAGCTCAGATACCATGAACAGATGAGCTTATGCATAATTTTTGGCTTCAGAAATAACTCAGGGCCATTTAAATATATAAAAAAGTACAACATTCCCTTGGAAATTAACAGAAGTCTAAATCACATAAATACATGTGCAAAAGCTTCTGCTTTCCTTTAAGAAAGTCGATCATGTAACCACTACATACAAGACCACGCGTGCATGCTTGAGCCTCTGCCCATGAGCTGATGACCAAAAGCATTTGGAAAAGCAAATTTATATGCTAATGTGCTCAATATATAATTTCTCCTCTAACTGACTAAATCATCTCCAAATACATTTTGTCCACAGATGTCACAGAAAAAAAAGGAAGATGATGACAAAAGTACACAATGCACTTTGAAAGCAAAATAACTCTAAGTTAAGTACTTTTTTTTCAAGTGTAGCCATTAACGAGAGATCCTTGGAAACCCTGCGGGTTTTATGAGGTTTGATGAGCTCTTAATCAGAAATGGCTGAAATCTGAACTGAGGACTTCTGAATGCTGTGTCTGAATGGAAACAGAAGGCTTGCTTCTGCCCGAGTTCCTACGTGAAACAGGCTTACGTGCAAATTCGAATAAACCTGGCTAAGAATGACAATGCCAAAGTGGACTGGTAGCACAGGGCCGATTGTTTCTGCCACAGACTGACTAAAAAGAATTTAGACCAAAATATACTTTGATCAGAGAAAAGGGTTCAGAAGCAGGTTAGAGGCATCAAGAAAGGAAAAAAGGATAAGGCTGGGTCAGAGGGGGCCAGGAAAAAGAAAAGTGGAATTTGAGAAATGGAAAGAGTCAGGCAATCACAAAAGCTCTGAAAAGCACCTGGGCAAAATCCCAGATTTTCAAAGCAAGCCAGGTACCCAGCTCTCTCTGGAGGTCTCAGCCTAAGATCTTAACTGGTGGAAATCAATGTTGCTGGAGCGAAGGCAATGGAGACGCTGCCAATTTCCAAGGCGGTGTTGCCAATTCCTTCCAACAAGCTGCATCCTAGAAGCACAAAAATAATAATCTGACCACTGAACTTCACTTGCACGGAGTGGGATGATGGAACATCTTCTGTCTCCTCCTTATTAACCCATAGACCCCAGATATAGAACCCCAACTGCAGAGCAGCTGGAACCGCTGCAATCCCCCGTGCACTTAGAGGAGCTACTGAATATGCTCACAGGAGCTCTGAGAAAGTTCCCTTATAGATCTGAGGCTTTTTATCTATTTCCAAGCTGTACCTGAAAGCAATACGCTTATGTCTTGCACATACATCGTAACTTTGAATTTCAGGCTGCATTTGATTAACTCTGCAAAATATTTTGGGATGTAGTCGGTCTGGAACAAGATACGCAAAATAGATTATGATTATGCAGGGTGAAGCAGATCAGTGAACGTGAGACAGATTAGCAGCCGTACTAGACAGCCAATCTATTTAAGTCTTCTGCATTTCATTGTGATCTAATTTAATTAAAATACTGTGGGGTTTTTCCAGTGTATTACTTGAAAATAGGATTTCCTTTTTATCTGGAAGATTAGCATTGTTATTTAAGGGTCTTCCTGTTCTGGACAAAAGCCCTCAATATTTTTGGTTAAAACTCTACATTTCCAAGAAATTCCAAACTTCGAAAAAATATACCTCTGACGAGGATGATTTTCATTCTCCATCCCAAGCTGAAATACACAAAAAACCCCTTAGAAATTCAAGGTTAAAGACTCAGGGAAAGCTGGTGAAAGACTTCTGGAAAAAAAAATAATAAAAAAAAAATTACAGGCCTAGAAGAGAGTTATTGTTGTTTCTACTAGAAATACTAATGAAAAATATTTGCTAATTTCACACTGCCCTTTTGTACTGCGGAGCTGTACTCGGTACTGTTCGGGTCCTTCTGCATCCTATGACCTCCGTAACTGTTCCCGTACAGCACCGGGAGACGCGCGCTGGCTCTGCTCAGCTCCTTCGCTGCTCACCGAGGGTGACCCTCAGGCAAAGAGCTTCAGCCCCGTGCCCAAACGGCTGCCGGCGAAGGTTTGCCGGGGGGAGAGGTGGCCTGCTGGCGCACGGATGGCCCCCGCACCTTCCCAGCCACCGTGGGTTCCCTGCCGGGGATGTCACCCTGCGCCACGGCGCCGCATGCGGTGCCGGGAGAGGCTGCACGCAGGATAACGCGGAGCAAGCCGGGGGGGAAACGTGGGAAGGGCACAAGCAGGAGAGCTCTCCCGTAGCCGCTGATTGCAACCTTTTCCTTCGTGAAACTGAGGATAAGCACCAGCAGCTGGACCCCGCGTAAGTCGCAGTCGCAGAGCCTGTGTAAATACTGAGGTTTCAGAGAAATGATTTTTTTCCAAACAGCTTTGTGCCGGGGAGGGGGGCAGGAACGCTGTGCGTGTGCAAGACAAACTCCCGCTTCTTGAAACAGCCGTGGACATGTCCGAACAGGCCCGAACTTGCCAGAGGTTCAAGCCAAACAGAAATTTCTGCCGGTTTAGCCTGGCCCCTCTGTTGAACGGGAGCGGTGACATCAGAGGAAGCGAAGGATGAGGGACGGGAGAGGGAGCGCAGCCTGCGGAGCCCCAGACCCGCTCGCTGCCCAGTGCCCCAGCTCAGCCCCCCCCACAGAGCAATCGCCTTGGCTCTACCTCGGGCTTCCGCTGGCCCCTTCGCCGAGGGCGGGCAAGACATTCAGCCCCCGTGTTCAAGTCATGGGCGGAACAGAAGAGTGATTCGATTAATGCACATGGAGATATACGTGAGGGGAGGGATGGGAAGAAAGAGATGAGAAAGTGCTCTCTGGAGGCTCAGTATTAATTAAGGCCTACTCTCCAATGAAATAACCATCTACAGAACTATATTCCAATTACAAGGCCTCCTGTAACGGTCTCGGCATCCCCCACCTATGCTCCTGGAGTTTTCTGCCCGAAGGCAGCCAAAGCTCCCCGCTCCCTCCCACCCCCGCCGTCCCCGGGCTCTGGGCACAGCTCCTCGTCTGGAGTCACGCGGGAGGAGGAAAGGACAGCCCGCAGGTGAACGCGACAGGGTTCAGATGGAAGCGGGGTGGTTACAGTCCTTGGAAACCAGGGGCCAATAATCAAAGACAAATGGGAGTTGGACTCCCAGTAAAAATCAATGGGAAGTGGGGCATCGGCTTAGCTGTCCTCCCTAAATGCGCCCTCTGCACCACAGGGGGTTGTCTAGGGAAGAATTGTGCGCTACAAGGTAAGCCCACATTATATAAACTATAGGTTTATTAGTTTTCCCTCTGCTCTGAAAGACCTTTAAGACTCCTTGTAACTTTATACGTGTGGGTACACCCCCACACCTGGCTGGAACTCCTCTCTGAAATCCAGAGGCGTCCATACGAGAGCCGGGTCTCCCAAACGGATCCCGTTTCAGGTCTTCCCCAGTCTAATGTTAAAAAGAGCTTATTTAATTGTTTCAATTTCATAGAATCTCATTTTACTAGAGTTTCCAGCATCCCCTGGGATCACGGTAGAATTAAGCTTTACCTGTCTTGTAACATTTATTCCGGTATCTTGCAGCGTGCCGGGTATTACAATGTGAGGAGAGCTAAACCAGCTCCTTTTTCTTTTTCTTTTCCTTTTTTCTGATACGAAGGCAACAGATGAAAACTGCTTTGGGGGACTGCACGAGAAGTCATACCCCTTCCTGCAGAATACAGTTGCTGAGAAAGTTGCTCTGGCCCAAAAGGTTGCTTATTTCGCAACGTTATTCTACTCAAGAGCTTTATGCTAATTGTTCTGATCAGCAATAACATCTTCTGCCTTGCCATTTTATGGACATTATGTAAAGTAAAAGGACAATGAAGTAAAATGGATTTTGTCAAAGCCACCAAACCATTACAAAAGAAGATTCATTGCATAATGGTTGCCCTTTTCCCCATAGGGAAAAAAACTACCCTGGCTTCAGCTTAATTTTTTTGTTTTGTCTGTTTGATATCTGATGCCTACCAGAAGGATTTGTAAAGAAACCTAAGGCATTTAGACTCCAATTTAATGGGATTTAAGCATTTACTTCTGTTGGAAATGTTTGAAAACAATATGCTAAAGACCAAACGAACTACTGACTTTTAATCACCTCCAAACTTTGATACCTTCAACAATAACATGTTGAAAATCAGTAGAAAATCATGGGGCTGGAGGCAGCAGAATGCAAATGAACCCGTCGTGCCCTGACTTTCCAAAACATTTCAGACTATTAGTTCTCAATAATTTCAACCGAGACTGCAATTACTAAAGTCTTCTGAAAGTCAGCTGTCAGCTTTCAGAGTGCTATTTTTTCCCTATAATAGCAGATGGTTTGGAGATACAGTGGCTCTAAACGCTCACTTGAGGAACCTGAAAATTCCAGAAATAGGAGGTTGGAAAACTGACAGTCAATTGATAAGTTCTGAGACGATTCTATGAAGCTGAGAAAAGGCGAAAAGAGAAGTTCAGGAGGAGGCAGCGAAAGAGAAAATATGAACAGGCTTTCTCAAAATAACCAGAGCTCTGTGGCAGTAACAGGGGAATAACAGAACCTGCTCGGAGCCCGACTCCGCTACTTCTGCCTTTACTCTTGTTGAGCAGTAGCATTAGTTTCACTGAAATCAATCAGCCTGCCTCTGGAGTCAGCTGTTATTTAATTTCACTGAAGGGAAAGGGCAGAATCAAGCCAGTAAATACTATCACGTTTATAGATACGTTTTGTTATGTTACATGAGAAATAGTAGCATGGGACTGCTGGGAGTTTTCAGACTGATAAAGCTGTTATCGTATTTCTGTTTTTCACTGGGGAACCGCAGCACCAAGAGATCAAGGTCATGTTTAGTAGAGAGAGCTTAAGGGGTATTTTACATATGAATAACATTAAGCATATGTTTAAGTGCTTATCTGAACTAGAGTCTCGACAAACGGCCTAAGACAATACAGATCAAGCAAAGTCCACAGCCGTGAGCATCCACGAGCCCCAAGTAGCTGTTTAGGGCTACAACAGCAAAACCATAAACTTTTTGCAGCGATAGCTCTATTAATGTCATCATCTTCTTGTCCCTAAAGAACGTTTCTGCCCCTTATAGCCCATCGAGCAACGGAAAATAAGGAGACGCGAGCTCCAAGTTCCTCTCAATCTCTTCTCTAAATACAGCCTCTTAGTTCATCAAGAGCGTCACACTGTCCTAAGCCTCTCATTTAACAAGAGACGAGAGTTTTACCTGAAGTGCTTCAGTGACTCTCTCAGACAAGTCTGAAGCTCTTGAGACTAGTATTAAATGCACTAGGTGTTTCTTCTGCATTACTCAGATCCTTCAAGAAGTCAGAGGGAGAAATGAATATGTATTCTATATGTCAGCTGGTTATATCAAAGCCTATCTGTGTCTAATTATGGAAAACAATCTGCCTATGTGAAGTTAACAGGGAAAGCTCTAAACAGATGTTGATTAAAGAGTGCCTCTGTAGAGTACTTTTTGAGAGGTCATTTTGCTGAGTTTAGATTGAGATGGATGAAGGTGAGGTATTTGGCAGTGAATTGCATCTTTGAAGTGAGTGACGAGATCAGGTTTTAGTATGGAAGCACAGAGGTTGCGGTGACATTCATCTGCAGGGGAGACGAGTGGGATTATTAAGAGAACGAACAAACTAATTCACGTGAACAAGAAACCCTTCTGAAGTGAGTAGTCGCATTTTCTTTAGAGGTATGTGAGAATGTAAAGGTTAGTCCAGTTGTGCGGGGGAAAATTAGTGAACTTTTTTGCTGGAGGTAATGGCATAGAGAGGAGACGCAATAATTCCCAATTAAAGCCTGTTAAAGGATGAGCCTTTAGTTCAGATTAAATTCTTCCTTACCTTGAACGACATTAGGGTGAATACGTTCCCTTAAAAACTTCTTCACAGCCCTGAAGGTACTATCAAAGCTCAATCAGCTTAACCAAGAAGAGGGCTGGTTTTTTAGTTCCCCTAAAACACTGGCAGTGAAATGAAGCGTGGTATGACCCTAAACAATTTGCAGAGGATGGGCCCAGCCCTTTGGTGCCGGAAAACGACAGCCGTGCTGAGCAGAGAATCTGGCCCACGCATTGAAGCCTTCGTGGAGATTACGCCCGAGATGGTGCAAAGGAAATGCCACAAGTTCCTCTCTCTCAAACGATGTTGGCACTCCCCGTGACAATCCCAGCAGATTTATTACCCCTCTGAAAACATCCCACTGTGCTTTATACCTCCTTGTGGAATAGCCACAATTTACTGGTAGCCATTAGGTGGAGATGGTCCTTTCTCTTTGATTTCCACAAACAAAAATCCAATGTGCAACAAAAAGCTGCAGATAGGAACTCCACTGAATGTCTGACTGTAAATGAAACCCTCAGTAGCTTATTGCTTGGAAGTGAGAGCAGAGGTTGAAAAGTAAATGCACTCTGGCCAGGGCAGAGCATTGCTAAAATAATTTCTGACAGCCTGTGCCAAAGCACTGAAGTCAACAGACTTGGCTAACCCACCCTGATAAATGCAACAGTTTCAAAAATAAATACCTTCAGAAAGCCGCTGGGAGGTGGCCAACAGGAACAATCGGAAGACAGCCACACTCGACGCCCCTAAACCCTGACACAGCTGATAGAAAACTGCCTTTGCAGTGACATTTCTGTCGGGCGTGGACGGTCCCTGCTTGCTACCCGCCACCGGCACCTCACTCGCAACGAGCCTATTTTCTGCTCCAGAGGACTATTAGCGGGTACCAGCGGTGGCTTATTTCCACCAGTCCCTTTATCCAAACAACCACCAGCTCTAAAAAAGACCCAGTATTCAAACTGCTCTACAGGACCTTCTGTTTTCTTTGCTTGTTGTTTGGCACTGTTGTCACCTCATCACTTAAAAGAGAGATGGGCAGAACAATTTGAGGTGACTTTTGAGCCCGCTACATCAACACTGGAAGTAACATGACTCTCCTATTTACTAGTTCTGCTGTATTATTCCATACAGAACGGAGAATGAAAATATAGCTTAACTATTTTTTGGCAATTTAACTCACTTCTTTGGCACTTTAACTTACTTCAAAGCATATTTCACTAAGTACAGTGGAAGAGTTGCCGTGGAGAGAAATGCATAAAGGAGAATAGTGAAATAGATAATATATTTAAGAACTGTCCTTTCCTTTGGTCCACTTCCCATGAAATCTTTCCATCTAATTTACGTGGTACTGTGAATCTCGGAGAAGTCAATGGACCTCTTTGCAACTTCCAGAAGAAGCCAGGAAAGAAAGATGCAAGTACTTGTAAGGAAATCCTTGAATTTCCAATAGCTTTTTATGCAGTGGCTTAATGTCTAGACTCTTTCTTGGAATGAAGGCACTGGATCATTTTCCTTTTTCCCCCCCAAGTGCTGCCCTGCATGACTGCAAGGCATGAAGAGCCAGCATCTCGCAAACTGTATTCATTGCTTTCACTAAATCTGTACCTCACTTTCACTTTATAAAGCAGGGTTACGCTATAAAAAAAGATGTACATGGAAAGCTAAAAGGATATTTTAATCACCGCTGATTTTATAGATTTCTGACTAATTCTGCATAAACAAACCTTCAGAATATCGTAGTTCAGCAACCGATTACCATCTCACAACCAGGCCTTCATTTCATAAATAATTTTATATCTCTTTGCATACAAGATTAAGCGGCAGTTCTGCATACAGTGTTGCTAATCTCAGTTTCATTCTGCTTTCAGAGCTCGCGCACCCCGATTTTGCATCACTACAACCATTTCAGTTCGGTATACAATGTCCTGTTGACACCTATATCAGTACGTCACCAGCCTTGCTGCAGTCCGACTAATACAAAGCTGTAGCTCCGCTGCTGAAGCGGTTTTGCAGGTCCATCTCTATGCCTTACAAAGGAGGACAATTTACTACAGCTTTGCCTAAAGAGACTTTGCTCTTCCCTCAAGTGCCAGCAACTCCTGCTTTAATAATTCAGAGCCAAGCACCCACTCCACTTTAGTCCAGCCCTGGACCGAGTGCAGTCTGTTTGTCACCAGCAAAGTTATGTGATCAACAGCACATCCACTTGCCTTTGTTCTCACCCCAAACTTTAACTGTTGCCTCCAAGTATGAAACCAGAATATATGGGTACAGTGATACTAGGTGGAAACACCATTTATTGATACTGTCCATTTATAGGAGGAGCCAAAAAAAAATCATACCCCATCACAGATCCAAATTCACATCTCCATCTCCTCGGCAATGCTACCCCAACATGTCACTTTTGCACCCAAAGGTCCCTCATCCCATCTGCAAAGGAACTAACATAGCGTGGGTCCCACCAGAATAGCTTAGTCCTGTAAAGCAGTTTTACAGACATTAGGAACCATGGTGTCACTGCGCAGCCACGACAAGAGCATGCAGTGATTTAACTACCAGAGGTTCCAAACCATTCTTTATTTTAACCACGGCTCCCAAGTTTAAAGTATAGAACAAAGTCATGGTGGCAATGGCAGAACGTTGCTCGCCAGGCAGCCCTAAATCTGGGACACATTAACGGTGGTTGGAGACAGCCTACTTACTCATTCACGCTGTAGGTTCAGAGCTGTTGTCTACTAATCTATTAATTCAGAGAGTCATTGGAGGAGCACGGGATCATCTAGAGAGTGACTCCAGTACCTAAGGCAGTGATGAAAATGAGAGGCTTAAATTTAGACAAAACGCGGGTCAGCTTTGGTGGAGGAACACATGCTTCGGCATCGCTGCTTTATTCTCTCTGGTTTATGTCACCAGCAGCAGCACCAAAACTTTGCAGAGGTTTTTCAGACGTCGCCTCCCTTTAGTCATGAAGCCTTATCATGGGTATTAACACTGAAATAGGATAATCGAGTTACGAAAGGCCAGCTCAAGTTATCTCCCGCCCATGACGCACTCCATCAGATGAGCCAGAGTGACAAGCCAGAACCTCGGAATACATCATGCATTATGGATCATTTCTTGCATCTCTCAGGCACTGCATTCTTACATCACTTCTTTACAGGAGGTATGAGACAGGAACTAATATATGCATGTCTTAGCACACTATGTAATGCAGTGAAGTCCTGACCTTGTTCAAAGTTACTAAGTGCTATTAATATATATAATGGAAATAAATATTAGCCTTGCTTTGCAGATCGAGCAACCTGAGACACAAGGCCCCCGAGCGATTTGTCAGGACCGACAGGGAGCCAGGTATCCTGACAATTCCTTTTACCCTAAGCACCTGACAAAGTTCATTCCCATCCATCCAAGGGCTCCTGCAGGGGCGAGTGGGGGGGAAATCACCTCTAAAAATGTTCCTGCTTTATCAGCAAAAGGAAGGTGATAACAAAAACAGCTCAGGCCAGACAAAAGCTAATCGAAGCATATGGGCTCGAGCAGATACTTAGAAGCGCTGCCTTAAAATAGCCCAGCAAGACTAAGGGATGAATCTTCCTCGAGGACTGCAACAGTCAGACGAGGAGCCGGCAGTCAGCAGTCGGCTTGAAATGAACCGTGATAAAGCATTTCCGGGCAGGTCAGGCACCTGCTTCGGCCCTTCTGAAAGAACAATGTGGTCCACTGTGCTGAAAGCAGCAGCGGTGAAGAGAACGTATCCCTAAATCACTCTCCTACGCGAGATGGCTGCCTAAACTTTCCAGCGGGCAGTCTGAGTCCTACCATACTCTTGCCTCAGAGCCAGCCTCCGACATATGTATGAGATCATGGGTACGGAGGTGCTATTGATGCTGCACTGAAGTGACCTTCTCTAGAACCTTGAATATAAATGGAAAACACCATAGGCGACCAGACAAAAATTTGACACATTGCCTGGAGAGAGAACAGACTGTTTCAGTGCTTGAAAGAGGAATGCTGTACGGCAGTAAGTAATAGGGAGCATCCATTAAGCAGGATCTCTTTGGACACAGATCTGGGGGATAAGTTTTCAGTGTGACATTGAATTCTTCAGACACTGTAGTAGGCTTAGCTTCTTTAAAGGGAATTTGCTCAGAGGAATATAAGCCATTTCCAAGCATGAACAGAGTACATTAAAGCTCTGACTCAGGCTTTGATTCAGAAAAGCACTTAAGCACCCTTCTTGTAAAGGGATACTTTTCGGCGCTCGGACCTTGGAAGGGAAGGTGTATTGTGGTCTCTTTGGCTCAACGCCACATATCAGGGCATAAAATAAACCTCAAACTAATGCAATTAAGGGAGAATCTTTCACGGTGGACATATTCAATCCATTACTGCCCACTGCAGCAGTTCTTGCACCTAGAACTGGTCATTGCCAGGAGCGGCACACTGACTAGACAGAAGAATGACCCACTTTGATAAAAGCATTGTCTGAAATATTAAAAAAAAAAAACAACCAAACCTATTGCTTTGCACTGTAAATTTGAAAGTGCTGACTTTGCTCTTCAGCTGTTACAGTTTTGCAGAGGTTTATAATGTGACACACATAAAAACGGAGGCACAAGGAACACCGCAAGAGAACAAAGCTTCTATGGACAGAGGAGCTTCTTGCCAACAGCATCAATGGGCAACAGAGCCCCAGGGGACTGACGAATTTTCTGCATGAGAGCGGGGGTGTGGGAGGTAGGAGAAGAGGTAGAAAAAGGTTAACTTCATGAAAAACATTTGATCTAGAAGAAGAAAAAGAAGCAAACCAGGGGAAAAAAAACCCTAAACAAACCTGCTCATATTTCATAGCCGGCTGAACTCTTTGGGAAAAAGATTACAAAGAATCTCACCAAAATTTACCTTTTCAAAATTGTGCCCAAACTTCCAAATTAAAAAAAAAAACAAAACCTTGAGACTGCTTTCATCTTTACCATGAAAGCATCAATGATATTGATATCAAAGATCCTAAATCACACTCATTCATCTTACAAGCAAAATTCATTTGTAATTCCACAGCATTTTATTTCATGATGCATTAGTAAATGTTCAGTAGTGCATTTTGCAATAATAATAAACTAAAAGCAACATGAGATCTCAGTGCTGTAACTTGGCTGTTAAATCTTTTCTTGAAAGTGCTATGAGCTTGCCAGAATACTTGGTGAGAGATGTCAGGGTTGCAGATTGACCCAGAAAGAATTAACGAGGTTCTATTATATACTACAGACTTTTCTTCTAGCTATTTCTGTTATGGTTGATCTTCCAAACTCTTTGTAAATATTTTTATTATAAATATTATTATTGACATTAATATTCTTCTTATAGGACACCTATAGTTTTAGGTCAAATTCCAGTTTGAATTTGATCCTCATGGCTCACGCCGTAGACACAACCTCCTGTCTCTGTCCCTTCCAAATACTACGTAGACATAGCGACATTATACGATACAGGAAAATAAGATGGAAACTTTTTTCCTTTCAGATGAGGAAACTGATCTCCAGTGTCATAGCCCGGGTTACATGAGGAGTTAACAGCAGAATTAGTTATTCCTGTTCCAGTGCCTTAATGATGCAATCATCCTTCCTTGCCAGTTAGCTCTCCTTATAATTACAGTGTACAATGACGCATGCTTTAAGAGTATAGACAAGCACAGAGCTAATATCATGTTAAGTGGTCTGTCAAGTAATTGCATCAGCTCTCTCGAAGTCTGTCCATCTAGGGATGTACTCAGAAGAGGGTGACCAGGGCAGCTGTGGATGAAGAACATCCCGTAAAACTCCTAAGATTTATTTGCAGCCTAATTCATAGTTTCTTTCTGTAGTTCCCAAGGAAGCAAATAAGGCCCTCTGGAAAGTGTGAGAAGGGCAGTGCAGCACTTCCCCTCAGAGCACTGATGCAAAGTCAATGGACGCTCTTCCATGGAAAAGAAGAACTTCAGATTTAACCATGTCCTGGAAAGCGTACAGACTGAGCTCGCTCATCTGTCAGCAGGAGCTGATCCCTCTCTGGCTCATTTCACATCTCTCTCTTCAGCTTCGTATGACCAAAATGACTTTTGGCACTGGCTGCACAAGAAGGACAGTTTGGCTTTGAGTTCCCGAGACTCCAGTCCCTATTTTTAAGTTTATGTGAAAAGAGATAGCAGTGCGGCCAAAGGCGATGTACTGTTCCACGAACAGGGGGATCCTCTTACACTGGTGAGAACACTCCTGGGCACAACCTACCTGCTGGTAAGAAGTGTCAGCTTAACACTTCTTCCAAAGCCATGAAACCAGATAAACCTTCCTCTCTGCATTGGCCTTCAGCTTCCTGAAATACCGGGCAAAAATATTAGCACTTATCTTTCAGATGTTGGATTAGAGCAAGGGTTAGCTAGACCGTATCTTCAACTCCCTTCCGTCCCCAGCTTGCTAGGACTACATGCTACAGACAACGGCACAAGCTCTCATCCTCACTGTTGATACTTTCTTCAGCTTCTGGACACGGATCTCCTTGCAATACAAATTTACAGCTTCGTGTTCTATTCTTCTTCTCCAAAGATAACATGTTTCACCTTGCATGCACAGGCCTTTTATGAATTTGAAGAGTTCTCATATTCTCTCTCACTCTTTTCTTCTTAGATAAAGTCAGTCTAGTTATTCAGGATTTCCTCAGGAGTCACATATTCTGTCTGACCACCCTGCTGACTCCTAACACAGAGGAACTGGGGAAACAGGAAAGAAAACGTTTCACAGCATTGCCATGCTATTAAGGACTAAAGGGCAACGAACTTCTTTGCTGCCACTCAAGCTCCTGCCAAAGGTCTCTGCAGAACAGTTTCTTTCTGATTGAACTTTTAATAAACTCTTCATTTTTCTAACTTGGTCATCTGATCATTAACGGCTATTTGTCTGCTTCTGTAAGCTCAATGAACGAACATTCATTGCTGACACTGCTACTGGAACTACTTGATTTGCACAAACCGTTATTGCTGGAATATCTACATACCATAATAAAGGCTGAGCCAAATTATATTAAGTGCTACAGAAATACATGGAAAGAAGAGCTCCTCACTAAAAGATCTAACCTAAGTCAGAAAAGGCTTAGAGAAAAAGAAAAGAGATGGAGCTGAGGAACAGCATGTAGAAATGGAACATTTAAAAGGCTCCTAAGCAATCAGGGTAACAGGTAATTTCCTAATTGGACCCTAGCCTTAACGAGTTGCTTCAGAGGCGTACTCAGTCTCAGATCAACACTTCAGCCACACTCCTTCCACTCCTCTATAGTTTCAAGGGAAAATGTCTGCTTCTTTCTTCATGAAAACAGCTCCACTTTCAAAGCTCAAAGAGCCTATGAAGGCCATAAACTGTATGAAGACCATAAACTGTATGAAGACCACGACGACGACAGGAACACACTATTGAAGCAATGAGAGGTACGAAGATCATCTTGTGAAAGGCCTGAGCTAAGATCACGCCCCTTATGTCAAGAAACCTGCTCATTGCCATTTCTTTGGGCTTTCCAAGGCTCTGCAAACCAAGTCCAGAGTTTCATTATTTATTTATTTGGGATGCTGTGTGTCACAGTGACACATTGAGAAACTGGCATCTGCAATTTTCACATGTCAGAGTGACTGTAACTTGAACTGACAAAATAAATTGCTGTTCACACACTCCCACTGACTTTGTTATGTCCCTGAAGCCCTAGGCCTATTTTTTCAATTAAGATCCCCCCTTCTTCCATCCCCCTTCCTCCTACTGCAAAAGCACAATGAACGGCTGGCAGGAGGGAACGTGACTTCCACAGCTGGCAGCCGGTGACTGGGAAGGCAGTGGCACCGCTGATAGAGGCAGCAAATTATTCTCCTCGGCTTTTCAGGAAAAGGCACACGTCCTTCCTCCACCAGCTAACGCTGCCAAAGCTTGCAGAGCTCGGTGTGCAGAAAAGAGGGTTGTGTCAGGTTTGCCGTAGTCTTTCGGCTCTCAGCTTTACAAACTGACGTGAGCAGTTCTACCAGGACAGAGCGGTTCTCAATTAAAACCAGTAGGGAATTTCCTAATCAGGAGATTACAATTGATCTCCTGATCACAGGAGCGTCAGAGATCTGAGTGAGTTCAGTGAAAAACTATACTCATCTCCCTCAGAATCGCACTAGGAACGGCAGGTAATGAAATCTCACATATGGGGATACCTCATCTGCTGCGTGGTCCAGCAAGGGAAAATAGTCTTAAACAATCTTAAAGACCTGAGAGCGCCCTGAGCGCTGGCTCACCGAAGGCTCAACAGGAACAGTCCCCCTTGCCTAATTTCCCATGAGTGAGCCCGAGCCATCACCTCACTTGCGACTCCTACCTTCATCCCTTCTCTCCTGTCACAGCGGGCATGGAAAACATTCCCTTCTCTGCAGTGGCACGAGCCAAACAAAGCAAGCAGCAACTATTTCAAGCACCAGGAGCAGCAAGGCTCATGAAGCAACGCTGCCCAACTTTCTTAGCCCTGTGACAATTATACCTCGCCTGAGCCCCTGACTTGGACTCCACATCGTCTTCTTCGTTCGGTAAAATGCATCACATACTCCTAGGTGCTACCGAAGGAAAACATATTTAGTTTAACACTCCAGGTTGACCCAAGTTGTTCCCTCATTTTGTAATCCTTTCCATTTATTTGAGCTGAATTTGGAGCAACAAAACCACATGTGGCTTGCATGACATTTAATTGCAAGTACTTCACACACTTCTAAATTCCTTCCTTTCGTGTGCAGCTCTACATATTTAGTCAAGGACATGTTGGGGAAGGTCAGTGGGAGGGGAGCGAGAGGAGAGAAAACCACCTTCTAATGCATTGGCCGTTCCAGAATGCCCTGCTCAGCCACAAGAGCTAGTCATATGTATGAACAATTTGCTCTTCCTATGGGCAGAGCTGCAAGGGTGAACTCAGTTATCTAATGACAGGCGCTTACCAGGCAGTCATCAACTCAGGGATGTATCTGGGTGTCTCATGGCCTAGGAAGTTATGAGAACACAACATAACTGGATTACAAACAGGGTTATTTGGAGGCTTCAAGGTTTGTGGTAGTGACTATCTCACAAAAAATTCTCCTTCTGGGCTATGAGACTACAAAGAACAACACGGTTCTGCCTGTCCCAGATGAGCCATGAACAATACAGCAATGAAAAGAGCGAGGGAAGAAAATACAAAGGGAGCCCAAAGCCTCCACGGAAAGGCACTCTAAAGGAGTGGAGTATAAAATACAAAACAAATTAGTGATCTTAAAATAATGCAATTATTCAATTAAGTACATAAGAACAGTTATTGCGTTTCCTAATTGCAATTCCTAATGATACGGTCAAAACCAAGGTAAAAATCAAAGAACGGATTTCACGCTCCTCCACGGCTGGGCCCACACCTTAGTGCAGATCACCACTGCTGAGCTCAGGGGTAATGGCTTGTAGTCTTCAGCTCAGTTATCACCCCAAGATTTCTGTGCTGTCAGCTCCTGTTTAGCGTTTAAAGGACCAGTCAGGAGCCTTCAAACTTGTTCTCATTTCATTCCAATATTTAAATGCAATCGGGGGGGGGGGGGGGGGGGGGAGACAGACAGGAATTTAAAATGGGAGTAATTCTTTTCCACGGAAGATTTCAAATTTGTACTTTTTTTGGTCCAAAATAGATGAAATTTTTTTCTCCCTCAAGCTTTCCTACAAAACCTAAATATTAACCTCAGAGTAACTGTTATCCACAGCCCTTAATCTCAAGTTCCTGAACTGAACCTGCTGCTACCCAAAGAGGGCTGCTTACACGTGCTCCTCTCAACCCCATTCCCGGACGTTCTCGCAGCCAGATGTGTGCGCGCACATATGGATCTACTCTGGTCTGGTTCTGCCCTAATTTCCACAAGAACAAATGGGAATAAAGCCTTTTCAGCCAACTGAATCTTGCACAGAAAGGATGAGAGATGACTGTTGAGAACAATGCGTTCTGCTCTCCAAAGTGATTGAGCATGAACTCAGCAACAGCAGCTAAACCGGGTGTCTAACAGGGAGAAGAGAGTGCATGAACAGAGACATCTCTGAATGCCAACAGGATCTCAGCATCCCTTGGGCACAGATGCCCATACCTCTTGGTGTCATTTCAAGCCATGGAAATGAAAGTTTCTTCTCAAGCGGACATCAGCAGGGCCTTTGAGACTTTTGGTTCCATGCTAAGGAAATCAAGGGCAGTAGTTGCTCCGCCTTTAACCTCGAAGTGAATCTACCGAGCACAGAAATCACTAACTTGACAGCTGATGAGAGTATATTCCTCTGCATCTACACATCAGGTAGAACAAAAATAGCAATAGTATAAACTTCTTCCCATTGACTTGCTTCTCCCCAGCACTCACCTTCAAAATACCTGTGGGCTTTTTGCTGTGGAAATAAGGCTCATCTGTGTTTTCATCCCCCCAGGCAGGGCTGGCGGATCAGCGGCGGGTGTATGCAGGATAACCAGAGGAACAAGGACAGGCTGGAGTAAGCACACACACACCTCCAGACAAGCAGCCCAAGGCTCTAGAAAATTCTCTGAGAGCTTTTGAGGTCAGTGTGTCGCTGTTTCCTTACTCATCCCTCCCTGATGCACAAGAAAAAATTGTTCCCATACGAAAACATGAACTGCAGATGCACAATAGAGAGAAATCTAAACAAATGTCCTCTTCAGAAGGACTGTCCCATGAAGCATGGTCTGATTCATGCAACGTAACTATGACTAAAGCCACTGTTTGTGCTTTGAAAATGTGCTTAGGTGTTGGCAGCCATCTCAGATCTTTGTAGTGTGTCAGCAGGTTACAGATTTGAAGACCAAATTAAATCTTTCAACCTCAATGCCATTCCAGATGAAGGCCTTAGCGTTTGAACTCAGCAACACACACTAGAAATATTTTAAAGAAAATACTAATTTGTCAGAAACAAAGGTATTTTTCAGAGGTGCATTTGTTTCAGCAAAAGCAGAGTGATGTTTCTTCCTGCCCGCTAATTCAAACCGAGCAGCAGTAGCTGAGTGATTATAATACTCAAATTCGTGCAGGATGAAGACCTGTCTGCTTTACAGAAAGCACCTGAATTCAAGTACTCACCACGCTATGTGAACGCCCTGACAACCACAGTTGTCACAGTTTATTGCGTTGGGGGGCAGGGGAAAACAGCAAAGTTCCTTTTTTGGAAATGGAAGAAGGAAGGAAAAGAAAAGAAAAAAAGAAATCTAGTTCATGATTTCACTCTGTAGCAGAATCCATGCCTGAACGTCTGTGTCACCAAGCCAGAGCACGTGGTGTTCAGCGAGGCCCTCCCGCAGCAGCGCAATTTTCCCATTAATAGGGCATTCAGTGCGAACTCGGCAAGGCTGCGACTGCCCCAAGGTGCTTCTCAATCCGCAGCAATATGCACAAGAGAGATCCCATCTTTACTTGACTACAGCTACCAAACACGTTCACATAGTGTTTTCCAGGATGCAATAAATTTTGTTTTTCCACTGCGATGCATGCCACTTAACAGTTACACACAGATGGTAGCTGAAACAGCATCTTTTCCCCAGAAAAGCTTCATACTGTCCTCAATTTTCTTTGACCACCTCATCTGGAATACAAACAACAGCCATCACCGCAACAAAGGTCTCTATTCCGGGAGAGTTGGACTTGCATCTGCTTGTCTCCAGAGATCCTGCTAAATCATATTACTCCTTCCCTCACTCTCCTTGCAGAGCAGAGCTGATGGAAGAGCAAAAGAGAATTTCAAGGTGAATAAAAGCCCTGTGTTAAGCACGGGGTTATACACAGGGGCTGTGGTATCACAGCAGCCTCGGAAATGCCCATGAATCCCCAAAGCTTTGATTTCAGCATTAAGTAATGCTGGCCTGAACATTCATCCGGAAATGTGCACTGCACAGAAATTTTTTATGTATAACTTTTCTTTTTCAAAAGGTTTGCTTCTCCCTTCAGGTCGGGAGACTAAAAAAAACGCCAAGAACATCGGATTCAAGAACCTATTCGGGTCAGTCCAGTGATACATCTCTTTCGGCACCCTGCCTGACAGATGAGTTGAGCCAGCACCAGCTGCTCCAGTGGTAAATATGAAACTCTGCAGTAGGCAGTTATGAAATAACCTTGGTAAGAGCAGGTTTCTTGCTAGCCTCATCCTAACCCCTATCATTTAGGAGTTGGCTTACACCCAGGAGTACATAGCACCCAGAAGGATGCATATTCCCCTTTTTAAATTATCCTAACATAATTGGACGTTCTCATTAGCCTTACATATTTCTACCATGGTCAATCATCCCATAAATTGAAATGCCAACTGCTTATTTACATGTCAGAGGCAGAATATTCACAATATTTAATAAACACTTGATGTTTATATTCCCATCAGGCCCTCCAGTCCAAGTCTGACCATGCTTTACACGTGGTGAGAGACAGTGTCTGCTCAAGCAGGAATATAAACTGCCCTGTCCGAACCGCTGAGCAGCATCGCCCCTGTTGAGAAAAGAGGCAGATGAGCAGTTTGGGCAAAGTTAGCTGCAAAGTCTGTAACAGAACAAAGAACTGGAACAAGATCAGTGTTTCCCACGCTACCTAGACTGACAACATTTTTGCACACTTTGTGGCCGGCTCACCCTGGTCTTTTGGACCGTGGAGGAAACCAGTTTCACAGCCTGGGGATAGCTGGTCTGTGCAAGAGCCTCCCCATCAGCGCAGTAATCTCAAGGCAGGGAAAACCAGGATAAATTTATGGGCAATTGGCAAAACAAACATGGCTGAAGACACTAGGAATATTTTTCAGAAATGGTTCTGCAAAAAGCTGGTCACAAAAGGAATCGGACGTGTCCAGTATATCAAGAAACTCCTACACACAGACATCTGCGCACGTATATAGATATATCTGTATCTGTGGATCCGTACATATTTATATGCCCTGGCTTTCTCAATCAGGTGAAAATTGCACAAGTAAAACTGCATTATGGTTTTCTCCGCTGTCATGTGCGTGTTAATGTTGAGGAAAAATTTTCACTGCTTTCCTCCTCAGAAAAAAAGGTAGAACAAGGGTATTTCTCTTGCCTGGTAAAACACACTGTCAATTATCTTCCATTTAGCTGCAAAATTCATAACAAACATTTTTAGTGGTTTTCGAGCAAAATCTAACTATTTTTATTTAATCTACATTTCATTCCTTCTCCAAAGCAGAAGTAAAAATAAAACTCTTTTCGCTTTCTTTCCAAAACAGGTAAGATTTTCCTTTGCTGGCCTGGGGCTCCCCCACTCCATTTAGCACTTGTTTCCACTGCTGGGAAGAGCCACCTTTCAGCAGAGCTACTTTTCCTGGTTTACGTGGAAAGTATATACAGACAAAGGCAACAAGCACCGATAAGAACCGTTGGGACTAGAAAGGAGCCATCAGCAATACAGCAGTTCTGTTACAGCAGCACGGTGGGGACTGAGCAAAAATCAGGCCCCTTCATTGTATTACAGCTGTACGTGCATGAGCATGACACGCTCCCTGGACAGGGACTCCTAATAAAAAAGACAAGGCAATAAAACAGCAAAGCACATTCTGATCTTAAGTGGTCAGTATTTCCAGAGTAAGAAATTTGGTATCACGTTTTTGGTGCAAAACAGGCTTCCGAAGGACTCACTCAGATCTCCGAAATGCCTTGTTATTTCCTCCAGACTCAAGAGAGAAGCAAACACCTTTGAACATCCCGCTCCAAGTCTCCCTACCCTTAACATAAAAGGCTGAGCCCTGGATCACAGCAAAACCTGGAAAGTACAGAGAAGGTCCAGCTACAGCAGGCTCAATTCACCTTCCTTTTTATAAGTAAACAAACAAATAGCCCTTAAGACTTTGTTTAGCTTCAAACCTTCGTTTGAGGCTTTAGCTTCACTTGCTGCAGCTTGCCATCCTTTCAGAGAGCCCAAATTGTAGCGAGATATGAGCCTGCACAGAAACAAAGGGAAATGGGACTGGGGGGGCAGGAGTAGGAAGAAAGAAATGAGTTTTCTTCAGGATCTGAACACACAAACTGAAACAAAAGAGCCTGTGAGGTGACACCATCACCTTTCTCACAGCTCTACAACTACATCTCATCCCAAAGGTGGGAGGAGAGCGAGGCAGCAGCTCCAAACAGCTCAAACGTATTTGCAGCTGCTGAATCAGTTGAAAATCTTCATGATGGTAACATAGCAAACATCGTGCTCACTTCTATCAAAACTGGAGGCCTGTGAATTGAAAGGAAAAGTCTTCCTTGCATCTCTAAGACCTAGAAAGATTTCAGGGTGGCTGTACAATTATTTTCAAGTCTCCCACCTCCCTCATATCTCACTGAACAACAAGAGATGTTTTCCCTTTAATCTGCAATGCCACCTTGTGGCTATAAACAATGAGAACATTTAAAAGACATACTTCCAACATTTAAAACAAAATTCTGGGTCACTTTGACCAGAGATGGAAGTACCACATCTGCAAGAGAAACATCTGATACAGGAAAATAAAAGCCATCTGTGGATGCCTGCATTTTCCTGAAGGCAGTGTTTGACCCGTATGGGTTTCAGTGATCCAAATTCACGGTGGCATATGGACCTGTTGTATAGGTCCAGTGATGGCTAGTTTCATTGCATCCTCTTCCCTGCATACTGTCATATGGATAGATGGTCTCCTTGGGAGAGGAATGCAGATTTTCTTAAGACGCCCCATCTCTTATTTCCTGTAATCCTTCCACAAAAGATCTTCAGAGAAGCAGCACCAGCCGAAGCAGAGAGCCAGGCTTGGCAGCCAAGGCATAACCAACGTTCCCAACCCACAATGTAGACGTTTGCTGCGAGCACGCAGCCGTTGTCTGAACACCTTGGGCGTGTGCAGATACCGCTTTCCAAGTTGCCCATTAGTCACTTCTTGCAACAGTGGGGCTCCTTCCCACCAAGGACTTGCAAGCCCTTTCAAGAGCAGCAGTCACAAGAACTTACCCAAGCAAAATAAGATTTCTCCCAGGTAGAACCACCTGCCTGACAAAACTGGTGCTGAGCGAGGACATCCCACAGGTAGGAGAAGCAATTACAGCCATAGGGTTTAGCCGTGTGCTACAAAAAGCCTCGGCTCCAGTCCTTCCCAGCCCTCCTGGATGTAGGCTGTGCCAAGAGCCCAGTTGGATTCTTCCTTGGTCCCTTGTCTCTCAAGACAGGCTCATTCTTTAGGGACATGTGCTGCCTTCAATAGCTCCTTCAATCCGAGACTGAGTGAAACATCCACAATCTTTACCTTCTGGGGTTATGCTGGGAGATGTACTGAGGTCCCTCTGGGCTGGAAGACCTGGCTTACTTCAAGTTGGACGCTATTAACCTGTCGCAGGGTCCAGAATCTAAAAACTTAGTTGAATCCAGCACTTTTCTTCTGAAGGCCTCAAAGATATATTTTGAAATAACTTAGCATGTCTCAAAGTCGCCTTTTGAGCAGACAAGTATTCTTCCCATCTCACAGCTGGCAGGCCAAGGCACACAAATACTAAACCCTTCTGGGTAGGGAGTAGCTGCCCTGCTATGCACAAAAATTATTGTATTTTTAAGCTTTAAAATACGATTCTCTCAGGCAAATTAGGAGCAGCTGTCCCTCCCTGGGACTAGTTGGCTTCTCACAAATATTTGGCATTTATAATACTCTTCCCCTTTGGCCACTGGGCCTGCTTTGCAATTAGGCCTGATTTTAAGACTGAATAACCAGGGTATTGCTCTGGGTTGCTGGGGCACGAGAGGTAGTACAAGGCTAAATTCAGCAACAGTGCGAGTCAGGGCATTTGCAGAAGCTACACGGAGGAGCTCCCACCTCGACGGCACCCCAGATCCCTCATCCAGCAGTGGGTTCATGCCCTACTCCTTGCCTCCCGTGGAGCTGTTTTCACCTGGGAAGAAGCTGGTACGGACTACTCACATTAACACACATGTGTTGCTCTGCCAAGGTGCCTTTCTTCACCCACTCTCAGCAAGGCCAACAGGAGCCACCTGGAGAGGGGGGTCCTCTCTCCCTGGGGAGCGTTCAGCACGTTGCCGATGGGATCGAGTGTGAAGAAATCTCCGTTCGTGCTTCTGCTGGCAACTCCACGGAGCCAACAGACTTCCTTTAAATGACAGCACTGAATACGGGCCTAGATGCATCCCACCTTACTTCCTACACTCGCCGAAGCCTTTAAGTAGAAAGTCCAGGAGACAAAGGCTAGGGTACGCCTTCTAGATCCCCACTCTAATCAATAGAGAGATAATAGCCCTCCTGAAAGGAAGTAAGATCTTAGACAGACTAAGACAATGTTTCTGTAACTTACTTACGATGTCACTGAGATGCTGCCAAAGACCTAACGGAAACCTGAATACATAAATCTGCCGCTGCTCCTCTGTCCGCAAGACCTATGGCCACGCTGCACAAGCAGGTTAGATGGCTTCGATGAGATTTTTGGCATATTATTCTTAGCCCTGTTATCTTGTAGGTGTTTAAAAAGGGGTTTTGGATTACTCATTCACATACTTTTCTAGAAATCAATGGTACGTTGGTGGATCTCTAACTTCCCAACTCCTCCTCTTTTTTTTTTTTTTTTTTTGTTAAGAATATTCACTGTGCTGGTCTTTTCGTGGGCTTTTCATTCTCTCCTTTGGAAGTTAACCTCACTTGCTGCACTGAAATATAATTTTTTTTTTAAGTATTCTAAAATTATATTCATAATTCCAACAGATTTGAAAACACCTAAATTATCCAGGTTGGCCCTAACCCATTTTCACATATCTAGGTTGGGACCCTTCTGCTTTCTAACTAGTCCTAATTACAGAAATCATCTAATTAGCGTTGAACTTCATATGAAGAAAAGACATTAAACAATTATCTTCAGTGCTGATATGTTGATAGCTTGCTTTCCCTATTGTACAGCAGAACAGCCTCTCGTAACAGTGATACAGAATGATATCTAGTTACTGCCAATGGCTCTTAAACGTTATATCTTTATTTAGTTCTTTGGCCTTTCTGATTTTGTCTATGCTTCCGCTGCACTTCTGTTCTCATTCTGGGAGCCTGACCTAGTTTCCTCTTATTGCAGGTTTTTTTCTTGCATTTGAGGTCAACGATGAGCTCATGATAAAACCAATTTAGTCCCCTACTATACTTTCTGAATGGGATAGCTTGAACTTGTGGCCTTAAGACCCCCCTAAGGGTCTGCCAGCTTTGCTTAAGTCACTTTGCCCTTAGCTCACCCTCTCAGGAGATCTCTTCTCCCAATTCTGTGATTTTTCACCGTATAAAATACACCCATTTTGCCTTTACAGTCTTCCATCAATCAATAATCAATAATCAATCCATCAATAAACATATTTATTTCCATGCTTAATAAAATGCAGCAAGTAGGAGTAGAAAAATAGTGGTAATCAGCAGTAAGAGCGGATTCTGTGAAGACCCGAGTACTTTAGCTAACCAATATATTGTACCATACCAATACAATATTTCCCAAAGCCACGTGTCAGGCAGTACGCGTTGAACAGATAGCTTCAAACTCACAACGTGTACTGTTTTGGCCAGAGGAGACACCTAACCAGAGAAGTAATCATTCCTGCCTCCAACTCAGGCAGTGCTGTTTTGGCCACTAGTATTTGAAGAAAACTGTGCAAGCACAGAGGGGAAAAAAGGCTTAAGTAATTGATCTAATTAATCAATTTACCAATGCTACTTCGCGGAGCATCTTCACAACTGGAGGTGCGGTGAATTTTAACAATGCATGCGGCGCACATTTTCTCACCTTCAGGATACAATGAAAACACAGACCCCTGTCCACAGCAATGCAAAAAGCCAAGAGCATGAATACAATGAATCTATACGATACTCTTACACCAAGAATTGAAAATAATGCATGGTTTTCTTGAACTATTCTGCATCAATTAAAAACCAAAACAAGAATCCACAGTACTGTTCCAGTTTGAAGGCTTATTACACTTGCCCTACTCTAATGCAAATAATCTCACCAGCTACAGTGCAACCAGCGATCACACACACGTTACCTGAAACCTGCCATAAGGCTGCAAAGAAGCAACAGAAAGGCTGGGCAAATTCTCGCTAACAAGTCGGAGACGTCTGGGGTCCCAAAGCGGCCCTCTCTGCCCCACTGATTCTCCTTCTCGGCAGTCAGCCAGGCATTCATCCCTCCCGGTGCTGAAGCAATCTGCCTTTCCAAGAAAGCAACACACCACCTCTTTAAGAATTAAAAAGCAGTAAGACACCTTTCTCAGCTCTTTCTCATTTACCATGATTTTGAGCCCTAGTCAGGAGTTAAGTTCCTGTTTTCTGGGACTCTGCATTAGAAGATGGTAACAATCCTTTCTTCCTCCACCTCCTCTCCTCACTCCTACCCTTATGGCTTCAACAAGTGGGCTGATTGCCACGTCACTCAAACTTCACAAACAGAAAACAATGCTTCCAACTGCTGTTTTCATTATTTCCCTGCTGTCCAAAAGAGCACCCTCACACCTTACTCCTGATCATCTTCACCTCCTGCCACATTACTCACGTCCCCTTATTCCTTAGGGACAGCGGTAGCCAGTTATCAGCCCCAGGTTTAGTAGAACCCCGAATGAGGACCCAACTTTACAATTTAGGTAGACTGTGTCACCACCAAACTGGAAGGTTTCCCATCTTCTTACAATAAACTTCAATGGCTTAATAGTTCAGGGGGAAAATATCACAGAAGCAGTAAGAGCAACTGCTTTTTATCACTTATTCTGTGATTAAGCATGGGTGCCAAATCCTGCGCAAACAAACGAGTTCTTTGGATAAAGAAAAATGGAGAGCCACTCAAGCTGGCTGAATTACAGATGTTGTCAGTGGAGCATCGAAAAAGTTCATCTGGGGATATATACAAAAGTCTTTGCTCTTTACAGTCACTGAACGTCCTTTAGCCTCCTCAAAGAGGTCAAGATGAGATCGACAAATAAATACCATTCCAGCAAACGAGTGTATTTATTTTTTCCCAATGTGTTTTTTTTAAGTGCTGGATCAAGCTTGTAAACTCTCTCATGCCGAGTCCTCTTATTTATGCAAGGTTTGATTGGTCCCAGCCTCCCAGAGACACCTGAAGGGGATGGTGGGATGAGACAGCCCAGGCGTCCCCCTGCATGCCTTACAGCGAAACAAGGAGCAAAATGAAGCATTAATTTTGAAACCTTCAGGAGAACAAAGCAGAGTAGATTCACTTGTCAGTAATGTCCGTACTGATTAATATAAATGCACGTGGTAGCCAATATCAGAGCGCGCTTTGTGGATTTATTTACATAATTATTTGAGAACTCAGCCTCCCCTCCTTGACTTTGATGCTTGGTACATATTTATTTACACAACACTGCACTGCCAAACAAGCCAAATGTTTTCCAGAAAGACATCAGAAGAATTACAATTGTTTGAGCAGCGGTTATTTCAAGATGATAAAAAACAAACTCAACTCAAATCCATTTAGCAACTGAAGCGCTTTCCTCAGATCACAAACAATGCTGCCGCTGTCCTTGCGTGGGCACTGACCTTGAATAGCTCTGAAGTCACCAGCGCAGCTTCGGAAGGAGCCGTCACAGGTATAACTCAGGCAGAAGACGCCTGTCCTGTGTTCAGCAATGTGGGAGCGGGTCAGAGACAAAGCCCTCGTGCCCACAGGTGTTACAGGCAGGAAAGAAATTTTGAGAAACGGTCCTTCATATTACAGGAAATAGAGACCAAAGTCAAGTGGCTCATACGAACCTGCATCTTCACCAGAGCTGATCTGCGGATCTCCTGGACCCAGCCAGGTGCACCAAAGCCTGGCTTCCACCAGTGCCCGGAGAACTCCAAGGCGCCAGTGGGGTCCCAGTACGCCGACAGACACCGCTGCTTATTTTCGGTGCTCAGCACCTTAGCAAGGCAGAACACAAGTATCACCTGCTAATAAGGGGACACGCTGTACACAGCTCTGACCGGTGCGAACACAACCCTGCTGCGTTGCTGTCATGACACAGTGAGAGGTGCAACCAGCCAGCCTTCACTTGCCGTTTCATTATTTTTGTAACATTTCTCATTAGTTTGCTGAAATTTCAAAAAAAAAAAAAAAAAAACTCTCACAAGTTAAATCAAATATAAGGAAAAAAGTTAACTAAACTTTCCATTAGTTCCAAAGGTATCAGTTGGAGTTTTTGGCAGGCGAGGCTCTGGCTTTACATTCATCTGGACACAACATGTTTTTTTTCCCAGATCCTAATTGATCACTAGAGTTACTCAGCACACAAACAATGCCTGTTGTTTTGGAGCTGATTTCTCAACCTATTATGTGTATTCCTGTTTACAAACAGTGGCTGCAGCATGCAGAAAATCTGCAGGGGACTTGACTGCACTCACTTAACTCTTCTGCCCGGCTGCATGCAGGCAAGCCTGAAGTCATTTTCCATGTTCGCACTGAGGGTCTGGAGCAGAAGCAGAAACTGAACCCAGAATACCCAAAACTGCTGTTCCCCAAATAGCTTTGGATTGGGGGTGGGGGTGTAAATGGTGGAAAGAGCTGAGAGCAGTAGGGGAGGGAACACTGCAATGCTTTTAATAATTACAACAGTTGTCATAATACCACGAGATGGTGGCACATGCTTTAAAGTTGTTACTCCGTTTATATTCTGGAGCATACGCGTAACTCCCGACGCGCTCCTTTGGGGAAAAGGCACCCAAGCGGGAGACATCAAGAAATTCAGGCCACAGCTGGAGACATCAAGAAGCAGGGAACAGAGTTGTGTCCATCTGCACGGGTTTGAAGTTTGGGTTTGCACAGCATCACGGGCCCAGAGTTTTATCTTCAGCTCAAATGTGAACAGAAGTGCTCAACAGCTGAGCGTGAAAAATCAGCCAGAATCATGAAGTTTTGCCTGGCTCAGGAGAGGGATCGGATTCATGTAAAATTATAGTTCAAATTGGTTTCCACCCAAGATCATAAATCCACCTAGGTTTGCCAATAGGATTCTGACTGTCAGCAAATCCTTTCTTTTGGCAATGCTGGATAATTTCAAGAGCTGCAGAGCAAAACTCTGAGGGTTTGCCTGCGCCATTGGTTTCTGTGGGAAGAGAATGGGGTGAGGGCCAAGGACACCCCTGAGACCAATGTACACCCCAGTAACCTGCCCACACTGGGGGTACCATGGCAGGGAGAAGGTCTCTGGGGCGTCTTTTCTTCCTGATTGGCATAAGCTGTGGAGCATGTAGTCCTGCAGGACAGGACACAGTCTGGGGACCATGAAGCCCTCTGACATTTATACTGGGACTTCTCCTACCTCTGTTTCACCACTGTCATCTCACCTTAGCAAGTTATACAGGTAAATCAGCACCTGACTCCCAGCAGAACCAGAAAGCAACATTTTTTAACCTCTCTGAGGTCCTGCGGTTATAAATACCAACCCCTAAACCCCACCTCGTGACTTTCATCCTCAGTCAGAAAAATACATCCTCTACCACCATTCCAACACAGACAGGCCTGACGCATCTAGCCGGTGACACGAGCCAGTCCCCGGGCAAGGGAAACACAGACTGGGCTAGCGCGGGGAGAGCGGAGTCTGGAAATGAAGGGATGATTGAACAAAAATCACTCTCGGAGCTGCAGGGACTTAGTATTTTGCCTGCAGCGTATGGCGGCTCAGGAAGGCCGCATTCACAGTGGTATTCCTTCCCGATAAGCGGAAAGGGCCCTCTCACATTTCCACTTCTTTCTACAGTTTAATACACGGGGGCTGAGGCTGTGACCATGACCTCAGCTGTCTTACAATGTTCCCCCCCCGGGGAAGCCCCACGCTTATCGTTTAAGCGAGTATTAAGGCTGCACGCAGCTCTGAGCATTGAGAAAGATCCCAGCACACATTTCTC
This sequence comes from Vanellus vanellus, assembly GCF_965231255.1. Classification (NCBI taxonomy): domain Eukaryota; kingdom Metazoa; phylum Chordata; class Aves; order Charadriiformes; family Charadriidae; genus Vanellus; species Vanellus vanellus. The sequence continues at coordinate 3,838,240 of NC_138923.1, read as the reverse complement.
CTCTTCCACCCAATGCAAAACGAGGATTGATTTTGCTCCAAGCGAGGAGGAGCGTTTGGAATATAATGAAGTTGGAAAGGGTGGAGTGGGAGTACAAAGAGATGAGTCCAAGCTCAGCATGACAAATGGTATACAGGACCACTTGGTTTTATTATACGCTATCAAATATCCGTAACTTAAACAGCAGAGCTAATAAGCATGCCAATGTATATATTTACATTGCCTGAAATGTGCACAACCCTGTTCAAAAATTAGAGCGCAACTGTTATGATCAAGCCATTAGAGAAAACAAAATCAATCCAAAGCATAGAGCGGCTTTGCTAACAAGCTCCCTGCTTTGCTGGCTCCCCGCTCCTCAGAAACTTTTCAGCAGAGCGAAGCTTTTCTGACCTCAGAATGAAGAAACTTCCACAGGAAGCCTTAAGAACTAATTGTAATGGTACTTCATCGAGCTAAAACGCAAATAAAATAGCAGGCGTGAGAAATACAGTCCCTGAACCAGCATCAGGGGCAGGAGGGAAGTTAATTCCCTTTGTATTGATGTAAAGGTAGACTAGACTTTCTGGAGTGCTTTTGGCAGTGGACATGCCATATCCACCTCCGCTCGGTAACCCAGAGCGATTCCTCTCTTGCTGTTAGCTATGGGCAGAAGAGGTTCTCAGGATGTTGAAGACTCTCCCTCCCCTCCCAACCCCATGCCCAAACCAGACAAAAAAAGCTGAAATTGCAGAAAGTTTGTATGGAGCAAAAAGCTAATGAGGAAAGGGAGAAAAAAAACAGTTTGGGTAAAGTGGAATGCTCTCCTTTTAAACTTTAAAGATACCCTGTTTTGCTTTAGATCACTTTTACTTGATGTTTCTGTCTCTAAATTTAGCTTAATTTCAGCTATTATATAATTTAGAATTCTTTGTTGTCGGATAAAAGAGTATCTATAAAAAACAGAGCCTTTCTCATGAGAAATTTGGAATAATCTAGATTATTCCTGTCCATGAAGATATTAATATTTTTACTGAAACTTTTCCAAACCAGTTCTGCCTCTTTATGCAGAGGGAGAGCTCTTCATAAGTTTCAGATGCTCAGTTTTGCAGCCTACATGACCTTTTGTTCTCGCAGATTTTTATTTGCATTAAGTTATTCAAATAGGCTAAACTAGCAGCCTAGCAATAAAACACTCTTAAAAGGATTTTAGGGGACTGCATGTTTTGCAGTCTCACCTGCAGGACGGGAGATCCGCACTAGACAGCCAGGGAAGTTCCAGACAAGCCAGCACTTCCCTTGACAATGCTGATTTCTCCTATTTCTGTGTGGCGAGAACGACGACCGCCTTTGCTGTAGGATGCTGCCAGGCTGGCTGTCTCCTCACGCAAGGATCTCTCAGGCTCCACACAACAGACCACGCTCTGTGCGTGACAGAATAGCACGCTGCAGGAGCAGAGGGAATAGGAACAACATGCAAGGGCAGACGGGGAAGAACGAGCAACTGTAAAGACGACGGTCTCTTAGGCCAGCAAAGAAAACGTCTTCTGGACTCAGAAGATAGTTTAAACGAAGAAGCAAGTGCTTGAGAAAGAGACCGTGGAAGATGGAGATATGCCTCTGTCTGTTTACAACTTGAACGGTATGATTGAAGACGTGCTGCACAGATTCTTGGCAGACAGAAATGGGCATTCACCAATTTACATCTCCTGAGGATCCACTTCTCCTCTACGATCGTGTCAGCTGGGATATAAATAAATCTAACGTAAAGAATAAATTTGCATGGCATTTTTATCTGGAAGGACCCCAACGCAACATGTTTAGCACTTCGTCTGCCACCAAAGCGTAGTTGCCACAAAGGTCAACTACAGCAGCTCCTCAGGTACAGCAAAATAGATCAAGTTTACGGCATCCATTGGAAATTGCACGAAGGAGGCATGGTACAAATACAGTCCGTGCCTTCTGGAATTTAGCCAGTACACCGGGACTAAGTCCTCAACATTTGTAAAGACCTTTTTGCAACCCAGAGGTAGAATTTTGATTTTTACAGATTTCCAAGACCTCTTCTGAACAATAGTACCATGTGCTGTGGACATAGCATCAAACCATGAAGGAAGACTGTCCTGCTACTCAGTAACGCCTCCTCCCATCGTCCAGTCCACAGTTCATCCTGCAAACATCTCCTATCCAAGTTCTCCTCTGGCCGTGGTTCAGGCTCATGTGCAAGCTAGGCAAAACAACACACGTTTTCTCCTGGCTATATACGTATGCCAGCAGATGTTTGAGCTGAGATTTTCAAGATGCGTAAGGTCTTTTGGGTATGTAATCCCTCATGTGAAAATCCCTAGCTTCCTAAAGCAAGCTTTTGAGTCCTGGAATCACACGCTGTCCAAAAAGAGGCATCCAGTGCATTTTAAGGACAAGGTGTTTTTATCTGAAACGCTAAATCATCTATCTTTTCACAGCAGTGAATTACTAAAACTGTTATTGAGCAGTTCCTGAAATGAAACAGGGGACTGACCTCTACCACGTCTCCAACTAACATGCATTCCGGCCAACAAGGTCAACTAAGAATCACTTGCACCCTTTGCGTTCTCACAGCTCATTAGGAAACACTACTGAAAGAACCCTACAATGTGTCAGTGAATGGCACAGGAATTCAGGGGAAAAAAAAAAAGAATATTAGGCAATTTCATCTGACCATTATCCTCGATAAGTGCAATTACCAGAAAAGGGGCATTTGCTGCCTGCCGACATGTACCGTTCCTTCCCACTTAACATTAATATATCCATTGCTTTTATTAGGCAAATAACCAGAGACTCAGTTCAAAATTGGAACCCCATTTTGATAGGTATTACAAATCCAGAGATCTGGATGTTTGTAATGGTCCAGCAATTCAGAGAGGCATTAAGAAGCACTGCAGGGCTCCCAACCCCCTTAGCAGTATTTTCTACCAGTCACTTAAAACACGGCTTTGTTTCCATAGGTTCATTTTTTTTAACTTCATGGGTCATTTCCATCTATTCCCCAAGTTTATCTAACTAGCCATTGATCCGCTTTCTGATATATCAACATTAAACCATAATATCGAGATCAAGCAAAATTATTTGTAATAATAATGAACAGAAGTAGAAAGAAATTATGATCTGTAGAAGCCACTGATGTGCCAAGTAACGTAGAGTTAAGGCTTATATTTCTGCAGTGTGAAAAACGTTCAGGGTCTACAAAACCAGTTAAAATTGTATTTTCAGCAGATTCGTAAAAGTAAACAAGGCTTGAGTGCTTGACTCGCATTTTTTGGCATTTCCCTTGGCTTTCTCACAGATTTAAAGGTGAGAACCAAACCAGCCATTAAGCCATCCATTCTGAGCAGCTACCATTTATCCCATGCACCAGATCTTGTCCACAAAGAATTTCTTGAGAGCCTGGTTAGGGAAGAACGAAAATGTCCTGATATAACCTTAGTACAGAAATCATTTAGATAACTGTAGTAGTAGTTTGAAACTTTAACCTTCTCACAAATATCTTAAAGTCTAGTATTGCAAGAACCTTACTGCAAGATATACAGCTCTTCGAGATATCGCAAATATGGTTTCCTAAATCATATTTTCACACCAATCTGAGTCCTACTGGTGATACAACTTACTCAAAAGAACGGGCACTAATAGCCTACACTTTCATCCAGCCTAGCCCTTATTACAGCTTTTTAGCTCTAAAGTATTTGCAGAGTTAAGTTTTAATAAATGTTTAATTAATGCTTAAGATTAAGCTAAAACATCTATTTAACAGCTCTCAGCTGCTATTAATATTCATACCAGAGCTCCGTGATTAATGCATATAGGGGTTTTATGACCTTTAATTCAAATTCTGAATCACTGTTTGATTTGGCCATTGTTAACATACTTTTTTGTTGGCTACTTACAGATTGTTTTATGGTTTTGAAAGCATTTGAGAAACACTGGTTCTCTGTGCAGAGCAACTCTACTTAATTTTCATATTAGCCCTCTTTTAAGAATGTAGTCTGCTTAAATTTTGAAGTGCCTGAAAGGCAACAAGGGACAATGATTGTTATTGCATAACGTTTCTTTCACCCAAGTGCTAGAAATCAATCAGATCAGGATTTTCATGATGCTAAGTGCTGTATAAATACATAATAAATGAAAGTCCACATCGCAAAAAACACATCTTCTGAAAAGAAGACACATACATAAAGTCTGCTGAGACAGCTCTGCCTTGGGCTGGTCTTGGCAGAGGCAAAGGACCTGTAATAGATTTGACTCAAACTAGAAATGGTACGCTAGAACACACGCTGCTTTATAAATATGCTAATACCTTAAATTGTATTGCTATCATACCAGCAACTGGACAGCTTATGGAGAATAAATGAAACAAACTGCCTTTCTTCGAGAAAGAATAACCTAGCAATCATACTCCCTACTCTTATTACATTACTTACGACTGAAGAACATCAGCAAAGAATATATTGGGCTAGGCACTACGGCATTTGCATGATCCATATGCTGAGTGCTATTTATTTAGTGTATAAATGTATATATAAATATATAATTGTGCATAAATAGTGGTTCCATATAGATCACGGAATTACAGAATCTTCAGAGTTGGAAGGGACCTGTAGAGATCATCTAGTCCCACTCCCCTGCCGAAGCAGGATTGCCCGGAGCACGTTACTCAGGACTGCATCCAGACGGGTCTTGAAAATCTCCAGGGAAGGGGACTCCACCACCTCCCTGGGCAGCCTGTGCCAGTGCTCTGCCACCCTCACCATAAAGAAGTTTTTCCGTGTATTGGAATGGAACTTCCTATGTTCCAACTTGTGCCCGTTGCCCCTCGTCCTGTCACTGGGAACCACGGGAAAGAGTCTGGTTCAATCCTGCATAAGCCTCTTTGGTCACACGTGCTATATGGCCCCTCTTCAAAGATCCCCAGAGAACGACCTTTTATTCAAACGCTGTACGTGTCTCACTGGCGCTAACCATAGTGCGGCCACGCGCCCTCACCCTGTGTTTCCGCTTGCCAGGACCTGTCAGAGCTGACTTCCAAAAACCTCTGAAGGGAGAGCCCCCCCACCCCAGACAGTCGCCCAGCGGAGCGCGATCCCCTGATGAGGCAGGTGACCCATGGAGGAGCGTTGCACTAGCAGCACAGCGGTGATGCTGCAACCAGTCCTTCCCTCCAGCTATCTCATGCACGTGCTGCAGTGAGGCCAAGAGAAGGGAAACTCATAGTGACCCCACAAGAGGCAGAAGAAAAAGCCATGAGGTGGAGCCTAAGGACGCACAGCCCAGATTGTTCCCTGCCACTAAGCTCCTGCTCAACCCCTACACAAGGGCACAAAGCATTGGTTGCTCTTGAGGGCCACGCACCAGACCTGCCAACACCTAGAAGCACGCACTGAACGCATCTCAAAGGGAAAAGGAGGGTTGGTTTTGGTATTATGGACAGAAGAACCATGAGGATAACTGACCAAAGGCTGGGCTGGATTCTCCACTCCCACCAGTTTGTAAATCAAAACAGGACTCCTGATACCTCAGGGTTTGTTCCTAAGAATGGATTCAATTTGTGGAGCTACCACAGTCCGTGCTGCAGAACATCCGTGGAACTGACTTCACAATGATCACTTTTGGGTTTTGATCCTTTCTTCTTTATAGCATGCTACAACCTGCTAGTTATCTAAGGAAATAAGTAAGCAATGCTTTCCAAATAGCGTTGGGTTTTTTTGCAAGAGAGAGAATGCAGATGTCAATATCTATATGAAAAATAAGTTACTGAAACACAAAGCAGTGCACTTGTAGGAACAGCGTAGGAGGAACTGTGAGAAACTATGTCACCACATTGCTCTTTGGTTTTGGGCAGATCCAAGTTCCCCTCCCAATTTTTGTTTCAATTCTAAGCATTTTAGGACTCTCACATTAGATGGAAACAATACTCAGCATACTGAAGTCCAGATTCCCATCTGGGACTTAATGATATTGTAATAATCATCTTAATAGCGAGCAATGCTGTAACACAGAAATTCAGCACTATGGATCTTTCCTCGTCCCTTGAGGTACCCAGGCTTACAGATAAGAGGAACGTGGGAATTCAACTCTTCAAACTTCATGCGTCTCATTAAAGTAATAATTTATAGTCTCTCATTAGAGAAAGTGATTTTGTTTTAAATTGTCGTGCATGAGAAAAAGCCAACCATGAGCAAGGGAATTATTGAAGGTTACGCTTGCTCCTTTATCCACCAGCTCCAAGTGGGATTAAATTGCCTTGATGCAGATTCAAATTTAATTTCAGAACAATGCATCATATTTCTCTGTGCAATATCAATCTGAAGAAAATAAATTATAATAAGCAAAAAGGATATAAAAATATGATATCAGATATGACTTGTCTCCACTTCAGCTGAATGACTTTATTGTTAGTCAAAAAAAGAAGTGAGTCATTTCTCTATCCACTGAACTTCTGACTCTGATACATTTCAGTCACTGATGCAAATGGATGGAGCTCGGGGTGAGTCCAGCTGCCTCCCTTCTTGGAAAATGTTGAGGTTTTGATCAAGACTACAATGACAGCAAGTCTGCTGGTGCTATTTATTCAATCAAGTCAAATATTCACTCCATAGCCATAAAACCGATCAGATTTCATTCTGTGAAAAAGAGTCGACTTAACTAGTTTAGCGTATGATTGATAATTTCCACCACTACAAAAAAAATAATTTAAAAGTGTATTGTAATTACACTTCGTGTTTTCTACCGTTGAAAAGAATACTACTACTTCGCGTTTAGAAAAATTCATACTATTCCTTCCCAGCATTTGCTCAGGCTCGGACTTAATTCACAATACAGTTCAGCGGCCCCCAAGAACTGCAACGAGAACAACGAACATTTGAAATGACCCTGTCTGAAGGATCTGCCGAGTGACCCTGGTCCTGCTTCCTCAAGTGAAGAACGACACTGGAGATTGATTCTGGACGGGACTTTTTAGTTCACTTGAGGACAGGATTTAAGCTTGTGCAGCCATCTACCACAAAACACCTTTGCTCCGTAAGCTGCCCGAGCGAAACTTGTATGGCCCAAAGAAAACGCAGCTCCATTAGTGTTCTCTGCTAAAGGGTATTAGTTTAAGCCAAGTAATTAATGTTTTTAGTTTTCCTTTCAGTTGTAGCTTCAAGCTTTTGGACAGAGTTTCAATTTCTACTGACAGCTACAATTGCGTCCATCACAAGGGTGACTGTTTCAGACAGAGAATTGCTGTGGGATTCCGTAAATTAGGATTAATTTCTTTTGCCTAAGAGAAGCAATAATTTCACCAGGCGATGTCTGTAAAACACTCCTTCCCACCCCCACAAACCATGTGCCACGGAAAAAGTCAGTCATAACAGCAAAAGTCACCTCCTAAATGAGGATGCGATGACACAAATTTTGGTACTGCATCCCGCTATTCAAAAGCGGCGTTCTCACATCACTGATGGCTTTTTTATTCAGGCTAAAGAGCAAGATAAAAACGTAACAATTTGCTTCCCGCGAGGAAGGTGTAAACAGCCCTGCTGCAGGGCTGCACAAAGATACTGTCCTCCATGCATGCACCTGTCTAACAGGTTTCTGCTTATTTTTCAACAAACATACGGTATTCTCAGAGAAGAAAGAATAATAGTTTTTAGTTCCCAGTATCCTCGGGTTACTATAGATTATTGCAGAATGTGGCTGGTATCATACCGGAGCTGGCTGAAATTATTTTTCAGATTAGACTGTTTTCTTACAGGGAAAATGCTTTTCCAAACACAGCTTTTTTTATTTTGTGGAAAATTGTTGACACTGGTGAACGGTTCCATCGGAAAGCTGAATTGCAGCTTCAACTCCTTGCAAAGGGAAAGTGCAAATCTTTGCAAAGGTTTCACGACGCTGATTTTGGGTTGTTTTGTTTTTACCTGCTCTGATTCCTCCTTGGTTTCTGTTGCAAGCGCCAGACGCAGATCCAGGCACGGATCGCTGCTGAAAGGTACTGCAGCATCTGCAGGAGCGGGTGCACGAGGGGGGAGAATGAACCTCCAAGGAGGGGCCTGAACGCGCGTGTAGAAATGACCAGAATCTGTGCCCAGCTCTCACACACCTCTACAGCAATTCGATGGGTCAGGACAACAAAAGCTGTGGCTGTTACAGAGACAGAAGACACCGGGTGGCAAACAGGAGCACCGTACACGAGGAATGCATATATTAAAAAGCAATGACACTTCAGTCTGCTTGCCAGAGTGAGCGCGAGCCCCAGTTTAGAATCCCCAAAATAAGTACTTTCACGTGAAACCTGCGCAGCTCTCAGCGCACAGTTCAGCGCTCAAAACGGTTTTGAGAGTTTTGCTGCGTTTTACTAAAGCACGTGAAGAAAAAGCTACCAACCGAATTGCCGGGTGGTGCACAAAGAGGCGGGCGCGCTGGAGAAACACGGCGGGCAGGACTCAACTGCTCTTGCCCACCCATGGACAACCAGCACACCCCCCTGCCAGCTCCCTGCCCCTCCGCAGGGCAAGAGGCTGAATGCAAAATCCGACGTTTTAACTGACGACACCCTCCAGTGCGGAGAGAACAGAACGGGCTCAGCGGGACAGGGCAAGGCGGGCTTGCAGCCGTCTGCCCCTCCAGCCCCAGCTCCTGCTCCTGGGGAGGTTTTGGCCCCGCAGCCGGTGTTTGCGTTTGAGCACGATGCAGCACTACCGGCAGCGGGAAGGGGGAAAGAAAAAAGAAAATTAAAAAAAAAAAAAAAAAAAAAGAAAAGAGAGAGAAAGCATACAGCTTGACAGGATACAAAATGTCCTTCTGCCTCTTTCCAACAAAGCAGGAAACTGCCCCTTGAAGCTTTACCTCATATACCCCCTCTACTCAGAAAAACACCGGTTTTGGCATCAGCAGTCATACATAATGTGGAGAGCAGCACGCAGGCAGGGCTGCACGCTCCCCTCAGCTCTGCGCCCTTGGCTCAGGGAGAACGCACCGGGAACAAAACAGCCAACAGGAATAGAAACCTTCCCAGTGCCCAGAATAGGACTTTTCTCCCTCTTGCTGCTTTGTGCTCTCTTCCTCCCTTCCTTACTTTCAGAAATACAGAATATGTATTTTTTATAAGAATACAGATTTCTAAAGAACCGAGTACACAACATTTTTTTCCCTAAGGAATGCAACAACTGCCGTACTAGCACTGACACGAAGGAGAACGCTTTTGAAATCCATCTGCCAAGAGAGTC